>NW_022987685.1:4282949-4889199 GCF_902827165.1 Trematomus bernacchii
CATGGCGGCAGGGGGAAGCATCACCGGCCATCTGGAAGCCTTAATATGTTTGGCTTTTAATTACTGCAATGACTTTACTTGTGTGACGGATGAATTACATGAATGAGACATCTACATAAAACAGTGTTTTCCCAATTTCATTAGCCAAAGGCCAAAATGTTTATGACCATCTGAATTGGATTCAAAAGGACGGACTCAATACACACACACACACACACACACACAGTTTCATAAACACTCATTTGGCATATGGCACTGCCGAGCTAAAGCTGTCCTTGTGAACTTGTGCATTTCATTCTGGGAAGTTGACTGCACAACTTTTAGCTCTGGGAACATGTAGTGTGAATTATAGCTGCCTTTAAATACAGGCCCAGATTAGTGCTGAGAAACAGGGCACATTAGAGCTGCATACAGCCCTATGGGCCATGCTAACGTAGCGTAGCATGCGGCTAAGTTGCATGAGCTTTGTTAGTTGGGGCCTGGCTAAGAGGATTAAAGTTCCAGTTTGGTTCTTGCACATTTAAGAAATTGTTTCTGCCCCACTTCACACGGTGGCCTCTTTCCTATTGGAGAGTCGGGCCTGGTCACCATAGCGACGTGGACTGTGCGCGGCCTAACTACCAGAGCCAGGAGATGGACAGTGTGTGTGTGTTTGTGTCTGGCTCTTGTCTGACAACAAAACACAAAACAAATGCACCCTCGCTCCAAACTGGTTCTGCTGACGGGGGCCAAACAAATGCAGTTTGCTTTAAAAACACAACAGTGACTACAGTGAGACTTGTTACCCTTTTCACCAGATCTGAAGGGAAATTATGATAAATACCTACTTGGTAAGTGTTGCTTACTAAAGAAAGCATGCATCAGCACACACACAGGAGGAATGTAGGACTCCTTTGCAATGAGTAAAACCTCCAGCATAGAAAAATGCCAGCAGACTTTTATAATCTAAATTCCTCAGTGGGCTAAAGGCTGGAGCATCCCTGCCTCCCACTGCATAGCTCACATATTTCCGTCTCTATTTCTCAAACGCTCGCCCCGGCCCCATTCCACTGAGACTGGAGAGCTCTCTGCCTCTTCCTCTCAAACGATTTATTCTCAATGGAGAGAATCAGCCTGAAAAGTTAGACCTTCTATCTGTACCCTCACTACGGTCGGCTCATGAACTCTGACAGCAATTTGGCCAAAGCAGCAGCACTTTTGGGAGAGGGGATTTTAAAGGGTGGAGGAAAGATAAAAGCATTGTTGATAAATTAACCTTACTGTGATGCTGTAGTTTCTTTTTGACCTTGTTGTTGAAGATGTTATGTTTGTCATGTAACCAAAACACTTCAAGTCAGTCTTCAAACTATTAATAAAATGCCCAAATATATATCCAAAGCATTAAAACTTGCTGTAATTGTTTGTCTTGTGCACAGGAGCTACTACATACAAGGGTTTATTCAGCTTATTGTAGGTTTAGAAAAAGTTTGTATCGAGAGAAAAAAAACACAAAGTTCAAAGATCATAGTCATAACATTTTTTTTTTAAGAATCTGACAAAGATACAAGAAAAAATAGTGTATCATCTGAGAGATAATATTTCTGTTTCTTGACCAAAAAATCCACACATTTCTGAGATTTCTTCTTGTAAATGTGACTTTTGTCTTCTCGTAGAATCAATCCTCACTCCCCAGGCTACTTAACTGTTTTTTGTTTTTTTCAGATTGGCATTAATATGGCCTCATAGTTTCTGTACTTGCAAAATTGCATCTTTGCATTTATTTTCTTTGAAGGGCTCCAACTATAATTCTAAACAGAGATCATCGTCTAATCATACTCATAGTTTGATCTTAGTCAAAAGATGATGCATTGAAATGTCTTGTTTTGTCCAAAATATTCATAGAATTTTGTCAGGGTTGGGGAATATAGGATGCAAATGCAGGAAAAATAAAATAAAAAGGTCTGGTAACAAAAAGCGAGCTTTATTAAAAAGCAGATGAGAAGAAAAAACAAGAAACAACTTCATTAGATAAATAGTCCTATAGTTGTGTTTTTCACATTATGTGGATGCAATATTTGTGGGGGTACCTGGTCTCTGAGGTGCTGCACGGACTTCTGCAGGGCGAGGATCTGGTGAAAGAGGGGGCTCTGGAGCACAGACTTGAGTAGGCTGAGCTTCTCCTCGGTGGGCACCTCCCCCCGCTCCTTCAGCCGGGCCTGGAGACGCTCCACCGCCTGCAAGGCACGCTGAGTGTCTGCAGGCCGTCACATATTTCAGTGACAGCACCAGAGTGGAGGAGAGGACGGTGGAGAAGAGAGGCTTAATCAGTGCATGGGCAGAGAGTGAGATAGAAAGGTTGTTTGGACCTTAAAATACACTTTTATTTGTACTTTTAGCATTTGTGTTTCAAAATATACCCCATATTGTCTTTTAACGTGTATCTTTAACTATCTGTAAATAGCAGTGGTGGAAGAAGTACTCAGATTAAAGGTGGGCCGGCTAAAATTATTGGTCGTGCTTTTTACAGCGCTACGGCTTCCACAGATGAATTGTTGTATGTATTTATTGTCAAAGCATTTAATATATTCATTGCTATCGGGATGTTAAGAGCATTCCATGGAATATAACAAAAAGTGTTTCTGAAATAAATTACATACCCCACCTTTAAGTAAAAGTAACAATACGAAAATGTTCTTTTTTAGTAAATATACTTCATTACAGTCCACCAGTAAATCGGCACAGAGGAAGCTCGGCTGCTCTAAAGATCACGCAGCATCAGGTTTTGCACCAGAAGAAATAAAACAGTTTCTCTTCAGAATAGCAATGTGTCCTCTTGTTTCCATTAGTGTCAGTGGTGTGTTGCACAGGAACAGAGAGTGTGTATCAGCAGATAAGAGCAGCAGCCCCTCCTCAGTCTGCCTGCTGGACCCTGCATAAGCTGTAAACTCCAGAGAGGCTTGTTAGTGAGGATGGGTCAGCCCGGTCTACGCTGGACAAAAATGAAGCAATTTCCAAAGCTCACGGAGCGTGACTAACACCTCATCGAGCTTTTTATAACGTCCAGGAGCCCTTTCTGCACTTAAGACGCTTTGTAGTTTGAACAACGGTTGTAAACAAGACGATAACATTAGAGTATCAGCTTGGTTTTTTCTGTTGCCACTGCTCTTATGCAGGTATCTGTTTCAGCTGCATAAGGATGTTAAAGAGGCCCTTTTATGCCATTTGTGTTTTTTCCCTTTCCTGTAGTGTGTGTAATATTTTCTATAAGAGACAGTAAAGTTGGTCCACGGCAAGACTATAGGCAAAACACTTTTTGGGAGGATTTAGGGCTATTTATCATGATTTTTTAAAGACTATCAGGGAGAGAAAATCACCAAAGTGATTACTCACCCATTGTTTCAATCATTTTTACAATTCCAGATGGGTGTGATTTCGTTCCATTAACAGCAACGCCACTCGTTTCCCTTCCTCAAGGCCTGTAACAAAAAAAACACAATGTATTTTTCTTAACAGTCAGAGAAATACATTTCTGGAAAGACAATCTTTCCACAACACACTCGGTAGAAACAGAAAGTAAGAGCTGTAGACACTAATTCTCGTCTGAACCACACTTCTTAAAAACCTCTCTATTGGAAAGGTCAACATGAAGAGCAAAACTGATTCATTTCTGCTCTTTCAGGGACATATTGTTGTCTTAAAATGCTTCACCATAACAGCAACACAGGAACATGGTGCTGCAGAACTGAAGTCACATCTACTGTGTGTTAGAGATGTCATTCACTGCACTGTTGCAGCAGTTTTGGAATATGCATGACATGTTCGCAGCCAGCGAAAACACGGTGGTCCAATTTACTCCTATCAGATAAACATAGCACGTTAAAGAGCATTCTGCTGATTAAAAATATTTATAGTCAGTCTTATCAGTTATTTTAAAACCATTGTAATACTCTGCGTGGATCATAATAGCGCTGCAACAATTATCTTTATCGTGTATTAATCTGTGGTTTATTTTCTAGACTAATTGTTTTTTCTTTAAAATGTCAGAATATGAAATGCACATTAGAATTTACCACAGCCTAACGTGATCTATTGCATAATACATAATAAAAGCGAGAATAAAACTAAACTACAATGTTCATCATTAATTATCAAAAAAGTTGCAGATGACATTTTGTCATTTAACTTATCAACTGATTAATGCAACTTTATGTAGGCATGTCGCAAAATTACCTTAACAACTTATGGCATGATATATGGCGAGGACCTCCAACATTTGTGCGTGTTTATTATTATTATAAGAATGTTACTAACATTAAGCCAACAGGAGAGAGAATAAACTGTAACCTTATTATTATGTATTACTTTAGTTGTGTGGTTTTATTTTAATTGTATTTATTTAGCATATTTAATATTTGGGAAAATAATTTAATCCAATGTCTGAATTATCTTAATAATATTAATAATTAATATTCTTTCCATAACTCCAAATGCATCTGATTTATAATGTTTTTTGACAGTTAGTAGACCATATCTTTCATTGTATTTGATATTTTTCAGGTATTTTCTACATGCAAGAATGAAGCTGTGAAACCTTGACTCATCACATCTTTAAACTAAAGCCTGATAATAACACAGTATGAAGGTATTTTAACACATAATATGGAGGTAGCTGTGGGTTTGTATGTTTTGCTAACACTGCCATCAGTGTCATGGCTGTCACACTTGAGTCCAGCAGAGACTTTGTTACGAGCACGACATGACTCAGGGGGACATTAGATTAAAGGAGATTGCTGAGGTAATTAAAAGCCGACTCTTAGAATAGCTCCAGCATGAGTCAGCAGGATCAGCCCAGTTTATTTGTTGTTATTTATTTTTGCTTCATTATACCTTTCTAAATGACTAATGAACTTTCAAATACAGGATGTGGTCGCTGTGTGTTAATGGGTTTATTTTGGTGTACAATCTCATTTTGAATCTCCTGCACTAGTATA
Organism: Trematomus bernacchii; assembly: GCF_902827165.1. NCBI lineage: Eukaryota > Metazoa > Chordata > Actinopteri > Perciformes > Nototheniidae > Trematomus > Trematomus bernacchii. The sequence continues at coordinate 4,287,920 of NW_022987685.1, forward strand.
CAAATGTTTAATAAATAGCTGCAGGGAAATATATTCGTGCTGCATAAATCGATTGATTTGTACTACTTTATTACTGGTACTAAAACATTTGTAATGTGTATGAGCACCCACATAATGATTAATATAACAACTGGCATCCAGTTCCAGAGAAATATACTTTTTAAATGTAATAAATAAATAAATATAATAATATGCTTTTAGATTTAGCAGTTTATTTCTCTAGGCTGCCCAGTTTGTTTTTAATATGCTATTGCATTAATATGCAAAAATAGCAGGTTCATATGTGTAGCACATAACATAGGCCTACACATGGGTGATTCAGTGTGCTTTAGATAAAACAGAAAGAAGCATAAATGTGACTCAAATGACTCAGAAACCCATTAGCTAATGTCACAAAGTGGACTTTACCCCAAACACAGAGCTTTAAGGATGCATTTACCTCCGAAAATAATCACGTGTCAGCTTTGCTGTGACTATATGCTAATAATACCGGACTGTCACCGAGGACTTATTCTGCAAAATAAAACCCAAAGTAGCTCGACTATGTCCCCGGCCGCGTTACACTTACTTATCATATTAAAGCGTTTGCTACAATATAAGTATGCGTATTTCTAGTAAATCCACTGAGGTTAGCTAGTGTTTTGATAAAGTGACCAGGGCACTCGGAACAATCCGCTTTCCTCAGCTCCTCCTCCACCTCCATCTCATCCATGGAGGAGCAACAGGCTTCCCACGGTGAAGAAGTTAAAGTATCGCTGCTGTGGGTCAAACGGAGGCTACTTACAGTGAACTGAACACACGTTATACTTAGAAAGAGACACTAAAAGCTATTTAAATCCCCCCTATGTTCTGCTTCTTGGTGACCACAGGATAGGCGTCTCGGGATATTTTCCTCTCATTAGCGACAGTGTAGCTAACAAAGGCGCCTGTTGCACACATATTTAGTTGTTTCAATAATCCTAAATGTTCATTAAGATTTCCCGTAGCGACTTTAGAGAATAATGTATCACTTACATGAGTGTGGAGCCTTTACTTCCCGGATCTCAGTACCCTCTACTCTGCTGTTGTCCTGCGGCTAACGGCGCTCTGTGTGCGGCTTAAAGACGGGGCGGTGTGTAACCCGATCCTCCGCTCACCCCGGCCCGGCCACAGGGACTGAAGCGCCGCTTGGTGGTCACCCTGATCCTCGGCCTCCAGCTGCAGGGTCAGGGTCAAATTATTAAATACTCAAATACAAAGTTATTTCACTCCCAAGAGCCATATGCATTCGTGAGGGAAATAAATAGCTAAAAGAAACAGTTTTTTAAAACAGTTGTACAATAAATAATACTGTGATAATATTATTATAAAACAATACATATTTGAGGAATAAATGAAAATGTATTGTACCCGTCCCAGTATTATCTACAATAAATACTGACAAAAGTAGCAGTTATGCAGAATGGTCCATTTCATATAGTTATAGTAACTATATACTATAATAATTCATATTGAGTATTTTTTGTTTGGTTTTTATTTGTTGCATCCCTAGGAACTTTGCACCTTGCATAAAAGTAGCTATATAAGTAAAGTTGTTATTAAAATGTTTACTAAATGAATCATATATCATCCTTAACGCTACATGAGATGGGAAGGTACAGAGCCTTTCTATTTCATGTAACTTATACAGGATATCTTAATGTGTACAAACCAGGTTAAGCACATGCAGTAGATTGCAAAAAAAAAATTGCATTAAAAAGGTTACAATAAAGTAGCACCATACCAGGGAAGTCAATGCACTAAATAAAGACATATAGGGGGTTGAAGAAATATTCAGATACTTATACCTAAGTAAAGTACAGTGTTGTACGTCATAACAAGTAAGTGCCCTTCTTGGAAAACCCTACTTTAGTTGAAGTATACCAATTCAATATAATGTAAATCTAAATGTAATAGCTGCAACATGTATTTAACAAGCAGATTAGTGAGACCCTAGTGTCCAAATGTTGCTGTTTTCTCTTGCAGCTGAATTAAGTCCTTGAGATGATAACGTCACCTGAGTGACCCTACGATGCGTCACAGACACAGCAGTGCACTGTTTTTCGCCCTTGAGCAAAATGCTGAGCCCCGTATCTAACATAAAAGCAAAATAATACTCTTGTCATTCTTATTAGACATATTGGAGTCATTGTAGGGCAAATCAGTATGAAAGCAGACCTGAATTATAATGTGATGTATTACAAACATGCTGCAGGGGAGCCGTTCTTGGCATGATTTGCACAAACTGGTGTTATGATTCATCAGAGTCTGATTATGACATTGGTCAGAGGTTTATTCTGCTAATAAAACATGAGTGAGTCACACACAGACATGCTGTAATTATGCACTCACACTATAACATGTACAATCTAGATGTCTTTATAAGAATTCAAGTGTAAAAAGCAATCAGTGGCAGGTAAAGTATGTTTAGGAAGCACCTTGGAAAAAGGACACGGCATGAATTCTCCATCTGTGTCCTGTTTACAGGATTATGCACTCTCTCCCTTTCAGGCGGCAATGTGCCATGCTTATCAAATTCGATATGAGCTGTTTTTCGAGTGAAATGTATGAAATGCCCACTGGGAGAGAAGCTGTTGCATGACTCAGTTGTGACAGCACCAAAATAGCAATGCTCTGATTTTAATTGCATTGTTTTTCCTTTCATTGTAGGGGACAGAGAAGCACTGAAGATCTGCACTCTGACCCCGACTGCAGGACTTTTCATGGATCGTGGCCCAGAGGAGAGCAGGAAGCGAGATGTCAGTAAGTAAGATTTCATTTCAACAGGAGTGAAAGGGATACAAGCTGCTAAATCCCCATATATCACCGTATATATCTTCACTTCTACCTCCCTCTAATCCACCCTATAACTTCCCTCTCACTTTGACAATAAGCCACTTTTACGTGGGAGGTCTGATTCTGCCAAATGCTGAAAAAGACAAGAGATTGAAAGAATAAGAAAACATCTCATTGCAAGTCAGCTTCAGCGTTTTGTATATTATTCCTGCCTGTCATGGCTGCAGCAATACCCATTGTTTGAGACTGCTTCGTGACAACAACTGAATTTAAATGTTTAGGATACTTACAGGAGTTTAAGCTACTATTTATGGCTCCAGCTTAATGCCGTTTGTTCATCTCATTAACCTTTTAAGATTGGCCAATTCAGCGCATTTATAGCTGAAACTGAATAGGTTAATTGGTGTTTTTTGTGGTAAATAAAACCTGTTAGGTGAGGGGGACATGTTTACAGGTGTAACTGATAACATTAACAAAGGCACATCACCATTTAGAAAAGCATAGCACATCTTAATGTCATGCTGTCCTGATTAATGATATTAGAAACAGCGGTGCTGATGGATAGCTGATGTACTCTTTGACAAGGTCACAATGAGTTAGCAATAAAATGACTACCATCTATGAAAATGACATCACTGCCTGAAAACCACACATTTTATTTTAAGGAGCTCCCTGTTCTGATGCCATGCTTTTATTGGACAGCAGCTAGGTATATGCAGTGATATGGTGCAATAAAGAAATTCCCTGAAGAAATCACAAATTCAACGATTGAAAGAAAGGGGAAGCTGGCATTGTCTGCCTGCTGATTTATTGCCAATAAATCCATCCACATATAAATAGACTTTGTAACTATAACATTCCAAAAGATGTGAAAGGATTCACAGAGAGAGTCAGACTTCATGATAAATAGTTTTCATACAATAGACCGGAATAATGAAACAACGTTAAGGGTACTGTGAGCATGCAGACCTACGCCAAGGCCAGATGCCTTTCTCTCAATGTGAGCAAAAACAAGCCGTGTTGTTGTTGGATCCGCTCCAAAATACAGTATAATATATATACAGAAGCTAAATCAAAACCTCTGGATGTAACAATACATTAAGTAGCTTGAAAACCAGAATCATGAAGATGCACTAAAGATAATCCTAGCTTTGTGACAGCTTTTTTCAGGGTCAAATGATTGAACATATAAAGTTTGGCATGATAATGTTGTAGAGCAAAGGTCACATAGTCAATCGTTCCTGTTGGGAATGTGAATGTGCAGATGATGAAATTTAACGCCAATCTAGCGTCTTCCCTCAATGATTTTTGAGACTGTGAGGGTCGGTGTTGTCGGTGAGTGTTGCGTCTAAAGAGACGTCACAGGGTCACCAAAATCAATAATCTTCTGCCTCTTGGGAGCTAAATGTGAACACCAAATGTCATGCCAATCCAAACATGAAAATCAAATCAATCGTATTCATTCTGTGATATCCACTCAACCGTAACCTTACGTTTTTTCTGGTATCTATCTTTGATGCAGGGCTTAAACAAGTCAAACATTTGTCCAAAGTCATGTATAGCAAAGGTACACTATTAAAAGGAATAGTTGACTATGTTCCTTATTCTTATGGAAGATTTTCTTCCCAAGACCAAGACAGCTTCCCTCAATAATTAACATGATAACAATTTTAAATGTGGTCATCATTTTAATGCATTTGTGCCTTTCAGACGTTGACTGTGCAATAAATAGATACCGGGTAGTGTTGTAGGGGTTCATCTGTGTCAATGTATGATCATTTGCAGCTGTGATATAGTTTGCTAAAGGTTGTTAATAGGTAACCTGCAATGGTAGCTTACTACGCACAAATGTACATCTTCACCGCAAATTTCCATAACATACATTACATATTTAACCCTTATGTTGTGTTCGGGTCTCCCGTGACCCGTTTCAAGTTCAAATTATATAATAATACGCTCTAGTTTTTTTTATCGGAACAAGGCTTCATGATATCCTCCACAACAGCTATATAAACACGACAAAACCTATTTTGACAATTTTAGCCAAGTTTGAAGGTCTCTAAAAAAAAAAGTGTATAATTTGATGTTCGGGTCTGGGAAGACCCAGCAGAATTGTTGTGGGTGACTCGGGGTCAAATTTGGCCCAATCAAGATTCATCTTTGACTTTAGACACCCCAGCCCCACCCCCTTCATCCACTGTAACAATAATTCTTCGCAACATGCACCTGGTCTCCCATCCCTCTGTCCCCCTCCCCCCACGGGAACTCCACCTTTCTCAAAGAATATGTACACTAACACTTGAATCTGAACACACATATGTGGTGTAATGTGTTTTGGGGTCATAAAATACAATTACAACAGGATTGTACGGTTATGAATGCATAATAAGTTAGTGATGATGTAGTTAAAACAATATTGGATGATAGTCATTTATTTTGTGTGTTTCGGACTGAAATACATCATGGGTCAAAATTGACCCGCGAACCCCAATGAACGGTAACAGCTTTCGAAAACAACACAAGGGTTAAAAGATGCAGGTTGCATTAATTGAAAGTGCTTAAGGACTGACTGCTGAATCTAGAGCTAGAACAGGTGAGCTGTGCAACAGGGACGATAGTACCTGGAGAAAAAAAAACATCTGATGAATGAAATGCATACTCATTCCTCAAATTGGTCACCGCAGAGGAAGAATAAGTCACTTTTGGTAAATTTCCATAACACAGTTTCTCCTCTATTCATTGTCTGATCATGTGAGACTGCACTGACGATAACATTCGAGTCACACAGCTACTGCATCTGTTTTTGTCAAAGATAAATTGCACGCCAGACTTTGAAAACCACCGCAGGTCATTTAACTAAACTTAATGTTTTTTTCAAGACACAGTCTGAAGGACTTTTCTCTCAATCTGCACATGAACATAGTCAGTGAGCTGGGAAATAAACAGAAAATATAAGTAACCTGTTTCCGAAATTGCTTTCTCTCAGACAAACACAGATGGCAGCTGGCGGTGGCATAAGCCCCTTGCTCATGATCTTTTATTTGTATTTATCTGTACTAATCTTATTATTTATTATTATATCTTCATATAATAATGAGAAAATAAACACTCCATAATTCTTCATACAAAACAAGACGTGTGATATCACATCCTGCTGCCATCCGTCTTTAGTTTTAAGAACCAAAATCATTTTTTTGCAGGTTTCATATGCTTGGTTTAGTTTGTTAGCATGTTTACTAACTAGCAACAAAGCTAAAGGGAATGTTGGGGGTTTGGAGAGTATTCAAATGTTGACCTAAAGATGGCTTTAGGAGATGAATTATTGCAATTCACCCAGAGGGTTACATGAAAGTCTGTGCATAATTTCATGTCAATCTGTCCAATATTTGTGCAAACACCTGCAGCCATTTTATGCTAAGTTTTCATGTTTTAAATTGCTACTTGTTAGTTTTAGCAAGCATGATTTACAGAAACATATTCCTCTTAAGGGCAGCTGATAAATGGCACCTCAGCTAATGATGCTGTTGTGTTTTCTTGATAATAATAAGGTTAGCCCTTAAAAATAATCCAGCTATAATTATGCATTTTCAGGATGTCTTTTTGCATTAAAGTTGTAGAAATAAGTGTCAAGTGTTTTGCTTTAATTATATGTTTCTGTAACTAGATGACAACACTGCTCTGGTAATTATTAGGAATAAGTTGGGGCTGCCTGCTAGAGTTACAGTAAAGGGACTTTTGTACGGTCTGCATCTGTTTGATTCAAACTTGAAATGTAAAGAGTACCTGTCACCGTGATAAATAATGTTGTGTTTGTGAAATGATTTTAATTGCAGAGGAAGTGGCTGCTCTGCCAAGTGTGTGACAGGGTGGAGAGAAAGTGTCTCTTCTCAGGAAACTCTGCAGATGTTGTCTGATCTTCATGTGGTGTTACACGTTGCAGAATTCAGACAACCAGGGGAATTAATTGTTAAGGAGACAATACATGAAAGTGCATTCATGCAATCTATGTGAAGAGTTTTCTTGCAATACATTTGATTATTGATAGTGTTATTGGATCAGCTATCCATCAGGTTCACTTCAAATAACATCATACATTTATGAAGACATAGCCATATCAGAGTCATGGACTTAATTCAGTTTAAACTTAAGGGCTACAATATTTCACAAAAAATACCCTGCTCCCCTTATAGATTATGCACGGTTCTCCAAATACTTTTGTACTTAACAGTCCTGTATTAACCTTTATTTGCTCAGTTTTGATGTCTTTGTTATTCTAATAATAATAATTATGATATAATGACTTGTATTGTTAGTATTGTCATTTTTGTATAATGTTCATTATGTACATAAGAGTCCTGTAGGCTATTTACCTTTGTTTTTCCAGCTTTTAAAGCTGTTACATCTATTCCTGTGTAAGTACAATTGAACACTTCTACACAGGTGTCAAAGTGGCCATTGAGTTCACAATCAAATTAAATAACTGTGACTTACAGTAGCAAAAGCACAGGTGTGAATTATCAAATGATTGGGACCTCATTAGTCTTTATCTGTGACACCTGTGCCTGTCAAACTGTCTCCTGCAGAAACGTTTTTTTTAAAACGATAAATACGTGTTTGGTTACTTAAAACACACATCATTGGAATACTATTAGCATGTTTGGAGTCTACTCGCCTTAATGTAAGTCCAATATTCACTTTCATTTAATGTTTGTTCTCCTGAGGGGAATATGTTTCTGCTAAAAGCTACAGAATGCTAACACTATAGTCGCTAGCTCTGTTGCTATACTGTAAGTAGCCTAGCTTACAGTCACGTTTCGACTCTTGGCTTCTGTGACTTGGCATTCCATAGTTCAGTAATTAAGTTATTCCTGTATTTAAAGAAGAAAGTTGCCCATTAATTCATAAGTCAAAATGCTAAATCAGCATACTTAAGTGTACAAGAGATGCTTAGCTTTGTACAGCAAGGTGACATCATGTGTATGCAATGTATCATATTAAGTTCTTCTTTTTTATATATATCCTCAATACTACTGTGCAGTGTCCTCACTTCACACTATGCTACAAATGTTTTTTTAATGTTTGGTCATGCACAGTTAAAAAAGAATGAGATGCACTGTTTTAGTGAGTTTTATAGGGTCCGGTGAAATACTTTTAATACTTTTTTAAGAGCTCTCATGCAGTCTTTAAATGCTGAACCAAGCTAATTGCCTTTTTCTTTCACCTCCTCACTATTCAAGCACAGCCATGAGAGCAATATCTATATTTTTATAGCAAGAAAACGAATAAGAGAATTTCCCAAAATCTTGATTCATGCCTTTCATAACCACAGTCAGAGCAATTAGAGAAACACAAGTTTTGTTCTCTGAATTGAAGCTTCAAAAAGTGAATTATTGACTGCCTGTCCCTGATTGCATCCCAATATTTGATGGTAGTTATTTCCTCTGCTCGTCAGACTCTCTAAACATAATCAATGTGTGTTATCTGCTTCTATTTTACCTTACAGTCTTTGTATTGGCAAAAAACAGTTGGGATAACATCTTAGAAACAGCAGCAGCACAGTTTACTCTGCTATCCAGTGATCTCTGTCCAAAGCAGAATGTGTGAAATCAATGAAACTTTGAAACAGGAGTAAAAAAAGGGCCGTGCAGTGTTCTGTGTAACTGTTCAATGCTTGATCTCTTCTCTCCCAAACGTACCTTTTAAATAACATAAGAAGCAGAACCAGCACTGTTAAAATAAACTTTCAAAAATAAAATTTTTAACAAGTGCAAATTCTGCAAGTTTTGCACAAAAAAAACTGAGTATAACTTTTAGAAAGTGTTGAATCACTGGATATGAACCGTTTTTTTTTTTAGCACAAAGCTTTAGTCTCTGCCTTTGTCAGTGTGTGTGTCTCGGTGTGTGAGCTGCTGTGTTTCTCTTGCAGATATTTTTTTAGTCATGTGGGGGTTTAAATACAGCAAAGGTCAAACATAAATATAATGCAGCTCACAGAGACACTGAGACACATTTGCACACACGCAAACAGACACACTTAAAAAAACCTTTAACTAACATTTAACTTTTTTAAGCATTTGCTGAATCAAATCGTGTAACTGTTAATCAGTTTTATTTTATTATATCCCAGCAAAACAAAAAATGTGGTTTTAGTTGGAGTAATTCATTATAATACGAATTACAATGGGAAGTAGCTGGAAAAAGATATCATGCAAAAAAAAGATCAACTTATAACACAAGTGGGAAATAAATGATTTCCAAAGAAACAGACTTATCTTATTGGTATATTATTTGGTATTTAACATCATCTTAGAGAATTGATGTGCAAATAAACACAACACAAAGCTTCAGAGCTATGCTGCTAACCCAAGTTAATAAAGTTAAATAGTAAACACAATTTAAAAGTGTAGAGCTGTTATAATATCTTTTCCGTTTCCCACTCACACACCTCTGCCTCCATGACAGTAGGAGTGTGTGCAACACACACTCACTGCACACACTCCAGTATAGAAAGTCATTGATTTCACTACATTGAATTATACTTTATTATACTATATATTTCTTTTTAGTTTGTGTCCAAAATCATAATACCACTGTTCATTAGGACACTCTATATTTGAAGAAGTCAATATCTCTTAGTTATCCTTGATCCTAAAAAAGAAAAATGCAAACACACACAGAGCAATTGTAACTCACTAGTGACAAGCTTTAATTGTTGTTTTGAGACGTTTTAGTTAGTTATATATTCTGATTATATAACTGATTTTAATATCATCAGCATTAGTTCATGTTTGCTGGGTGTGTTTTCTTAAATGTGGGTTGAGTTGACCTTGTTTGCTTTTTGCTAACATTTGGAACGCTCCTTCGTTTAGTTATTAAGTCCGCAGTGGGTGAAAGAGACGGAGGACGGAGGTGTTGATGGTGCAGTTTATCACAGCTGATGTAATGCTGGAAGTAGGCAGCGTGTCGTGCCTACTGACTGTGGGTGGTCATGTGCGTGAAGCTCTGAAGTTAAATACAGCCCACTTCTGAAGAAACACCTACAGAATGGGTGCATATTGGCATATTCTTATCAGAACTCAAATCATAAGACGTGTCCCTCTGGAGGGAACTTTGGTATTTAAGCATTTGCACAAAAAGCTATATAACACACTGCAGGGAAGGGAAACTTAAAACAAGCAGAATATAGGGCATCTTTACATTTGGTTATGAGGCTTCATTTTGTAAGTGTGAAGCAGCCAAATCAGAATTAAATCTGTGTAAGTGTCCTGCACATAACATATACATTTATTTCTTCTGATTCGTCCTGCTAATGTTGCCAATAAGATGAATCTTTTTGCTGCGGCTTGGCAGGGAAACGGCCTCCTAGGATTTTTTTTTTAGAAAGATTTGTTAAATTGCAACTTCTGAATGTATTATTTTTAATATGACAGGATGGCTTATTTGTATCCCCTATTTACTTCTTACAGTGTAGTCGCGGCACAAGGGCAACAAAGCCAGGATGGGCTGATGGAAAAATGGGTTCAGAGACCAATGACTCACCAACAGTAAAATGGTGAGTGTTGCATTAAGATATACTTCATCTTGACATTATGTCTGCTATGTTTTGAGCAGACGGAACATTTACATTGTTACAGCAAAGGGACGGAATAGATGAAGACGAAAATAAAACGCTATCAAATAAAAAAGACATGCAACATTAACAAAATAAAAATAAAATAAGTACACATCCAAGGTAGAAAAAGATAAATAGCAGTAGTCAAATACAATACAGGCTTACCTGACAAAGATGTCTAGTGTCAGTGTGAATTACATCTCTGGTGTGTGAGGAACAAAGGCAGCAGGGAGTGTGTGTGTTGTTACAGAAGCTATCAGACAGGGGATCAAAGTGTGTGCAAGTGTGTCTTGCAGGGTGCTTTGGGGTCAAGAACAGCTGTAACTTGAACAGGGAGGAGACGTTTTATTTCACCATAACGTAGAAATGTCTAATAACCTTTTACTGAGCACTTTGCAAATGTTGTCATTGTTGTACAATTAGTCCTAATATCACTTCTCCATAAGCACACACACAAACAGCTGCAGAAGAGCTCCTAGGTGTCTGGGCACTTTAAGCTCGGCTGCATGTGTAAGTGTCAGCACTGGAAAAGATAATTCCTCGGCATGCTAGCGTAGATAAACAGGGGAAATGGCTTCTTCATTATTGGATTCACTTTGCACAACAACTGTCCCCATAAGCCTTAATTTCCTTCAACAGCTTTATATTTGGCAGGAGTTCCTTCCAGCAGCATGTGAGTCGCTGTGCAGACGTTTTATGGAGCCGTGCATCACTTTACGGCGTTCAATTATGACTCTGTCTCAGGTGCTTAACTCTCTGTATTTAGTGAATCCATTTTTGGCAGCTGGAGGTTTAGCATTAGCACGATACGCTAACAATTACAAATGTTGCTGTGAGCGGAAATGTCGCTGTTTACAAGGATATAGACATTGAAATTAGTGTGACATTATAAAAATGACTGTTCGCTACATTTTCACACTCTTCTTCTGAACTTTTTTTTATTTAAAAGCATTTTATAATGTTAGCTTGTGGCTTACTTAAACATAAACACCATAAAAAGAATTTCAACAGCTTGAAGGCTAGCCTTAGCATGTTACAAACACACTAAAACATGTTGCCATGAGCTGAAATGTTGCTGTTTACAAGGAAAAGTACTTAAGTAGAAGTACAATTAAAAGTACTGAAATACTCTGTTACTGTTTGGCAATCAAAATATAACTTGAAAGCACAAAAGTATCAATAGAATACTTGGGTACACAAACAAGCAGTACTCACTGTGCAGAATAACCATTTTGCTTTAACATTCAATTGTTCTCTTTTCACCAACAACATACAGAACCCATCACAGGGTAGAGAAAACCTAAACAAAGCAGAATAGGTCCTCTCTAAGATGTTACTTTCTCATTTCGCTCCACGGGAAAAATGAGTTTGTAATCCCAAATACATTCTACACAAACTTTTTTAATACAACATACAATATTTAATGTCCTTGTATGCATATTTTGGGATTGATTGTTTCTTTTGCCACTCAAGTTTACTTATTTGAATTATCAGTGAACCAGCTATGATTCTGAATGAAAAGCATCACAGTTGATGCTGTACGTCTGCCTTTTATATACCTAAATATCTTGGAAAACAGTCCTGAAAAAGATGCTTAAAAGAGTGATTGTTCTATATTTATTTGTATTTTTCGAAGTATTATCAATTGATCACTTCTGGATTGTTGTAATAACAGAACATTTCTTCTTATGATTGAACCATTCTTGCCAGGTGTTCTAACTACTGTTTTTGTTCTTTTATCCACCCCATACAAGTAGTCAAGCGATCAACTCTAAATATAAAAATACTGGTTCAGATTATGAAAGTATGTTTTGACTCTGTTCCCTGAATAAGAGTAATTGTGGTGATACTTAATAATATGAAAATGTTCATCATGACGAGCGCGTTGTGTGGGTGTTTAAATTTGATCTCGTTAAAACACTTCACCTCCGAAATTGAACCCGTTCTAATTCTGCAGTTCAGAAGAGGCATGTGAAAATGAATGTGTTTTATTAAATCCCTGGAAGGAATTATTATTAGAAATGAAAGCTTTTCATCTGACAGCAGTAACATTATCCCCGTCCTGAGGACCGTTAGTTTAGCATTAGCATGAAGTGAGGAGCATATCCACTCACTGTGACAATAATGGAATAAAATGTGTTTTTAATGCTCCTAATGGGGATCATGTTCTCACAGTAAGCTATTCATTGCATTAAACTGTTGTCTGATCAGAGATTGTCAACAACTTTGAGAAGGATTTCCTAATACTGACAAGTATTGAATACAAATATTCTTGGAGTTTTAGCACCCATTCTTTTACATTTTTTAAAATATATTCATGCAGCAGTTCAGGGATGTTTCCCTATCACTTTCATGATTTTCTACCTTTCTCTGCAGTTAAACCACATATAACTTGCCCTCATTTCCATGTTTTTGAAATGCTTTTCCATCATAATGGAGGAAGCGCCAAGCTTTTTACACTTTTATCATGAGGAGTGTGTTATTCAGAAGATAAAAGAGAAATGATCAGAATCTGAGGAGAATCCTCTCAGTCTGTAGGCATCTGCATCTCCAGCACTGCTGTAATATTCATGTTACCTCTAATGCAGAGACAGTTATTGTGTGCTTCTTGTATATTTTATTTATTTATTTGTTTTTGCGATCGCAGCGGTGTGTTCAGGAGTCGCTTTGAAGCTGCCGGTGTAATGGCAGCAGCCTCGGTCAGAGCTCTACCTGCAGAAATCCATTTGCATCGGACTGCATAGGATACCGTGCCAGGCAGAGATAACACTGCATCTTTTCACAGGCAGGCAGCCAGGTATTTCTCATCAGCAGTTCAAGGTGTTTCTCAGAGAGGGAAATTAGCTTCAGCAGGTCTGTGTTCACATGCACATTAGTGGGATAATTTCTTTTATAGTGATTCATGTGCTAGTCAGTGGATGATTAAGAGGTTGTATGGTCCAGCTGGAGAGGTTGAGTGCAAATTTGGGCAAACATTTTTTTTTTGCCAATTTCTTACTAGTATTTTATATATAAAGTCAGAGGCACTCTTGTAGAATAAGAAGATTGAGCCTCAACAGCCTCCAGCAAATGTATCGGTATGAAAAACAAGCTTCCAGCAAGAAACAGCACCATGAAGTTAACTCTTCATTTGAGTACAGTTTGGACATGCACTATATTATACCTGCAAACATGTGTGGCATTGCTTCAGTCACACCTACAGTAAACAGAGTGTTTTATTTGGTATCACCTAGAAACTCAGTCTACTTTTCCTTTATTGAGCTGTTGATGGACAGTTCATGCATTTTCAAGAGTCTTCTGAGAGACAGGCAGGGTGGATTTGGCATTAATATTGCAGCCACAGGTGCACAGACAGAATGTAATATAACATGGGTCTGGTTTGCAGCCTGAGGCTACACATCCTGTAGGTGGAGAGCATGCTATCTCCTGTTTGCTGCTAGGTGGAGCCCGAGTATTCGTGGAGAGCGGCAATCCACATCCGAGTTTTTCCTCTCACCTTTCTCTGGTCTCCACACACACTCACTCCCAGCCAGTGCGCACATTTGGTTCGTCAGAGGCGCAGGGAGCTCAGTGTTTGGACCCAAACAACTCAGATCTTCCCCCTGCGGAGCTTCTCTCTCCAGATTTCCTCTCCTGGATACTCTTTTTCTGTTAGCGAGAGAGGACAGGGCTGCTGGTATTTTGCGTTTTAGCTTCATGGGACGTGATGTAGCCCCCGCACCGAAGGACGGCTTGTGCCATAAAGGGATGTAAGGGACAGGCGCGTGGATAAAACACGAGGAAGCTGCTGTCTCTCCGCGACATCACCGAGAATCGGATTGTGGACCGAGGCTGTTTACCCCGGGATATTGAACGCATCTGCTGGGGGGAACTGTTTGGATTCGTTGTTCTCTCCGAAACCCGTTTCATCAAGCCCTTCCTCACACCGTGCGTCAGGACGCTACCCACCGCCTGAGAGACAGTTTGGAGAGAAATTATCAGTAACACTTTGAATGGAAGGACGTGAGTCAGCCCTGCTGTTCAGCAGTCCTCTCTAACCCCGCGGTAAGTGCGACTTCACTAAATGCACGTCTCCGTTTGTGCGCACATCCAGAATAATGTTCAAATTGAGCTCCGGGCGACAACAATGAATCCCTGCAGCAGATACTGTGGATGTGCTTGCTCTCCACTCTTAATTACTTTAACTGGCCATCGATGCGTTCAGGTGTAATCAGCGCAGATCAACGCACGACATATTGATAGCCAATATGAAAATGTAAATGTCCTGTTGGACTAATTAACCCTTTCTGAATGATTATGATCTGATGTATGGGGAATGTTGAGCAGTTGTTTTACCCTCACATGGAGCTCCAAACAATGTGCTGTTGTCTGAAAATGGCTTTGCAAAGAAGTTGCAAATTGGATGCATGCCTATGAATGAAGTTGTATCATTTTAAAGTCATTTAAATTGTGGACAGTTTACATTGAACATAGGCCTCCATCATGTGTGTGGACTGACGCTCAGGACTGATGCATACATCAGAGGTGAACCAGTGCAGGCCTGTTCCTGTTGTTCAAAATGTGCAGGAGTGTGAGGATGGATGCAGTGGTGTGAGCATCTGCATTTTTCATGATGGTTTGACTATGTTGCTATAAAATATTGAAGTTATTGGCTATATATCCCCCTTTTCCAAAGTGTGACTGTTGGCTTTCTGAACGCTGCACAACACATATCACTATTTAATGTACACGCACTGTATGAAAAGAGGGAATAGTGAATGAAGCCCTGCTGAGGGAGACATGCTGTCCTGTGTCTGAGAGAGGAGCACGGCTGCAGTAGGCTTTGATGTGAGGACAGCACACTGTCTTTCAACATCTAAATCAAAGAGGGAAAGGTCGCACAGCCTCACTGAATCTGAGGAGAAGTTTCCTCAGCGCTGCAAAATCATGCCCTCTCTTCTTAATATTTAGAACATGTTCCATTATTTTTTCAATTTTCAAGAACTTTGAAGGATTTGTCATGGGTTTTTGACATGTGTTTGGCTTTTTTGTGTAATGTATTTCAGAATATCATAAACTATATTGATGGTTTTGACAATTAGATGTCCTGGAATGCAGTACCATTTGTCATATAATCTGCATCACACCCACAAAAACACACACACACAAAACAGAAAAAAGCACGAGTTGAAACACAAGGGGACGTTTGATGCTTCCTGACTGAACGGTTATGTCAACATGCTCTTTGTTTCCAGTGTGTTCACATTCATAAATGCTGCTCCTGGTGGAATATAATCTGGGTTATATTTAATATAACAGCAGTTGAACTTGACATCTGGTGTGATGCCTGATAGGACGCGGCGCTGTTTGAAAATAGAATAATTGTTCCCTTGAAGCTGTTGTGTTGCAGTCCATTGTAGGGAGACAGTGAGCTGAACATGAGAGCATTAATTCAATCGCTTATCTCGGGTAAAGTAACACATTGAGATAGTGATAGAAATACAAATGTGCATGCTAGATCTACTGTTTTCGCCATGCCTTCTGATTCCAGTAAATGGTATGGTTTCTCTCATCACTTGACAATATATATATTTTTCATTCACTGAAAACAGATTGAAACCCTTGACATTAAACACTTAACAGGATTCATTCATTGCAGGCCTTTTATAGGAAAGTTATTCAGCTCTTATTTTGTCTGCAAAGTGACTCATTCTGCAAGTACAACATGCTGTGTATCACATATTTCTTCCTGTTGATTTACCTTTACACCAATACAGTTTGTTGCCCTCATTGGGAAGCATGCTTCATCTTAATTTTGTTATTGGATGATCCCTCTCTCTGCGACAGCTAGTGCACTGATTTGCATTGGCAGTTCCATTTATTTGATTTGATTTTTGCTTTTTTTGGATACGTTTGCAAGCCAGGATGAAATCCAATTTGTCGTTGCTGTATGAATGGAGGCTCCATTTCTTCATTAGGTTAGCTTTATGAGGGGTGCAGCTTCATGGCTCATTATGTTCAGGGAGGGTTTTTACTTTTGCTTCAGTTTGGATAACCAAACTCTATCCCAAAAATATTCACTCGCTCACACGTTTTCTGTCTATTCTCCTCGTCTTTTGTGCTTTAATTGTAAAGTAGATGTGGTAAATTGGATGATTTATGTTTTGAGATGAAATGTCCCTTTTTATTCCCAAGGCCTATCAACTGTAAAGACCCTGCATTTCTCTTTTAGTGAGACCTTCAGTGTCCCACTATGCACAAATATTAATCGACCCTGGGCTGAGTGAATGAAAAGCTTTTCATGTTTTCATCTCGCTGCTTTGTCTGTGTCGATCTGGCATACGTTGAATGAAGTGCTCAAGGTCATTCTGTGCATACTCTTTCAAATTTGACATTCGTATTTTGTCGCAGTGAATTTATAATCATCTCTTTTTTGGGGGTTTCGAGGCTGTGGGTTGGTTGTGACCATGGAAATGATGGGGAATTATTTCTGGACATGTATTCATGAAGGTCAGAAAGATACTGTCACAGATTACAAAAACTTTTTAGGCAGATAGCAAAGCAAATGGTGTTCATGGATACTGATCACCTAATGTATAGGGTCACTTCCTCCATCCGCTTGAGTTACATCCAGTGAAACAGAATGTATTCAGTAGACCTGAAACACTGATTAAACGATATCAAGACTAAATTACTTGACAACTCCCAACCTCTCAAATATTTCCTGAATATTTTTCGATTCATTTGGACCGTTGAAGAGACAAAACTAAACATTTTTGCCCAATTTCTTTCATTTTAAAGACCACATTTTTAATTGTCAAGAGAATATTCAGAAGTTACAACTATAATATTCTGTGCTAATGTGACTTACAGATCAGCCTTTACTGCATACCGTGGACCAATAGAAACCTTGATAACTACAGTATGCGCCCTCACGTTATTTAGACATTTCTTTTACTCTGTAATGTCTTCCTGATGGTTATTTATTAACCACAATGGAACATATTTCATGGCTGAGTTAAGGCTGGTTTAGTCATTCATATATACTTTACATGGAAAACTGTTGAATTTTCCCTGCATATCACGAGATTACACTTGTTTTTTGTTTTAATTATCATAAGCAGCGTTGCATGAGTTCCTTTGTAAGTATACGAATTAAGGAAGATATTCTAAATGATGGATTTTAAAATATGTTTTGCGGTTGAATGATTGTTTATCCGAGCGGATGCTGACATGTATTACAGAAACATCTTCACAGATGAAGCTTCATATTTTCATGGATATTTTCGGTCTTTGATTTTTAGATGAAAGGATGGTTCTATCTCCAGTTCAACCCCATACATATCAGAAAGCTTGTATGCATATGCTATTTCTTCTGTTTTTAAACATAATACGTTAGTCTTGTGCCAAAAAGCTTTCTGCAAGCCACCTACTGTACTGTATTAACATTCCTGCAGGCCCTGTCTCACCTACAGCTTCAGAAGGGCCCTTTGGTTTTTCTAAGGTCCCTCAGAGCAGAGTTATCCTGCTGTTAGGAGGAGACAGGTCGCTCTGATGGGGCCCTTTCTCTGGCAGGAATGTCACATGAAGAAAATCCAAAAGCAGAGAAAGCACATGGCCGAGGAGAGGTCCTCAAGGTCTGCGCCCCTCGACACTTTAGCTGTCCACTCTCATAAAGAGCTCCGCACAAAGGGTTTGACTCGAGCTTTCACAACCTCCTGCAGGAAGTGGAGCTTACAGTGGAGATGGAGACTTCAGATGGTGCATGATGGGAGCAACAGATGATACGTTTCTTGATTCTGTACGGCTCTGTGAGGAGTAAGCTCAACGTTTGGGAGCAATTTACGCATACAAATCAGAGAAAACAGGAGATAACACACATTTTTCTTTAAAAATATATCATACGTTGCTAAAGGCATAGCACATGTTGTTACATACGATTTATATCCGTTCAGGTTCATGCAAAGCTTTCGTTAAAAGCTATGTTTTTTTTTCTTCATCTAAACCCTGCAAAAATCTTGAGAATAAAAGTGTCTTTGGAGATCTTTATATTTATTTGGTAAATCAAATCATATTTTTTTCACGAGCACATATTTTATTTACCGACGTGATGGGATTATCAGATACAAACAATATGGTGGCTGGATTCTACCCCAACAAGTGATTAGCATGATAAAGGAAGGGTGGGTGATGCATTTATGAACTTTACATCACTTCGATGTTATACCACTTCAGTGAGGGTGTGTTGATAGGGCGAGGTCATGGTCAATCCTGACAATAAATACTGGAACTAGAGGAAATTAAGGCAAGGATGCTGCTTTGTATTCAAGTAGAAGATTGGTTAACCATAAGTCAAGTGATGCTAGAATGCCATTTTGTACTTTTGCATTCACTTTTTGAATTCCACTTCACTTCATTGTGAATATGCAATTCATTTGATAAAGCGCTTCAAGGCGGGTTTCATCATCCAGCTCAAGTGTAGACGTGAACATGACCAGTGCAACATTTTCATGCTTCACACTGCAGTTTTTATTTCCTTAAAGCCACCCCTCCACCCTAATTTGACACATACTGTAGTTAAGTTGTCCCTGGGGGGGTCAAACACTTAGCAGACACATTTTAACACTCGACAAGTTCTGCAGGCAGAGAGACAAAGCTTGCACGCCGAGGGGAGCGTAAAGCATTAAGTAGCTTGTGCAGATGTGTATTAATTGTATGAATGGAGACTGATATACCATCCTTGTACTAAAGAGTGTTTGCCCTTCAATATGTGTGTCCAGTGAACTTAATATGCATCTGTATCCCAAAAGAAAGCAGTTTGTTGTATAATATTGTTAACCCTAGCCCCAATACAGCTAAAGTGGCCCATGGAAAAATAATGCGTATGAGTAAAAAGGATTCTTTATAGGCTGGAGTGCAGATATGGACCCAAAAATGTCAACTTCGCATTTAAAGCAATCCAAGCCACTCTTACGACGCTGTTGCTGGTGTTAAAAGGAATCCAACAGCTATGAAACTGACACAGCCTGCTACAGCCGCAGTACATCAACCACTCAGTAAAATCTCCTGCATTTGTCTATGTGCATCTTACAGTTAAGTTTTTTTGCAACAATATTGATTGCTTTTCCCTTTGTTTGAGTGTTTTTTTTTTCGCCTTGTGAACTTTGGACCAGTGAAGAGGATTCAAACAAAGATGCAATGCTTCTCCGAGGCCGAAGCTCTAAAAGAAGTTAATTTATGGCCTATTTGGGAGGCAGGTTTGGGCTTGAATACATAATGAGGTAGTGCACCTGCAGCTGAATACAAATGAATGGAAATGACGGTTAGTATTTACGCCTCCCTAAACCATTGGGACCTCCTGATCTGACCACTAATAGGCCAGAGAAGAGGAATGAAGATAGGAATCTTGTTCACAGGCTGCTGTTTCTGCAAATATCAGCTGCAGAATTCATGATTAGGTTTTGTTAAAATTATACAACCTTTAAAATATGTTCTGGACATATCATAACACAATGGGCCCCTTGGCACACACATTTGATTTAAAAGTGTTACTAATAACACTTTAGATTTTGTTTTGGATAAAAAAAAAACATTACAACATTGTGTTGTTCTGCCATACTTTCATCCTTCCACTTGAAAAGAGCTTGTGAAGTAACACAAAGCATGAATGCCTTCTACAATATCCAGCTTAACCTTTTAGATTAAAACACCAGTTCTTGATTGAGTTGATAACATTTAGACGGTAGAAGGGGGGGGGTAATTAAAGTATTTTCACACAGGTGGGTGGCTCCATAATAAAGGATTATTTTTCTTAATAAGAGGAATGCATAGTTTTATCATGCACTAAACCAGGGTGCATTCTTTGAGCCTGTAAGAGTCTAATTCCATTTCTGACTTCAAAATGTATTGAGCATTTCAGCATCTCCCTCTGAGCTTGTGACCAGATTGATTTTCCTAATCGATAGCATGTGATTGGATTTAGGAGTGTGTGAGTGGGGGGTGGATCTGGCAGGGACGACTGCTCTTTCTCCTCGAGAGGAGCCCCTCGTTGGTTCCCATCTGTATGAGCTCCTGCACAGTGCATTTTAAATCTTTACATTTTGCACACTTACTGCCCTGCCTCACATCAGGTTGGTATAATGGCATCAGAAATGTGTACCCAGTGTCACATTTAAATTCCGCTGCCAGCCCTTTGTCACCTCTGGAGTGGAGATGACTGAATTGATGCTCCGCCCCAGTGGAGCAAAACCGTTTAAATGACAAAACATTTCTGTCTCACCTTGAACTTAATTGACTGCATGAGAGCTGGCGTTTGGAAAGTGCTGACAGAATGACTTCTGTTGTTGGAGCTATAGACGGAGCCTTTTCTGTTTTTATTCTGCTGTCGCACCATGCATCTGTTTCTCTTATGCAGGATGCATGGTGGCGTCATAAAGCAGTGCATTATGGATGGTTCATGTGACATATATTACTCCTAATGGGCTTACTGTCTGTATGCATTAGTATGTATCGCGCTTCTGCAGGGAGGAGAAGTGGCAAATGGCTTCTTTGCATTCAAGGGCGTATTCAAATATGTGGATCGTTATTCAGGCACATTTCTTGCAAAGGAAATATCTAAGTTTTCCATTTGAAAAAGTAGTTGTTAACAAGCTACCTGATGACCCAGGTGTGCTGTCAGTCACTCAGCTGGAGGACTGGGTAGCATTTACCCTGTCACTGGAAACCCCACCCCCCCCCACTATCCACTCGTATATTGGTGCTGTCTGTGATGCTGAGCCGCAATGGTGGCAACTGTAGGATTTCGTAGAGGGGGGCCACAAGACTGTAATCAGTCATTATGTCAGGAGCGAGCCCCGTGAGCCCCACTGCAGCTCATTCAGCCAAATAATAAGCAGCAGATAACGGAGCTGGAGCCCAACCCCCCTCTGCCCTCCCTCAGCATGGAGCTGGAAAACGGGAGGCCTCTTCCTCTTGTCTGCCCACGTATGGACGTCACCTTGGTTCAAGGGCTGCATCAAGCTTCCCTATGTTCTGAAGGACTGAAAACTCCAGCTGTTGTTCGGAGACCCCCCTCCTCCGGTTAATGCCAAACACACCTTGAGGTGCTGACAGGGAGTATGTGTTTATTTTGGCTAGTGATTGCAAGCAGAAATATGCTTTAGAGTCAAAAGCTGTGTCAAGTAGCACTACAACGGAATGTTGACATATGGATGTGTGTTTCACATTATGTTTTTTTGAATACCTCAAATATCGTTTTTTTAGATCATGTTTTATAATAAAAATACGATTAAATGATACGTAGATCTACAGAATAGTTATTGTCAAGTTTTCCATTGTAAAAAAGCCAGAAAATGCTGTTATAGCTCAAATATGAACCTTTTCTCTGTTTTACATCATATTAAAGTGAATATCTTTGTGTTAAGGATTGACAAAGGTGACATTTAAAGACATCAGCATGGACTTTGAGGGACTAGGATAAACATCTTTCATTGTTGGACATTTTATTGACACAAAAAGTAATAATGGTATTTATATTACAAAGTCTGATAAATGTTGATAATATTAAAATAGTGTTGGAAATTAACCAACAAATCTAGTTGCAGATGGATTTAAAATGTTTTTTTTCAGTATTTGTTTACTATGTGATATTGAATGAATCATCGCTCTCCTCCTTTAAGCCCCATTACTTTCTCCTCACTCTCATGGAGTTTTGTCATTCCATAACAAGGGTCACCGTCTCCCATTGTCTCGCTGCAGCCTCCCTCTGTGTCGCAGTATTGAGTAGTTCTGCCTGGTGAGCGGTGCCATATAAGATCCATACATCATGCTGCAGACAGACTGACAGACAGTGGGAGTGGAGACGTCAGATCCGCCCCTCTCTTACTGCTCTCCACAGTGCTTCTGCTTTAATATCCCCCCTCTTCCTTCCCCAGTGCACTTGACATGCTCATGATATAAATATTTTTATGGTGAATGGTGCAGGGATAATTCTGCATCCAATAAATGTTTTTTTAAACCAGCTCGGAGGATACTTTCATAGAGAGATATTTGTTCGACTGCCACATTATAATTGCTTCACTACTGTATGCATGCAAAGATTGATAGTTAGATTAATCTCATCAAAATGTTAAGCTTTTATAATCTTCTCATGGACCCCTTTTACTCTCTCATACATAATAAATGCAGCTAAAAGTCAGCCTCACTGAGCTTTAGCTTAGCACACTAGCATGCTAGCCCCATATGAAGCTGCTGCATGCCACCAGACAATGAGCGCTCTAAGGTCAGTGAGGGTCCGCCCTTTATGGGATTCCTGCCCATAATGATTAATAGGGAAGGTGTAGTTATTGCCTTGGAAGTCATCAGTGGAATGCTGCAGTTAAAGCAGTCATTTGTAATCCAGTTTCATTACACCTGTGCTTACGTTTTCTCTTTCTTAAGGGATTGTTCTCTTTTTCTCCTATTCAGTTTTTGCTAATGACCAACCCATTATCGATTGGTATGGACAAAAAAAGATTGCTTTGTTCCAGCATTTCTTATCAGTCTATTCTCTCCCAAAGCAGTAGAAATGACAGAATCCCACCACTACTGGCGGCTTCAGACCAAAAGTCCATTTAGTTTTGTTGTCACTTTGTGAAAGGTTAGGCTTCTGTAATCTTGTTTATGTTTTTGGTCAGGAGTAAGCCTCCCTAAGCCAGCTTTGTGTCCAACACAGCTGGAGAGGCCTTCACAATTTCAGCAGAGCAGAAATAATTGGTCCATGGGAGGCAGCCATGACACACAGGTAATGTTTAATGTCCGTCTCTCAGCCGGCGATAGCAAGATATGTATACTCTTTGTGTTGCCTTGGTAAACATGGATATACAATGGTATGGAGCACTTTTATAGAAGGCATTTTGGTTTGGTTTTTGTGCCAACAGACCCTAGAGAAACCTTTTCCCCTCAATTTAGCCCTCTTGACTCTGAGCACACTACCTCCATCTGACGGGGACATTTGGATTGGAAAGTCTGTCGTAGCCACTTTTAATTATACTGGCAGTAAAGGATGAAACTGAGCGGGGATGAAGTGCTTTTTGTGCATCGATTTTCCTCCGGGTACATAGATGCACTGGAGAGAGGGAGAGACAATTGTAACCTCCTTGATCGCTGCACTGCAGGAAAACAAAGGGGGGGCTCCATGCAAAGGTCCTGCTTTCTTTTTGATATAATGAGAGCATGTACATCAAACCAACCTCCTCATCTAATTAGGAAATTCCATTGAATAAGAAAGCAACTCTGGAAAGAGGCCACACAGGCACTTTACCTTGATGGAGTTTCGATGGTTTCTGTGATCTGTTTGGACATCTGACAAACTTTGGCCACCCTTTGGTGTGTGTTTTTGTAACCTGGTCGACAAGGTGTGGTTGTAGACGGATCCTTTGAGCTCTCCCCTAGGGATTTCTGCCTACTCCAGGGATCTTAAGCCTTTATTTTTGGCAGAATGTCACTTCACCTGGGTATCAGGAGAGTGACTGTCACCTTCACTGCCCTAAGGTCCCGGCAGGATTCCTGCAGACCATGAAAAGATGACAGCCTGGCTTTTGTTTGCTTGTTTTCAGATGACGCTTCCCCCTGTTTTCCTTGAGAACTTCCTCTGGCTGCATGCTTTGCAAAGTCGCACCAGCAGATGCGACAATTCGTCATGCATAAGAAACCCCACTCCCGCTGCCATCTGTCCACTTGTGTCATTTACCATGCACCGCCAGTTTGTTGTGGTACCCATTACCCTTATACAATTTTGATGGCATGCAAAATATGCTGAACCCATCTCACGACCTCCCAACCTCACTCTTTAAAAACTCATTCCCAACCTATGCGTGACCCGGGTAACAGAAACCAGAAAATATACGGACTGTCACCATATTTAGCTTCTGAGGCTTGTGGAAACGTTTGCCATTTAGTGGCCCGGTATACTGTTACCTCCACTGGATGGCTGGAATGAATTATTACGGCCAGTCAAACTGAAATATGACTTTCCCCGACATGATTCCTCGATGACCTAACGAATTCAACATGCCAAACCATATCAGGTAAAAAACCTAGGAGGGATTGCTTTAACCACTTTAGGAAATCATGCCATATTCAGGAGCCATGTTTACCTACAATAAGAAAACTAAAACACAATGGAAATAGGCATGAAACAAATACAAGAACATCAATATTGGACTTTTTCTGTAAAATGCTTAGACCGCTTAATAATTTGGCTATGGTAAGAACAATTAGACCAATTCTAATTATTAAATAGCAATCACATTGCATTTATGTGACTGGATAGATGTATTCCTAATACTATGGACTGGAGCCATCTTACCAACTGACAATAGGGAAACTGGGGCCTAAGAACACTGAAACAATAAGGGAATAAGGTGTTTAACCAACCAAAGAACATCAATATTGTACTAGTCTGCAAAACACTCCTTTGTAGAAAGCAACATTATCGTGTTGCTGTAGTTACCCTAAATGTTGGAACAACACCTGCATTGTGAGCTCTGGATTCTCTAATATGGACATTGGGATGAATGTGTGCCAATGTCTCTGCTCTTGTTGTAGCTGCTTCAAAGATCCCACTCCATTAGTATGCAGCTCCTGTTTCAGCTGAACATCGAGCGCTGGTAACCACAGCACACTGCTGCTCACCAGTATGATTGTTTCTGGTTTCTTCTCCCACCCCCACCCCATCTTTTATTCCCTCTTTCATAGCCGCAGTCCCCCTTTTCCACTTCCACTTGCATTGCAGTTCCCAGTTCAGATTGACATTTCTGGTGACTTGGAGGTGGGATTTGAGGTGCTTTAAGAGTGAAGCATAAAGGTCATCCATACTTTGTTCTGTACAGCAGCAACAGCATATACTGGAGAAGAGAGGTGGACAAAGTACTAGTAGAAATACTAAAGTGTTGAAATACTCTATTAGAAATAAAAGACCTGTGAGATACAGGCACGAGATCCGGTCTTGGGTGGAAATGTCAGATTATTTGACTAATGTGAATCTTGAAATGTTTTAATTTCTTCATTTTCCAAATGCTTCTTCTTCCTGACATTGTGTGGCCTTGCATCAGCAATGCTAGTTTTTTTTTTCTCCAACTATTCATTCACTTCAATCACATATGCTCATTGCAGGTGACCTGATGGCAATCTCTCTCTGTGTTCAGGAAGAATTGAACACATTTTCACAGCCTATATTGTAACATTAAAGCAGCCACATGCCTTCACCTCAGCCACTAACATGAAATAATGTAGTGCAGGCTCACAGTGATAGAAAGATGCCTATCATTCTTTTGCAGAGCTTTTACTCCCCTCTGGGCGACGTGTTTAATATGACTCCACAAATGTGATTTAGTGGGCAGATAGCCTCGGGATTCAGAGGTCGCTGCCTCAGAGAAGGCCTCCTGTGTGTAGCATGTGGCACCGACGTATGTAGGTTAGGTTATCTTTATAGCGAAAGAATCCTAACAGAAAAGCTACAACCACCAAGGGCAGAAAACATTTAAATGTTTCCAGATTATTTCACAATGTCCAGCAGTTTCTTCCATCCTTATTTCCTGAAAGCATTCTATTTCCGAGCATCAAATTCACATTACATGTTTTCCTTCTTCTCTCATCCCTGCCCTTTCTATATTCATCCTCCATTCAATTACTTTTCTGTTTCAGCAGAGGCTCGGTCTATACTATATTGCTCTGCGATGCGTGGTGCTACCCCACAGATTTATGTCGGAGCTGAAGGATGGCTGTCCAATTTTCTGCATGGATAGCAGAGCCGGTGGCATTGTGTGTGTTTTAGAGCTCTTGTCAGATGTGCGTTAAGGACGTATGGAGCACACAGCCATGTAATTCTTCCAGACAGTGGCCATTTCTGTCACATCCTTCCATTAGCTTGTGTATCGCAGTGATTTGCAGTGTGAGGTGTGTGTCTTTCTCTGTGTGTGTGTGTGTGTGAGGTGTGTGTCTTTCTGTGTGTGTGTGTATGTGTGTGTGTGTGTGTATGGTATTCTTGCGGCTATATTTGAAACTATTATTTAGTAACTGTGGGAATGTGCATCTTTCTTTCTTGTAAGAGGAGAATCAGAATCATTAGCCATTGGTCTTTTTTTCAGTATTTTAGAAAAGGGGCAAATGTTCTTTCTCCTTCTTTAATAGTTCTTAAATAGCAGACTTTGTCGTTATAGGGTTGACAGGCCGCATTGGTTCCCTTTCAAATCCAATGGGATTTCTCCATTGGATTTAGGATTATTGCAGAAGACAATCTCTGTGCAAACAAATGTTTATGGTATTACACGTTTTGTGCAGCGGGATCATCTCCCCATATGAACACCACCTTATATTTATTTTAAGTAAAAAGCTAACATTGGGCTATAAAGAAACTACAGCATGGTCACTTGACTTCGCGTCACCGCCGCTAAGCTAAAGGTGGCTAATGTTGGGCTTAATGACATTTAGTAGTGTCATTTAGACCCTTAGCGTCTAAAGTGTGGGATATTTACTTATGTATTTTACTAAATGTTATTCGCGTGATAAGCCCTATACCTCCTTTAAACCAAATGTTTAGCCTCTATATCCAAGTTGTCTTTCAGAAGTAAAATCTGCAGACAACCTCAATCTGTCACAGCAGTAGACGTCTGTGCAGCATGGGGTCACAGCCCAATACTGTGCTGATGCAGTTATAGTTGTGTCTTTCTTTGTAGTCACACTGAAAGGTTGACGTGCCCCCAGCTGACTGCCCCCTCCTCACAGGGGTCCTGCGATATCTCGCTTGTCTCCTTCCAGGCCTGAATGGGCACATTGTGCTGCTTGCTGCAGACCACTGGGTCCTCCACACACACCTGTCAGGCCATGTCCTTGGCGCCTTGGGTGCTGAGACACTCCAGAGCCCCCCGCTTCACACATGGTTATTGAACCCTGCACACACACACACACCTAAAAGCAGCCGTATATGAAGAAATAAACACATGTGGTTACGCTGTTAAGACACGGAGACATACACAATTGAATTTCACATAAACACATGCATACACACACTCTTTCACACACTTTATTGGAAAAACACCTCTCTTTCCCCATGCCAAGGTTTGATTCAGTGTGCAGGTCGGCCTTAGAACTCAGAGGGTCAAGTTCCATATTTGTCAGGGTGGGGGGGCACAGGCCGGCACATGGAAACAGGATTGAGAAGTAAACTAGTGAAACTTGATCCACTGCCTCAATCAGCTGCACATTTTCTGTTTGAGAGTCGAGAGGGGAACCTATGCGTGTTTTACATTAGAGCTGAAATCATAACCAACAACTTATTGTAATCAATTCATAATGTTTAAGCCCAAACAGTTGCATGATTAAACTATTTAGTAGAAAATAAATGGCAAACATGTCAGTTAATAATTGTTTTTGCTTTTTTAGAAAACATTGTTGGAGATTTAATGTGAACATTAGCTTTTAGTGAGTACTTTTGGGTTTATAATCATTACTCATTAATATAAGACATTTGAGTCAAGTTATTGTTATTATTTTTCTTTATTTAAATCAAATCAATCCCATACAACTGTTTCTTGATATTGATTGATTTATATTTTATTTAAGGCAGATGCTATTTGCACCCGGGTGCCCGTAGCTAACAATGCTATTTACACCTGGGTGTCCATAGCTAACAATGCTATTTACACCCGGGTGTCCATAGCTAACAATGCTATTTACACCCGGGTGTCCGTAGCAAACAATGTTATTTACACCCTGGTGTCCGTAGGTAACAATGCTATTTACACCCGGGCTACACATTAGATACTGTTTTGGATGTATAGGTATTTATGGAAATGTTTCTTTGATAACTTCATTCCCTTGTGCTGCTGGGTCAAATTGTAATTCCCCTATGGTGGATGTATAAAGACACATCTTATCTTAAGCACTCTAGCTGTTTACACCCGGGTGTTGTACTGTATGCATCTCTTCTTGCTCTTTCTGCGATTGCTTGGTAAGGTTACCTGAACATCAGGGACAAAACACACCTGTGCTATATTGTGATCATGGCTGTAAGGTAATAAATGTCCCACAGACCCCCCTGATGAAAAGGGGTTAATTAATCTGCCCAACACTCGGAAAGAAGTTATGAGACGTGATGAATTTTAGTATGTTTATTTACAAAATACCACAACAGTAAACAGTGTCTAAAAAAGCAATGATGTAATTGTGCCCCAATCAGTCTATTTAATATGTAGCCCGAGGCTCTTCATGTGGTCCTTCAGGGCTTCAGGATTCTGAAAGACACAATTACACATTTATTTAGAGTATACAGTAGAAATTAATTTTACAAATGATTTCATGCCCCACCCTTAAAACGCAGTGAAGCGAACATGGTTCATTTGCACATAACATTACCACCTACAGTCTATGGTTACCACCTATGGCAACGTTTACAAGTAGCATTAAACTTGGCTAAATTAGCTGCGTTAGCTAATCTTAGAAGAAGCCTGCGTATTGGGCCATTTCATTTGAATTATACAAACAGTGAGAAAACATAACTTTGTTGGAAAGGGTATATTTTGTGTTTAATGTATCTTACCTTTTATATTTGTATAATTATTAAAGATGTTGCGCGCTTCGGACCGCCGTGAATCCCCCTTTCGAGCGTAAGCGTGTCGCTTTACGGCATGAAGTGACAGTGTTTACGAATAGCTGCCGTGTGGCTATTTTCACCCGGGTGCAAATAGACTAGGGATGCCAGCGATTTTTCGAATATTCGTTACAGTCTCCATAATCGAAAATTATTTTTAAAATTCGATTTTATTTATATATTTTTTTATTATTATTTATGTTTTTTCCTGGCTTAGTTTCAACCAAAATATAGACTAATGCTAATAATAGTAATAGTAATAGTATTAATAATTGTAAATGGCCATTGGTCACACCACCAGTTTGTTTTACTGTAAACTTGTAAATAATCGATTAATATTCGCCAGGGCTGTCCGATTTTCGAATTTGATCATGGTCAGTTTCTGGCATCCCTAAAATAGACACTCCATTTAATTAATTATAAACCATTTTTATTCGTCATGAAGTCAGCATTTTTTTCCTATTTCCTTACATTTTATTGACTGAAATTCTGCTGCCTGTCTTTATAAAGAAATAACATTGAATCAATACAAACATAATACATTTATTAATCCTGTTTTGATATATATTCTTTCAAGTACATCCTCTTCCTCTCTCTGAGCATGTCACTATGGCCTTGGCCGGTTACTCTCCGTGGAACAAATGTACCTCTGCGTGTGGCGTTAGCATCACAGGAAAATGCTAAATGGCTCATTCTGAATGCACACAGCGTGCACCCTCGTGAAGGACCTATGGTGTCAAGTCCCACTACTGTCACCCATACAATTTTCCTCTCTATTGACTTTTATGTTGTGCTGCAAGGTTGGTCGTGCTGGTGGGGAATATGTATGTGTTGCAGATAAAGACGAGGCAGTTTATCATAATGATATTCCCCTGCAGGTAAACAGCAGAGGGGAACATTTCCACAAGAGCGTTTGACAGCTTGTTTTTGACGACACATTTCATGCATTTAGTATTATGGTCTGTAGACGTAAAGCTTTTTAAAAAATGTGACTGTGAGCCGGGATGTCCAGGTGAGATCATGTGAAATCTGGTCCTGGCTTTAGAAGCAATCTTGAAGAAAACATGATATTTGCATAAATATTCAAACACATGAGCTTGCATACACCAACCAATGAAACATTTAACTGAGGTGCCACCCTAGCTGAATACATTATACTGGAGACCATGTGTGTGTTCAGCACTTCTCTCTTTTATGTTTCCACACAGACACATGGACAAAAACATGAATACATACAATACATGCGTTGGCTACATCATTTTCCAATTAAGGCCAACTAGGGCCCTTGTATCGGGTAGTCTTAGGGGTAAGAGCTGCATTGTTTGGTGTCTCTTATCAACGCTTCTCATTTGTATGCCGAAACAGAGTAAGAGAGAGAAATGGGGACTCTGGGAAAACATGGAAATATGATAGATGGAAATAAATATAAGGAAAATATCTACGGGAGTGTGCGGTGAGAAAATGAAGAGTCTACTGACACTAAAGAATGAGGAAGTAATATGTAAGAATGCATTATCCCGCTGCAGGTGCCAGTAGCCCCAGTCTATTGTTATCTGCTTCCCTGAATTTAATGTGACCCTGGGGGGTGAGGATGCTGCCCATGCATTATAAATGCTGCCCATTGACTTTCATTGGAAAGCCTCCCCTTCCCTCTCAATGAACAGGCCCTGACTGGCTTTGATTACTTAACTGATAATAGCAGAGCAAAGTAATTAGTGTTACATTTACATGAACAGAGGTCTTGTTTGTATTCACACTTTGATGCAGGGATGTACAGTGCAACACAGTTGTTGGAAACATACCAAAAATGTAAGTTTTATCTTATTTTCGCAATGTTATCTCATGATTCCTTTTGATATTATTGCAGATTTGCTGTAAGCTAGCTAGCTGACGTGCAATTATGAAACAGTATAACTCTGAAGCTGCAGCGCCATTCTCCGAATGGAAGTGTTGTGGGTTGTTATAGCGCATTGGCCCCTGTCACCATAGTGATGAGTTGTTCACTGTGGATTTTTAAAATAAATTCATATTTCTCCTTACAGTGTGTAATAGTACATTTGCTGAAAGTTATGGTTTGCTATACTAGAAGTGCAGTTTACCCAAGGGTGCAAAGACAGCCTTTATTCAGCCTGCTATTTCTCTCTGAGAGCAGCTCATTGGAGTAATCTGTGAAATAAGTAGTGGAATAACAGTACTACACTCAGGAGTATGTAGGTTACTGATTCAAGGGCGCCTCCTCTTGTAAAGATTCTTCCATTTCAATACGTTTTCTGCTCATTAGCCATATCTGCTGTGCCTTTAGCCTCTACTCACACAGGCCTGCTGTCAGTTACAGTGTCACCTTCGCCGGGTCATTTAATTTAAAGCCCTGCTCTGCCGATTACAGCTTTTGTTGTGAGCGGCCGTGACTACTGTAACGCGGGTGTTTGGGTCAGCGCTGGGCACAATAGCTTAGTTACTCTCGCTGACTTCCTCACTATTGCCTCTCTCTCTCTTTCTCAGCACATTTTCCACTTGGCTGATAAAATAAGCCACTCTTTGATGAGCTTTCGGCGGGCCGCGGTGCTGTGCCTCAGTAAATGCTTTTACAGAGACACACCAGGCTGTCGGCTCGGATCAGTCATACAGTGGCTGCATGCATGCACCTCGCTCCTGTTTGGTCTTTTGTCTCCTCGTACCAGATTTTTGGACACACAATGATAAGCTGGTGCTAGAGCTGCTAATGTATTTCAAGAATGCCCACAACTTTTTAGCCTTGAGGCAGGAAAACTATTGTCACTCCTGCCCTGTTTCTCTTCACCTGGTCAAATTCAGGCTCCTGTACTTTCCATCACGATTAGCTTGAAACAACATGAAGTCAGAAGTTAGATAACCAGCAGCTGCAGAGAAGCAGATGGCAAGTGCAGACAATTAAATAAACTGCAAATAGATGGGGTGGGCATCCTGTAGAGCTGCACAATATGAGTCAAAGATGCGATGACATTGAATATTGCGATAAGAATATCATTCTGCTGCTTCTAATATATTTCTAAAATGCAACATGTAGCTTGTTCTATTGAAAAAAGGTAATGTATTATTATTTCCAGCATTCATTTATCGTACAAATTGAGCATTTATCTGAACACAAAAGGTACAAATAATAATAGAATAATAGTTCAGAGATACAGTGCTTTGCACACGGTGCCACAGTGAATCACTTTCAGGGTGTGAAGTCAAATTTGGGTGGAAGTTCATGGCAGGGAAAGCAGGACAACCAGCCTGTGTTTCATCACTTTGTATTTTAGAAAACAGAGAACAGTACTGTGATGCAACATCTGAAGAGTAAGTAGAGAAGAGGGCCAAAGGCAAACTTTTCAAACAATTGTTTTTGTGTTAATGCTGCTTTAGACACTACCTTTTTATACATGTCTGCAAAAGGGAGTCATTTACTTGCAGATAAAGACGAGGCAGAGTTATCCAACAAAACTCGTCACTTTACGTCTGAAGTAATACTGGCAGTTTTGTCCATGCCTGCAGCCTTTTACATTAAACGATTTTTGAAAAATACTTTTAATGGCCTTTAGAAGCATGTTGATGTTGTCTTCATACAAAAACTTAATCAATGATATAAAGATTTTTCTCAAGTTTTGGATGATGTTTTGTTCACTCACATTATAGTTGATAGCATAAATGAAGGCCTCTAGCTCAATTCATGGAAGGTAAATACTATTTTGATTGCAATATTTCTCAGATGAATACCAGATATTTCCCCCAAATTGTTGATCTCTAACCCAGCTGTGTTGTTGCATTGAAACTCAAAACATTCCTGAATAACTCCACATTTCTGCTGTCATTAACGAGCATCAGTGCCCGCGATATCTCAGTGTCACATCAGGTCATCCTAACCGAGGACTTCAATAGAGCGGAGTATCTCTGGTATGAACATCCGAGAGGCTTAGAGAGCATGGTCTACATTTTCTGGCCCTCAACTCATTGAAGATATTTAGGAATCTTCACCTGCCGCCATAACTTCCACACAGATTGTTACAAGAAGATAACAGATGTATATGTTCCTGCTCCGTCAGAGAAGCAGTGGAGATCGGTTTTGTAATATATCAATGTGTAACAAATAAAATGTTGTCCATAGCTGTGATTACTGAAAACTAGGTTTGGCCAAATGATGAAACATTGAACTGCCCAGAATATGATTTGTATTTTCTATTGTGCGTGGACTTATCTCTCTGTTTGTGTGACAGTTTGTGCTTTTAGTTGTTGCAATATGCTGTGTGTTCCTCTCCAAACACTGTTGACCAAAATGAGCTTCAGAGGTTCGTTTGAATCGACCTCCGGCTTTCTGCCAGTCTCACATCTGATCAGACATGATGAAGAGCAGATTTGAAGACGCACTTGTTCAGAAGCCAAGATTATTTGGACGATTTATTTGACTCTTTTTGCTCATTTTTAAAGCATGGCCCAGTGCTACTAAAATATGTTAACAGGCAACCCTGATAGGTTAGAGTACAATCATATTTGTCCAATTCTGCTAATAAAATATCTAGTTAATTTGCATAGTATACACAACACTACTGATTATTCTTTTTAATGTTGGCTTATTATTCATGACCCTAACCTGCTCTGTGGACGCATCAATTACTCTGCTGCTCATCACTGTTATGATTGCAGTTGAGATTTAATTATAAACATGTGAAGATAGTTTGCATCACAATAATGAAAGAGAGAGAGGTGGCATGTTTTTCAGCAAAGGTGGTGTGGAAGAAACGTGCGATTTTATTTCCACTCAATACAATTTAAATGTTCCTGCGTTTATGTAGCTCATTAAATCAGCCGTAATTAAAGTGAACCTGTGCACAGTGGCATCAGAGCAGTAGCAAAGGTTTATATTGAATATGAGGAGGAAGAGAGAAAGTGGCACATGAAAAAGAAAGATGATACCAAGGCTACGAGGCAGAGCAGGAGAGTAAAATGTGAGCGTGGGACAACGAGGCATGTTAAAGGTGACGAGGGGGGGCAGTCATCAAAATGCTAATGTTGCATGGGATATTTACTGCAGAGTGTTAATGCAGTTTAAAACAGGCTCTTTGTCCTGCAGCCCTTGTTGGGCTCTAATAAATCAGCCATTGAAAGCTGATGTGACCTGAATAGCTCTTCATACAGCCGCTCTATCGCCCACTGAGAGGCAGACAACAGCTGAAACATTTATGAGAAGATGCCACTTAATGCTGGAAGACCCAGAACAGACTAAAATATGGTGTTTGTGTGAGATGCCACTTTGATTACTAAGACTTCTGGCATTGATAAGTCATATATCTTTTAGTTCTTCAGAGTTGATTGATGTCATGGTTGTGCACAGGTCCATTAAAGATGACTCGAAGTCATGATCGCAGACATTAGAAGTTCTTCCTGCCAGAATGATTTCCTTATTTATGGACACTTTTTTTGTAGGGATATGTTGTGCCGCAAAGCAAACATATCTTATCGTGAACATTTTTACTAATATTGCAAATGTCATATGAACATATATGAATATTCAAAAAAACAGATTGATTTGTGTCATGGTTGTGCACAAGCCTTGTTCAGTAATTATGTTAATCAGGAAGTTAACTTTAAGTCATGATGTCAGACATTAAAAGTACTTCCTGCTGAACTGTCCTGCATTTTACTTGCATCAATATGTCAGTTGCACTAATTTGTTTGTGTCTTAAAGAGGCCCTATTCTGCTTTTGGGTGGTATTCCCTCTACTGTCGTGTGTTATGGTTTGTGTGCATGTAGATGGTCTGCTAAGGGTACAATCCCAAAGCTCAATTCAGAGGGAGTTTCTCCCAGTCTCCCCCACACACTCCCTGGAGTTTATTTTAAAATAAACCTTTGAATTGAAATTGTCATATGGACTGATATTGGACAGAAATATATTTCTTGCAACATTCTACCCATTTGTATCACAAATGAATAAAAATGAGCAAATATAAAGACGTTTTCAAAAGTCTGCAGCATCGTAACATTTCATTTATTCATGGGATTTCATCGCATATGTTGCCTTTATTGTCTATTACACCTCTTACGTTATGAAAATTGCGCTCATCCAAGATGTGATTTTGATGTTGTTGTTCATGTTTTACTGAAACAAACCATCTTCCTCTCTGTTTCCTTCAGGATCGAGCATGCTTTGACTATCTGGAATGTGATATTGTGCGGAGAACACTCAAGAAGCAAACTCCGTCTCACAACAAGGTATGTCACTTATTTTTAATGAACATTTCTGAGGACATGTCCCCCCTCGACACAGAGCAGTAATGAAGGGCATTCATGTGGTCCAATCATGCGGCTTCTTCGTTGTGTGCTATGGGATGTTTATGAAAATGATTCATGAGAGGTACTCCTTTCAGTATGCAAATCTGTGGGACATCACTCTGAGCCTTTTAATTTCTGCCGCCAGCGATGAGGAGGGTTTTTGGTCGGTAACCATACGTATCCGTGTTTGGATTTAATTCCCTGATGCAAATGATGTTTTCAGTGTAATCATGCAAAAGCACAGCTGGCTGCCATTCCTCTAAACCTCGAGTCTCTTGCTTTGTACACACACACACACACACGCACACGCACACGCACACGCACACGCACACCTCATAACCACAGACACCTTCACGCACCAAGATTATTTTCCTCTGTTTGTCATTGTTGTCTTCTGCAGCCCTGTGTTTGCTCTCTGCCACTTATCCTCTTCCCCTTTCCCTCTCTCACATGCCAGCTGACGCCCTCCTCTCCTCGTCCTGTCCACACACACACACACACACACACACACACACACACACACACACACACACACACACACACACACACACACACACACACACACACACACACACACACACACACACACACACACACACACACACACACACACACACACACACACACACACATACACACACACACACACACACACACACACACACACTCACTTCCCTCCACATTGAATGGAGCCACTAGCCTCACCGCCTCCTGTGGTGAGCCTGGATTGAATCCAATTAGGGAGATTGTTTACCCTCCTGAGTTTACTGGTGGGCTCCTCCTCTCCCTCCCTCACACACACAAACACACACACACAAACAAACACTCACACCATCCAGTTTCCCCTACATCTAACTCAATACTTTCCTCTTTTCCTAACATCTTCCCCGCTGCAGTGCAGATTATGTTCATATTTCCCTCTCGAGCCCTTGTTGATATTATTTTACAACACTATGCAACAAGATGAATGCATGAAACCCAGTGCGGTGGGAGAAT
Source organism: Trematomus bernacchii (assembly GCF_902827165.1). Classification (NCBI taxonomy): domain Eukaryota; kingdom Metazoa; phylum Chordata; class Actinopteri; order Perciformes; family Nototheniidae; genus Trematomus; species Trematomus bernacchii. Next base: position 4,324,238 of record NW_022987685.1, read on the forward strand.
ATGTGTCATACCACCTTTTTGATTAGGCCTCTGGGACTCATATCCTCTATATGATGGGACGGGAGATTTCAGAGGAGAGTAATTGGGAACTATAATCCCAGAAACTACACACACATCACAGGATTATCCCTGTTTTTAGAATTAATTTCCCAATTCCCTTGCACAAAGAAAGGACAGTAAATGTTGCTGACATAGGAGTAATGGTCACATTAGTTGCAAGGTGAAAATAGAGTAGTGCTGTCATCTGAATAACATTGAGAGCAGCGGGCGATATCTGCGCGTGGCGCTTGCTCGTGCTTTTCCGATACAAGGCGTAAATCTGCTGCAGACATAATGGCCTTGCTCTCTTTTTCTGCAGAAACACCCGCTGCTTCCCTGCAGATGTCCCGCTGTGTGACTGTGTACCGCTGCTGCTCAGAAATCAGATACTGTATTAGGGCTGAAAGATGTCAAATGAATTAAAAGCTGCGGATCGCTTTGATGATAAATATCCTAATGCAGCCCAGCATGGAGTTACTGCCTTCATTTGACACACCTTGTTTTGCTTAATGTGTGGTCACTTTAGATTAAGTGTAATCTACTTCAGAGAGGAGGAAAACTCCTGGATTTACAAGCACAATATTTTGATATGGTACTATGGATCAAAGTATTAGGCAGGATAGGACGTAATTAAGATGTGAAAGATATGTTTTTTGAATATCCAGAGTGTCTTAACCCTTAGCTCCTCCTCCGAATGCTTTGCATACCCATCCTGGCTGCACACAGCCTCAGGCATTCAGGTTAGTTTGACCATAATGTCCTGTGATGACATGAGTTTGGTTCTGTTATCTTAAAGCCCTGCAGTCTGTTTGCACAGTGAGATCCTGCCGGGGCTTGATGCAAAGCGTTTCATTTGAATGGAGAGGGAGGGAGTGAAGTCTTTTTGGCCGTTGTCAGCAGTGTTCCTGACTTTGTGCAGCTTTTGTTGTTGTGTTGCTGTTTCTGGGGAAACTAGACGGGCTTGGGGAGACCGGACAAGGCAGCAGAACCCTCTAAATAACCAAATTATTTCAATGTGCCCCTCTAAACTGTTGTCTTAACAACTGTTGGATACTTGCTCAGACATGTTGGTGGTCATTTGTCCCAAAAGACAGAGAGTTCGCGGGGACATTCACGTCCTTAGTTTTGAGCGGCTGTAAAGGAACCAGTGTTGTTGAGGGGAATATATAGATGTGTGTGTGTGTGGTTTTAAATGGTCATCAGACTGCTTCTCCAGTCTTTACAACCCCTCATCGTTCCTTTTACATATACAAGTCAGCATTCACACACATTCATACAGAGGGGCCACCTGCTTAGGGAGACTAACATTCATGCACATGTCAGCAGGCATGTGTACATGTGAATTAAATGTGCATGAACGCTGTTAAGTGTGATGTTTATAGAGACGCACTTCAACATTCTGCACCTCCTCCAATGCAATATTCATGTATTCAGTGACCCTGCATTAACTGCATTATTGTCGTTAAATGCAGCCATGCATTTTTAAATCCTGTAAATTGTGTATCTCACTTAGGAATATTAATATGCAGTGCTAAGAGAGGATTTCACACGCACACACAAGTGTACACATTCAGCTGGAGATGATTTAAAAGTTAACAGAGGTTTGGGGAAATTAACCTTTTCTTTCCCAAGAGTTTGTCTCATCTTTGTCTGTTTAATGAATGTTTATGTACAACATAATCAGCCCACCAGTTATAGGTTTTAACCTGTTGTTTAATGCATGCAAAAGATGGAGAGTAAGAAATGCATTATCTCTGCTGTTTGCCAGGGAAATCTCCCAATTAAGCCCCGCAAAGAAAAACGTCAGCATGTTTTTGAAGTGCTGGTAGATTAGCTTTGGACAGAGTCATGCTAACCTAAACAAACACAATGTAGCTGAAACATTTAACACACAGGTGGGAAAATGTAATTCCTTTAATAATAATAGTGATGATTACGTTTATTTAAAAATACACTTTTTTCTTCTGTAACTGTTCTGAAAGACAAACAGAGTCTAGAACAAGACTGAAGTGCAGTTCATTCCATCAACAAGGTGCCTTGTGCCTGAAAACAGCGAACATTGGTGCGCACATGAAGTAAATCCAAGTGTAAGTAGTAACTGGATTGTGTAATGTGGTAACTAGATGTCAGAGAGAAGACAGTGAAGCCTGAACATTGTTATTCCAGTGTCACCGTCTCCTCAGTCCCAGAGGGCGATGCAGGTGAATGCTTCACGAGGCTGGATATGTAGAGACTCTTCCTCATGCTGTGCCCTCAAAGTGTGACGGAGAAATATACGGTGAATTTGGACGGAGCTATTTCAGGATGAGACGGGGTTTGTAGGATGTTAGGACAAGAGTGTTGTCATGTGGCCGGCTGCTCTCCTGATACCTGCCCTGACAGTTTGTGTGTCTTAATAAAACAACATCCTGACAGCCCAGCAGCATCTTCCTCTTCCTCCCGTGTCCCCTCCTCACCCTGACCATCTATGCCGACGTTAACGAATAGTACGATCTGTTGATGACAATTAAATCCTGCTCACGCTGCACTGATATCCTCTGACATGACAGAAGAGTCCAAAGCAGCCCTAATTTGAAAGACACCAATGCTATGTGAGCTCCGAGGCATTGTGTTCGAGATATGATGAGTGGAAATCTCCATTTGCAGCTGCACACTGATTTGGAGGAAGCTTCAGGAATGTTTCAAGTCCAGGGAGATGAGCCTCTAACCTGCAGAGTTTTTCCTCTTTGGTGTCTCTTTTGAACTGCGTGTGTGCACCCTGTCCAAGGCTTTAGCTGCAGCGAGGTGTGCGGCTCTCATCAGCCGTGTTTGATGTGCAGAGGCTTTACAGAGGAACCCGAGATCTCTCAGGACATTAAGGGTAGAGGAGAGGAAGAGATTACTGCTGGTCTTTTTATAGAGGATCACTCCATCTTGTCCTTTTTAGCTCACTCATTAGTTCTCGCTCCACCCCCCCCCCCCCCCCCCCCCCCCCTGGACACTGATTCTGTCTCTCAACAACACCAAGGCCACTTCCTTCACTTTGGCGAGGAACCTGTCTGGCTCGTAACTGAATATGACTCAGAAGGTTTGTGTGGTCCTCTCATTCTGGCAGGTATGGAAAAACATGAGCCCAGGAGAAGTGACAGAGACAGATGAATAATGATTGCACATGCTTTCCTTTGTGGAGGCTGAGGAGGCCGGGACATGCCCTTTCTTCGTTTTCCTCTTCCATTTCCTCCCTCCCTTTTGGCTAGTACCTGTGAAATCAGACATCCCCCTGTGCCCGTCAAAGAATAACCCACATGCTACCACTCTGCAAGTGGCTGTCGGGGGTTCAGCGGCTGACAAGCAGCGCGCACGTCGAGTTAATCAGAAGTTGTCAACTCGGAGCTGCGTCTGCTCCAACTGTGTGTTCTGTGTTTGCTCTGCTCCGTCACAGCTTTGGCTGCAGTGTAGGTGTGCTAATGGCCTCTTTATCAACAGGGATCATTAAATAATGCCCTGCGACTGCATATTTGGCAGCGAAATTGTTGTTTAGCAGAGGAAAATGGAGACACAGGTAGATAATGGGTGCTTGTTGTGTCTGCCAGCCTGCGAGCCAGCCCAGTTTAGTGATGGAGCACTTTCATACACCTTCATGACCTCTTATGATTATACATCATTTTCAAGTACATTGGCCGCTGTTCCTTTTTACATATTCCCAGATGGTTTATGAAAATGTGATTTGCATATTTGCTCTTACATATGCATGTTTTGCTCCTTCGCCCCTCCGCGGGGAAGCGCCTGTCTTATGAAAACACGAGCAGAGGAGTTATTGATTTGCATCTGTTTATATGGGTGAAGCAGCGAGCTCCTCCCTGCTGTCGGTGTGCATGTGAGGATCCCAAAGGTGCCATCACACCCGTCTGTCCTTTTTACGGTGGCTCTAAAGCGCGGACAGGGGATGCAATCTGTTTCCGCCCTCCCTTGAGTTTTATTTACATCCGCGGCCTGGCAATAAATGCTGCAATTTATGACTTACTTTTTAATTAGAAATAATGTCTTGTAGAGTTTAAGTGATGGATGGTTTAATCAATATATAGACTGCGGCTGGCCCCGATGATGAACGCGGTTATTGACAGCCTGCAGAGTAGCCTAACTTAACACTTTGTCTCTCAGAGAAATATGTCGTGTTTTGTTTGGCCGAGGAAACTTTCTTCATTCTTCCTCTTTCCATCTTACTGTCTCCAGCTCCTCCGTCAACACTTTTTCTCAACAGCCAATGTTTTCTCCCGAATGAATCAACCTCCCCTGTCAAGCTGCATTTAGGCAATTACTTCACCTCAGTGAAAGCCCATTGTGTAGCGTGCCACATTCACTCAGGTTCAAATAAAATAAAGGCTGCAGTAGAGTACTGTGATAAGTTGAGGAAATGTAATTCTCAAATAGGTAGAGATTGTTTTTAAATGGGTAAAGCAATTCATTTTAGAGGAAAAAGGGTGAGCAGAAAGGATTTTCGAGTAGAATAATTAAATAGGAATCAAGTCAATGGGATTTGTTCCTGGCGCTGTGGATGATTGCGTAATTCAGCAGGGATGGATTTATGGCACTTGACAACTGAAGTTCCATTTTGTCACTTGTGGCTTATTGTGAAGTGCTCAGACAGGAATATGCAGGACTCAGTGAGGCTTTTTAATTGACCAGACAATACCAAATACCCAGAGACACGGGAAATGGGTTTTAAAATATTCATGAAACTTTACAGTTTGCTAATTCAAACACAGAGGTCAAAGTTATAGTAAAAAAAAAGGTATGCCTTTGCCAATATAGGACCTAAGTTTGTTCAGTTGAGGTGCCACAACTTAGCGGTTAGGTTAAGGAAAAATGCCTTATTTTGGGTTTAAATTCATTGGACCGACCCATTCCATAGTAAATAAAGTTGATAATTATAGATAACAGAGTAATAGCTGCAACGTGATGCTTCATGCAGACCACCTACATCAAAGACATATATTCTTGCCAGTTCAACCGCAATACCTTTTTTTCTCATTGATTAGTGTTGCATTCACTGCCCGGTGCAGGTAGAGGTCTTCGTAATGACTCCATGCTTTGTGTTCTTGCTCTCATGAATGACATGGATCCCAAGCTATGCAGCGTCTCTCTGGTCAATGGTTAATTGTTCTGCGGCAATTCAAAGCATCCAGGCTCTGTTGCAACTGACCGCGCTCCTGTAGATCCTGACCTGGGTATGTTTTCCTCCTCCACCCCCCGCCCCCCCCCATGCTCATTTCCACTCTCCATTCCCTCACTGTGCTGGCATGTCTTAGCTTATCTGCCTCCTTTGTGCAACATAAGCTTGTAGATAAGCAGTATATTGGGCCGGGTTACTCATGTCTGTCTTGTTCATTCATCAGAATCCTCTAATTCCCCGCAGAAACCTTTTTCCCAGACTGCAGGTGGCCCATGTTGTAACACAGAGGGCACGCCTGATCTCTCCTGAGCAAACAGAGACATTTACTCACCACTGAAGCTTTTGTGTTCCCCACCAATGACGGTAATGCCCCAATATGTACGAGTGTACACATGACTAATCTGGGAGGCGGTGTAACAACATGCCACTGATGGGTACGAAGCTTTAACCGAGATTAGCTATGAAGTCGGGAATTTTCCGCCTCCTTACTGGTGGTTGACAGATAGGTGGCAGAATAAACACAATCCCCTAACAGTGGTTACCCATAAGCCCCAGAGTCCACAGGTGTTTCCAGCTGCAGGAGGCTTTAGGTTGTCTTTTTTCAGACCATGACCCAGATCTTTCAGTAATGACACATGGTACAGTAACTTAGTAAGAGGAATCCCCCGAGACTCCGTCCTGCAGGGTCACTGCAGACCAAGATCTCTGTGCTGCCCAGTTAATTAGGAATTACAACGTGGCGCGACCCTCAGCATGTTCTCCATGGTCAGAATAATGAACACCTAGAAATGGCAAGAAGGAAAAAAAAATGAATTTGGCTTCTGCACAAGTCATTCCATTAAGACTTCTCAAGCTCTTTGGCCTTTATAATTACACACAGGCATTTCTTCATGGTCTTTCAATAAGAAAGTCTAATTCATTCTATGAATGTGCAGCCATTTAAGGGCATGATGTAGTGTTGTAATTTGATTCCTATTTGATATTTGGTAATAATCCAGTCAGGGATACACTGCGAATGTTTTTATCACTGATCAGAATAAACGCAATCATACCCAGTGCCAACGAAATCATTTGCAAACCAATTTAACTCTCCTCGCTTTTCTTATTAATTAGATTGCTGCAATATAATAATTTCTCCTGATTGTTTGGCACCAGTCCTTAATTCTATTAAGCAACTTATCGAGTAGCATATTGAACAAATGCACAGCTATATATTGTTTACTGTAGATCATGAGAAAGCAAGAGAAATAAAGTATGCTGATAATGCAAGAGAAATAGACTTGTTGATGTTATTTGGGAGGTTTTGAGCATTTATCCTTCCTGGTGAAATCTGTGTTGCCTGGTTTTTATCTAGCATTTATTTTTGCATTTTCAAAATATAGAAAGTGTGCTGTTTGTGTATTGAGAGAGGAATCCAGAACAGGTGGAGCGTGGGCTCTACGGCTAAAAATACAGACCCTGAAAATTACATAAACATTTGCTGTTGAGAAAGAAATGAATCCAATTGAACCTATAATTCTCATATTGCTTTTCCGCAGCAGCTGGTGCGTTCACGTGTACCGCCGCTGATTTGAACATTCTCCCCGTGTATTTCCTCCCGTCTGCCATATCATAATCATTTGGCCCGGTGCTTCCGTTGGAATTGTTGCATTGTCACACCCTGAGCAGGTAGAGCGTGATGCCTCTGCTCACAGGCCGCATTATTTTATCAGCTGCATGAGCAGGTCACAGTGCGGTGCAGAGGGTGGTGGTGGTTTCCCCCTCCCCCCGTGTCTGTCTGTGCTGGCAGTGAGTACGCCCTGGTACACACCGTCCCTCGATGCAGTCTGGCAGGCGAGTGAATCATCTTCCCGTCACAGGTGGAGGAAGTACAGCAGCGGGATTGGCGATCCAAAAGGTGGCGTCTGGCCCGCTGCTCAGGAAGCTGTTTGGCTAGCGTCCACTGGAAATGAGGATATGTCCCATTTGTCCTGCATGAGAGGAAATGTAGCCATGCAAGTTTGTATTTTTCTCTACCAAGAAAAAGGAGCCAGTGACATGTATGTTCAAGAGAAAAGGGATTTGAAGATGATATCAGGGTTGCACAATTTCTAAAAAATAACTTGACAATTGGAGGCATTGATGCTTTTTGCATTACAGTATTATTCACATTATCTTTGAAGGATTTGCACTCTACAAATATGTGTTTAAGTCTGTGGCAAATATTGAAAGCAGGGGATATCTCTGCACCTCCACAAAATTGCTTCTTGCAATTTGAATACTGCACTAGTCCATGTTGCAATACATTGTGTTGCCTTAGAGTAAATCCACGTTTCTTATATGTTGGTGCGGATCTTAGCCCTTCTGGTTTGTGTGCACTTGTATGTCTCGCAGTGTGTGTGTGTGTGTGTGAGTGCTTCTCCTGCACTTGGTGTGTGTTTGAGAGGCTGTTTCATCCGAGCTCTTGTAGGAAGGTGTTTGCGAGGGCCGCTGATCAAAGCCACGGTCCTCGGGGCCAACAAGGGCCCGGCGCGAGCAGCAGATGTTTCCCGTGTCTGTTAGCGCCTCAGTTAGAGCTATCCTTATTTAACCAGCGCCGGCTAATGGCCCCCGCCGGTGTCGAATGCTCCGGATTGCTTTCCTCTCCCTTTGTGTGCAGAACATGGGACAGAACAGAAAACGCCCGGGATATCTTGTTCCTCTCTAACACTCTCTTTGTGCTCCTCTGTGCCCAAAAATCCCTTTCACAGTAATTGGGTGTGAATGAAACACTTGCGCTCGCCTATTGTCTAAAGTATAGTGTTGCATTCAGGGCCAGTGGTTGAACAAGCCAAGAGAGGTGGCAAAAAACTGGGTAAGAGGAGGGGGGGTCGTAGGGAGTGTTGTGCAAAGTGAAAGGGATCAAGGACAGTGTGTGTAGTAAATTAGAAATAACTGTCAGAATTGTAGCTGAATGGGGCAAAGGAGTGCAAAAGAAGGCAAGACGAAGACCTTCAGGAACAGAAGGGGTTTTCAGACAGTTTGCAAACTGGAATACAAAGTGGACAGGCATGTTAGTTTTAAGAGAAACGGAGCTCTTCTTCATGCTGCATGCAGGAGATTGATTGAGAGATTCGGTGGGTCTAATTGTGCTGTACCATCTGCCCAAGTTAAAGAAGCTGCCAGCCGTGTGACAGCTTCCAACAGGCTCACTGACGAGCAGATGTGTGCATGGGTGCTCCGTGTGTTTGTGTGTGTGTGTGTGTGTGTCTGTGCGTGTGTCTGTGCGTGTGTGTATGTGTTAAAGCATGTCACAATTTTTTTTATGGAATTAAGACAAGAATTCCCGCACATTGTGAAATTCCTTTTATATCATAATTATCAAACCCTTTATTTGTGGCATTTTCTTCTGTATTTTGTTATTTGTTGCTGTCAGTATTGCTATTGATATAACAGCCTGACAAATGTCATAGGCACGGCATCAATTTACATAAATTAATTAGGCATTTTTTCACTTGAACAATGAAACAGATCGCCAGTGGAATCAAACAAACAAATGCTCTGCTCAAAACAAGCATACTAATTCACCCCGGACATTAATTTGATATTCACTCAGAGGGCCGGAGGGAATGTTTTCTTTAATACAATAAAGAAAATCCGATTTGTCAGAAAATATAAATGAATCCCCTGAGGTTCATAATTGGGGTTTTGAGGAAATGTCCAACATTTTCTTAATTGATTGTGTGAAAAATGTAGTTGTTTGTTTTGATCAATTTAATGTAATTGGGTGTCACGGTATCTCAATTTACTAGTGTATCACTATGTGAGCCCATTGAGAGAAGACTTAAATAAGATAGACACCGCTCTCATGTGTGGTTTCTTCTCAGGAAGATTTCCAAAATGCTATTTTTCTTTTTGGAAGACATTTAACCTGAAAATTACCGTCTTCTTCCCAAACGAACAATGTCACTGTTACTAACATATTGAAATATAAGAAAGTGTTTGAATCTGGTACAAAACATCATGTTTATTATTATTTACTGGGATGCATTTTGATTAGATTCATCTTTATTGTCTTATACAAGTACACCGAAATGCAATTTGCATCAAATCAGAAAGTGCAAGGAGTAAATAAGGTACAGATGAGGTTACATTATATACACATATGTGGGTTTACAGTAGATGCATGTGATTCATATTTGTATAAATATGAAATATATACAAATTGAAAGATAAAAAAATGAAAAGGTGCGGGTGCTGGCAGGCCATTTTTACCGATAAGATGCAGGGTTTAAGGAGTTGAATGAAGTTGTAAAACATGCAGACAGGTAGTGTGGACTAACACTTTGCTTTGTCTACCATCCCACTCTGTAGTGTATACAGCAAACTAAATGAAGCTGTTTGAAATTGGACCTCTCTTTGTTGCCAAGGGGGGACAGCGGATTAGCTAATAAGGTTATTGCATTTGCATACGAAATCACTAACAAACATCCGTCTGCTGCGTGTCCATGCCAGCGGTGAGATTTAGCGTTCCTCATACTCTGTCTGATTGAAGGTACCATTAGTATTATTACTATAATGCATTACTGATAAAGCCTGAAATATGCAGATCTTTTTTTATTTACATAAAAGACGCCTAAAACAGAGTTTTTTTTCAAGGCTATTTAATAATTTCACTGCTACTTCTAAAATCCTTCTGAACTCTGCTGTCCCCAGCGTGAAACGTTTACAGCCTTTTCATTGAGTTATCAAGCCGCAGTATCTCTAGCAAAATGAACATTACACAGAATCCTTGTAAATGTCCAACAGCGATGCAAAGCCACTAAACATGACAATAAAGTAATGGACTGTTCATTTACATGCAGAGCGAGGGATTTCACTGGTTCAGACGCTGCAGATGATGCTAACAAAGTCACAGAAAGTTCATAAAGTTGGACATGAAATATATTTAAAGAAAGAAAAAGAAGTGAAAAGTTCTGTCAGACATTGACATATTTCTGGACTTTCGTTCCTTCTGCAGCCGCGTCTCTTGCCTTTTGATTTGGCCGCAGATGACAGGGGGACGTTGGCATGTGTTTCATATTCTGCATACTCATATCCCCAAGCCCCTCCAGTCATTATTATTCAGTAGATGCACTGTTTGGCACAAGGACAAATGTTTGCATAATTTATGTAAGGCCGTCATACATTTTTGAAAAACGTCCCCGGCCTTTTCTCGTTGCTTTTAACTAAATAGATCAGCCTGGACGTTAAAACAGCCCCAAGGAGGAAAGCAAACTTTATTTATATCTTTACCTAAGCTTTGATCCACTGCACACTTCACAAAGTATATTAGGGTTGGTATGTCCAGCTCAGATACTCTTCTTTTACCTGTTCCCATTGGGATTAAGAAGTGAGACTGTAAGGCATGTTCTCCTGAAGATGTCAGCTGCTCAGATAAAGTATTTGGAGATGAGCATGCAGCACACTTCCTGTGGATGTGTCCCTGAGGGCTCTCACCTGAGGACTGCAGTTATTCCTGGCGTAGCACAGCTCACAGGAGGAGGTCCTCTGAGGGAAAGAGAAGAGAATTTGTTATCCCGGGAGAAAGTGCTCTATATTTACTTTAATGAAGAAGGGGACGGTGTAAATAAAGTCTTTTTATTCTGAGCCTCTTCTCCTGTTGTCCATCTGTTAATCCCATAATCCCAGTTGTAGATGTTTTCTGCGGCATTGTCCCCTCCTCAGGATTTCCGCAGGACCCTGTAATCCATCCTGTGAAGGCATGGATTTCTTCTGGCTCTTTAGTTTGATATCCTAAGCAGAAGGAAATCTGGCGTGTGTCCTTTAATTTGTGAATACTGTAGGCTGTGTTTAGTGGACTGCTGTTTCTGGAGGAAAATGGGGAGATTGAATAATGAGCTTTTTGGCTCCTCTGCTTGTGCTTCCAGTTTCTGCTGATTGAGTTCAAATGTAATACTTATATAATAATAATGGCTTTTTTTTACTCCTTAATCTGCTGCATGGAATCCTAGGTACTTACTAAAAGACATTTCTAATCTACGAAAATGTGATTATGTTTTTTTTTCTTCTTCTATCTGGTTATATTTGGGGTAGCTTTTTATATAAAATAATTGTTATATAAGCTGTATTTGGATAAGCATCTTGGGATGATGATGATTATTTCTCTTCATATTTGACATTTAATCAATCATCCTGACTTCTGCAACAATCCACTTATCATTTTTAGTAGTGGAAGCCAACAAAAAGTATTTCAGTAACAATTTAGATGACATGAGCAATGTTTCCATGCAGACCGAGCTCATCAGATCACATTACGTTTCTCTCCATGCAGACTTAAGTGTTAACATTTAAACCTGCTGTTTGCATCTGTGTGCAAGCAATCAATAAGCAGCAGAGTGTGTAATCTGCATGATGACTGCTGTGGAGAAGACAGAAAAGTGCAGACATGGGAGGAAGTTATTGCCCTTTTGACCTTCAAAGATATGATATGGAATTCATTGACTTTCACCGTGCTTAATAACAGCTTGACTCTGCACAGAGAAATGCAGTGCAACCATGCAGGAATATTTTTAAAAAGGCTCACCACTTATGTTCTTTTCCAATCTCATATTTGTTCCAAAGGAAAACAGATCGATGTGCTTCACTTGGTTAGGGGACTCAGGGGATTTATTACTCGCCAGCGACAAGCCGCTCGGAAGCCCGGACTCAGAGAAATACATCAGATGTGTCTCGCTACACAACATGACCTCCAGGAGCCGGGGAAATTTGAATACATACATATTAAGAAAGAATAAGATTCAGTCCTTTAGTGATATCCCACTTACTTTCTGCCATCTATTGTGCTGTCAGGTTTCAGCTCGGCCATTTATTAATTCTTACAAGACGTTGTGTGGAGACAGTGATGGAGCATGCTGAATACTCAACAGTATTTATTAGTCAGTTGCAGAGAAATAATATTAACAGTGTACGATTCAGCCTTTTTCAATGTATGCCTGAACTTGAAAAGCTTGAGGACAACAGTGGAAGCACCTCTTTCCTTTTCTCTCTCTTCATTTTAAATAGTTGACAAATTTTTGTTTTGTTTTAATACAATGGACTCCATAAACATGTAAACATGTTAATGCCTAATGTCATTTTGTTATCCTTGTTGTATCTGTTGTTTACATTTTAAAATAGACCTTAAATACATTCAGAAGTTATGAGTAATACATGTAAAATAATCCCCAATTTATTTACGATAATTGCAAATACTAATAAATAAATTGTAAATAAATGATTGACTTTAATCATTTAAAGGTGGGGTAGGTCATTTTGGAGAAACCGGCTCGAGATCGCTAGAATTTGAAAATACACAGCCGGAGAAAATCTGCCACTTCCTTACAGAGCCCCTCCTCCAACACACACGAACGCGCACATGACCAATGAGGGCACGAGATAAGTTTGTGCACAGATGGAAGGCTGACAGGCAGGTAGGCCATCCAGTTACTTTAGCCGGGCCGGCTAAAATGATTGGTCGTGCTTTTTACAGTATTACGGCTTCCACAGATGACATTTTTTTATGGATTTTTTGTCAAAGCACTTCAGATATTCATTGCTATCGGGATGTTAAGAGCATTCCATGGAATATAACAAAAAGTGTATCTCGAGCCGGTTTCTCAAATGTACCTACCCTACCTTTAAGTTAACATAAACTGACTTGCAGACAATTATCATGCATGAAAACCTATAAAACACTTTACAGTAAAGGGAACACAACAAAAATATGAAATTGGGGTCTTTAACCGACATTAAAAGCAGCAGATTTCTTGAGTATGTCTCTTGACAGCAAACGGAAGGCTTGAGAGGCTGAAAGTGGAGATGAAGGCATATGGCTCTATAAACTACAGTCTCTAAGTGCTTCATTTTTCACACTCGCATGTGGTCCGTTTCATAATTCATTTAGCGGGAGGGCAAGCATCATGCGTTAAACGGGACATTATATGCATATTTACGCCATTTAACACCCTCAAACTGCGGTGCCTTGTCTCTGCTAATACACCACAGGATTTTCGTTGTTTTACCCCAGCTGCTTGAAGATGTGACCCAGGATATGTTGCCCTATTAGAAAGCAATAACGGACAAATTGCTTCGCAGAAGTATAATAAAGGAGCGCTGTGAAAGACTGCAGGCGCAAAATAATTTCATTTTCAATCGTTCAGATAGGACACATTATTCAAATGTAAGTGTTTTTTCTTGACCTGCAGGGTGTTTCTGTTTATTAATTGTAAAATATCTTGTGCAAGTCTGACTCATAATTTGATCTCAAAACATTTGCCTTGAGTTTAGGTAACGCTTGGTTCCTGTCATGCACACACATGAACACAGATGTGCATTCATGCTTCTCACACTCAATTTAACATGAAACATGAGCCAACTCTGAGACCCCGGCCTAATGACTGCTGCTGCGCTGGTTAGTGTGCACGTCTTGCTGCTGATGTGGTGTGAAGTGCATGTGCTCCATATGAAGGAGGGCATGCTTTGACTTTGGCATGAAGCCCTGTGTGTTTAGACTACAGCTGCACTGTGCTGACATGTCAGTATGTCAGACTTTTTTATTTAACCCTTTTGTTTGTTTGGTTTGTAGCTATGGCCAGCTATTGGGACTGTTGTACATGAAATATTCCTCTTTTGTTTGGAATGCAATTGGGTCTAACTGAAGAGTCAAGTTCAGTGTTTGGATGTTAGCATAACATGTTAATTATAACAGCATAAAAATAATACACAATATAAATATACTGAACAAAAAAATACTCTATAAGAGACAAATGTCATGTATATAGTAAATACTCCATACATTACAGTAGTACAATATGTGCAAAATGGTCGGGGTGATGAAAGGCTGTTCAGGCTGGTGTGTGTGTGTGTGTGTGTGTGTGTGTGTGTGTGTGTGTGTGTGTGTGTGTGTGTGTGTGTGTGTGTGTGTGTGTGTGTGTGTGTGTGTGTGTGTGTGTGTGTGTGTGTGTGTGTGTGTGTGTGTGTGTGTGTGTGTGTGTGGTGTGTGTGTGTGATGTGTGTGTGTGTGTGTGTGTGTGTGTGTGTGTGTGTGGTGTGTGTGTGTGTGTGTGTGTGTGTGTGTGTGTGTGTGTGTGGTGTGTGTGTGTGTGTGTGTGTGTGTGTGTGTGTGTGTGTGTGTGTGTGTGTGTGTGTGTGTGTGTGTGTGTGTGTGTGTGTGTGTGTTGGTGTCCTGCACATACATTGGATAAATAACATAAGCGTTTAGTTTATTTAATAAAAGAGCACATGCTCAATGTGAAAAGTGACCGTAGATAGATTACTTCAGTTGCAATTTGGTGCTATATATATATATATATATATATATATATATATATATATATATATATATATATATATAAAAACAAAAAAACACCTTGAATTTCAGGGGGGGCGCGGGGCTCCGTTGGCGGGGCGCAGTGTTTCGCCTACAATGGTAGGGGAAACACTGACATGAGGAGAAATATTTACATAATACTAAAAACAAGACACATACAGCAGAATGTTCTGTTGTATACCTGAACCAGCAGCATGGAATTCAAGCAAACACTTTCATAAAGTAATAATCCCATGTGAACAGTCTTCAGCTCGCCTCAGTTCTAACCTGGAACACTGCTTCGTCTCACGCAAGACATCTGAATCTAAGGGATCGTCAGAGAAACTGTCAGCCTCAGCGTGCACGGAGGAAATCGCTCAAGCGTGCTGAGTTATTGGGTCATTCGCGGCGAGCATTAGTGCATGAATACAGGCCTGGATCGCTGAGGTGTGCTTCAATCTGAATAATGGTTTGCAGACTCAGACTGAACAGAGGACATTTCTCTGTGTCACTCCACTTAACATTTACCCTCTCCCTCCTGCTGGAGTTTGACACAGTGTCTGCTGAGAAAGATGTGGAAATATCTAGTGTGCAGATTTTTCTATCAACTTAATTACTTCCCTGTGAAATGTAAAGAAGTACTGTATTAATGTAAGAGAAATATAGAAAAAGGAAATAGTTGGCTTGTGCAACAACTTTTTTTCTCATTGTGATGTGTCAGAGAAATCCTTGTACTGTTGGCTATAGCCCAGCGTTGTATACTGTGGAAATACACACACATACTGAGTGTGTTTTGGCTGATGTCAGATTCAGCTGTGGGCAGTGTGCGAGGTCAGATGCAGATGAGTTTGCAGAGAGACTGGAGCAGAAACGATTGCAATTCACGCTCCTGGGCCTTTTCTTTACACACTTTAGACAACAGCAGACAGGAGCACAGCGGAGCATGTTGCCATCATCAATCACCTCAGAGACTCTGTCGCTGTGATGTGTCAAAAAGCATGAAAGGCTTGATGCTCAATGATAGGGCTGTTAAAAACGCAGGCTGTGAGGAGATGGCATCAGGATGTGGAGCTGAACCAGGGAGGAAACTCATCTCATGTTTACACTCAGGAACCGGGTTATTACAGGAAATCAGCCATTGAAGCAGGAAATAGAAAACATTTTGACTTTAATGACTAAATGCACATGGTCAGCACTCACATTTCAGTGTCATGTATTTGAACCGAATGTTCTATGCTATCAAACAAGTCTTTTTGTGCATTTTGGGCTATTTTAAAATCTTCTTAAAAGTGTCTGACTTTTATAAAAAAAACGATTGACCTTCAATTTAATCGTGTAGATACAAAGACACAAAACTATAATATGTCTTTTGCAAAGCACTGCTGTCACAACTTTATTTGATCTGTGCACAACAAAAGACTGGTTCGTCCACAAAAGCTTACTGTGGGAACATGGCTTCTGTTAATCCCTCAGTGATTAAGGAAAACCGGTTCTCCATTGACATGACATTTGAAATCTCAGGTTGCAGCAGAAACTCATATTAAACCAGGTCTATTAAAGGATAAGGCTAGAATACAAATATTAATTTCTTAACGACATCAAATCCTGTGAAAGGAGATTAAAGAAAAGAGATGTCAGTCTTTATTTCCAGTACTGTCTTAACCTGTCTGTTACAGCCGTTTTGTTCCTACCTACTGTACATGTGTACTGTACATAAATCACCTGGGCAATATAGGTGTTGTCAAATGTTACTTAAACAGTGAAGCCTCTCAAGATGCTAACAGATTTTTAGAGGGAAAGAAGTCTCTGTGCTTGGAGTCCACAGAGACAGCCATAATTATGCTAGTTGTGGGGCTTTTTCCTCATTCCTCAATTTGCATGCCAGGAGTTGCCTTACTCTATCCATTGTGAAATTGCACGAGCATTTTGCTGTTGGCTACCCCTCCCTCCAAATGGACATATTGGGTAATACATATAAGTTCCAGCAGTGCTGTCTCTCACAGATGATGTTATACGACTTGCCAGCCTGAGGCATCAGCTGTATGTGTTGGACGTGTGTCAGAGCAGAGACCCCTCCCCCTCCTCTTCAGACTCCCTGCTGTGCTCCTACCAACTGGTCCAGGAATTGCATGCCAGATTGTGGAGAGTCCCAGAGACTCTCCTTTGCTCCATGTCCAAGTTAAAAGAAAGAGTCTGGCATTGAAATTCACTCCCCGTGATATCAAAATCATGGGGAGTGAAAAGAAAATCTTATTTCCCTTGGCCGGCTTTATTGAGGAATCACGGTGGAGGGGGGGAGGGTAGAGTTTCAGAGTTAGCTTTAAAGGTGGTCCCCCACTCAGCTGATGGCCTGTTGTGCAGGCTGAATTACATTCCACTGTTGGATTCATACAGATATGAAACAAGGAGAAAGAAAGGAGAAGGGATGGAGGGGTGGAAAGTTTCTGTCAGTGCAGACTTGGGCACACGGCTGTCAGTTTTGGAAAGACAGGACTCCCCAGAAATGGAGACAGTATAATTCTGTCAGTTATGTAAAACTTTGGGGGGGGTGAGGTTTGGGTATGTGTATGTTAACTTGCTTTTCTTTGCTAGTTGGCACCCATAAAGTACATTGTTAGCAGGTATTTAGTCACAAACCAAGTTAGAAATGTGTTCTTATTGAGATTCCCTCACTGGGAACAAGAAAGGAAATGTCACGTGAACCATCGTTTTGTTCAGTCTCTTCAACAATACTTAACCAAATAACAGGCCAACATTTTTATCGTTCTATAAATCGATCTATTAATCTACCTGCAAAACGACTATAAAGATTGTAAATTGGGTTGAAAAAATCCCTGGCTTTGGGAAACTAGCTAGATGACTTCTCTTTAAAACTTTTTCCGCCATTCTTTTTTTCCAAATGAAATACATTTTGCTCCAAGGGACCTCCCAGCATTGATACGCTCAATATTGATTGTGAAAAGGCCAATGCCATCAAGCGAGAGTCTTTAGTTATCCCATCGTCATAAACATGATGCAATCTCATTAAAAAGAGTGGATCTGTGAAATCCACATATTGTATTTCGGGGTAGCTGCATTTTGGAAAGTCAAAAGCAATTACTGACTCATGGAGAGGGCAGGACTGTGTCTGTGGCCGCGGCGTAAGTGGACGAAATAACATTACACAGAAGAGCAACGGGAAGGCTCTATGTTGTGTCAATTAACTGGAGAAAGAGGAAGGAAGTGTAGGATGTTGGGGATGTGAGAGTCAAAGAGTTGGTTTATAAACAAGTGTTTTCCACAGCTGCCAAAAAACACACACATTTTCTGCAGAAGAGACCACACACTATTATTATGCATCCAGACCAATCATACCGCAATTCGTGTCCAGATATGCAAACCCTTGACATGTATCCATATTGTGCATTTTTAATTCAATGCTGTAGCAGTTAAAAGTGTGTGTGTGTACATGTGTGTTAGCGCTGTATGCATGATTTCCAGTGTGTTCCTGTACTCTGACATTCTCCAACTATCCCCGACCGTTCTGTGGCTGCCTCACCGCGGGGGCCCTCCACTTTTAGATTTAGAGAGGTTTCCTGCTGAGGCCAACCCAAACACATTCTCCTGCTCAGCCAAGAGACACAGGGCAAGGTCAGTGTGTGTGTGTGTATGTGTTTGTGTTTTCATTGCAAAGTGTGGCATGAAAACACAAAGGCACACACACACACACACAGGTCACACACTGTCCTCTCCTCCCACTGCAGGTACACTCTGCTCAGGCTCTGATTTGACATGCGAAACATTGAACTAATTCGCCACACACACACACACACACACACTCACACTCACACTCACACTCACACACACAGAGATAGAACAACCATCGATAGCATCAACACGGTGTCGATGTGATTCTCTCTTTGTGGTCCCCGTTCACTTCATTAAATCCCTTGTGTTTGCAGATTTGTACTTCAAAGTAAGTCTTTAATGACTTAATTAGAATTAGTCAGCATCTAGTGAAATTAAACCAGTACATCCTAAATGGCTTTTTTTTGGTAAATGGCTCAGCGTGAGTGCCATGCTGCTGAGTCTATTACACAAGCAGCACATTAGTTGCAGCTTATGCAACACCGCTGCAAATCTCAGTTTGTCTTTTGTGTGAATATAATGCACTTAGAGGGCTGCAGAAAAAATAGGATATCAAGAGGAATGAGAAGAAAAGCTTGCCTTGAATTCAGTGGACATTTAGATTGAGGTTAATATAACCCCAGGGGCCGCAGCCATCCCATCAGGTTTGAGAAGCCGTGCTACACCAGGCACCTCGACACCAGCTGTGATTTGTCAGACCTGAGAGCACTTTCCTCCACGGGAGAGGAGAGTGTTGCCTCTTTTGTCCGGAGACAGACCCCATGAGGATGTTTGCCCAGACCAATCAGACTTTCATCAAACTCCATTCTACTCTGAGAGCGGGCTGAGGGACCCTACAGCTCGCAGGCTCCTCTCACTTCTCCTTCCAAACTCTGCTCGGCAGGCATTTCTTCCCTGTGGCTTGGAAAAACAAACCTCCCAATTATAGATGATCATCTTCAAGCTTTCTGCCATGATTTGGACTCCAGGAAGACACGAAGAAGAACTAGGAAGGCTTCTCGTGGTGATCTGTGCCAGAAAAACAGTTTGAAAATAAAGACTATTTACATTTTTCAACATACCTTTGTATATAACTATAGCCTTCCATTATGTTCCAACGCTGAGTCTAAAAGTCAGCTATTGAGCGTTCCTTGCCTCCGGCCTTCACAAGTTTATTCTTGCCCGCTAATCGATCACTGCAGAGCCGGGTCACCGAGGTCTCCACTCCAACAAGCTCTCTCACATTTCAGCCAGCGGTTTCAGAAGGCTGCTAGACAACACAAAGGGAGTCTACAAAGCAATTCACCGCGGTGACTCTTGACCCTTGTGTCAACGATGTTTGTGCCATTATTTACCTTTTAAACACCAGGTGAATAGGAGTGTCTTGTTCACCAATGAAATGGACTGCTGTTGACCACAGGAACAAGTCTGGAGATGTTTGTCTGTCTCTGCTAGTTTTTCCTCACAGTTTTCATCCCTTTAGTGTTTCTTTAGTCTTTTATATATATAAAAGTATTGTTCGTCAAAGCAGCATAGAGAATGAGTTGGTGAACGTAGATTCTGAATCACTTCTGAATCACTTGCATGATGTTATTCACTTTAAAGCTTGAGGAGCACGGTTTAACTTGCAGATTTTAAACAAAGCTACAGGATAGAAAGTACAAATATATGCAGGAAAACCATTTCTTCAAAGCCAGTACTATTCTTTTTTTTTTTTTTTTAAATATACTTCAGTTCATGTTGAAGTGCTTTCATTTTTCCAGATAATGGAGGTAAAATGGAGTGCCAGTGAATTAATAATGTTTTTTTTAACAAAACGCACCATAATATATCACTTAAACGATTATTTGTTCACACATTTTTATTTATATTGACTCATTCAGGATTCTTGTTCGGACCAGAGCAGGCTCAACAAAACATATATTGTCTGAAATGTTATGGCAGATTTATATAAGTATTCATATTAAGGTAGCTTTTTGGAAATATATTCAAAACATAATGACATGTCATAGTAAAATGTAATAAACGACAATAATGTAGGATGGTGCATAAATGATATGCAGGTTTAATTTTTCATTCATTTAAAGTGAGATTGTGCACCTTTATACAGCATAAATATGACTAATGTCACTTTTAATTCCCTTTCTCTAACATATTAAACGGTTTTGCTTCACAAACTCTGGTTTGACAGGTAATCTATGAAGTCTAACTTTTGTCCAATTTTTCTGCAGTAAAGGAGGAAACTACCTGCTGAGCAACGAATGACGCACACTGAATAATCTAAATTGCTTTCCCACCTTGCTTATGCACAGTCAATTTGTTTGTTAGTGTGCAACAGTTATTTCCAGCTTTCTCATTCACGAGCACGTTTAGTGGGCATTGATGGATTCATAAGTGAACACACACCTGCCTTGTGTTGTAATATCTGCACATATCTCTGTTTCTTTTTCTCCGCCGCTCGGCCTCTAATTGCGCTGAGAGTGGAGTCCAGGTGGAAGCCATTTAAATTCCCCGAGGTCGTGACCACTGTGATGGCTTGTGACACAGTCGTAGCTCTCATTTCCAGACCATTTAAAACGTATTCCAACACACATGCTACAATCATTACAGCACCTAGACGCAACATAGCGATTTGTGGTGAGAAACACTAACACAGACATGCAGCAGCAGATGGAAGGGGGGGGGAAGGAATTTACATTGTAATCAAGTCTGTATTGAGTGGATGCAGCATGATGCATAATGTACTTGTTGAGACTGTGCTTCACATTTGCCGAGCAAGGGATGTTCTGCAATTTGAAGATTTCATTATATGTTGTGCACTTGGCTCAGCATCAGATAATGATATTGAAATGCATGCGCCATTGGGATCAGTGTTATTGACATTGGAATTTGCTGTAACCCTGATTTCGGAGGCTAGAGCTGAAATTGCTGTTGTTGTTTCTGTGTGTGTGTGTGCTAGTGTGTGTGATTTCTCTCTCCCTTCTCAAATCTGGCAGGGAATGAAGTGTCTATTGGAAAATTATGCAAATGCAGTTAGGGGGGGATACAAAATGCGGAGAAACGGAGACCTGAAAAACTCAAATACAGATAAAAAAAAGAGAAATAAATGGAGGCGTTTTCGGAGCAGATGCCCTCTAAACATGGCTCAGCCGAGTTCAGGGTGTGCTGAAAAATGATAGCAGTAATTAGAAAATGGCCTGTTTGGGCTTTGTGAAAGGATGTGACCTGCATTTTGTTTTTTTGCACGCGTTACAGCTCTTAGTTTCAGTCCTTTATTTGGTGTACTGCTGCTGTTATGTATTCTAGAGAAACATTAAAGTTTAAAAAATACATTTATAGCTTGTGATCGTGCTCATAGTGTCATGCCGTCATGCCTTTTCTCAGCATTTACAATGTTTACCATTTTTTGCTAAACATCTTCACAATATTGTATGCCACATACCCAACCATTTTGCAATATTTCAATAGATCAGTGAGAACTGTTGATGAAACCCGAAGATTATGGGACATATAACAAATACAAATGTTTGAAGCAGTCATCCTGTGAACACTTTAGATATCGTCTGTACCACATTTCACGAGAAGCCATCCACCAGTTAACAAAATAAAAATGCAGTAGGCATAGAGACATTTCCATACCTACAGCTATGCCACTGACTTAAATATAGGAAAGTCAAGACCCTGGAGGAGAGGTCATGTTTTTTCCATCCTTCATATCCATAGCCCTGCCAATACTATCAGCTTGTATCTTGGAAAATTGCTTTTGTCAGCATAAAACATTGGCAATGCATTGATGCCGCTGTCTATAAATAAATCCATACGGTGCGTGGGATGTACCTTTTGAGGTCACAGTGATTTAAATCTCATACACCATATCTCTTTGTATACATTTCTATTATATTCAGACACGTTCCTGTTCCTGCAATAAGTTAGTAAGTCTGAATCTGCAAAGCAACTAATGTTGTCAAATAGAATATACAGTATTGGCTTGCAATATGTGCTGCAGATGATTAAAATGGAAATACTATCTGAATAACTGTGCAACAGCAGCTGAAGTATATTCATGACCTTCAAATATCAGCGAGTACATTTCGCTTCACGCCATCATCTCTGTCTATTTTCTGCTTTTTAATTCATCCATTTTCTCATTAATATCACTTATTTCTCACTCTCTTTCTGTCCTCCCACCCTCTTATCCTCCATCCTTCAATCTTCTACATTCCTCCCTTTCGTTATTCTTGATAGTTCATCTCTTTCTCTTTATATCACCCCTCTTCTGCCCATCTTTCTTCCTTTTTCCGGTATGCATTAGGCAAGATAAAGTGAGAGAGAGAAAGACAGTGAAGATATGGAAGACGTGGAGAATAGATAGTGTGTGTGAGCTTTGCATTATAATGTCTGAAGGCTGATTTAAATGATGCATCTCTCTGCGTACCTCTGTGTGCTGTATCCCCCTTCCCTTTGTGGGATTGTAACCCATGCTTGTTTACTGTTAAATATTTGAAATGCTAATTTGTTTGGCAGCTAGTTGTTTTTTATTGTGCGTGCAAGTCATTTCCTCTTAACGGCTTGTTCTTCTATTGTCTCGTAGTTGGGAAGTGTTGGGAGGAGTTGCAATGCCTTTGTGAGCAGGCATGTAACCCCAGCCATCAGTCACACTCAACAAGCCTATCATAGAGAAGCATTCAGACACTGTGTGGCTAAAGTTAGTGCTATTATCTGCCTGTCACTGGCTCGCTGTGTCGGGGTCTCTGGTGGAAATTGTGGAGTGAACGCTTGCTGCTCATGTTGTGTAGCTCCAGGGATGTTCTTAAAAAGAGCCATCTCCATTTACCTTCACACCTTTCAGCTCGCATTAGAAAGCGTGATTGTGACACTTCTGCTTTGTTTTAGAGTTATAACACTGACCGCTCAATTTCAGCAAGGTGGCCCAACCAAGTGGAAAACAAAGAATCTTTAACTCTAGAAAGGGAAGGTTCATCTCGATTTGAATCATCTCCTCAGATTTCCCCAGTGAGTGCTCATCAATCAGACTGTATGCAGACAGTGTGCCTGATTAATATTAATGTGATCCCAGACACTCCATTTGCATGAACACACTGCCTGTCTCATAAAAATTACCCTTCCCTGCTGCTGGGATAAGAAT
Organism: Trematomus bernacchii; assembly: GCF_902827165.1. Classification (NCBI taxonomy): domain Eukaryota; kingdom Metazoa; phylum Chordata; class Actinopteri; order Perciformes; family Nototheniidae; genus Trematomus; species Trematomus bernacchii. The sequence goes on from NW_022987685.1 coordinate 4,347,488, forward strand.
TCGGACATGACATCTGAGGACATGCCTCTTAACCGGATTCATTACATAGTGTAACTTGTTGGGGGGGCTTCAAGAGGCATGACGAGGAACATGGTGCTTAGTATGTCCCCGTCAGATAACACGCAGGATCCAGTTTCGGCAGAGGCATCGTAAGGAATGCATCTGATTTAATGAAAATCTTTGGTTTCCTCGGGTCAGGAAAGTGACGAATGGAGACATGTCTGCAGGCGCTGAGGTGCTTCAGAGTGATGGATATCTCTCCGTCATGTTATCATATCTAATCTAATGCCGGGGGGGAAGAGATGAGAGACCTGCAACACAGTGTCCTCCAGATATTTCTCAGGTTTATCTTAAAAATGCTTATAAAATAATGAAAATCATTCATACAGAAAAATAGCAACACATATGAATGGATTCATGATTCTTTCAACCTCCGTTGCCAAACCTTCCCTTGTTTTACTACTGTTTTTGTTTTATGTGATTTTATTTGTAAGTATTTTTTAAGTTACACAGTGAAATAAGATATGAATATGGTGTCTTAGCTACAGGTAATATCTGTGGTTGTACATTACCCAAATCAATGAGCAGAACTGCTTTTTCTTCTTAATTTCACAGGTAATTAACTCCCTGCTGTAAGCAAAGTCCCTTTCCACTACACTAGATGTATTGTAAATGGCTGTAAACCGTAACATGAGTAAATGGGAAAGGCATTTAGATTCAAGCTTTATAGTTGACATTTTGATAGAAAATAGTTTAAAAGAACAATAATTATCCACATATGTTTTATGACCTTTAATTCTTTCAAAAAATCTTAATGCATTTTCAGAAATGCTATGATTTTCTTTTAGAGCAGTCACAGTGGAGACTAGACAGTGACTCATATGCAAACCAGTAGTTGTGTATTTAAATATGAAAAGTTTATGTAAAACAATTGGCATACTATAATTGACTTCGGGCAAACCCTCTTGCAGAGTAGAAAGACAAAAGACAGAATATCTGAAATAATCCAGTTTACATTGCACCAAATGCCAGGGCAATAACAGCTTTTGTAAAAAATGTATTTAGTTTCCCTCTTGCAGCCTTGCAGAGGATTGTTTGTTCGCTACAGGTGTTGTCACTGATAAAGCACGGTCACATATCATGCCTAATTGCAGTATCACACATTTCACTCTCACTTAGGCCCCGGCTCCATGAGGACGAAAACGGGTTGAATCCGCATATTTCTCATGCGTATAGCCCTCTAAGCTCGACGACGCCGTAAGGGAAACGTAGAAACAGACCCCGCAAACGACAACGGGTCCAAAGGTGGATAGATCTGGGAACGGAGCGCTCTGGGGGGTCCAACGGGGCCGTGGAGTCGCCTATACGGTCATTCGTTTTCATAGCCCCGCCTCTCCCCCGCAGGGTTGCTATCGTGCTCCAGTCGCTACTGACCATGCTACAGTTCTTTGTGCAACATCTACAGGAGCTCCTCCTTGAATTCAGATTATTTATCTTTATCTCGATATGGACATAAACGCGAGTGAAGTCTAATCTGACAGGACGGAGACACGCAGCTCCTGCCGCTGTGATGCAGCGGGAGCAAAACACACACTTCAAGTCAGATCATCACCCTTAGCTATTTTAATTACCTCTCAAACTACCTAAACTAGTTATAAATATGTTCATTTTTACTGTCGGGTCACTCATTACAGGATCAGCTGCTGCATGAGACAGACACTGACGCTGTGAGAAGAGAGGAAAAAGAGACAGGCTCTGTGTATTTGATGATTATATATCATTATATAGAGTCGTTATTCATTTGTTTTAAAGCTCAATAAATAACAATGAAGACCTTTGACCGGCACTTTTATAATTTTGTCCGGAAGATTTAAACTTTAACACACGCTGACCGGCGAAAAACTCTGCCCGGTTCCGTCGGCCCCCACCGCGGAGAATACACAGAAGTGCAGCCATGACAACCATTCTTCTTCGCTGCTTTTGTGGAGGAAGTTGCTGCTTTTGTGGAGGAAGTTACAGCGCCACGTACAGGTTCGGCATATGTACTGCAGCTTTTCCAGCGTTTGGATGTAAACGGAGCCGTCTCGTGGAGCTTGACACAATCCGGTGTATATTGCGTGGGGACGGAAGGTTTTTTGCGGTTGCATTTGCGTTACTCCGATGCGTTTTGCCGTATTTGTCCTCGTGGAGCCGGGGCCAGCTAACATCCTTTAATGCTGAAACACCTTTCCTGATAGATAATATTGTCATTGACAGTAGTACCACGCATGAATAATGAATAAAGAAAAAAAAAACACAGTGTGTTTTCCTTGACATATTTTGTCTCAATTACTCCCAGGCCCCTTGAATGCAGCTTTAATTTAGGAGCTTGAATGCAGTTTAAATGTTTCATATCCCTTAACGCTCAGGTCTTTTTCTCCATGTCACATGATTGCTGCGAGACAACATATTTCCCCTTATCAACCATTGCTGGTATTATGTCACCCAGCTCCATTTGACTTTAACTAGACAGAAAAGTCAATTAATTAGACCTGTCAGGTTTCATCTGGCCCCTCTGGCACACACATGATTACAAGAAAAACAACAACATGAGTGATTAGGAAAAGTTTCTCGAGACTGTAATGAAGAAGTCTCCTTGATGTTTGTAGAACAGAAGCTAAATGTTGGCCAAGTTATCTGAGGGAGTTATCCTAAGTTCCCCTCAGAGGCAGTACCCTTGAAGCGTCAGCACCATGATGCATCACGACGCTCCTTCTGGAATACAAGACCAGTTGGCAAATGCCGGACTACCGCTCCGCCTTTTTAGTTTCTTCTCTTCTTCTCTTTCTTTTTGCATTGAACTGGGTCCAAGCCCTTCTCATAAATATGTATTTTTATGATACTCCGCTTGGCGCTCGCTAGCAGTTCCTGTACCTCAGCCCACACATTTTCAGAGCAAATTAACGACTGTGATAGTGAAGTGTTTTTACATTTGATGTGATAATTTCTAAGTAACACCTGTGCAAGTAGTCGCTGCTTTATCCATTGTGCTGTGAGATATGGAATGCACACGGCGAGACACACTCTCATTGTCTTCATTCTGTATTTCCTTCTCTTGCCCCCTGCATACTTTTGACACTGTAGGTGCACATCTGCAACCATCATGCCAAAAATAAGTGACATATTGTCATGTCTGATATGTTTTCGACATGTACCTGTGCCTCCTTGTTATTCTACAGCTCCAGTTGTCCTACGGAGTAAACTTCCAGTCTAATTTGCTGCTTGGACAGTGAATTTAAATGTGATTACGCTTGCAATAACGTATTATTTTCATCAAGGGAGTCACAGCGTCTTGATTTGCTGTCATATTTAATTTAGTGCTCCTGCAGCTGTCAGAGTCTTTTATCAAAAGCGCTGTTTACTCACGAGGATATTACTTTGATCAAATGCACTCTCTGACGTCGCTATTTTAATGTCTTAAAAATACCTGTCATCATGCATATAAACAGGAAAGAAGCCAGCAGCACAGCAGATGTGCTTCTGATGCGACTCTGCCAAGACTTTGCTGATGAGCACGCCGACTTTTAACCTCTTAATATTGCCCAAATGTTCTGTTTCTGCAGATAGGCTTTCTCTTAAACCCATTAATATCAGCTTAAAAAAAACGGATTGCTCTAATCTGGGATATTTGAATGGGTATTAAGAGCTAGATTTTGAGACGGATCATGCAGGGATGGACGTTGAATGTCTGATAGAGATGTTTTAAAATGTAATGTTGGAATCATTTGAGATTTTCACGTCAGTCAGGATCTCTAGTGTCCTGTCCTTTGGTGCCGTGCTCACGTTTTGACCTTTCATTACCAGTGTTTCTGCCGTCTCACAGTGGAATTACATCCTGGGATATTAAACGCAGTGAGGCATGATAATGTGTAGTATTTGGCTTGTATCATGTTGCAGAGATTATATTTCTGCAGGAGATCATGATTGATAAAGAGGTTTTGGTTCATCATTAAATCTGACTTAACCTTAATATCATGATATGGGTTTAATGGGGGTAATCCTGAGAATGTCATCACAAACCAATCTAACAGTGTGTTCACTTATAGGATGTGTGCTTCTCATTCGCGCAGCATTTTGTGAAAATCAACACATCCCAAGTGTCGATCTCACTGAAGTCACACCGTGTGAATCACATTCGATGTTCGCTCAGTTCATGTTATGTTAAGAAGCTCATGGCGATGACTTCATCCCGTGTCAGGAGTTCGCTGGTGACGGCACTCCCATGTTCTGAGAGGAGGTCGAAGGTGGCTCCATCTCATTCTGCTCTGCGGAGAGGAACTGCTCGGCGTTTTTTGTAGTTGTTTTGGAGCAAAGCCTGCGCGCACAGCATAGTGTTTTCTTATGCCTCGCAAATAAATTCACAGGTGCAACAAGTCAAGCTGTGAAGTTCTGCCTCCTGCCCACAGGAGAGGGAAAACACAGCCGCGTTACTTATGTCAATAACTATCAGGAGCACTCGAAAGGTCTGCAGCACATATGCAAAGACGTATACTTCTCACGCCCAAAGCAACGTGGCTTACACTTCCTCTCTCTGCGGGGGGGATTAACTGGTAACACATTGATGAGCAAACAACAGCAGATTATCCTAAAATACATTTTGTGTGTCGTGTTTTGTTGATCACACCCGGTATGAGTTCAGCTGACTGCAGCGTGTCACTCGATGACAACTTGGAGCCACAAGATGATGAAGCCACGGTGCATCCATCTGTTGTGTTTCTTACTGCAAAAGAGCAAATCTCTCATTCCTTTTAAGTCAGCTAACATGTATTTTCTTCTATGTTTTATGGCAGATTTTGGACGGCATCTGGAGCAACGGGACTCTTGGTTTTCTGTGGCAAGCGTGGCGCAGTGGAGGGAGCCCTGCCGCAAAGGAAGCACCGATTTGTGCGTCTACGAGCTAAACACTGAACTCTACTGGGACCTGGAGCAGCGGGCGGTAAGAGGAGGAGGCCATGTGGACCGCACGCCTGCTCGTCCTCGCCAGCCTCTTTGCACCAGCCGCTCTCGGTGAGTGTTTCCTGTTTGAGATGTGTGTGTTTGTGTGTGTGTGGAGCAGATGTGGGCACAAACACACCTCTTCCATTTTCAGGCTGTACCACAATATCCTCCTTTTGCTATTTTAAGAGACACGTTCTGTCGGCCAACTGCGATAAAAGCCTCATATTCTGCATCTACCTCTCCTCTCGCTAATTAGCAGTTTCACTCATTAAATTCCCTGAAAGTTTTTCTTATTTGCACCCTGTTCCTATCTCTGATTCTCTGTCTATTTTTAGATCTGTCCCTCTTTCTCCCGTCTCAGTCTCTTGCTCTCTTGGCGATAGGAAATTAACTGAAATTACTTTCAAAGAATCATTAACACAGCTTTGGCTTTGTGCTGCATGTTTCGTATAGCAAAAAAAAGCTTTTATCATTTCACGCATTAAGATCTAAAGATTAAGTTGCAAGGACTCTCTTTTCCCACATCTCGCTTAAACGGAAAGCGGCGTAGTTTCGCAGCGTTTCCCTTTGGCCTTGTGCGGATTGTTTCAGAGGCAAACTAAATGAAGTCATTTAAATTCAGATTAAAAGAAATCAGCGGTGGTGGTTGAGGGTTTGAGGGTGTGTGAAGTTGTGTGTGTGTGAATAAGGCTGTTGGTTACATTCAAGTAGGATTTAGATGTAGGGATGGAGGCAATCGCCCATAACAATGTTAATTTGAAAGCATTAATGAGAGATTTGAAGTTAGTTGAATAGTTTTTGTGCTGCGATATCTACCCAGGGCCGAGGCTAATGAAAGCTGCTTTCTAAGTATTCTTAGTGTGTCTTTAATGCTCAACAGGAAGACGTCAGCGGACAATGCTATGTCGAGAATCTCTGTTTAGAAATATTGATTTGAGAGGTTGATTGAGTGCAAGTCAGGCAAACGAGAGAATAGAGAGATAATGAGGATAAAATGCTGCAGTTTTAAACAGAAATACAAATTAAGTTTGGTTAATGGTTACCCACTTTGTGTTTGTTTGCAGCTTTTGTGAGAAAGCAAACAAATATTTACCTTTCTGAAGTTACAGCACCCTGGAGGATTTAGTATTTATTTCACACAGGATTATACACATACAGTGGTTATTTCATAAAGACTAAACTGCATATCAGGATAGCAGGTTTTTTAGCAATATCCCTGGGTTCTAATGCTAACATAACATATGATGGCAGTTTTTGCAATTGAATGTAAATATAAGCACAGAAACGTTCAGTGCCTCAGGGAAGATGATGTAATTTGTGCATTCACGGTTTTGACCTACAGTATTGACATTTTGCTTGATTTTTTCTAAAGAGGCGGACACTGTCTTATTACTAGAAATCCATTTTCCACAAACACCATCGGAAGAAAAATAAGTGTTTAACCTAGTCGATGGTGTGTTGGATGGATGAACACTAAGTATCTCAGCCAATAGGAAGGTGTCATGGTGGATGGATGTGCGGAGGTTTAAATGAGACAGACGTCTGAGAAATGCGTCTGAAACGTGTGCGCTGTAGACTCTCTGTGACAGACAGTTTATTTACCAGAAGTACGCTTTATATTTTAGCCCGTTTACCATAATCTAATCTACCTAACATTAATACCTTTGTCCAAGCATACTAGTGCTCTTACCTTCCAGGCTGCTTTTCCTTTATGTCAGTATGGTATGAAATACTATGGAAAATCATCCATCAATCTCCAAGCTGTGTGAACCATTGGGAAAGCAGCAATGCATGCATGATTTGTCATAAATGGACTGAAACCTTCAAAAACACCTGCACACTCCTTTAAATCAATCATGCTGCTTTGTTGCTCATTCCACAGCAATCAATCACGCATTGATCCCAGAGGAAGAGGTGGCATGCATCGGACACCATGGACTGTAGGAGCTATTGTTTCTGGAGCCTTAACTAATGCCCTACAGCAGCACTTTGTCCTTAACAAACTCTAAGAAATACATAATAAGTAAACCATTCTGCAATCTAAAATATATATTTCTCTGCACAACCATCTGGCGGCCCCAACAAATTATCTCTCGAACTCACAGGTTGAGAACGGCCGCCCTAAATGAAGATCATTTGATTATGTTGGGCTTGTTGGAGCTCCAGATGAAGTGTTTCTTCCCAAGTAAATAATTAACAAATATACGGCATTGAACACCCGACCAAACCCGATGCTATTAGCAGCCACGTCCAGATGTTTCCAGTGTATTGTTGTGCAGCGGGGGAATATTCACTGCCATGTCATTGTGCACGTTTCTCCCTGAGAGTGTTATGAGATGTGATCTCCAGGGGATGCTGCCCTACTTCTGGATCTGCAGTCCCTTTTGTCTTTGAACAGGCATGCACACACATGTGCATAAGAGAATGGAATCAAATAAAGGGACTTTCTTTCACACACATACCAGGTTTCACATGGGATGAGTACAAAAGCATCCAGAAAAAACATGCACATAGAGGCCTGTACGACAAAGCGAGCTAACTTCAGGGAAAACTCTGGGTTTCCGGTCCTACCACGCTGGTTCACTTCTTAGCGGGCTAGATCTCCATGGTAACTTATGCTGAGCGGCTAACCAGGGGGGTATACTACGAATCTAGTTCAACATATCCTGGAGTTATCCGGTTGACTAAATCCAAAAAAAGAACACTCTCGCTAAACGGTCCTACGACGCTGGCTATCAACTCGATCGCTCAAGCCAGCCGTGTCCTATCTAGTTAGGTGCGCGTTCACATAAAAGGGGTGGTATTTGGAGTGTTCCACCAATCACAAACATGGACAAGCCATGTACTGACAGCGCAGCGCGTCATACTTCCTGAATGAAAAGTCAACTAATATTAGACAAATATGAAGACGTTAAACTTTAAACATCCATGACTTAAACACTTTATCCAGGATAAAAGCCACATAGTTGCAGCTGCAAGGTGAATACTGCTGGTAAAAGAAAAAGTGTTTGAATACGTTCATTAACAGTTTTATGATATTACTGCCCCGTATAAGACACGAGTGGATCTGACTTTAATTACATTTGACTCGAGTGTTTCGTCAACTTAATGTGTTGCTTAAAATAATACTTCTGCATACAGTATGTGACACTGTGAGTGTTGCACGGCCAGATACGGCTCAAGAAGCTGACTCAGATAAGGAAATATATGATACATTATGATGTGATATCATGTGATATGAATGATAATGGGACACATCGCCATCTGCACTCACAGTGCCGCGGACTGTAGGCTACGTAATGTTACTTTGATCCGGTTACTTATGTTGTGGCAGATATTTAAGTAAGCTTTCTTAACGCTAATGTTATAATAGTCAGATTGCTCTGAAGATGGGAGGTGATATTCTATTCATTTTCACGCTCACACAGTCGGTGATTTTGGCCGGCCGTCTTTCCTGCAACGGCAGTTTAAACTGTATTTCCTTTCTCCTGTCATATGAATTGATCGCTTTAAACTCCGCACAATGAGCTCTGATTGGTCAGCAGGCAGTGCTTTTATCCTGGAACCTATCCTGCTCCGGAGGCTAGCCGTTCAGAATAAGTTCTCTAGCCCGCTAAAAAGTGAACCAGCTTCGTAGGACCGGAAACCCCTGAAGTTAGCTTGCTAAACGAAAATCCTGCTTCGTAGTATAGGCCCCTGGTCCGGAGCAGGTTAGGTTGCAGGCTAAGAGATCAAGTCAGTGAAAGCACCGCCTGCTGACCAATCAGAGCTCAGTGTGCGGAGTTTAAAGCGATCAAGTCATATTACAGGATAAAGGAAATACAGAAAAACTGCCGTTGCCGACGGCCGACTGTGTGAACGTGAAAATGTATAGAATATCAACTCCCATCTTCAGAGCAATCTGACTATTATAACATTAGCGTTAAGAAAGCTTACTTAAATATCTGCCACAACTTAAGTAACCGGATCAGAGTAACATTAAGTACAGTCCGCGGCACTGTGAGTGCAGACGTCGATGTGTCCCATTATCATTCATATCACATCATAATGTATCATATAGGCCTATTTCCTTATCTGAGTCAGCTTCTTGAGCCGTATCTGGCCGTGCAACACTTACATTGTCACAGAAGTATTATTTTAAGCAACACATTAAGTTGACGAAACACTTGAGTCAAATGTAATTAAAGTCAGATCCACTCGTGTCTTGGACGGGGCAGTGATATCATAAACCTGTTAATATACGCATTCAAACACCTTTTTTTTTTACCAGCAGTATTCACCTTGCAGGTGAATACTGGTATGTGGCTTTTATCCTGGATAAAGTGTTTAAGTCATGGATGTTTAAAGTTTAACGTCTTCATATTTGTCTCATATTATAGTTGACTTTTCATTCAGGAAGTATGACGCTGCGCTGTCAGTACGCTTGTCCATGTTTGTGATTGGTCGAATGCTCCAAATACCACCCCTTTCATGTGAACGCGCACCTAACTAAATACGGAAAAGCTGGCTTGAGTTAACGAGTTGATAACCAGCGTCGTAGGACCGTTTAGCGAGAACGCGTTTGTTTTGGATTAGGTAAACCGGGTAACTCAAACATATCCAGGTTATGTTGAACCGGCATCGTCGTACAGGCCTCAGGTGTTCCCTTTTTATCCCCATTTGGATGTCCACACACATCTACATATCTGACTTTTAACACTTTTCTGAAGAAGATAAGGAATATTTCTGCGGACTTTAAATAGAGCTCCCAAGTCTTGCAGGATTATCAAAGTGTTCCATCACAGACACTGTCACCTGCTTGAAAAATAACAAAAATGCACCCTTGTCATTGTTTTTGGAAGCGGTGAATAACAATGAAAAAGCACTGTCTCCACCACTGTGTCCATGCCTGAGCAGCACATTAATCATGCGTTTCTTTGCATGTAAAATGCTCCAGGAAGGATTTTATATTCATTCCTCTGAACGCCGCCCCGTTGAATCGGAGACATAGCGGCTATAATGGATGGCGGACGGAAGACCAATCCAGCAGACAAAAGCGTGAAGTCTGACGTGTATTCTTCACGGTCAGATGTGATGTGATGCGATGCAGTGCATACATCAAGCGTGGAGGCTGGAATGGTCTCGCCGGGGGGGAGAGGTACATAATGAGGGATGGATGAGACATAGAGGCAGATGTTTGCATGATGCATATTTTCAAAATATGTGTCTCTTTTAGTTTTTGTGACTCTCTGAAAAGAGTAGAAACACTTATCTTTGCCCTTCTTTGATTCATACAGCCCCGTGACTCTTTGCAGAGCTTACACAAAGTTGAACGCTAGCCAACATGCGCCTTACAAACACTCCTGTCCACGTATCAGCACCATTAAGCTAAGGCTGGCTGTATCTAACCAAACAAGGGCATTAAACTCCAATGTCAGCCTCCCTGTTCCCGTACGGATCCACTTAATTAATCTCCTTGTGCCAGGGCGCTCGCTCCATCCGCCAAGGCATCCCTGGATTTGCCTAATTTGCTTAATTAATTAAACAAATGATTTATTTGAGCTCATATTTCAAAGCGGGAAAAGGTTCTTTGTAGAGCCCACTGAGGCTTGTGCTGTGTTGTTATGACGGAGATGCCTCTTGAAGTTTTAAAATAAGTGCTCATAACAAGGCTTCAGAGTGGATGTCAATCATTCATTTGTAGAGCCATTATGTGCAGGCTCAGGGGTGTGTTATACACAATATGCATTTTGAAAGCCACATTAGATAAAGATCATAACTTTGACTAGTGGCTTTTGCTTATGAGTATTGCACGAAAAGGACATATTTGACTGTAATGATAGAGCCATTTGTTTCTGGCAAAATGTAGAGTTTAAATAATTGTGTTCCCTGAATTTCGCATAAAAGTTAAATCGCTTTGAAAATGGTTTTGATGAGATTCTTGAGAATGCCTTGGGTTTAATGCTTTTACTGTTTGTTTGTTTTTTCCTGGAAATGGATTATGCGTTACCCATAAGCCACACAAGGCTTCCTGAAAATAGATAATAGCGTTGCAAAAAAAAAAAAAAAAAGACTTAGTTTTCTACCTTCCCTAAGGGTGGTCTCCGTGGATGTCATTTTGATGCCAGCTTATTCCTCTATGAGTGCAAATGTGTTTGCTTTTTGTTCTGCAGTTTTTGTCGGACCATGTGACCTTAATTTGAACAGAATTGTTATGTTGATTTTAAAGTAAAAAAATGTGGGGTTTAAATTCCTCTTTCCTTTGTATTCTGTAACAGTCTGTGTGGCATTTGGCATGGCGTGTAGAAATCTCCTTCTCTTTTTATGCTCTTCCATAATGAGTGAAAAATCAATACCTGCTTGATCCGGGGAATAAAAGAATGGCCTCTGCTGCCCGTGGCATCGGTAGCGACTGCTTGATATTGCCAAATTGCTGTCAGAACTGGCAACCCTGGAGGAATGAGTGACGGCAACATTAAGAATGGCAGGGTGGGGTTAAATACCTCAGCATGTTTTATAGGTGTCCGATCCGCGACCTGTGTATATCTTCTAAATAAATGAATCAGCCGCGCTGCACAGGCATAATTTGGAAAGCGCTGAATGATGCCGTTTAAAGTGGACTTGCGGCTGGCAGAATGGTGTTTAATGAGGACAGATATTGACAGCGGGGTCAAGTGGCAGTGGATGTTAGTTTACATTAGGCTGCATAATGTGCACGCTGCATGTTTGTGTCTGTCTGGCAGAGTGCAGAGAGAGAAATAAAAGTGTTCCTGCAGACCGGCTCACTCACAGAGCTGTGGGCGTGGAGTACAACAGGGTTCCCCACCCTGCCGAGCAGCAGGGGTCGGGCAGTAATTTGGGGTGTGGGCGGACTGTGAGGAGCAGGAAGGGCAAACAGACGCCACGCAGAGAGACAACGCAGCGACCTGTGCTTTACTCAATACATGAAATTAATTACTTTCCCTTCCTGCTGTGAAATCTATATGCATTTTATTCGCCTGTAGAATAAATCCTACATACATTTTTGCGACATATTACCACACTCGGCTGCGAGAGATGTAACTGCTGTATATGCTAATGCTTCTGCTTTATAGGCTCTGTTTCCAGCTGATGACAGTGTGAGTGAAGTGCAGAGAGGATGTCGCCACCCCCCCCCTACCCACCCACAAGATGAATTGTTGCTGCAGCAGCACATGATTACAATACTTGCCTCAGGCCAGACTTTACGCATATTTGCTAATTATTCAGATTACCATCTTCCCTTTCATAAACCACATGTTGCTAATGACATTTTTTTATTTTTTATAAGCGTTTGGGTGATGGGGTCTCAATATATGTTAGATAACAGATAAATATGTGATACACCGTGGCCAGAATATATTGAATTTGAGGCAGCGGCCAGAATTAGATTTATTATTTTTCCAATTTTTGATACAATAAATGTGACTTAAATATATCAACAACTTATTTTTGTATTGCTTTAAAGCCCCTGCAAGTGATGACTAGCTGTTTCCCATGTTCCAGTCTTTCTGCTAAACTAAGATTACGAAGGATGCTATTGCAACACTTCAGTGCGTAAAGACACATGGCATTTCTAGGAGAAGATATATTGCAGAATGTTTTTTTCTGAATGTCACACAGACTCCAGATCAGGGCTGTTGTTTGTCGATGTAATCTCTGACTTTTTAATCATCACACCTCTATCTATGCATCTAGCTAGCTATCTATTGGTAAATCTAGCTGTGTCTCTGTGTCTTTCACATTTGTGAGACTATTGATTAAGGTGTGCTGGTTTTGGCATTGTTCGGTGACATTGAGACATGCAGATCTCATTTCAAGGGAAGCTCCGTGCTCCAGTTTATGTAACGTGTCACTAAATGTCCCCAGAGCAGCAAACAGAGACGTGCATTTCCATATATAACACACTGCCACTGTGAAAACTCAACACTCCAGATCAAGAGAACAGACCCTACACTTTGTAACGGTACAATGAGTTGAATAAGTGGCTTCATTTGGACATAGTGGGTAATCTTGATTATAGTCTCCTGCTGTTCAATGCCTGAGGCTTTGTCGCTGTTGTTGAGGAGAATACAGGTGATGCAGAGGACAGGTAGGGCGATAGCACCTTTCTTTGACCAACAAAAGGAATAACTGAAAGGTAAATGGGGTAGAGGATTCATTAGTTATTCTTCCTTTAGGTCTCTCTTTCTTTGTCCTATGCTATCAGGCTGATTTTCTCAAATATATGCAAACGCAAACAAAGAATACTAAAGATCTGATAGCCTTGAACTAAAGTTCAGCAAAAACCAATTATGTGCAAGTGTGTGTTTGTGTGTGACCCTGCTCTTTCTTCCTTCGCTCTGTCATTGAATAAACCAAGCATGCAGGGTAACTGGTGATTTTGTTTCAGCGAATCAATATGAAGTATTGTAAAGTCTGCATTAGGAGCAAAATGGAGTGGGGGGGATCAAATGATACTATGGCACAGATTAGACCTTGAGGATAAGAGAGCCGGAGGTTGTGTGGGAGGAGGGGAACGGGGGGGGAGGGCGATACTGGAGATGGCCTTCAATATGGCCCAGTGGCCTTGTAGGGTAATTCAATACAGCCATTGACAAAAGAAGGCTTCCTTTGTGGAGCCTCCTTTGGGAAGCCGTTCCATTTCCTTATTAATTGTGCTCCGGTTAAAATAAAAGGGGGAATGGATAGCGGCGCAGTAATGGAAGCTGCTCTGTGTTTGGAAGGATGCCAGGGTCAAGTAGTTTACCGTTCCAGTGCTTCACACAGGATGGAAATACTCCGTAGTTTACAGTATGTATTTGATGTACTGCTCCAGCACTGCCTCCCTCTATCTCCCGTCGCTCCAGCCTTCCCACACATTGCAACACAAATCTTCCTTATTGGCTGCCGTCTGTTCGCTGCAGATGTGCTGCATGGAGACTCAGTTTAGGCCATGGATCACTGATAACCCGACCGAACACACTCTCTAAAGTTTACTCCCCTCTGCCTCTGCTTAAAGGATTATTCAGTTTATCACAACTAGGCTCGTATTTGTCTTGTGTTTGCCATCATTACACTCCGTTATGATGACATTGCCCTCCAAAAGGTCATAGCAACAAGAATAACTGTGCATTGAAGGTCAACATTTTTTAGTCACAAATTTTAAACGTTTGTTTTGTCTTTTAAAATCCTTTGACTTCTCCTTTGGACTTCTTTTGCAAAATGTTGGCATTTTTCTTTACACAAACAAAAATAAGATCCAAGTTTAATAAAGTGTGATTTTAAAATCCTGCAGTGCTTAAAGGATTGCAGACACTCATGATTAAATGAAGTGCATGTAATCCGAGATTGTACAACAACAATCAACATTATACAATGGCAAATCTTGATTCACAAAAACATTTTCAGAAATGTCCTGTTATTTTGGGATCTATTTAGGGTCTTTTAAAAAAAAAATGTATTGCCCGTAGACAATTTAAACGGATTAGGATGTTTAGGATTTATTAAAAAAAGAAAATCAAAAATAGTTTTAGTTTTTCTGCTCATAAGGAAGCTTTGTCTATATTTCATTGTGCTCAAGTGGTGAGATCTGTGTTCATTGCTTCTGTCCAGTCCAATTCTTGACATATTATTCCAAACTAAGATGGAGAATACCATAGAGAATATGTTTTGGGGGGGAGGCGGGGTTGCAGGGCAGGAGCCATAACTTCCACAGACAGCCCCCTGTGCCTGTGACCCACAAAAGACCAACTGTGTCAAATGAGAAAAATTGCAGGTGCACATTCCCCAGCGGTGCACTCCCTGCAAACTCACACACACATATTCAGGCCTGCAAACACACACACACACACACACTGCCTCCGTGATTACTGCCCCCTCATTTGGTGGCGGGAGGAAGAGGAGGTGGGGGGGGGAAGGAGATCTTTTTTCACTGTGATAATGCGCTCCTTTCTCTGCGCCGAGGACAGCGCTGAAACTGGAGAGGCAGAGTGAGCGATGTCATTCCACAGAGAGCAGCGGCATCAAACAAAATGCCATTTTTATAAGCCCACTGCAGATGTTCTCAGCTGCATGTGCGTAACACAATGGTGGGTATTTTTTTATTGGGGTCACTGTGAATATCACGGGGGCCACCCTTCAACTGGGAGGTCTGGTTTTAACCCCCAACACCCGCTTTCCATCTTATAAATGAGTAAAATGGACATTAAGTACATTATAGATATGTTATAGTTATAACATGCTTAATAATGAGCAGATGCATTTGTTTTACCATAGTTGCAGTGCAAACAAGAACTGCTTATAGCTAATATAGCTAATATAGAGTCACTTTAGCCAAATTGGCCAGCTAACAACCTCTGTGTCAACATTTCACTTCCTGTTTACACAATCTGCTCACCACAAGAACCTTTAGAATCATACATAATGTGACATATTGCACATGGCAATGAGTTATGAGCTTATTCTCCAAAGTGCAGAGTGATTCTACTTTGTAAAATGGTTTAGTTATTTGCTGTGTGGAGTGAAGAGGTAAAACTACCCAGAATGTAACCAACAAAAGACAATAAAGACACATGACTTTTCAGACTTTTCTTTTTTCTTTCTTACAACCTTAAAGTGTATCTTAGCCCTCATAGAAGGCTTCCTACCACATAAAGCATGATGGGAAATGTAGTAAAACACCACACTTTAAGAGAATTTTCCACATGTATCGTCACGTAATCAGTTCAGCAACATGGCGATTTTGTGTAGTGTGTAGTATCACCTTTATATCCTTGCTTTATAAGAGGCAGCATTCTTAAACTAATATATAAAACCACTGAAGCTTCTCAGGAACATCTTTCCCAAATAATGATTTATTTTTGGAGGTGCGAGCCTGTCTCATTGTGATGCCGTATCACGCCTCACAGCTCTGCACCTGCTTGTGTGAAGCCATGTGTGGCATGTATTTCCTAAAATCTCACATCCCCTCCTGTTCATGCTTCTTGTGCTTCTTGCTGTAGGATTCCAGTATGTGTAGAGCTGCGGCCAGATGATTTAATGCATGAGCGTTACGTACATGTTGCCTTATGCATATTCATTATCTTCCCACGCTAACCCATGTCTGATACCTGTCATGTTGAATAGAGAAGAGAGGGCGATCAAAGGAGAGCATCATAGCTGTGTGTCTCAGATGTAGCGTAGCCACCCAGGCTAAATCTTCAGCAGTACTGCAGTGAATACACACACTGTGGGTGGTAGTGGAGTCTCTTTTACAAATATACCTCCACATCCAACACCTTTTAGTCTCTTTGCAACCTTTTTGATCTCACTATTCCCCTTCTTCACAAACCAACCGTCACAACAATGTCACCCACTACTCCTTCCACCTCTCCCGTTTCGTTGTTTTGACTTCATGAGTGTGCTAACTTCCAGCTTGCACAATAAGCCCCTCACATAAGCCAGTGTGACCCTACTGAAAGGTACCTCCTGCACTAGGACCACTGACATGAGGTGACTTTGGGAGAGGATTGACATGAGATTGAATCAAACCTTTCCTCAGAGAAGAGGAGGTGCAGCAGAGCAAGCAGGGGGCCTGGTTTGAAAAAACGTTCATCCTACAATGCATAGGTGTACACGGCAGATAGCAATTTACCCGAGGGAGCCCCCCACCCAATGCATAATGTATTAAAGGAGGCAAACACACGTATTAGAACAAACCACGGGGAGGTACAGAAGAAGCTTGCATTTAAGTAGAGCCTTTAATCTGCTGATGCCACCCCCCACATCTGGTTGCACCACCCTTTAGGTTCTTACAGTATATAGGGCAAACTCCTGCACCCAACCCCCCGCCCTAAACCTCTTCCCCACTTCATCCCACTTTTATCTATACTCATGACACCTTTCAGGGTTTTGTTGTGTTGGAGTACAGAATAAACTAGTTGTATTGAATCCTGGATGTCTGAAAATACCTGTAACATAATATAATAATGTATATGTGGAGTTTAAGCCAGCATAGACATGTGAAATAATGTATTTATTAACCTAAAGAACTGATGCATATGCATGAAATCACATTTCCATTTTCCCATTTAAATAATTACTTGTTCTTCATTATGTGAGTAAACATTACAGCATGGAGCTTTAATTGGTATTAATTCATGCTTTTGCCCCTCGGATATTACACTGCAGTATAAATTGCAGTCACATAAGGGATAGAATGGGCTCACCCAAACACACAAGCTGCGGCAGAAAACAAATCACCAAAGCGATTCTTAGAGCGGGGTCGTTGTGCAAGGATACTTTCGATACAATAAAATGCAAACGAGTTCATACAAGGACGCTGTAAAAGGAGAGCTTCAATTCCCTGTTTTTGTCTTCAGATGGCGAGGAAATTGAAAAATGCTCATCCCTACTTCCCACAACCCCACATTGTATACACCACAAACATAAAGAGTTTTTATCTCGAGATTTAATCAACAACCAATCTGCTGCTTGAAAAATAAATGTGTTCATGTTCTGTTTGTATCGGCTTCCAGACAACAGAAAATGTGACGGGGTCATCTCAGATCCACCGTTTATTTTCATTTTGTTTGCCACAGCAGGTCTTTAGTTCGGTTGTGAAGGCTGTAACCCGGTGCTCAGTATGTTGGTTGGCGATGAGCTCTGTTTGTGCACATTAATAAACCTCTAATGAGTGAAGCCCTGGATTCCTTTCACACTGCGACATCGCCTCGTTTCCTTTTAGATTTTCCAGAGAACCCGTCTCCAAGGTTTCTCTCTTCGTTTGAGCCGTATCTCGTGTGAAAGAGCTCGTACAATGCCCCGGGTTGCCTTGGCGATAAATGAAGTGCAGTCAAGTGTTCACGTTAAGTGGTGCTTTTCTAAAAGAAAGAAAGATATCAAGGTATACTTTTCATCAGGCAGTGCGTGTGTATGTTGACCGGTTAGAAATGGACCCAGTAAAGTATAGTTATGCTTCTTAAAAGAAAAGTCTGATAGAAAAGCAGAGATCACTGAGAACTGGTGTTCAATACACACTGCAAACTGCATTTCTTTCTTCAGCTCTTTTATAAAATATGGTTATAATATTACTATCAGCAGTTTTACAAAAGCAGATCTGTCCTTAAATGCTTATCAGAGTTGGGTTTAAAGGGGCCCTGTTCTGCTTTTAGTGGTTTTCACCTCGGTCCTTCAATGCTGCAGTGGACGGTGCAAACAAAGAACAAAGAATAATGCAGAGCAAACTGGAATAATGTGTTAAAGAATAAAAGGCTGTGTTGGAGGATACTGTAGGACCTTTTTGATTAATTCCGCTACATGGAAATATTCAGCAGAAGCTCCTGCACACCAACACATCTCCCTGAGGATGTTTTAGAAAGTGTGCATGTGTTTTCCATATTGATTGCATGGCCCTGTCCTCCAGTGTTTTCTGTCTGCGCGCTGCACTGCCTCAGTTTCCTGCGAGGTCAGATTAGAGAGGTTGCTCCTTAGTTCTCAGTTCACAGAGCTAAAGTTAGCCGAGCTCCTGCCTGCCTCCGGTGCGCTGCGAGGCAATCCCATCTGAAGCTGTGCGGTAAAGGACGAGTGGAAAAGACCTCTTTTCCCCCTCGCACACGACGAAAATCAGCCTGTTGTTTCTTTTCTTTGACCTCAATTACTATCAGGGCACATGTTACTGTAGGGGCATGTTGAGTCATGGCTGCTCTGGGAGTTAGGTGTGTGTGTGTGACAGGGATTGTGTTAATGTTAGCCTGGGAGGCACCGTGCAGTCTGTGGGGGCCAAGGTGCTTTAGTCCTGGCTCAGACGAGAGTAATGCTGGGGGCGAGAGGGAGGGGAGGAAACAGAAAAACGATGTTGGACATGACCGGAGCTGCTCTGGACACATGTAGGGAAGAGAAAGTCCTAACATTTGCCTAAAACAACACTTAAAGGACGTTTTTGTGAAACAATTTAGCTAATCTAATGTACAATAAAAAGATACAAACTAGTGAAACAACACTGAAGGGGCTAGCTTCAGTGGAGTGGATTTGACTGAAGAAACTAATGTCGTAATTTGCACACCAAAGTGGTTTCAAACATAAGACCTTGCCTCCCATTTCCTCGTTTTTTTCTTTGCCACGGCTATGCACTTAATGAATTGAAGTAGTGATTAATTAGAGGGAAGTGCTTGCTGGATGGAAAGACACTTCACCCCGGTGTTCTGAGTATGTGAATCAAGTCTTTATGGAGTGATGGCACCGTACTTGTGTTTGATATGCGTGTGTGTATACGCAAACATGAGGTTACTGTCCGCTGGACTTATATCACAAGGGGGAGGAAGCTGCTGCGCTCTGCACATTTCCTCCTCGATCGAGAGACCGATTTATTAACTTTCACGGGTATTAACTCTCACCATGTCAATACATTGTTAGCGTAGGGAAAGAAGAAGCGATACACTGCTTTTCAATTTCATCAGGAGGATGCAGCTTCCCATGGAAACTGATCAAATATTCAACATGTGAGCAGGATCTGCTGCAGAGCCTTATTATGCCTGCACTGTATCTGGTCCTGCCTCTGGGATCGTTTGTTAACACTGAGGAGCTCATTTCCCCGCAGGCATCACGAACACTTTGACTGACGGTTTGAAACTGGCATGTGCCGCCCGGCAAACCTCCATCAGTCTCTCCCCCTCTGCAGGAATTAGCTGCCAATTAATGTCTTCAAATGTGTGTCAGTGCACGCAAAACAAATGGCTCCTTCATCCACCGTGTTGAATGGATATCTGGCTCCTGTCATAATGATTCACGCTAATTGTGCTTAGCAGCGTCGTTGGTCCAAAGTGTCAAAAGCCATCAAGTGGATTTGAGAAGTTTGTCACGATCGCTCCTGCTGTCAGATCATGAATTCTTCCTGCGGAGGAGCTATTCTGTCATCCTGCTGCTCCTTCAGTGAAATGTCTTCTTTACTCTCATTTTTAAAGCTGTCACAGAAGAGGTCTGACCACCCTGGCAATGACAAGAGTGATAGCTCTGTTTCCGAAAGCACAAACGTTTATTATGCCGCGTTTCACTTAAATGCTCTTTGTGCGTTGAGTTCTTTGAGAGTTCAGTTCGTTGGATGCTTTTTTGCATTTTGTTTAAAAAGCCTTTGAGATTTCGCTTGCCTTCGGCCATATGTAAACGTAATTTACTTGGGAGAACAATTTGCCTGAACTGTTTCTCACTTCAAGATAAATATTCCCTCATGCATTATTGAAAATGTTTAAGGTTGCAATTCGAAGTGTTCTTGCAAATGACTTTCCCTGCAGAAAAAATGTGTCGCAAACTAGGAAATGGGTGTGACTGGCTGCCATGTGTCTTATCAAATAACTGTATCCAGATTCATGCGCTAATTAATCAGCAGCTCCGGGGGCCGCACCCTTCCACAGATTTGGTAGAAAAAGAGACATTTGATGTGTTGAATCAGCTCTTTGTCTATCTTCCAATAATTCAACCAAGTTCATTTAAATGCATCTCCCCTCTCGCACACAAACATAACGTTTTCAGATTGTATCGTCTTCTGCAGAGCCTCTTGAATAAGATAGAATAACATATTACATCCTCACATATTAATAGCCTAAACATTTGTTCTCCTTTACTGGGAACATATTGGGCACTTTGCCAGACTTTCTACTGCCTAATTGCAGGGAGCGTGATTATTTATTGGGAAATTATCCCCTGCGTCACACACACACACACACACACACACACACACACACACACACACACACACACACACACACACACACACACACACACACACACACACACACACACACACACACACACACACACACACACACATTCTAATAATGTGTGCTGGTTGACCTTAACTTTTTCTCTCCGACACGTCTTCTGAGGAGATTAAATGAAAATACAAGCCCCTTCCGGCCCCTGCTTTGTTACTAATGATGACTTTTAAATGTCATTGTGACTCTTCTCCGTCTACACTTCAGTGTCCGCTGGTTTGGAGAAGGTGATGTGTCAGTGACCCTAGAATAAGATGTGCTTCTTAACACAAAATGTCTCCATGACTCTAAGTATTAACAACCCCGCGATCAAAACTCCTAACTTCTTTCCCCTTCAGAGGTGATTTTTTTAGAGCTCTGCGGGGGAGCGACATTTTCCAAATGAGCATTTTTTTTTCTGTCTGACCTTTCTGCTGCCCTTTGTGGTGAGTAATTGCATTTTTGAAACATTCATTTGTGAGTTATGTCATCTGCTAGCACCATGATTGAAAGCGCTGCTCTGTGGCGTGAATGTAATGGAAGCTGGACCCGTTAGCTTCCCCAAACGTCTTCTTTTTTTTCTCCATATTCTGCAGTGCACCTGTCAGAGGAATTATCCAGGGAGGATCTGCAGAGGAGAAAAAAGAAATGCGCTCTGCATATGAATACCCCTCTGAAGCATTAGAGGGAGAGGGAGGTGGCAGAAAGTGAATGGACCTAAGATAAGAGGATGGACTTTCAATAAGACTATTTCGATTTTCTGCGGCTCTGTTGATGATGTGCCCAGGTAGACAGCGATATGTGCAGCGAGGGGGAGGGGGGGCCAGGATGCTTGCTCTGGCACGGAGAAATATGAGCCCTATCAATCACCGCCTCCAGGCACAAAAGTAATTACACTACAGTTGTTGACTACGCGGGTAATCCGAGACACCACTGGCATGCGTTTACGTGCTTACATTAGGGGATTGCTGCTGCCCGTTGCACTCTGAGGTTTTTTTAACGCTGCTTTTTGGGACGCTGGCATGAATTTAGGGAATTATTCACAAAGAGAAACCACAGAGATCAAATTAGCCAGGATTCCTCATACATAATAGATTTGTCTAATGGCAACCATTTAACTGGGATCTTTTGTCTTTTGTCATACATCTAAATGCACCATACCCATGTTTTCCTTTTTCGCTGCACAAGAAGTTTGCTGTGATCAGACCCATACTTTTTTAGGGGGCGGAATAAATCTTCCCATTAAGAGGAAGATAATTGATGGCTTTCATCACCAGAATGAACACAATTATTCCAATTTGTGCTGTTTCCATGGAAAGCGTGCCTCTCTGTGTTGGGGTCTGAATGATTTTCTGAGACAAATGAAGTGACACGATAATGAGGGGCTTCTTTTGTTGTTTCACCCTCACAGTGTATATGTGTGATTTCTCTTTGGTAGACGATTAGAGGTGGTACCTGCCTGGATGACATCTGAAGAAGGGAAAATTGATATTGTATACCGTAAAAGAGTAAAGTGGTGGGCTCTTAAGAAGAAGGCTAGAAGTCTCTGCAGAGCAGAGAGGAAAGGGAACGTTTGGGGAAACATTACTACATATCTTTGCTTATATACTTTGTTTTTTATTTCAGAAAGAGCAAGGCATCTCGACACTTTGTCTTGTTGCAAATGTAACTTATTGCAAATGTAACTTATGTCAGACATTGACATTGTTACTGAAGCGCGTTCCTCTTAATGGAAGTGGTTGGGACTTTGTAACATGTTTTCCCCTGTCGGCCACACACAGAAGAGTCCCAGGGAAAATTGTTCACGTTTTAAAAGCAAAGTTGTATTTAATGTTGCAGAGGTAAATGATATTGACTCCAGGTGATATTACAGAGGCTTTTCTCACATGTGGCAACACTCTGTCGTCCATCTGTCCTCATGATGAATGTCCGCGCTGCACAGATGTTTATAAAAAATCCATAGCTGCCACAGTCCTCCTACAGTCACTCCGGCCAATGTTTACGCTCCTCGCTCATTTTTTATTCTCGCTGTAAACACAGAACTTCTGCAGTCTGTTTGTGCACGAGAGTGTGAGTCTCCACAGACGTGCGTGGGTGAACATGCACAGCTCGTGTCAAAGAGAGGGAAAGCAGCCACCTCTGAGCCGCCGCTGTCGGCCTCCTGGACATTTAAACTCAGCGGTGCACAGATTTCTCCAAACACACTCTGAGGCATCGAGCACTTCTGACCCTCTGCCTCCTGCCCCTGTGCGTAAATGAAGCGCACTACATCACCTCAAAAGAGTGAAACAGCCCCGATGATTTATAGCTTCTAGTCTGCAGGGAAATTTACATGAGACACTCTGCTCCGGTTTCTTTGTCTCTGCGTTTCTGTCTGTTTCTCATTTCTCAGCTGAATGCCCATGTAATGAATGTTGATTTCCTCACAGCCACATGCATACACTGTGTCTGTTTCCTTATGTGTGATCTGTGTCAGTGTTTCACTCTCTGTGTCCATACCCCCATCATCCCGCACCACACCAGTGGACAACCTCTCTCTCATATCTCAGTGTCAGAACTTTGAGATTCACCTGCAGGAATGCACAGATTTTATTTTACTCAGGTGTCAGGATGAATCATTTTCACACTAAAGTGTAAAAGGTGAAGTTAAAAAGATGGATGATGAGCGCAGTGGGCGACAACCACCTGTTGTAGTAATGATAGTGGGAGTAATACCTCATATTTCTGTTTCAGCCTTCAGTCGGGCGCCCATCCCCATGGCGGTGGTCAGGAGGGAGCTGTCGTGCGAGGGTTACCCCATCGAGCTGCGCTGCCCTGGCACCGATGTCATCATGATCGAGAGCGCCAACTACGGGCGCACCGACGACAAGATCTGCGACGCAGACCCGGCGCAGATGGAGAACACGCGCTGCTACCTGCCCGACGCGTACAAGATCATGTCACAAAGGTAAGGGCACGTTGCATTTTGGTAAAGTGTCAGGAGTACATTACTTGCTTTTTGGAAATTGTTACAAACATTTTTAATGAAGAATCTCCGGCTAAAGTTTTGCCACGCTCAAGTTAGTGGTCCCACATCTTATCAAAAACGTCCAAATCTATTTACGTTTTTTTTGTAAATGTTCTTATTATTAACAAAAACTGGTTTTCAATTATGAGATCATCCAACATGGATTTAACAACACTTTTTTTCCCTTTTCTTTTTGCTGTACTGTGTCCTAGAGCTACATTCAGAGCTCTTTCCTGCATTTTAAAGCCCTATGGGTATTATATTACAATAAATAAAAAATGATAAAAAGGAGGTTGTTTTTAGCCCATTTCAGAATAATGGAGTATGCCTATATGGGTGTATTAATGTGTACACACACACAGCCCCACTCAGAATCATCATCAACTTGCTGCTGTTGAAGTAATTGACTGGAGTCGCCGTGTTCGTTAAAAAGAACTTGAAAACATAATCGAATCTGGAGTTAATGAGAGATGCCGTAACGCACACCTGAGGAGGAGTAATGTTTTCTTTATGAAACAACTCTTCTCATTGATCTCACTTCAGAGACCATGGCGATGTAATGCATTTGTGCAAAAATGTCTGCAGAGATAAATATGAGGACTGTTCCTGTAGATTAGCAGAAAACATGAGGGCCGTGTTTACACAGTAAATCATTAGTGGCTTTGGGAAATGAATATAAACATCCGTCCTCAGGGTAACATATTCCTGTTATGGATAAATTGGATCACAGTAAACCTCGGCATACCTGACTGCAAATCTATATTAGTCATACATTTGCACACAAATCAATGTTCATATTAAATAATATGCAGGGTTTTCATAAAGTGATGCCAAAAAACAATATTTCTGTTCGTCAAAAGCAGTATAATTACTCCAAAAATATGAAAATGGTGTATTATTTAAGGTGCAATATATTACTCAACAGCTTTGAGACATGAAGAAACTACTATTTTAACTTTCTAATTCATTATTTTTCCCAGAGAGTGGGCGGGGCCGTAATTTTGACTGGAAGTGACGTTAGCGCCCTCATACTTTAAAACCCCTGATATGAATATATCATCAGTTTTTTTGTCAAAATAAAAATGGACTCGATGACATGTCTACATACGAGTTTATATGTATAACCTGGAGACTGATATCTCCCTTTATTAAGGTTTTTGCAGTAAAATTGACTGCTAACATTAAGTTAATACACATATGTTATAGGGAACATATGTAATAAAAACAATGGCTCTTTTTTGGACTTTTTGCTGCACTCTTACTTTTTATGTCCAAAGCTTTAGTTTCTCTTTGGATCCCTTTGAGAATACTAATGGACCTTTGCGCTCTTGGATTATTTTCGTTTGGTGCCATAGATTTGAGATAATCAGCGGTGTGAAAAGCAGCTGATGGTAGTTTGAAACATGTTGTCGGATAATTGATCCACCTTGTGGCTCTCTTGTTCTGCTGCCGCCAACTCAGACTGAAAGTCCCTGCAGGAATGAATCGACGGGTCCTGCTACTGTGAAGTACCTGGGGAAAAAACCCCAGACTCTTTAGCATCTCGTAGCTACTGGGGGCGTTTCAATGATGCTAAAAGGTAGCTGCAGCCAGAGCACTTTGTCTTGGGAAAGGAAGTAGCTAAGTGGATGAAAGGTGTGGGTGGTATGAATTGAGAATGGCTGCCAGAGCAGGGGTGGGGTGAGAGGAATCGGAGATATTTGTGGCTGCAGTGACACGGCCACACATTAGCATGCGGAGGTTAGCACAACAAACGAACGCCACCCCCGACTTTTGCATTGTGGAGCTGTCAGAGTGGTTGCTAGGCACCTGCGGCTAAGCTCATTAAGGCTATAAAAGAAAGCGAGAGCGAAACAGAAGCGAGCAATTTGAACAGAGAAAGTCTTCAAAGACTCGTGATAGGCCGAGGTTAGAACAGGGCACAGATTTAACTCTCATGATTTCATCTAGACTGATAATGTGATGCGTGAAATGTCACACGTTGAAAGTACCATTAACATGCTTTGATTAGATTTAATAGCACAATATTTATTTCATGTTTTTTTTTTCAATAGCGTGTCTACTTTATAATCTCCAATGAGAGCAGTGATGCAAACACACTTTCATTAATATTTTAGCTTTATTTCCCTCCCAGTCTCCTTCTCCATGCATAATGTTTACGTGTTCACTATAACCCAATCACTGGAAACAATGTAATGCTGTGATTACAGCACTTACATGAGCACAGTAATCTGATTTCTGCAGTAATTGTGGTTGTTTTATGACTAGGCTTATATCTGGAAGGATGTGTTTTAGTAGACTGCAGAAAGCAAAAAGGAAAACAACACCATCATAGATTACTCATAGTGTTGAAACCAGCTCCTAAGTTGTTATATACTATTTACAAAACCCTTTAACTTCTTTATACATTTTAAATTGTATGTGAATTATTTAGTTTCAGTTTAATTGACTTTTGACAGATAATATTTGGTTTTATAAATGTCCTGTTTGTATTGGATGGTAAATTATGTTGATTTATTGTATTGTACCTCCTAATATAATCTATTGATCAACATTTGAATACTTGTACATAGATGTATGTTTATACAAACATAGTAAGTTAAAATGAAAAATGTGATTGAAATAATAATATATATTATTAATCTAATTAAATATGAATGCTATACATTAATAATACACTGTACATAGTAACATGTGTTATATATTATAGTTAATTCATTAATATGTGAAATTCAAACAAGCTAAACAGGTCAAGTATTAATGTGATCATTACCTTAGAATCTGATCATGCCTGTGAATGCACTGATAGTGTGTTCCTCTGGTGGGGGTCAGCGTCCCACCTGCCTGTCTGCTGGCTCTGGTTGAGTCGTGTTGACTGGCAAACATTCGTTAGCATTCACGTCCCGTCTGAAGAGGAGCCACGCCGCCGCCGGACTCGTCTGTGTGCCAGGCGCGCATCCATCACCAGCAAACACCGCCATGTCACCGCGCTCCCAGCCTGTCAATATACATACAGGCAACTCCACCCCCCCCCCCCCCCCACCCAACCCACATTGATATTCGCCAGGTTAGCCCTCTCATGGAGGAGTATACCGGGCAACTTGGGCAATGTGTTTGCCTCCATCACAGTCTCTTAAGCGGGAGCTAATAGCAGCCTGTGTCTGAGTGATAGCGCGCCACTGAGCTGGTGAGTGCTGTAATGCATCCCAAAATGAAGGTTGTCTCGCAGCATGCTGTGACAGGATGAAATGAATGGCTCTCTTTCATTAGATGTCCCCCCCCCTAACTTTGTGCTGTGCAGAATCCACAAACTGCAGAAGCATGTCACCTATAGATGGTGGCGTGTTGCAAGCGAGATAGAAGCTAATGATGTTGTAATTAAAACACAGTTCTAAGGATTCATTCAGCACAATTTGGGTACATTTGCATATGTGTGTATGCTCACACTGCAGTCTGTGGTTTGGGCAATCATCGCCCGTCCCTTGTGGGCTATTTTCGGAGCTTATTGTTTGGGCGCTGTTGCATCCGCCTCACTCCAAAAGCATGCACGGATCTAGTGCCATTTCCCAGTGTGTGAAATCACTGGAGAGCCAGGCTTCTTGTGCTATCAAACAACAATGACCCTCTTGTCATCCGAGGCCCAGTGTCTCTCTCCTCCCTCTTTCCTGTGTTCCCCTTCTCCTTCCCCCAAGGCGCTGTGGCCTTCACGGCCAGTAATTACAGGCTATATCAAAGCTATACATCACCGCGCATCTCAGTAGACCTGGACAGGCACCTTAAGGGACAGCTGATAGCACTGTGGCAGGCTGCTGCATGACCCCTGAAGGAGAAAAGCAGGTCAGGAAGGTGCAACACCAACACACACACTTGTCTAGTCCCTGTCTTGTCTTTTTATAACTTTCCACTCATTCTCTCTGGGATTTGTTCCACTGCTGTGTCATCACACTTCAAGGAACAAAGAAGAAGAGTTGTGTCTGTTGTGTTTGTGCACGTGACACTAATGATGAAGGTTAATAGATATCGCAGCTTGACGAGACTCTCGAGGACGATCAAACTAAATGAGAGCAACCTGTGATGTGAACCTGCTGGCCCGGTGACAGCTGACATTTGACAACCTTGCTGTTAATGATGTTTATGTGGAAAATAAATGCTTCCAGGACATTATTTACCTCTCCACACTCAAGACAAATGAGTCCACTCTCCCATCGGTTGAGCACATGTGCTGACAGAGGGACAGGAGTGATGGAGGGAAGCAGATGGGAGGATCCTCACCCCCTGCCCATACGTTCCCCCTCTCATTATCCTTGGCTTTTGACCTTATTCCAGAGTTGAAGGATTTGATGAGATATTTGTGTGAGCAGGAGAGGAGGATTAACAGACAAATCCCCCTTGTTTCTTTTGCCCATCTTCATTTAATTCCTCTCATCTCAAGCAGGACGTTAGGATAGAGTTAGACTAAATTCTGAGCTCCTTGCGATTCCCAGTTGCTAAATACTAAGGAACCACGGGTAGATTAAGCTAAGTTATTCAAAAAAGGATGTAAACCCCAGTTCCTACTAACAAAAACATGATGTGGTTTATGATTAGAATTTCGGTAAGCAATTAACACTGTATTGCAATCACAAACAGGACAAGTGCAATATTAAAATTGTAGGACGTGCCTTGCAAATATTCCTTATTTGGGATAAGAAAATAATATCAAAACTAAACCTAATGTTAAAGGTCATGCTCAAAAGGTAACATGCACAACATTCTATATATAACACACCCAAAAGGCTAAACAGGGCCTCTTTAAAGTGAGTAGAGGGGGCCACAAAGTAATTGTAAATATATGTAGAGATATAAAACAGAAACACAACAGTGGGATTTATTAAATCACAACCTCAAGTGTCCTCACTCGCCCTCAACTCTCAGGGTGTGGAGAAACACAGTGGGACCATCTGTTCATAATCTCACACATGTCCTTTGTCCTTAGATTTTTAGCCTATAAAGATATCACAGTGTTGTATCCAAATGTACCTCATAGCGTGTCACCATATAACTTAAGATGGTTGTTTGCACGTGCAAATGAAACAATGGTTGCTTGTACATCTACACTATTTATCTTTCAAGAAAGAATAAATAGCTCTGTCATATTGGAGATGTACCCCACTGTCTTAACAGTTTTTTAAATTTAAAAAATATAATCCTAATGATGTAATATGGTTTATTTAATTTCAGCTTTGATTTAAATGTGAAATTAAAGAAAGACGTGGGCATATAGCAGGCAGGGGGATATGATTAAAGATTCTTTGAAGTTGCTTTGTGGGAAATGTAGGATGTAGCGTTTTCTTTTACTTGACCCAAATAAAAAGCAGGATATCATAGCCTAGCGTTCTGCAGCTGTATGCCTTTTAAAAGCCTCCCTTTTTGCAGAATTAGTGTACCCTTTTGTTTGCTAATGCATTCACACAAGCTGAAACACATTCATATTCATAACATCGCCTTAAATACTTAATACAGTCTTTAATATAAGCAAATAGACAGCTGCCATTGACATTAAGAGAGCTTATCATGCTGAGCAGATGTGAGGGTAATACGGTCGTTGCTCATGCATGACCCACAGAGCTCCATCGCAAGTGGCCTCCCTTGTTTAAAGTCAAGGTTTGCATAAACATTTAGCTCCCCAAACAATGGGATGTCAGATGAATTTATGCATAACTGTAATGTTGGAAGTGCAAATATCACACAGGTGCTGCTTTAAATTAAAGGTTTTATTTGGCAGAGTGTTATAAAAAGGGCTGTGTGGTCTAAAGCATATGGAATAATCCACTACCTCTTCTATGAAAACTAGAGATTTAAAGAATGGATGTAATTACTTTGTTTGAACCTTATGCATAAAGCAGATTAGATTATATAGAGTGCATGTTTAGCAAGCATCACTCAGCAGAGGTTCTTTGAGGTCCAGCCTTCCTCTTTTTTATGCAGCATGAGTATTTGGTTTGTCTGACTTTGGAGGCTGTTTCTCCGTGATACAATTATGTGTTGAGCACCTGACAATTACAGAACAAAAACATGACCGATGAGCGCAGCGGGGGACAACCGCCTGTTGTAGTCACATTAACAAATAGAGAGTGGTGGGTGGTTTGCAGCCTGCATTAATATGCACGGGTAATAATAAAAGCTTCGACAGAGAGACGGTGAAAGAAAACATTCTGACGTTGTTTGGTTTCTCCTTTCCATCTGTGCATGTTTGCCTCTTGGACTTGTGTAACCCCTCTTTTCGTAAACATGTTTCTTTCTCTTCCTGAAATCACCTGACATTCATTATGCTGTCTCATTTTTCCGCCTCCTTCCCTACTTTGATAAGAGGCTGCCGCATTCAATTTTGGCCAATTAGTTGCTGTATATTTCCAGCCTGCAGTCCCTGCAGTCAGGGGGTCTCCTGGCGAGGCCGGACCAGACTGTGAGGTGATTAGACGGGAAGAGGAAGCTCCGGGTAGCACATTGGATAGGTTTGAGGACATCTCCCAATACGGAGGATTGGTATCTCTCAGGAGGCCGAGATAAAAGAGAAATGGATTGACTCCGACCGAGCCAGTGGTTTGAATCGACCGTAACGGTGTCCATTTCTGGATTCTGAGCAGAATGCCCCATAGACTTTGTTATAGCCGTACAAGTTGAGCCCTTTGCTGAAGAATCCAGAAGTTTTTTAAGTGTTTGTATTCTGGGCAGCTTCATTTTACCCTCAGGAAGCCTGCGCCTGGTCATTGGGTCTTTTGGAGTCAGATTAAAAGTAGTGGCTCACTAAACATGGGGTTTTATAACATGTCGGAAAAGTAGGAGGCTGCAGTTGATTTGTCTGAGTTTCACTTGGATGAGTGCAAACAATAAAGAAAGGGCTAATTCAGACAGGAGCAGGTGATTAGTCAGGGAGCATGGAGCCTTTTTTCTTCCACTCTTTCTGATATTTGCCCCCCCCCCCATAGTCTTTCATCCTTCTTCTTCTTCTTGTTTTTAATTGGCAGGTGGGAGTAGGAAACATGCACATTTGATGTCTCTTGCTTCTGCCCTGAAGCAGTGGATCCATTTCACCCCTGCAACACGCAGAGGCCATGCAACTTTTACAGAGCTTTAATAACTTCCCTTGCTGTTCATCATCTCTCCCCGAAGATTGAACAAACATTTCCACTCATGCTGATTTATGGCACATTTTTTGGAAAGACGAAGAAAACCTCTTGTGTGCTCTTCCACCTCCGCACTTAAACCAGAAAAAAACCACTTCTCTCTGATGACTTTAATTCACATTAAATCAGCGATTGTAAACTAACCTGAGTAAACTCCTATGTTGATTTATACCCTCTGTTTTCCCACTTATTAATGCTTTTATTAGCATTTTGCTAAAGGTGCGATGCAAAAGTAGTGAGATGGTATCAGGGGTAATGAAATCATTGATAGAATTGAACTTCTATTACAGAACATTTCAATGTAATTAATCAAGTTTAGAAAGACTTCCTCAGGGACGCATTATGGACATATCTTTCAAAATATTTGTTTTAAAATAACTTTTCTCAGTTTTCTCCTGGTCACTGAGCAGTCATATCCCTACAGTATTTCCACATCCCAGAGCTCTGGTGCACGAGGCATTACCTTCCTTTAAACTTGTGGGAGAACTAGCATTGTATTTATAATGCTCCAATGCATTTTGAACAGCAGTATAATGTTAGAAAGATGTAATACTTTCAATTCAATTTTATAGGGGTGAGCACACAATTTATGTTTAGAGAAAAAACAAACTCTGTGGACTGTCGTGTAAAGAGGATTATTGTGGGGGGTATTCCCTTTATGCAGTCATAAACAACTTTTACAAACTGCTGCAGTCTGAGCTTTGGCACTGCTGTGATAACGTTGTGTGTAAAAATATGCACATCTAATTCAATGTATTAATCACACACACACTTCATTTGACCACAGAGTCAGTGTGCAAAGAGGATTGGCAAAGGAATAGACTGGACATACTGGAGATAAACCTTGATCTAGTGATGGTCGCAATGATTGTCTTTGAGTTTATATGCTTACATTTTCTTAAAGGTATTTGCAAGTGATTTGTAAGAGATGGGTAGATGTGCGGCATTGTCTTTGGCTTTGAGACCCTACTGGGCTTCTGTGAAAAGGCGTTTTAATCTTTAGAACAGAATTTATTTGAACATCATTTACTTAAAATCCAATCAGTAGACCCATGGCAGTTGTGCATCTCCGGTATTAATTCATCATCTAAAACCATAGATTGTGTGTGCCCCATTTATAAGTCTTATCCTTGTGCATGTCTAAGCAATGTGCAGCTTTCAAGAGTCTTACTCCTGTCCTGCAGTGATTCTGGTTTTTGCTGCTCTAGTCCAACTTCCTGTCTTTTTCATTTATAATGTGTGTATGTGTCTATGAGAGGTCAGATGTTTGGTTGGCTTTAACCCTGCTTGAAAATGACTGATATTTGAGAGTTTAGTCTGCGAGAGGTCCTCCAGTCCCTCTGAAACGATGGGTGGCTCAGAGTGCTTGGCTGAGAGAGCCTGCAGCCGTTGCTCAGCCGGCATTATGAAGCACTTCCTACCTCTCTTAATCCCACCATCTCCCCTCTCTCTGTCTCCTCCTTGTCTTCTCAATTACTGCTCCTCTATGAATCCCTTCTGCCCTCCTCAGCACTTCCCATGTCTCCATTTCTTTATTTCACTTTAGTGATTCTCCTTTTTCGTTGTGGCTATGTCACATCACCCCTTTTTCTAATGAGCTCATGCTGTGCATGAATGAGTGGACACAATCCACAGGGTGCTGCTGTGTTTGTGAGGGGAGCGAAATCTACATTTACGCCACCTGCCCTCTAACCTTGGCAGGACAGAATCAATGGAGCGAGACCAGCAACGGTTTCAGCTTGTTTCCTTCGTGACTCACGTTAGCACCCTCGCAAAATATCTGTTTTATTAGCCCGCTCTCATTCACATACTGTCTTCTGCTTCCTTGTTACATTTCTGCATAGCTATCTCCTATTCCCTCTTTATCTTATTACATCTCAAACTCGATTTTCTTTGAATCTCTGTGGATTTCTCCTTCTTTGAAAAATGACACACGGTAAATCCTCATCAATTAAAAATGGTGCAATTATCACTGTGTTTGATCTTCCACCTGCATGGTTAATACGCAAAGAAAATCTAAAACAAAATGGATCCATTTTTGAGATGAGAACCTGATGACACCCTTGTAATCAATGTTTCATAGCACAGTTACATAATTCACTTTGATCCAGCCCCATCAGCTGAATATTCATAGAGTGTGTATCACTTGAACTATATGCATTTCCATATTGAAACATCCAGCTTGTAGCTTGATTCTGTTGAGCATGACTTCCTGTGCATTAAGATTAATGACAATAGATTTGCCATCCCTTTTCTTTAAAGTGAGGGACACACAGTTTAAGTTAAGCTGATAATCTCCATCTTGCTAATTGACCATTTATCATCCATGAAGTCCCCACATTTATGACCAGTCACCCCCTTCATGTATCCTTTGTCACTGTTGTAGAAGCACTATTAGCTACCATTTTCAACCAAGTCAACTCTCAAGGCATTGTGCTTATATCGTTTTGTCATTCGCCTTATACATACATTTGTGTGGCTGTGTTATTCCTTTATTGTTAATTGCATTAGCAAGGTCTAAACTTGAGTCGTGATTATATTTTCTTTTCAATCCAAACTAAAGTCTTCAGGGAGCTTGGACTAAAGTTATTTGAGATAGTCTTTGTGTAGTTGTCTTGGAAATGCAGAGGCTCAACTTATTTTAGGAGCTGTTTGAAAGCTTTTGATCCTATCCCATGATCTTGATCATAATACAAACAAACCCGTCTGCACATTCAATGACCCCATGTTGACTTCCTGTGCACAGGTAGATGCATTCTGCAGGAAATAGTCTTTGATCGACCCTCATTGATCATCCCCCTGATGTTCGGAGGTGCACACCTTCCTGTCGACGGTCCAGTCTGTGTTTCTGGTCTCCTGCTGGCCTCACACTTGCTTGTGAAAGCTAATTATGCTGTGCTATTTTCTGACCGGGGAGCATGTCAATATGACACAGTGGGAGAGCGCTCGCTCATTCTTATTCATGAGCTTTAATTCCATCAGTGCTCTCCATGGACATGGACCATGGTGGTCCTTAGTATGGAGACATTTGAAAGGAAAGAGCGCCTGTTTATAAAGGGGTCAACGTTTTGTAGAAAATGTGGGTGCTGAAATGGAGCTAAATGCTCAGTGAGGAGGGGGAGGCTGTAAGGTACCCCGCAGTGATGCTAAGCTCTTGATTTTAGAAGAATTAAAGGTTGGCAAAACGACTAAATCAATTGCATCATTTCTGAAATCTTAGCAGGGTCACTTAGTTAATTAAAACTGCAAAAAAGTGGAGTGGAACAAGTTTAGCCCTCACCCTGAGTTTATTCAGTATTACTTTGCAATGACTTTAAGATAAAACAACATTTATTACCCCCAACATAACACATTTTAGAAAACCCAAAATGGCAGTTCCTCTATGTTGATCTTCTGGTAAGCTCCTGAAAAGTCATAAAATGGCCTGACTGTGTCTACATTTTAGTTTATTACTATGTAGACCACAATGCTGATAGACTATGCTTTTCTTTTCTTTTTCTACAAGAAATTGTCAAGGAATGTAATTTGTATCTGTGCTACAGGAGTATAGAGGTGGAAGGACACTGGGAAAGTTTGTAAAGGACAGAGTGAGACTGGCGGTTTTCATCGTTGGAGAATAAAGGAGAGGGATGCAGCAGAGATTAAAGATGGAGCATCAGAGACCCCCCCCCCCCCACCCCCGAGCTGTGTTTGTTTCTGGCTGCATCAGGTTTCTCTCGTCACCTTGAGAAGTTGATGGAGTTTGCGTAGCGCGCACTGATCCGTGATACTGTTGTTTACAATGCTGCTCAATTTCTACTTGGCCATCAGTCTGTGTATGAATCGTTTTTAGATCAGAATATGAATGTTGCCATTGTACAAAGCCATGTCACAGTCCATATTCCAGGTATCTAAACACATGCATACAGTGTTTTTAATGTAAGAAGCTCATTATCTCTGAGCCATATCCTTCAGACATAAATCTGAGGCCTTTCTCATGATGCAAGTCCACATAGAATACAAGCAATACAATATATATAGTATTACGTATATTTTTTGAAGAACTACAGAACATTTTAAATGCACTAAAGCTGTGATTGCTGATACTTCAGAGAAGAATTTGAAGGCAAGACTGAATTTTATAAGAGCTGCCTATTGAAGATTTTCTATTCAGGTCACTACATGAACGTCATATTTCCAGTGATTATATTCTTAGAATCTGAACACTTGGCTATAAGGACTACTGTAGAAGAGCTTAGCAGTTATTAATACTTACTAATGCATGAAGTGTTGCTAGCTGCATACTATTTATTGGAAGGAAAGCTGATTTATTTGAGTATTAATTGCGTTACTGATATAATAAATTCATCATCTGTTTTCCTGTTGCAGATGTCACTCTGAGCTCCATGTGAAAGCAGCTTTTTCCCCTCTATTGGAAGTGCTTGTGCTTATTTACCCTGAGGTCTGAAAGAAAACAGTTGTTGGAGGTTTGTTGTGCGGCTTTGGCGGCCATGGCAGCAGCGCTCGGTGTGAACTTGAGAAGTCTTTGTGAGAAGCAGCGAGGGTTAAGCCCAAAGTTAGCCTGCTGTCCACTAATCCCGCTCTGTGAGACAGGCCTCAGGTCATAACAGATAGCAGAAATGATGGAATTAGGTGAGGATAACAAAAAGTATGTCCAGCACAACAGAGTACGCTCCAAAAAACTGTCCTGTTTCAAAGCGCTGTGCAATAAATCTTCTGCTACAAACACACTTTGACACCAGATACATAACGGCGCTGAGGAACAAGCGGAGCAGAAACAAACAGACAACATGACAGTCTTCACTTTGTTTCCCTGCCTCCTCCTCCTCAGGCAGAGTCTCAGGAGACCTGTTGGTGTGGAAGTTAAAAGACAGCTAAATGTCTAGACTTCTCTTGACAAATTCACAGGGACAGTGGTGCTGCGTGGGGCCAAACACATGGAACGCCTTGTCATCTCTATGAGTACAGGACGGGGCAGAACTATATCCGTCTCTGTTCTTCCTGTTCCCTCGTTCACCTTGATGCTCTGCAGAAATCTGAGGCAGGAAGAAGATCTCTGATTTAAAGCTGCAGAGACTGTAATGTTAACACACGTCTGTCAAACTAAAAATAACTAAAGCGCCAAACAACGACTCCATTGCATGATTAGTTAGTTGAAAGAACACAAATTAGTTGTTTTTCAAGGAGGATATGTGTGGAAATCATTCAATGAATGCACTCCTGGGAAATGTTTTATTTAGTATCAAAGTAAACCATAATAGTTGTCTATATTTCCAGCTGCTTAAAGGTAATTTAGCATATTTTAAAGGTGCCAATTTGCCCAAAATTATAAACAAATAATCAGTGTTGTGTCTAAGGACCACCCGTATTGTCAAATGTCATCAAAGACTAAATAATACAAACGAAATTGAGATGGCATAATCAATAATGAAAACAATTCTTAGTTGCAGCTCTAATACTCTCCGACAGATAATGTTATAATGATCCTCTGCAGTTTATTGATTACCATCCCATTGTCTATTTCAATTAATGATCTTGGGAATGTTAAATAGTTTAGCATGCTAAATATGTGTTTTGCCGCAGTTGCCTTTAGTTAGCATAACTAATTTGTCTTCTAGTGACTTTGTGCCTTTCAGGGCCAGTAAATTACTTTCCCCTCAGACTGGAGGTGTGACTGACAGTGTCTCGGGCGTATTGACACCAGAGACAGCCGAGTTCAGTCAGACTGGAGCTTTTAATCCCCCCCCCCGATGCCTCCTTCAGGACCGTCCTTAAGACCCGCGGCGATATCCTGCATGCCGATGCGAGCCTGGACTCCTGCCGAGCCATCGACGCTGACCCCGCCTATATCGAGCGCTGAGGTTACCCATAACCTATTTCATTATTGAGATGTGAATAAGGGAGGTCACGCAGGAAGGGGGGGTGGTCACCTATCGATCGGTCAACACAGGGATATGTGTTTGTTGCTCTGCCAAGACACAGGTGACCATTTTGAATGTTTAAAGAGGATGCTTGCACACGACAACAATCTGCAAGGTCATGCACAGTCTCTGTTTATCTTGAAGGATTATGATGATACGGCTGTAAAGAAACACCTTGTGGCGTTTACTGATAGAGTGCTTTGTTTATTAAAGGCACCTTTTTTCCTCTCTTTGTCTCACGTCGTAATTAGCACCCTCCTGCAGGCGAGGCTCTGTGTGTGACGCTCAGTGAAGCAATGCGGCTTTAGCCTTTGAAAAAGAGCTTTGAAGGAGGAAAGAGCTGGAAGCACACACTGGCCTGAGTCGGACATTGGAAGTTACCATGGTGACAGCGACTGGAAGTGAAAAATCTCTCTGTGTGTGTGTGTGTGTGTGTGTGTGTGTGTGTGTGTGTGTGTGTGTGTGTGTGGTGTGTGTGTGTGTGGTGTGTGTGTGTGTGTGTGTGGTGTGTGTGGTGTGTGTGTGTGGTGTGTGTGTGTGTGTGTGTGTGTGTGTGTGTGTGTGTGTGTGTGTGTGTGTGTGTGTGTGGTGTGTGTGTGTGTGTGTGTGTGTGTGTGTGTGTTGTGTTGTGTGTGTGTGTGTGTGTGTGTGTGTGTGTGTGTGATACAGTCTGCTTATTGATCTGTGTATAGATTATAAATACAAAGTGCTATTCTATTTGCTGTGAGTAGTTCTTGCTTCAGTGTTCAGAAAAACCTCAGAATATCCTCCAATTTTCCAAAATGGAGATTGAATAATGGAGCAAGGAAGGGATTAAAATCTTTTTTTGTTGTCGCCGCGTGGTGCATGCAGCCACATAATCTCCTCAAAGAAGTCCTTTGACTGCAAGCAGCAGCAGCCGTCGCTCTTTGTGCGTAACAAACAGGACTCCAAGCCTTGAAAAGTCAAAGCTGTGGCATTTCTGTGTTTTTTTATTCCCCGAGCGTCAGCGTGGAGGCCAGCAGAGAGGCACCCTGGGTATCTGGCCCGAGAATTTGACGCTGGCTGAGATGCTCTTGAGATGGGCTCAGAGTCTCAGCAGGACGAGTTCAATAGGCTAACCCTGGTCAGCAATTCAATGGCGCCTGTCAGTGGAAACTTTCAGGATGGATGCCTTAATGCTGCGGGAGGAGTGTATTCAGAGTGTATGTGTGTGTGTGCCTGCAGAGATGTGACACTTCAATTAGGCACACAGCAGAAATGTTACCTGCACATCAAATTATTGTTTCCCTTCAATATGTGTCACATTATTATTCATATGTGGTAAAAAAATATGTATATGACCCAATCGTCATTTTTACACATCCCTGCAGGAATGAGGCTCAGCCTGAAATGGGCCTGCGGGCGGAAAGTCCCGAGGGTCTCCAGCAGGAGATAAATCAGATGTCACCAGGAAGATAGGAGCAGCATCATTTGTTGGCAAGAATAGAAAAATTCATCCTGGAAATCGTAAATCATTAGACGGGCAGGCCCCAGTGAATAAGCCTCACCCACCAAACAAATCGATTTGTGGAGTTATTGCACATTTCAATCCTCCCTCGGCACTTGCACACACACACACACACACGTGGGCGGTGTGATTTACATACATATACCTGCAGATTAGACGAGTGACAGGAATTTAAATCATACACTAATCTTTATTTATGTGTTTACTTTTAATGTAAGAGATGAATTTAAATAATGTGTTTAGGCTTGTGTGACGAACATCAGCCTTATCCCATGTTGTGGGTGTGATTCTACAATCAATGTATATTTGTCTTAAAGCAGCACATTTAAAAAACATATTTCACTGAACAAGCAAGTGGAAATAACCATTTATTGGACCCATTTGGAATTAGTAATAATCTATCTCAATATATTGTGTTTCTAATGGCTCCATGCATTCAGTCTGGAGAGCGTACGTTTTTTGACACTAAGAAATGCCATCCATACATGCAAAAGTATGCAACACAATTGATTTGCTGCTTTCAACTTACTGTAAAGGAAAAGCCTTCCTTATGGAAACTGACGTTGTATCTTGTGAAGTGTCATACATAGTGTGTGTTCTTCGCAGCAGAAATCCTTCTTTCATCGCTTTAAACGGAGCAGTCAGAGAATATATTGAAAGGAGAGCACGTGCTGGCATTTTATTCATGCATCATATGAATCATATACAGTATCTCTGCATGGATGATGACACTCAACTCTGCTTTCCAGCCATTTATATACAGATATAAAAGGAGCACACAATAATGGTCACCTGTATTGAAATGCAAAGTTTCCAAGAACATTTGACAGGATAAGACAGGAAAGCAGAGCGCTGATGATGCATTATGTATTGTAATATCCTGTCTGGCTGCACTTCAGTGTGTGTTTGTGAGAGAGAGGAAGACTTAAACTAATATTTGCAGAACTTGGAATCACTATCGACTTTAAAATAAAACATTGTTCTTTGCTCTGCTTTGAGCTGCACAGTCTTCCAGATGTGTATCTCCTGACACGCGAGGAAATGGCTGTAGATTATTCTGCAGAGTTTATCTTTGCCCTTTGGAGACAGAAGGCAGACTCTCATGTCTGCCGTGTCCCTGCCTCTAAAGCAGAGATAAGCTGTGCTAGTGATGCATTCATGAGAAGGCTCTCGATTCAAAGAGAATTCATCACACCATCTCTATTGTCTTCAAAGACATATCACCAGTCTGCGAAGGAATACAATTAAACTGCAGTAAATTCAATGTTATTGTACAACATTTGATAGTGTATTTTTAACAACACATAACTCTGACTGCACTCCCCTGATAAAAGCACCGTTACTAGATTGACTTAGATCAGTCATTTGTTGAATTTGGAAACGTCGCCCTCCCCCAGCGCCCTGCAGCATGTGCCAGATTTAAAGCATAATGGAGTTTAGGTGTGCACAGCCAGAGAGATGCCTGCAACATGTGCACAGGCACGGATTGACCTTTCAGGTGGAGAGAGAAATTGCATCACCTAGCACCTGTTGTGACAGCAAAAGAGATGGATTAATTTGAGAGGGGCTAGCTGAGAAAGTTTGATCTGCAGGATCTCCTTTAAAATAACCAGAGGAGGAGAATCATTCAGAAGTATTGCTACGGTATTGGACTGTGACGTGTCCCAGGGATACATAAAAGCAGTATTTTTAACAATAATGTCTTATAACAAAGCTAACTTTATTCCTCCTCCTGCACTAGCACAGAGTTTGGAGCAAGCTGTTAGGGCTAAAGGTGAAGTAAACATCTTCTGAGGAGGGCACAGTTTGTCTTTCTCTCACACACACAGACTGACTCCGAGTAAAACTCACATTTCTGATACTTTAGAAAAGATTTACTAGCAGCCACAAAGCTGTGCGAATATAGCAGGGAATTATATGAAGGCGTTCTCGTACATGTTCTTCCTCTAGGACAATCTAACAGCTCAAAAAGCTTCTTATTGATCAGGTAAATTCCAAACTACAGCAAGTGGTGTTGATTAATCTTCATTTGTATCTCTTGATTTTCATCTTGACATGTCTTTGAAGAGCTGTTTCACTCATGAAGCATTGTGTGGGTTAGATCTCACTGAGAACAGCAGTCTGAGGTGAAAACATTCCTCAGTGAAGCAGCTCTCATCGCTGGAGGGGGGGCAGCACTAGGGGGGGGGTAGCACTAGGGGGGGGGGGTAACCTTTGTCTGGCCTCACCTCCAATACATGTGCAGGCTGACAAAGAAACGGCCCAGGAAATCTGTGCAGCCGAGAGTTAATTTTTCTTCTCTTAGTCGGACAAGATACACAAGTATCTTGCAGCCAAGAGAGGTGAACATCAACAATAAGACTGTTTTACAGGAAACAAATGTAATACAGAAAATTGTACTTTCATATTTTACGTTATTATTTTGTCTATAATAAACATGGACCATGCAATAAAGACATTCATCTCAAAAAGAGAAGACATGAAAGATTTAGCTATAAGCTCAGTTCCATCTGCAGTTGTTTATTGTTCTGTGTGTACTTGCTGGGGGGGCAGGTACACACAGAACAATAAACAAACCCTTCAAACATGAGTCTCTCACACTATCATTTATAAAGCAAATCAACATATATATATATATATATATATATACAAGCACAATTATTAACGAATACTATTACTCAAGGTAATGTTGACAGAACGTGTTGCCGAAAGAGTGAACGTTTGTGAAGGTCTTAAGCTCAGCTCGAAGCATATTCCAATGCTTTAAGGCTGTAAATAAGACAACAGATTGTACAAAGGTAGATGTTTATGTTTGCATTAAGAGCAGATTCTGCCTGTTTACTCAGAGTTACGCCTGAAAGTATGTCCTTAATCATGGAGAAGCATCGTTGTAAATTATCTTTGATACCAATACATGTTTTTAGATGTTTTTGTTTTCTGGTCAGTTAATAATTGTTTCCT
This sequence comes from Trematomus bernacchii, assembly GCF_902827165.1. Lineage (NCBI taxonomy): Eukaryota > Metazoa > Chordata > Actinopteri > Perciformes > Nototheniidae > Trematomus > Trematomus bernacchii. The sequence goes on from NW_022987685.1 coordinate 4,388,713, forward strand.
GTTTACTTCAAATCTTTATATTAAATCAGTCCATATAAGAGCAGCTAACAAAAATAATTGACAATAAAACATATTTTAGTAACACAAAATATACACAAACATGTACAGAAAGCAGTGCTGCGTTAAGCCTCCATATGTTGAGGCTTGAACTCATCGTGACCGCAAATGTGGACATTATGTCTTTGGCTTCCAGAATATTTTCATTTAGTTGACTAAATATTTATGTGAACGGCCAGTATAGTCTCTCAAGTGCTTATACAAACAACCCTGGATGCATTTCTTCTCAAACTAAGTGGTTATAAAAGTGCATAATGCAACATGAATCAGGAGGCAGGATTCAAGGAAATGTACAGACCAGAGATGGGACGTGTTTTAAACAATGTTTACATTCGTCACATCCATTATAGAGAGACATATCTCTGCATGTGTTTGTCACCGAGTATTATTCTCCTGGACCATAGCCGAGTAAAATGACTTTATGAATGCATCCACATCCTTAAATTCTCAGTATGATATTTAAAATACTAACAGTGTGTAATATATTGGAGTGCTTTAGTGCCACTGTATTTCTCCCAGCGTGTTGTTGCATTGCTCTGCGGCTTATCTCCCCAACACAATATTAGAGAGAGGGAAATCGTGTGATGTAAAATCTTATGAAAGCTACTAATCTGTGTGAATGGCTGAGAGGGATTATGCTTGTCAGGAGGGAAGAAAAAAACACACACTCAGATGTAAATGTTTTCTTTTCTTTTCAAGAGAACTCACATTCAATTTATGTAACAGTATTCAATTTGTTTGACCATCCTTAACGCATAACATGCCACATACATAATAAAGGTCATCCATATAGCTCGTGGACATCTCCTGTAACAGCCACTTGGCACTGTATTCACTTCTGCTTAGTTCCACATAGTTAATCCTATAAAACAGAAAGACGGCGAATGTTTTGTCACCCATATGTTTGTACACACAGAGACAGAGCTTTGCTGCTAATGTCGCCCTGCGAGTCTTCACACTGATCAATCTTTGTGAACATGTAGGTGCACGCGTGTGTTTGTGAAGTTAAGCACTCGAGAACATTGAGCCCCTCCAGCGACGGCACTTTAAATCCCACTCCCACACTCAGCCTTTGTATTTCTGATGTATACATCCACTCCCATCTTCCTCTGCTGCCTTTAATCTGCGCTGCTGGTGTTTGGAAAGTAACTCTACAGCTTTACCATAATAACATAATTCACTGTGTGCATGCATCGGTGCCATTATAGATCATTTGTCGGTGTGTTTATACATGTATAGCTGGTGTGTAGGTTGTTTGAAGACGTATCTAACAATTATGTGCACTCTTATACAACCTTTGGGGTTAAAATGTTATTTCTTACCAATTGCATGCCTGTGCCTTAAGTAAATGAGATAGATAATAATATACAGCATGTGTTATTATGGGATGTATGGAGCTGTCAGTACGATCATTGCAAGACAGCTAATATGTGCACGTTTATAAAAGGGGATTAACTGGTGAAGCTTTTTCATAACTTCTCACATGCTTCTCTCTGTCATAATTCTCAGATAGATGTCATATTGTATAATTCTAGGAGGATTTGGCAGGATTTATTCTGGGATGACTGATATATTCATGTTGTTTATGTTGTTCAAGTAAAACATTTCTGTAAATGTGTAATGTTTTTTCTTTCTTAAGAGTTTGGCAGTTGTACAAGTAAAACATGTACATCTTAGGTTTGAGGTTGTCCTCTACAAAGGTGATTCTGTGAATGTTGTTTTGTCGATTTTGTAAATGCAATGCGAAAGGCTTCTTTGTTTCAGTACATGTGCTGCATCTTTGCTTTGTGCATGTGATAGATGGCATAGAGACATTTTTAGCTTTGTCCAGCTGTTGTGAAAACCAACCAAACATGAATTAAAACATTGTGTTTGCAATAATTATCTTACTTGAAATGCCCCTTGATTAGTGGTTAACAGCACTGAAGCAGATGAGTTAAAATACATAATAATCATTGTGCTTCTTTCTATCACAACACCTAACCCTGCTGAGTCGAAGCATTACAGTGTTACAGTTTGTTGATGAGGTATCTTTGAAGCAGCTCTAAATAATTGAATCCAACCAACGATCCATTATTCCATAGCAACAGAAAACCTTATACATCTCCTCCTCTGCAGCGGGCTCCACAGGGACTGATAATCCGTCTTCTGATCTACACTACACACTCAACAGTTTCCTTTAAATACTTCCTCGTTTTACTCCACCGTTAATGCACAGCGCTCAAGGCCATGGCTCCCCATCTCCTCGTAATGTTTCTGTAGGTTTTTTGGTGGAGTTTTAGAGGTTGTTTTGGTGCAGCGGCAGCAGACAGGCTGAATGAGGGAAGATGGATGCGGCGGCGTGCAGCTGGGAAAGATAATGAATGAAGTCGAGCGTGGGTGGCGAAGACCATCACTAAAGCGTAATGGGTCCCAGCAGAGAGACGGGGATATTGACCCGTCCGTCACTCTATACCCCCCCCACCCCCTCCCTTCACTCTCCTACAAATAGAAACTCTCACAAGACACACAATGCTTGGTACACACAGAGCAAACAATAGCAACACACATTCTGTTTGCACTGCACACCTTGTGCAAGAAGAAAAGAAAAGGCGAGGTGGGGCACTTTGTCTGTTTCCTCTTTAACTGTTTCATCAAACACTCACGTAACACATATATAATCCTGTATAAGAAGAAGAAGTGTCTGCTCTTTCATTACTCTCCAATGTGGACGAATATTTCCAGCTCTGACAGTAGCTGCACTGTCATTTCTTAAACAATATCCGGAGTTTCCCTTTCACACATGTGGCACAAAACAGCAGATGTTCTGTTCTCCCTTTCTGGAAATCCTGTGTTTGGTTCAGTCAAGGGGTAGAGTCCACATGACGGATTGCAGTTCGGTTTGAACAAGACTTTTGCTATTCATTACATTTTTCTGAGGATTTCAGAGAAGGCTCTAACAGACAAACTTCTTCTTTGTCTTCTTCACTTCAATCTTCTAAAGATGGCGGAATGATACATTTCTTTTGACTATTTCTTAACAATTTCTCAAATTGGGATCAATAAAGTAAACTTCATATTGATTTAACATTTTCTTCCCGTTCTATGTCAGCTTCTTTAGAAACATCATCAACATGCCCTTTCACTTGAATTCTCCGTACAATGAGCAGCTTTATTTACACTTTGGCAGAATCAGACATTACCCACACTTTATATTCGGAGCTGACAGAGTAAAGTCCATATTTCTGATGTCCCTCACAATAATTCAGACGTATTATTTCCCATACTACTCTTCCTTATGTTAGTTCAGTGTTGTTGTGCATGTTGAATGCGGTTTTATTGATTCAATTGTTTACGTATTGATTCATGTGTTTTATTTTGTGTGCCGTCAGTGGCCAGCAGACTGAGGGGACTCGGCCCTCCTCCATCAGAGGCAGCAGCCGGATCAGCGGGCGATTATAGTCATTACAGTTTGTGCTTACACGGGGCTCTGCTGCTTTGTGCCACATCTCCCCTCGTCAGCTGGCAGCCGCTGCTCTAATCTGCCCGTTATAACAAATGACCAGGGAACCGGAGTAAAGGCTAGAAGGGAAGGAAAGTGGACTGCAGATTAAAAAAAGGGCATTTGGTGGCCAAATTGCAAAATTGAGTTGTGTGTCCTCTTTTAGACTCACAGCTCTGATAGAGGGTTTTATCTAGAAGTAATCCTTCACCATTTTACAGATATTTGGTGTATAGCAGTGTTCTAGAGCATTCAGCCTGCAGTAGTTTCTCCCCATATGCTGCCTCCTATAGTGCATACTATATGTACATCACGTAGCGCCATACATATTTAAATACATCACTAAGAGTGGATCCATTTTCCTCGGCTGCTGGTTCAAAGGGCTCCATCTCTGATGAAATCCTGATTATCTCTCTAATTGGTAATTGTGTAGACGTTGTGTTGCATGGTGTGTGTGCAGCTTCTCCTGCTATCGATTCCTCTACCTCTCTGCTATTGATTTGCATTTCATATTAATTATTTCCCCACCACAGGCAGCATCTGTGCGTATTGAGGTAAAAATGCACTGCAGCGATGAGAGGGATTTCAAATATGGGTCAAGATAGATGTTAAGGCTGGGATTTAGTTTGCAATCCACGTTAAATACACATTATGATGTTTAATCCCTCAAGAGGAAGTTATTACAAACTATGACAAAAGAATCCAGATAGCTTAACTTCTGGTGCAATCCAAAAAAACAAATCCTACATTCATGTGTCCATCCCAAAAACACGTGTGTGTGTGTGTCTGCATCCTTGTGCGATCTCGTCTATCCATCTCTCTGCTAATTCTATGTGACACTCAATCTTAACTTGTGTTTCACCTGCTGATTATACACCCCCCCCCCCACCCCCCCACCCTTAAACAGAGATGGTAGTGAGGAGGAGGAAGGTGCAGGGGTGAGGTGGCCGCCTCGTTAATTGTTTCTCCGTTTCATAGGCTTGACCTCTTATTTATTTGACTGCCTGGGAATGAACTGTTCATGTGCCCCAGACAGCTGACTGCAGTGGGGGGGGGTGATGTGTTGGTGGTGGGGGTTCATGAACCTATAAAGCTCACATGGGTGCGACCATATCTCATTACAGTGTCGGCCTGAAATGAGATGGCTCTTTCTTTCCTTGTCCCTCACTGGTGTGATTGATTAGTCGGCAGCCAATCAATGTTAATTAAGGTGTAGAGGATCCTTTAATTGTGCCGTATGAATCATTGTGTCAGACCCCGCCTTGACCTTCAGCGGACTTACAGTGTGACCCGCCACGCTGAGGAATAAATACCTTTTACACATTGCACGATAATTGCAGTCAGTAAATGAGTATAGAGTTGATTCACGGTGTCTGCTCTGTAGCAGGAAGTTGCTCACTTTCATATCCTTTATTTTGCAAACAGATGCAGCGTCTGATCGATATTTGTCCCTACGTTTAAGAGTCACCGTTGTGAGATAAGCGTCGTCATTATGTGCGGCGAGATTCTCTCCGTGCATATGAAGTGAGGCTGTGATTGATGACTGCCAAAAGCAAAATGGCAGACGAAAACAGCACCGGCACCATAATTGTGTTTTTTTAATGAAGACCTACATTTCATGTTGGAGCTGATTTCGCACTCAGTTGATTGTGCGGCCCCCACTTCATCCCGACCCACCCCCCCCCCACGCTCCTCCTCTGCACCAGCTTCACTGCCATCCATCATGCAGTAATAACACTGTGACCTGTACACAGAGTAACGCCTGGATTCAGGTGCATGACTTTCAACTTTAGCCTGCAACCGAGAGATGAGTTTACACAGCAGATTGTCTCCTCACCCAAAGAGAGGGGTGACCTCTGTTAACATTAAACATGTCACACGCCTGTGCTCCAATCACATCAATCAGACACTGTTTCTTTAAACTAGATGTAGCAATGTGTCCCAGAAAATGCAACATGGAGTTGACCTTTAAAACGACCCTAAACAAAATATAACTTTGACTTTTAGGGAGAGATTCTTACTTGCAGTGCAACTTAATCACAGACCTTCCTTTTACCCGGAAATGTCTCTCAAAATACACACCCCAGTTTGTAAAAGAGGCTTTCTGTAGAACATGTAGAGCCAAAGTTGAATCCAAGTATAAGACATTTACTTTTATGTAAAGACTATTTCCTTCCAATGCGTGTTTATTGTGGGCGAATAACACCATTTGTATTCCGACTTTTAAAATGGCCCCTAACAAAATTGAACATTTACTCTTTTGTTAAAATGTTTGACTTTGATGTTTCTCTGCTTTCTGTTTCAGATGTAACAACCGGACGCAGTGTGCTGTTGTGGCCGGACCAGACGTGTTTCCTGACCCCTGCCCGGGAACATACAAATATCTGGAAGTCCAGTACGAATGTGTGCCCTACAGTACGTACTCCTTTGTTCTCTCTCACACTTTAATTCTCATTTCCTCTTTAAGAGCAGTGACTCATCAATCATCCTTTCATGCTTGATGATCTCCGTAATGTTTAAAAATATCTCCAATGTGTCATTCAGTGGAAACAGATGACAGACGTGATGATTCCTGTGATCCAAAAAGGATAACAGCCTTTGTGAGTGCAGGAATATTGTTGACAGTGTTGTTCACATGTGGAAACTGAGACAGTATCTCTGTGCTTACTCACTGATTATCAACCATTAAGAGTCTTTGTTGTAACTGACAGGAGATTAACGTTTTCTTCATCCCGCATGGCATCAATTATGTCAACAGTGTGCCAGTTTACTGACTTTTTTTACATGCAACATCCTCTTTGGGATATGTATTGATGATAACATGTAGGTTTATAATGTAGATCCAGTTTTAAAATCATACCATTTGGTATTTATGTTGCTAACAACATGCTAAAAGTAAAAGAACCATGTGTTAATGTATTCAGTCAGAGGAAGTGTTTGCTCATTTTTAGACGGTGCTCCCACAGTTCACACACTTTGATATCAGTGAGGAATCATGCCTGATCGTGTCGTGTCTCTGTTAGCGCTGCGGCAGGAGAGGCCATTTGACTTTCATCAGAAGGAAACCTGCGTGTTGTTCTTCGGTTCAGTTCAGCTCAGTGAACGGTGGTTAATATTCAGACTGGTGAGGCATCTCTGAAGGGCGTAAATAAAACGGGTTTAATTAGTGAAAAACTGTGGAAACATTTGGGCGGATCAGCGTGGAGAGGAAGTGGAATGGACGCTGCCACATGACCTGAGGTTGTGTGTTGTAATGACCTTTGAAGTGGAACATAAAAGTCACAGCAATTACTGCCAACATCCTGACACGCTGTGCTCAGATGTGATGTAAAACTGGAAATATTTGATCTCTGTAATAATTCAAATCAAAAGCATCCTTTTAACATCAACAGCCTCCATCAACCTGTGATCCAGAGCCGACAGATGCATCTGTTTATATATTTCTGACTCCTTTTTAATATCCACATTTTCCACCTAGTGTCTTTCCATGGTGTCTGTGTAAAACACTGACCTAACCAAAGCTTATGCACAAATGTAATCAAGCCCCCAGCAATCCTGAACTCCAGTCAGTATTTAAACACTTTGCTTAGAGTGCAAAATACTGACTTTTAAACTGGATTTGTTCCATTAAGCCTTTAGAGACTCACATTTCCATCTCCTCTGACTTGTAATCTGCACTGCTGTTGTTTTAGCTTTTGTTGCTGGCCATTGTCCCAGTGTGGGGGGCATGTTTTTGCTCATTATAAGGCCCTAAAGGGTAGCTTGGCTTTTATTGACCTGCATAGTATGTGAATTATCTTGAGAAACCTGATGATGAGATGTTATAGTGTAATCTCATCCATAATACTGGAGAGAAAGCAGAACTCTCTTCTGCAATCTCCAAATACACAATTAAATCGATCTAGATTAATAAATAGAAGTGAAGGTAGGCAGAGAAATATGTAGAAGTAGTACTTTCTACCTGGTATATTGGGTTTTGAAGGGAGTTTGAGCATGTTTCTGGTCATTGTATAGCCTAATGTGTATAGTAAGGCAAGGCAATTTTTTATAGCACATTACAATGCAAGGCAATTCAAAATTCTTAACAAATGTTGCAAATATCTCATCTAAATCCGGTATATAAGGAAAAATATGTATTTTAGATTTTTGGGGGGTACTGTCCCTTTAAGGCAACTGTCACTTTTCTAAATTCATATTCAGGACATTATCGCACATAAAGACAGCATGTACAAAAGCTCCAATGCACATTCTTACTAATACCACACTTTCTAGATCTGTGTGACACGTGATAATAGCTGTATTTAATAAAAATACTGCAACACTCATGGGACCCTGTAAATTCCCATCAGCCTCAACTACCCACCTGCTTTTTAATAATGTACTTCCTTAACAAAAGCCACATTTAAAACTGCTTCTGTCAGCACATTGACTCTTCTAAGCGTTCACCGGGGAGGGTACGGGGTGGGGGGGGGGGGGGGGGGGGGGGGGGGAACTTGTGTGTGTCTGTGGTCAGAACCAAAGTAGAATGAAAAGATCTGCTGGCAATGCATAGCAGAAGTCATGTAGGCGTTTATTTGTGTATTGAGCGGGGGAGCAGAGTGTAATCACAAACGGTCACTGGAGACGGATTTAGAGAAAACATTTTTTATTGTGAATGAATCCATGTGTGACAGCTCCCGCCACAATAAAGCAATCAGGACACATTTAGAGAGCGCTCTCTGTTTCTGTGAGTAGAATGATATAAAGTTAGGGGAGGAAGAGTTTGAACTGGTTTCTTGTTAATAAGACAATCGGTAAAGGTGTGTGCTTTTAGGACATGGAAGCTCAGTTGGGCTTTTAACACAAGTCTCTTAAAGTTCCTGAGACGGACTGACAGACAGTTTTAAGTGTGTAATAAGAAAAGCAGCGGCCCATGACTGCAGCTCTCCTTCAGCGTGGAGTCCTGACTCTATTCCTCTGACGAGCTCCCACTCTCACTTACAGCTTGTCTTTTAAACGTCTCACGGCTTCTTCCTCCTCTACCTGCTTTCTTTCCTCTTCTTCACCGTCTGTATTCTGCTGGTGGAGCTTCTTTTCTTTCAGGGTGAATCCCTGCTCTCTTCTCCACATCTCTGTAAGCCGTTTAGATTATACAATCACACACACCGTTGATAATGGCGATCGAGTGTGCTAAATCGATGTACACATGCCGCAGATACAATATTGATTTTATTAATCAGCGATTTGATGCGCTCCATCAGTTGTAATAGGGGTAAAAGAAGTCTTCCAACAATTGTTATGCATATGAGTCAGCACATAAAAGCATTCAGATTACACTTAATAAGAAAAAGACGGGTATAAAATACAAAAAGAAAAGTTATGAATAGTTATCTGATTTAATAAAAGGCAATTTAATAAATTGCCGTGTGACTCACATTGAGCTGATGCTATACAAAAATATTTGATGCATGCTACTGAATCAAAAACAAAGTAGGTACTACCAGGACAGAACAGTTTATTGAATGTCAAATCACAATAAAAATTATTGAAAGTTTTTCAGTTGTAATCCATAAATACGTTTTATAGAAAGATGTCAAATAAGATACAACAGTAGATTAAATATTGAATAATTTTAGCATACATAAGCTGGAGAGGTTTAAAGTTGGACCAATGTATTTGGTACGGATCCTTTTAAAAACAAAACTATTATCCTTAAAATATATGTTTTATAAGAACGTGTTTAATATTGATTTATTCCCTAATATTGCATATCAAGTTGCAATCACAATGTCAGTCAATATAATCACTTTAAGTTATTCTTTCAAAATCTTGCACTCCTTGCTAATATATTGAAGTGAACATATATAGCTTGTATTTGCACTGCAAGTCATAACCGTCATTCCTCATGTGCCAGAGGTTCCTGTCTTCCTGTACGCATGTCGCTGTGCATGCTCCCCCATGCACTTTACAGATTAGTAAGGCTACCCCCGGGCAGAGTGATGTGCTGACCCTTAATGATGACTCATAAACATGACTCTGCTCCGATGGAGAACATCTGTCTCCGCCCCGCCCTCTCACCTTGACTTCCCGCAGCTCTTTTCTCTCAGCGCCTTATTAAAACCTTTCTCTCCGTGTAACTCTCACTCAAACAGCTCCTCCCAAAGGTCGTGCTCAGCAGAGGTCAACGCTGCTGCGACTCCCTGCTACCTGCACACCTCTCAGTAATGAAGCTCTTACAACCCCTCCGTGGCCCCGCAAACTCTCACCCTTGTCCCGCAAGAAAGCACGATCAAACCTGCAACACCATGCTTCGTCGTCTTCTCCTAAGCATCAGCCATCTCACTTATAATTACACGTACACTTCTCTAGTTTCCATGCAACATGACTGATTCGGTCAAGGCCCTTAAACTCTCAATCCATAAATCATTGGATGGTTGTCCAAACATCACAAATTCTGCATCAGTCTCATGGGGTTTTACAGTGTTTTAAGCAAACAACACCCTCTGTACACTGAACCTCGCAGTAACTGGGAATTTGAAGGGAACATTTTTTTTATATATAACTAATAATAAAGATTTGTTTGTATGATACACAGGGTGCCGCTTAAAGGGCTTTAACAATTTGTCACCAAATACAAGATGAACAGAACCCGAAAACCTTTGAGCAAACGTGCAGCATACAGTATGTACATGATATTTAAGATTTAAAAATAATACAAGGAGATAAAATAGGTAAGAAAAAAAAGAATAATTTAACAACTGACAAATTGAATAAATACAATAAAAAAAAGTGGTTAAACTATAAAATAAATAAATAAAGCACTATTAATTAGAATTTGAATCATTATACAAATAAATCAAAACAATAATAATTTAATAATAATGTTTTAGTGTAATAATAATTATAAAAAAATATATAAACCTTGGGGAGAGCCACATAGAAGGATTAAATTAAAACAGATTAAAAAGAAAATACATTAAAAACATAGGCAATCCAAATATAATAATATGAATATTTATAAAATAAAAGTTGAATCCAGGTGGATGTCAATAATATTTCAGGTGCTGCCAAACAATGATAACACAAAACTCTAAACAACCCTCCGTCCCATTAGAATAGGTAGATGTTAATAACATTGACGGAAACACATTTCATCAGTTCACTTTCCAAAGTTGACACTGGTAGAAAAGTGAACTACAGAGAGGCTCAGACTTTAAGAGTGTGAGAAAACAAAGAAGGAACCTGCAGGCAGTCTGTAGCCATACATAAGCCACCAGTCCCCCCACTGTTTGCAGCTAATAAGGACAATGAAAAACCCTGTCTGGCTCAGTGGGATCCAGCTCAGCCCTGTCACTTATTCCTACCAGCTAATCCAGGACATAAAATCATGCGATCAGTTCTCCCTTTCCAACTGTGTAATCCTGAGCTAACACCTCACAGAAACCCGTCATGTAACTCTCTTTTATTTCCAACTCTTCTAATTGTGTTTTAATTGATTTAGCTAATAATAACAACACGTTAACAGGGGGGGGGGGGCTCTCTGAATAATGGAGTAGACTTTTTTGGCCCGTTTTCTTCAGCACCTGCTGCCGCTCTCTGTGCTCCTCTGTTGGCAGGTGAAACCCTGCAATTGATGCTCCACACATGGCTCTCACTTACACTGCAGTGGGGCAGATTGTGTGTGATTACAGGGACATTAAGGAGCGGTCACACTGCAGGTACACACCACCTGTGTGACCACCTGTGTGACCACCAGGGCTTCACGCCTGTACTGAGGACACTGACATTGGTTATGTGTCTCATCTGCACACACACAGGCATTGCTAGGGAGCTACATTAACTTACAAACTAGTAGTTTAGCTAATTCGGCATTTTTGTTTCATACTTTTTTATTTTGTTGTATTACATATACATTGTCAAAGTACTTTAAACTACTTTTTCATAGTAGTTTAAGTGTTTTAACTGATTATCTGTAAGAAAACTCAGAGCACAGACCCCATACTATCCTGCTGACAAACTAAATCAAAGACATATTAACTAAAATTATATCTAAGCTGATGTTGAGTGTATCTCACACTCAGTATTCAGACATCATCACACTTCTCACAGTGATTTTAAGCTTCTTTAACAGTAGATCACTCTTCCTGATGGTATCAGTAAATCTCATCAGCAGATAGTATAGAAGTTCAGAGGCTTTCTGCCCTTGAGCTCTGCGCTCCACGTTCATCAGGTGTAGTGTACAGTAGGAGTCAACAGCATGACAGCAGATACATCTCACACACACACACACACACACACACACACACACACACACACACACACACACACACACACACACACACACACACACACACACACACACACACACACACACACACACACACACACGCACACACGCACCATTGAAATGCCACTGAGCATTAGTCTGCTTCAGACATTCTTCTTCTTCTTCTTCATCTCTCCACCTGACTGACCCCTCCTCTTCTCCCCATGTGTGAAGGAATCCTGTAATGCCATCACATCCCTCAGTGACAGATGACCACTCTGCACGCACGCACGCACACACACACACACACACACACACACACACACACACACACACACACACACACACACTCAGGCTCTGATGACTCCGACTTTCTGTCACATATTTCACAGAGCAGATCCACGCCTTTGACGTGGCCTGAATCTGCAGAGATGCTAAACTGAGCGTTGCCATTTTTCTTCAGGATTTGTCTTGTCCCCCAACTGAAATAACATTATATATTGCAGTCATAATTCATGTAAAAATTATTAGAAAATGTGTTGTCCGCAGTATTTTAGTTTCAAAAGGAATTAAAAAAGAAAGGTCTAAGACTGAGCTTTACAGAAAAGGCCTGTTTTGTTCAGGCTAGCTCAACTGAAATAATAATTAACAATACTTTATTGCAGTCAAAGATAGTGTTAACTGATTTGAAAATGTATGTATTGTTTTACTTTTGAAAGAAAAATACATCAGATATCTCCCCTCTAGCCTCTGAGGGGTGTGGTGTCCTTGTTTCACAGTTTAGCTAGCAGGCTAATTTTGTGCAGGAAGACCAAACTATAATAGCTCTTTTTCCTTTGGCCTTTAAATATTGTAGCCTAACTGAAATACAACTGGAAAGCCATAGTTTATTAATAGTCATACATCGTTAAAAACAGTTTTTGCCTAGTTTCTTTAGGCCTTAGATGGGTGTTTTAGTGTCTGTGCTGTATTGCCTTTTTAGCTAGCAGGCTAATTTTCAGCAGGAAGACGAATTACACACAGCATTTTTTCAGCTGTTCAAACTGACTAAACTTAAGAGGTCTTAAAGCTTAGAGCTTTTAAAGCAGTTAAATGTTTCACCTGACCAAACAGTATCTACCCTGCAGAGTAATCGGCAGCGAGTCAAACTGAGCAGCTTTCCGCAACACAAACATTTGTTTGTTTCCAGATAAAAGGAGGAATTAACTACGGAGCTAATGTGGGCTGTTGCTTCTGAACGACTGAACAATGTTACCGATTAAAATAAGCTTATAATAAAGGTATTCGGTCAGCTTCAGGACTAGGAAAGACACAGATAGTGTGCCATTATGAAACCATAACTACCAAATATACAGATGTTTATCCTCTAATTGAGGACATGTAATTTACAGATCAGAAAAAATTCATGCAGTATTGTTTCAGTTGCTAATCACTACTGTTTACATTTTCACAATAAAGGTGTGTGTATAAAAAGGGCAGGTTCTGGGGCTGAAATAACAATGGCCTTACAGAAAAAGAAGATATCATTTCTCCAGTTGAGAGGCGAGATAATTGCACAGGGAGGCTGTGATTACCAATGTGGATAAATGGTGGTGTGAACAGGGTGAATGTGGACACACAGACACTGTTCTCCCCACTAATAGCTGAATAAACTGCTGTAATCTATCAGCTGCTTGTTTTCTACTTGCTGCTTTTTCTCTCAATACTTACAGGATCATCCTTGCCTTTTCATGGAGACTAAAATGTACACGTATTGTAATAAACGCTGAACAAGCTTCATAAACATTTCCATTTATCTCAGTGTGTCCTACCCACACACACGTCTGATTAAGTTGTTAGCGTGCCAAGCATGGAGGATATAGCTCTAATTAGAGAGTGGTCTCTTTGGGGGGTCTCTCCTTTAATGATCACCACACTAATCAAAGCTGCTTTTCCTTGTCTTTTATTTCTCTCTTTGTTCGCTGCTGCTCCTCCATGTCTTGCCACACACAACACTAAACTCCCTCTTTGTTTCTCCCCCCCATCCGTCTTTTCCTGTGCCATGATTTCAAGGTCCTTGAAAATCAAGAAATGTCAGCAGGTGCAATTATGTTATTTCTGCTCCAGTTGTCCCTATGTTCCACAAAAAAAGTATTTCATTTAGTTTTGCCTGCACTCTCTTTGTCCCTCTGTTGGTCACTCCCATGTGGGAACAGGTTGGACGAGAGCCAAGTCCTTGCACCTGTCCCTCAAAGAGAAACACACACACACACACACACACACACAGCATCCTGCATTGTCAAGGTTATAAGATAGCATAGCAGCGTCGCAGCAGGAGGCAGAGGGGAGGGAGAGGAGCACGCAGACAAGTGGTTGGAAGAAAAAGAGGGGTGTTGAGAAATGAAACCTGTAATGATGCTGGGGGAGACTCATGAGCAGCAAGCGAGGGAAATGATGGGAAGAAATGAGGGAGACGAAGAGAGAATGGAGAGGAAGAGGGATGGAGGGCTGCATGTCCTCCCCCATCCTTAGGCACATGCTATTCAAAGCCCCGTAATTTGTGTCATTAATTAAAATGCTGATGGGATGGAGTTAAGGGGTTTGCACTCTGCAACTCCTCAGCCGGGAGAGGGAGAGAAGGGAGGAAGAGGGGGAGAAATATTGCAAAAAATATTGCAGTCATTCCACCATGAATCTCTATTAGCGGCTAATGATACCATTCTGATACCTCTCAACCATTAGTGTGAAATTGGGAAGCGTTAATTATTCAAATAAAAATCCATACGGCTGCCGCTCACATGACAGGGTCGCTCTCTTCTTTGTTAGCGGCTCAGCGGGGGCCTAGTATGCAGAGCCACTTCGTACGTGGAAATTATATTTGACATTATGCATTATCTGAACAACTACAGTGCAGACTGCATTGTGCACTGACGGTATAATAGGATTTGATAAGGTATGCTATGGCTGAGCAGCACTGTCTGCCTTTTATTATCGGCTTTTCACAAGTGCTGCTGTAGTTTTTCATTGTAATGATAATTATTAGATGTGTGAATCTTTCCGTATATCACAATTCAATTAGATTGTTAGGTGCAGGTTTTGATTCAAACTCATTAAGTGGTTCATAAGTAGCTGATTGCAGGATGTACTCCAGTCAAATGTGTGCAAATAAAGGGGGTGCGGTAAAAATAGCATGAAAGCAGAGTAAGCTTTACAAAAGATGACATTTATTATTGCTAAACTTGCACAAATACACACATTTTAATAAAAAATAACTTCACATTCTAAAAAACCTAAATTCCGTTCCGCATGCAACAAAATACGTTTTAAGGCTTTGGCTTGCTGTCTTTTTATTTCTCACTAAATAGTGTATGATTACTGGCAACTAGTAGTACAATGCAGCTTCTTTGAGGGTAAAAACCTTTTAAAATAATATTTTCTAAGCTGTCCATGATTTTTCCCCGAACCCAAAATAATTTTCAACCTCAGAAACATTTGATTTCAAAGGGAAGCCGTGATACCGGTTGCTTCTGTTCAGTTTATTACATTTGGTAACGACAGCTTGACCAATTAGGTGAGCTGCAGCCTCGTCCAGCTTTTGGCAGCTACAGACTGTTCCACGCTGCACACACTTTACTGGCTTTATTACTCAGTTATTGTTTTGCCCAAAATCGGTTGCCAGAACTCAGTCGAAGCAATGCATTCACTTAAACTGTGACCTGCTGGATCTGCAGGAGCTTTCTATGGCTGAACTCTTCTTGAGATGGAAAATGTTCATAACATGAGCCTTGTGATGCTCTATGAGACATCCAACTGCTCATTGCAAAAGCAGAATAACAAGACTTTTTTATTTTTCCATCAATTGGTGCAATTACTGTTTTGTGTTATGTGCACATGCTGTGTATTTTAATCATCAGGACAAGGCTTTATTTAAGTGTTTATGAATAGAAGATAATGTATTGTGAGCCAATGAATGAGCTTTGGAAGAGAGACCCTTTCACAGATGTGAGGGCAGCTCTGAAAGCCCCTTCATTTTTTATTTGTGGGGATATTTTTTTAATAGTTTCAGTGCTTTTATACATCAGAGAGGAAGAGGCAGAGAAGAGGATGAGAGAGAGAGCTAAGTGCTTTTTAGTGACTCAATGACAGCCGTGACCAAAATCGCATTAAGGTCACAATGGTAGTGGAGGGGTGGAGTAAAGAAGGCTCTCGAATGAATCAATTCTCCGTGTCGCTCTGCTCTCGGCTTTTCTCTCTAGATTTCCAGGCTCCTATCACAGGTGGTGCTGTGTTTGTGGTGACGTAAAGACTTATTCTGAGTGATCCTGAGGTGACCTTGCTGCATCCAGCGGCGTTTCATGCTCACATATATACTGTACGTTCCTTGACGGGGATTTCATCCAAATCCTTCCCTCCCTCCTTCCAGGCAATGTACCACTCATCACATCCCCTAATGCCTTTTTCTATAGATCATTACCCCGCTACCCCCTTGACATGTTAGCAATCGCTCAATCAGAGATGCCGGCCTCCCCTCGGCCTCCCAGTTGTGTGTCCGCAGCTCATGGGAGGTGAGGGGGGGGGCGTCGTCACTTTGATTTGATCGATGGTGTCCACGTGCCTTTTTACAGTTTTGGGCAGATTTGAGTTGCAGTAATGTTGATGGAGGTGTAGCCCTGAGCTCTGTATGGACTTATCGTGTTGATGAGGTGCTGTACCAGTGTACAGTTTTATTATCTGTCACACCACCCCCCCCCCTACCCCCTCCTCCCACCAACACTACTGTTTTCTGCTTTCCCTCGCCTGACCCAGCTCCAGTGCCTTGCATTATGATTGTTCTCCTCTAATAACTTCCACATCTCTCAAACTCTAGCCCACCCACTGACCTCCATCCCTCCCCTCAGCCGCTCTCTCCATTTGGAGGAGAGGACTCTTGTAAGCCCTGGTAACAGAGGTTAATCCTCTCTTATTAGAGGCAGGATTACTGCAGGGGAAGGGGACAGGAGCAGAAAAAATACCAGGACTAACAGAAAAAAGCTTGTCCAGAGAGGAGGGAGTTTAGATGGACTAACCACAGCCATTTCTCGACAGGCTCTCAGAATACATGTTAGAATCACTTAACCCTGCAGCCATTTTAAACAAACATTTTCTATTTCTGTCTGCAGATTTCTCCTTAATTCAACAAAAGTGAGCATTACATAATGCCTCATTTGCATTTAAACATAACATTTAATGAAACTTGTAAAACATAATTGTCCTAATGTACATGCGGTAATGTCTTGCATGCGCACTAAATGCAATTTTCTAATGGCTGACGTTATTTTTGAGATTCATGGAGTGATCCAAATGTTTGCAATTTGGAACTTCTTTAATGAGGTAATGCCTCATTTCTATAATAAATCATACAATTTCAGACATTGTGTTACAAATAATATTTGACTTATTGTAAGTTATTTACTGGGGTGGTTTTATGATGAAATATGTTAGTTATAGCAGTCAACAATGAAGATATTCTAAATGATTTTAACCATTGAAAATATCACATCATGTATTTCGGTAGCTTCATGAGTCTATTGGGTAAAAAAATAACATTATTATCTATGGAAAGTGTGAAATCCGCATTTTTATTTATTGCAGTTTTACCTAAGCTTTCTTCTAAGTGGCCATATGGTTATTTTCTGGAGAAGTCGCGTACTATACATCTGTTTTACAATTTGCCATCACTGCAAAACAAAACCTTGTACAATTTCAAAACCTGAATAATCTGTCTTTCTTCCTACAGGCCCATGTTAACCACTGTTTCTCTTCCTTCTTTAAGGCTAATGATTGAATGCTGTGTATTACTAACCATGCTCTTCTTGTACAGTTGTGTGATCACATTATTAATCTGTTCTCTTTCTTTCTCTCTCTTTTCCCTTCACGCCTAAAAATAGAAGTGGAACAAAAAGGTAACTAAATGCCAACAACTTTTCTTTCACCTGCATTCTCATCTGGGTGTAGGCTTGCTTTTTTTTTTTTTAACGGTGACGGGTGCTCAAGCAGGACATTTTGTACGTCTGTGCTCATTGTTTGTCATGCATGCCCTTCATGGGGAAACTGGACCTTCATTCCTTGCTCATCAACGTTTCGTGACATATATATGATGGTTATTTAAGGTAAGGTCATTACAATCTTGCAGTAAAGTAACCCTGGGGTGTTTTACCCTGCCTTATAACTGAAGATTATTCCCGCTCTGCTTTATCAGCTCCATCATATTAAAGCAGAGGCTGATCAATACTCTGTCCAATAAGCTGTCACCATTTTTGATTATAGCTCTAACATGATGATGGCTATAACCTTCAGGGACTCTCTTGTCAATACTGGAAACAGATCATAGCAATCTTCCTTTATCAGCGCTGCATGATGCTGCATAACACCACATCCACATGGTGCATTGTGGGTACGCTTCATCTGCAGATTTGGATTAAAGTCAAACATGGAAATGGAGTCATTAAAACAAGAGTGAAAGGTTCTGCTTTAATAGCGCTGCAATAAATTGAAGGTTTCATTGTAGTCATGAATTAATGACACATCACTTAAACCTTTGTCAGAGAGAGTGAGAGATGAAGCTGGAGGGCGGGGTCAAAAGATTTTATGGAGATGTTTTCTGTCAAATTCCCCTATGAAAGCCAAGATTGCTTTTGTATCACATCCATTTTACTTTCACCTCCTTTAAAAAGCAGATATTACAAAGCTCACCTACTGTGAACTCTTGCACATCCTCATCCGTAGAAGCATCTTTAGAAACATCCCTCTGAGCATTTAGTGAGATGTGCCATGTCAACGGGAAGCTTCTCGCCACGTCGTCCTCCTGCAGGGAGACAACATGTTAAGTCTTCAGAGAGGAGGAGGGAGGAAGCCTCTGTTATAGCTGTCTCCTTCTTCGCCTCCTCTTCCTCGCTGCTTTTACTTCTCCATGCATCTGCCGGAGAACCTGTCACACTGTCGGGTCATTACAGAGAAAGCACCCTTCACACACTTTGTTTTCATGGGATTTACCTTCCAACAAAACGTAGAAAAATAGGAAAACTGTCTTCTTTTGCTTTTCCTGTACCTTCAGGATTATACCTTTATGTATTAATACTCTGACTTTTAAGACAGTATAATCCTGTATTCAAAAGACGTATTTTCAGAAATTATAATTGCCTGAGTGGAAGGTAATCCATAATGAACTGAAATGAGTTTCCGCACACCGTGTCCACTCACTATTGACCCGCTGCAGCTGCACTGCCCGGCCCAGCCTTATCAGATTTCAGCACAAACCAGTTCACATATAATTAGTTTACTGCGCGGTGTTGTAAATCATGCCGCAGACCAAAGATGTCATGTGGGTGAAATAATGGACAGGCAATCATTATATGGATGATGTAATTACTGTTTTGCTATCTTTTGTTTTCTTTCTCCTGCCTCAGACAATAATCACAGTGTAGCAAGTTATTATAATGTTTTAACGTTGACTTGGGTGTTTTTCTCCTCTGGTGCTGTTATATTTAATATAGAAGATATTTATTCTAACATCTATATTGGCCACCATAACAGAATGAGTCAAACACATTTCAACAGCCCAAAACACTTCCATTAGGAGTTAACATGCTGCAGCTTCAGAAAAGTAGCAAATATAAAAACCTACATTTGCAAAAAACGCATGGAGAAACATCTTCACCGCCTTGAGGAAACATGTGCAGTGTTTACTAAGATCTAAACGAAACGCTGCGAGGAGTAATTGTAGGTGTTTGGTCAGTATATTTGAAATGACCAGGTTAGCTTTCAACTAGCTTGCTCACAGCGGATCTGGAATAATACCGGAGGGGATCATGTGATCATATGGTCAAAACATTTGCCAATTGAACCTACATTTTAGGTACGTTTCTAGTGACAGTGATTTTCATCCAATGTATAATCGCCGAATGTCAACAAGTGCTCCGGTCCCAGCTGTGTGCATCACTTTTTAGTGTCCCTTGGTTTCCGTTGTGTTTTGAGCTTCCTGCAGCGTTTAGTTTTTGCAGCGTTTCATTTTTAAAGTGCTTTGAATTAACGCTGCACACGTTTCATCAACTTGGTGAACGATTTCTTAATGTGTTTCAACATCATTTTCTGTCTTGTTTCTGCTTTACATTAATGTAAATGAAATAACCCTCACTTCATCTGTTCTCCCTTCATTACAACTCTGTTTTTTCAATGGCATTGTGAAGTAATTGCCTTTAGGCTCAGCGTAAATGAACTAGAAGTGTTGTATACAGAACGTTTAAACTGCAATAAGTAACTGAAACCAGATGAGCATTTTGAGGCATTGAGACATATATAAAAATAATATAAATTGTGCTTTTTTGGAATAGTTGTTAATTTAAATGTACATGCTTTGTAAAACTAATCTATTAATATGTACTGCATTTAATCCCAACCTTGCTGACTTAATATCTCACAGTGTGGAAGATTAAGCTGCAGGTTTACCTCCTAGAGGTTTAATACCTGCCAATGTAACTCTGTACTTGTCTTTCCCCTCTTTTGGCTCCTCAGTCTTCCTGTGCCCAGGGCTTCTGCGCAGGGTGTACCAGAGCGAGCACCTCTTTGAGTCGGACCACCAGTCTGGAGCATGGTGCAAAGACCCGCTGCAGGCCTCCGATAAGATCTACTACATGCCCTGGACCCCGTACCGCACCGACACGCTGACCGAGTACTCCTCCAAAGAGGACTTCGTCGCCGGGAGGCCGACCACCACCTACAAGCTGCCGCACCGCGTGGACGGGACCGGCTTTGTCGTGTACGACGGGGCGCTTTTCTTCAACAAGGAGCGCACACGCAACATCGTCAAGTTTGACCTGCGGACTCGAATCAAGAGCGGCGAGGCCATCATCGCCAGCGCCAACTACCACGACACCTCTCCCTACCGCTGGGGGGGGAAGTCGGACATTGACCTGGCTGTGGATGAGAACGGCCTCTGGGTGATTTACGCCACCGAGCAGAACAACGGGCGCATCGTCATCAGCCAGCTGAACCCCTACACGTTACGCGTGGAGGGCACCTGGGACACGGCCTACGATAAGCGCTCAGCCTCCAACGCCTTCATGATCTGTGGGATCCTCTACGTGGTGAAGTCCGTGTACGAGGATGACGACAACGAGGCCACAGGAAACAAGATCGACTACATCTACAACACGGAGCTGAGCAAAGACGGCTTCCTGGACATCCCCTTCCCCAACTCCTACCAGTACATCGCAGCCGTGGATTACAATCCCAGAGACAACCTGCTGTACGTCTGGAACAACTACCATGTGGTCAAATACTCTCTGGACTTTGGAGCGCTGGACAACAGGCTTGGTAAGAACACCTCATTTCTTTTTTTCTTTATGTAATCTGTTTTGAAGACGTTTTCCGGTCAGAGGAAATTCATTGGTTCCATGGGCAAAGGGGGAGCAACATAACCACATATTTATGTTATGAAGGTTATGTATTTCTAGATGCCATACATTTTGCCTTGCAAGTTCAAGATCCTAACATTATTTTTTTTGGCAGAAAATGACTTATTTCATCTTGCCACACACTAAGACCAATTTTTAGACAAAGTACTTGAAAGGCTCTTAGAAAAATCTCCAATATCTTCTACTTGTTGTTCGTTCTGACTCACTTTTCTATTGTTGGATGCAAAGAACAGCTTGGCATTGCAAGCTGTTAAACTTAAAGTCTTGTTTTCTATTAATAATTTGAGTATTTTCAAGAAAAACATTGAAATACATTTAACTAATGAAGCACCTCAACACAATGTGGGCTAATGTGTATAAGTTAATTGCCAACATTAAAGTAAATGTATATAAATTATTAGAATACAATTGTAGTTAGCATTCATATGATCAGCTTTATTAATTCTCATTTAATGATATAAGAAAACATGTGTAATTCACACACATAAAGCTGACTAAATGATCTAGAAGTCTTGACACATTGGAGGTTTAACACTGTAATTATTTCACATTTCGTGTCTCACGCATATGCTTTGCCTCTCTCTAGCTATTCCTTCTGCAGAGAAACAAGTGACTGCACACATCAGACTTCCAAAAACCCTTTTGAAAAGTGTAATTTCTCCCCTCCATTGTTCTTTTTATAAATTGCTGCTTGTTGTGAAGCATGAAACAGGGGGAAAAAAACCTGTTTTGACACACCATGGTAATTCTTTGCGCTATCTCATCAACAGCTCCAGTCAAAAATGTCACAAGTTGTTTGAGTGTGAAGTCCCTACCTCTGCTTTCTCTGGAGCTTTCTCTACCTGCAGCCTGCCAGATTAATTATTTTTTCTCCACTGGCTCCTACTCGAGTCCAAATCTGTTTCATACACCGAGTCCTGCTTCAACACACCTCGTCATATATTCTTTCATTCAGTAACCACGCTCACTCTGTTTGCTTTTGATGCTACCAGTAATATAATTTGTTGTCGTTAAGGAGAGTGAAATGCTGTTGTTATATGCTTTCAGCTTTAAATGATTCCCCATCATTTTTAACAGTCAATCACACGCACGTGAGTGTACACACACACACACACACACACACACATGCACAGGCATAATTCAGATTCCCAGCAGCAGATGTTGAGTTGTGTGTTCACTGTGTTGGTTGCAGAACAGAGTGCCCTCTAAAGAGGCTGCTGTATGAATATAGATAGTTAAACGCTGCATTAAGAAGATGTATAGAGTCTAATACCAAATACAAATGTCAAATAAACAGGCTGGGAAGAAATGAAAGACTGATTGAATAGACTGTAAATAATTGCATTTCCTAAATACAGAAACAGGCTGTATTCCGGGTAAAGGCAGTGTTTTTCTCTGTGCATATTTTCACACAATTATCTCACAATGAGCCTGATTGTGAGATTGTATGATAGCTTTAGCACAATATCAGTTAATTCAGCATCAGTGTAAGCACTTCACAACACACACATTAGTCTGTATGTGCTGCTGAGTGATAATGTCTGAACAATTTATATGGAGACATGGACAAACTACATTTGACGAGGAAAGCTGCAGTAATAAAAACAATGACTGTGAAAGAGCCACAAATGTTTGGAAGATACACCAATAAACTAAATATGTGTACTAGTTTACATTGGGTTAAGTTAAGAATATAAATAGGAAACATGAAGTGTGCTCAGAGTTCAAATGCAATGTAGAACTTTCCTTCTCAGCAAACTAAATTGGATCAATGTGCCTGTTAACGAACTCAGAAAGGTGGCACTCTGATCGCTCCAACACGAGCTCATTTCCACCTCCACAAGCATGCATGACCTGCTGTATCAGTGCAGCATGGTATATATGAAGCAGAGAGAAATGTCCTGGCTGCAGCCTGGGCCTGCTGCCATGTTCCCAACCACAACACCTGCTGCAGGGCAGGAGGCTGGCACAGGCCGATCATATGTGGGATTGCACAAAAAAACAAGATATGAACTGGTGCTTTACCTCACTACAATAACAAAACAATATGAAAACATTCAAATGCAGTGCACTAAAAACAGCATATTTGTCTGCATTTGCAATATTCCCCACTCTTTGCTGAATTATCTTCAACAGGCAGTACGTTTATTTTCATCAACAGGCTGTTTTCAAGGACAGATGATCTATCCCTAAAAGTGCTTCCATGACAACTACATTGATCATCAGAATTCACTGAATTGGTAATACAATAAGTGCAGGATTTTTTTTTATTAGCAGGCAAAAAAACTCCACTGTTCATGATCACATTCAATGTGGAATATGCAAGGACGACTGGAACATTTCTCTATGATAGTTTTTGAAAACATAAAAGAAGGAAACGGCACACAATACTTGAATAGCGAGTTGACAAGAAATACACAGTGCGTTCAGGAAATCGAAATGTTGCAAACTCATTTTCAGTGGCCACCGTGGCCTCGCTGGAGGTTGCAGATCTTCAGCCAGTTGTGCAGATTCATTGTCTCTGAACTCACTCTGACCTAGTTCTTAATATTCGCCTTTTAGAGATTTCTCACCTCCTCCACCAAGGACAAACTGCAGAGGCAGAGCAAACACCTCTGATTTGAAAAGTTGCACAAAGTCAGAGTCAAGATAGCGAGGAGTATAATTTCTAGAAAATTAGCCTTGAACAAAAACTGCTCCATCAAAACCAGCACATAATGAGAGCTTGTTACTGAAAACATGTCAATGCTCAGCAAAACATACATTCTCTGAAGCCTTTGTCTCTGTGCAGTGTCACGGGTCACCAATAATATTATGTTCTGTGTGATGATGCTTCTGTGTGAGCCTTTGTTTGAGATTGTTGTATCTCTCTGTGCCAATATATGCTAACTGGATTTAAATCATATAAGCGGAGGGTGTGTGCAGCGACTCAGACATGCAGTATTGTTTCGCCTGGAGACATTGCTCCTGGCCTCGGCTTTGGCAGAATTACCTCTGAGCCGCCTGCACAGAGAAAATGACCCTGAGTCTCACACACCTGCTGCTGCAGAGAAATAACATCCATACATCATGTGTAAGCTAAGATGCAGTTTCTTTATCCCGAAGAATAGTACAGCAATCTATTTGTGCTGTTGTTGTTGCCTCGGTATGAGTTGTTCCCATCCTCTCACATTTCAGTGACACAGTGATTCTTTTGTTGGCTCGTGATTGGCTCACAGTTGGTGTCATAGATTCATTCCCCGTCTGTCGGCCCTATAATGTTGCCACATGTTGCCATCTGTCGGGGGCGCCGTGCCAGCCCTGCCGACGTGCCCCCCCGACCTCCATGCCCAAACAGCCGATGTTTGGGAGGCTCAGGCCCGTCTTGGCTCTCTTTGGAAGAGCCTGACACATGCTAAATTGATTAAGAGTGTCTAAGTAGTAAATGCATGCTGGCAGAGTCTGCTGGAGATAATCTGAGTGTGACTCAGAGCTCTTAAAGCCACACTGATGTCCTCTGGGGGCTTCACCCTGTGGCCTTCGAGTGTATGTGTTTTTATTATTGTATATATTCAAGAGACACCCTGCAGGTTTCCTCATTCAACATTTTCATGTCTTGATTATGAAGCTTTAATTAATGTCTCTTAGCAATTCAAACTAAATGCTACTTTTCACAATAACATGATTCTGCATGCTGCATGACGCCCATTTGATGTAGAGCTTTAAAAATGTAGGCTACATGCTTATTTGCAGGATACACACTATCACATGCCTCCTGCACTTCCTGCGGAGGGCAATTTTCTTCCAGGGAAAGTGTTATGTTTAGGATTATAGTTGAGAAAGATTTTTCTAACACACACACACACACACACACACACACACACACACACACACACACACACACACACACACACACACGCACACACACAAGCCCTTTAATGCTGCAACACAATAGGGCTCTGTTAGTAATGCAGCTTTACATTTTTTCAGCATGGAATCAGGGAGCACTTTGTTGCTGCTTCAGAGCCCCTTTAAATCTTCCTGCTCCCTAGAAACATTTGTAAAATATTTTCAAAAATAATCCTAGTGATCCTGGTAACCGTACTTGGTATTTTGATTTTGAAGGAAGCCCCTGTCTCATGGTTCAGCATGAGGCATGTTCTGTGTGATACATCATTACACGTCACATGATTTTGTCTGGTGTCCCTGCTGCTGGCGGGACATCCATCACGAGCTCCACCTTGATCCAGAAATCATACACAGATCAGCTGTGTAGTGAGAGGGGTGGCAGGCAATCCCTCCATTAAGGCCAACACACTATCCATCTCCCTGACATGTGCAGAAATGGGAAAAAATGTACTTATCAAAGACCCTTATCTCATGTAGAAAGTTGTGGTTGAATGGGGATTATTAGGACGGGCTGCATTGGTATCTTTTTGTGCCATTTTCAAAGTTTTCTACCTAAAAAACATTCTTATGTAGCCTATTTCTGTGCAGTGTGTACTGTGAGCAGGATTTGGCACTTCAGTAATATCAAACTCAAAATGTGTGTAACTAGAGCTCTACTTTACAGGATATACTCTTCCAAACTATGTAGATGTCTGCCAATTTCCTCCAGAGTGCCAAATGTGCCACATAATATTTAACAGGCTTGGTGACACACCAGCTCAAAGTGATTCATTTTGGCCAATCAGTGAAGTAAATGTGATTGGAGGCCTCTGCAGCATCTTCAACTCTCATTATCACCAGAGTCACAGATATTCCTTTTTGGCCCGTTTGGTTGACAGTATTTTGAAAAGCCCTTCTTGAGGTTTTTTTTTTTTGGAGAGGCCGTTGAGGACCTCTTGCCCCCGCCAAAACGTTTGACGATGTTTGGCCTTGTCAGAAGATGGAGACTGGAGCTTTGGCTCTTAGAATACAAAAGGAATCCAACATTCTCTTAGCTAGGAAAATATGTTGCTAAATATGAATTTTTGTGACCGATATGTGTGCACTTTAGTAATAATATATGAGTAAATTGATGACAGATTTCCACAGTGATGAAGACGCAGTGTTTGTGTGCACATGTGAGTTCATCCTGCACTACCTCTCTGTAGTGTCTGCAGTCTTTAGTCTGTCATTTAACTCCAACACTGAGAGTGTGAGCGTCTTTGTGTGCATATATATCAGCGCAGGGCCTCTCTGCTCCCAGCGCGGTGTGACCTCCATCGATGCCCTCTCAAGTCCCTGGAAGAGAGCTCAGGAATGAGAAATTAATTGCCAAACAATGCATGGCTCCCATCCATGACGGCCTCTCATCATGTCAGATGATATCGAAGCATTACCGGATGTCTGGCTGCATAATTTACCGCACCCCCCACCACACACCACACATCCCAGTTACACTCCTGATGGATTTGTGTGCTCCATTAAATGACAGGACTTTTATCATTTCATTTGCCAACCGTTCTCCTCAGACACGTGTCGCGTTTGGTAGGATCGTATGACATAAACATTTGGGAATTAAGCTCGGGAGCTTAGTGAAATACATCATAATGAAGCGGGGACTGACTCTGGAAGATGGTTTAAAAATAGACAGAGATACATCGTCTTTCTGTGTTAGTTCACATGGATGCTTAATAGGTCTTAAAATTATTAAAAAAAAAATAATATAAGTCTGAAATTGGTAATAACACATATTCAATTGTCATTTAAAACATTGCTAAAATGGGAGAGGTATGAATCACATACTTTCTGAGATTATAATAAATAGATACAAATGTATAAACAATTTAATGAAGGACTCTCCAGTTAGCAGGGTTGGTCTGTTAGCTATCACATTTAGAAAAAACATTAGAGTACATTTGATTAAATGTTTAACATCATAAATTGTGTGTTAGCTCATGACTGATGATTAACAAACCTTTAATACAAATATTAATAATTTGTTCCGGTTATCTCTGCTTGTGTCCTGTTGGGTCACATTAGGACACATGTTTTCAATTGAATTTCAAATGTGTTACTAACTGTATTTATCAGCTATAATTTGAAGATAACCTACTTTTTTATGAATACCGAAAAAGGCATCAGAAGTAACTTTAAGAGAAGAAGACTGAGTTACAAAGTGGAAGCAGCACCTTCAGCTAAAAATGAAACGAGAATATGGCATTAATTTATTTCTGCGAGACCCACTATTATCCACAGTCATGGATTTAGGCTTAAAGTTCGCTCCATTTTAAAGTACATGTCCCAGCAGCCTTTGAATCCCATTCAGCAGCTTTAAACAGGAAGTTAATAGGTGACATCACACTGAGACTGTCCCATATTTCTGCAGTCTGAAAGTGCCTGCTGAGGATGTAACCATGCATAGAGGTTCATATAGTAAAATTAGGAAGTAATTGGGTTCAGCACAAGGTTGGAGGAGTCACTTTACCGTCTGACGCTCGTTTATTTTTTACCCAGAGCCCTTTGCTCCTCTTTTGATCTGCAGTCTGCAGAAGTTCCTCAGAGCCAGAGCCCTCTCTCAGTGCGGGAAGTCACGTAAACCGGTTTCATTTCATAGCAGAGCAGTTTTTTTTGTAGTACCTGGAGCGAAGAGGAGCGGGCTTATCTAATTGTGAAAGCCACGAGCCCCGGGATACAGAGAGGGGCTAATTAGTAAGAAATTAATGCTTTGAAATGAAGCTCAAAGCTCGGTGTGTGGGGGAAACAGACACGTGCTTTGGTGAGGGGATTTAGTGCAATAGAAACGTGAATGATAGGTAGAACTGGTGCTTCAATGAGAGCACATTTGTTCCTGTCTTTATGAAGGAAGAGGTCCCTGTCTAAGTGTGGGGACATTGAAGCCCCTTAGCTCAATAATCATGAATATCTGATGGCAAGTAGTTTGTTTTCAATCTACTTTGTAGTGATTTAGAGAATGCATTGAATCTTAAACATGCAGAAGATACTTAATGTTTGAGGCCATTTTATTGATTCATAATCCCAAAACGACTGCAAAGAGGTAGTATTTAGTCATGTGTCTTCATCCTAGCCTACCGTTTTCTTGTTGATATCTTCAAACTGAAACCAGAAATGCTCCCCACACTGAAGTCTGTGAGGTCACTCCCCTCGGAGTGAAGCGATGTTTTGTTCACCTCGTCTGAGCTTTTCTGTCTCTTCCTCCCTTTGCAGAACTGGCAAAACAAAATGTCCTTGTGTTGTCTCCGAGGCGATAGTGCCTGCAGACCGTGGCTGCTGTCTGCCGCTGCTGCTGCTTCTTTTTTCTTTTTTTTGTGCTCATCTCATGGAAAAGATATACAAGTTTGCTCAAGGACACTTTCTTCCTTTCCACTCCCGGTCTCTATCTCTTGTGCGTGTCTTTGCAGCCGTATTTAACATGCGGCGTGCAGAAAAATAATTCAACAGTGGGCTCAACGGGATCATCTGGAAGTATGGAATTAAATTCCAGACATGGTTCCTACTGACTTTGAATTACCCTCACGCTGGAAAGCAGATTTCTTTAAGCCTTATTTCCTTTTACTGTCATATAACCCAGCGTTGAAGAAGGCGATATGATAACTACTGCATTTATCTCATTGTAAGATGGATATTTGTCTCAGAGTAACATTTAAGAGAAGAAACAGCATATTATGTATCTTTCAAAACAAACGTTCATCTTCAGGAATATTGTGCTATCTCATCTTTGAAATGTCACACAGTCTCACTTTAAATGTCTTCAGCTAATGCATGCTGCGATGCTTTAAATATAAACTCTGGAGTTGTATTTATTCTTTCCTTAAGTCTGCATTTTCTCACAGCTAAACACACTCTCAGCAGAGTCCTGACCACTACAATACCTCCTTATCCTAACAGTCCGTCTGCACACCTTTTCAGCAGCTAGCTTATCTGCGCCTGTGCACGCTGACCCTTCCTGACCTCAATATGAGCGCTCAATTCCTCGCATCAGATTTCCACGAGGTCCTCTAATGGTCTCCTTTCATGATATGCACCACTGGAGAATTTCAATTAGACTTAAATTGATGCCTCTACCTTTGTGTAACATATCTCCATGACTTCTCTAATGCAGATGCCTGAGTTAGTTCTCCCATGAATAATGAAATAAACATTCTGCTGTCCTTGAAGATATGTCTCCCTCCTGTTTTCATGATGCTGCATATTGATGATGTCTGACGGCGGTTATGGGATGTAAATGGTGATGTGTCTGAGGCGGAGGAAATGCTAAATAGCTATTTGAGCATGCATGTGATTTTTGTAAATGCCTGTTGATGTGTGATAGTGTCAGTTTGTGTTGGATGATGTGTGAGCATGTGATTGTGCTTTTCTGCAGCTTATTCATAGACTTGCATCCACTCACACACATGCAAAAGCTTATTTATAAAGTTTTCCACCTAAAATGTAAGGTCACTTCCTGGGAAATGTAGCAGCAAAAGTATTTACTTTCATGTAACTTGCATTTACTGTAACTCATAGCAACTACAATATCATAAAGATGCACACATCATTTAGAAGACGTTAAATAAAGACAATATTAGTGTGTAACATTCAGACTATGACTAATAAGATGTTTAGTTTTGTTTCCTGTAATTAAATGTGTCTTGTAGATACTCAAAATGAGCGTGTGACTGTGGTTTCGTATAGCTTATTCATGCACTTGCATCTCTTTCTGCCTGTGAGAGATTGTTTTAGTCGGTTGCTATTAAATAAGGCTCCTAACGTTGAACTCACATTTAATTCAATGAGGTTGTTGTTCTTGTTCCAGCTTACTGATGGAGTTCCTCCACAGGAGTGCTGTAGATACCTGTGGATCTTTAAAACACAACACACTCTTTAGTTAGAGAAAACAAATACTCCATCAGCCTGAGACTGTTGCAGCAGCGTCTTCAATCAGCGCTGCTGTCTCTGAATGCTGTTCAGCTGAAAGCACTGACTGCTGATATGTCCCGGTGTGTGTCATTACAGCCTGGAGGCGTCTGCCACTAATTTATGCCGTCTTATTCCACTGCTCCCTGATCCACCGTATGGAGACAATTGTGGATTTCAGCGGTGACGTGTGTTATCTCTATGATGTCCATTACACCTGCCAACCCAGAATGGACCCTCATTACATTTTGTTGTGCTCCCCTTTCATACAGAGATTGGGAACATTTGTCACTTCTGTCATTTTGATTGTATCTCTGCATTAAGTGGAGCCCCACCTCCCTCCCGCCTTCACCAAATTGCATTTCTGCAAAGACCCTGGTTATGTCTGTGTGAGAAAGTGCTCTCTCATGAGGACTTGTTCAAAGGGTCTCCATTCTTCTAAACCACACACTGTAACCAGAAAGTCACTGGGAGAACAGAGACCTTTGTTAAGGACGGGGCAACATTTCGTGTTCACAGTTGGGGAGTCGTTCTTCAGATTGTTTGTGTTCATGTCATTTGTTAGACGCTTTTATCCAAAGCGACTTACAGTACATACTGTACATTCAGTACTGTGGACAATCCCCACAGGAGCATGAGCTTGAAGTCTTATTGTTGAAACCATATGGATGCTACAGAAAGGAAATTATGTCTTTTATTGCTCAAACTGCTTAAACAACACGCTGATTTATCTTTAGAGTTTCTTTGAACATTTACATCATGATTGAAACATATTTCTGAAAACAGTATGCAAATGGTCAATGAGTAACAGAGCAATGCTACTGAATAAAGATAGAATACATGAGATATACAATATTGATATCACATTTGGAATGTGTTTTGTTACAGCAGCATGTGAAGAAAGCATTGTACATTAATAAACATAAACGTAAAATATGAGCATATTACCAATAGAACGATATACTATATCTAAAAAGTATAGTTATGCAATATCACTGCAACTTGGCCATTAAACCAAAAATACACATTGCACTTGTTTGTGTGCTTGTGTTTTAGTGCATTTAAAAGCTAATATTTTAGCATGTTTTTTGATGTTCTTAATTTGTATCTTCCTGGTTTATTATTGCATTTATTGTAAGTTGCTTTGGATAAAAGTCTCAGCTAAATAAAATATAATTGAATATATACAAATATATACAAAGGTCACAGATATGTCATAGGATTTAAGAGTCTTAGATCAGTTACTGTCCTTCTAGTTGCACAACCAAATGCAACATTAACATTGATCATTCTCTTGGCAGAAAATATGGCCGCCATCCTTAAATACAAAATGTGTTGTGGAAACACTGTGCTTCAACCTTGAAAAAACCGGAGCTTCATCTCTTAAAAAGCAGATATAAAAATAAAAACCTTGGCTGCTTTATACGTTGTAGATATATGATGAAGAAGGACCTCTGACCCTGTGTGGTGTAACCAACTCCACACAATCATAAAAAACCTGTTGCTAAATTAATTTTGTGGAACCTATTTTTACAATCAGTGCTGCAGGAGCACAGTGATTGTGTGTGTGTGTGTGTGTGTGTGTGTGTGTGTGTGTGTGTGTGTGTGTGTGTGTGTGTGTGTGTGTGTGTGTGTGTGTGTGTGTGTGTGTGTGTGTGTGTGTGTGTGTGTGTGTGTGTGTGTGTGTGTGTGTGTGTGTGTGTGTGTGTGTGTGTGTGTGTGTGTGTGTGTGTGTGTGTGTGTGTGTGTGTGTGTGTGTGTGTGTGTGTGTGTGTGTGTGTGTGTGTGTGTGTGTGTTGTGTGTGTGTGTGTGTGTGTGTGTGTGTGTGTGTGTGTGTGTGTGTGTGTGTGTGTGTGTGTGTGTGTGTGTGTGTCCTAACTCGACACCATGCACGCCAATGCAAAGTCACGCCTGCCAGCTCCAATTCATCCTGTTTAAACTCTTCCCTTAAAATGACAACTCTGCATTTGTTCCTCATTTTCCCAGAATCCTCCTCTTCTGTGGTGGTTTACATGGACACCACCACCATGATGACGAGCAGCACCCCTCGAATGGCCACTTCTACCAGGACCACATCCAGGACCACCACCTCCAAGAAGCCTTCCTCCACCACCCCCGCAGCGCTGGTCCCGTGGCCCCGCACCACCTCCACAGCGTCGGCCCCCGTGCACACGCTGGTGGGGGGTCTGCTCCCTGAGGAGGAGCACAGCAGGGGGCCACCTTCTTCCAAGCTCCCCAACATCAGGGTGGAGTACTGCAACCCCCTGGTGATGATGGATGTCTCCTGGCCCAGAACCAAGCAGGGCACGGGGGTCAAGATGCCCTGCCCCCCAGGAACATTAGGTAATGTGGATTATCATCATTTTTGATATTGTATATATACATAAACCTGGTAAAGACAAAAGAGGCTTTGTTAACAAATACATTAACCAGGGAAATAAAAAAAGGTCAACAAAGAAAATGTGGTTAGAGTTTTAAAAACAAGTCAGACATATAGGCTTTATTCATTTTAAATACCTAAGCCTAGTTCTTATTTATTTGAAACAACTTGGATTTGCTGAGGATTATTATACTGTGCATTCAAAACTAATTTAGTTCATTTTATTTTATTGGTTTATGTCGGAACTGTGTGATCCAAATGGATGGATATTGTAGATGCAAGTAGTTATACCTGTATCTGCCGTTGAAGAGCTGTCACTGTTTTCCCGAAACGAAGGAATTGCTTTCGCCAAAACTACAAACATTTGTTTTTATTATCATGTGTCATTCGTTTGTATTTGGGCCACTCTGCAGTTTGTGGATCAATAGAGAATGAAATATAATGTTCAGAATAGCATTCCGAACAGCAACATTCAGTTCAACCTGATTAATCTCCCAGAAGCTCAAACCCTGCTGTGTTTGAAAATGAAAACTGCTGCTGAATTATAGATGTTGTTTCTTTATTCCTTCGATGAGAGAGGATGTCGATACTCTCGTTAGCAGACGGTCTGCAGGCTCTTCAGGCTCCGTGTTGCTCGCCGCTGTGTGTTTCTTTGTGTTTACACTCCCTGCAGCTCCTCGCATCACTTCCTGTCCTCACTCTCCATCCCTGACTCACTCATGCTGGGCTAAAGATAGCTAAGCATTGCATCTGTATGGAAGCTAGCAGACACATTTTCCCGTCTATCCTTTGTGTGGGGCTCGTTGAAAGGGCTTTGTTTGTCAGGCCTCTGCTTTGTCTTAATATCACAAAGAAAGGGAAGTGTGCATTAAGATCAAATCAATGTTGGCTCCTTTACATGGACAAGCTTTACCATTATGGCGCATTTCCATTGCAGCGCGTAGCTCGCTTTAAGCGTGCCGTGTCGTGCCGTCCCCTTTTTTGGTTGTGCTTCCACTAGGCCTCGTTCCGGCGCGGCACGGCGCGGGGCCACTTTTTCCCCTCTTTTCTGGCCCTAGAAAATTGTGGTTCTATCGGGGCCAACAAACAGGGCTGAGTCGGGCTGAGTATGCTAAACTAGAGAGAGGAGCGCTGGCAAGAGGGCTAGAACTACAACAAGATGGACATATTTGACCGTGATTTAATTGTAATACACGTTTCAAAATGATGCCGAAGTAACAACATACTGATACCGGTTAGTAAAAACCATGAATTAATGCTTTGTCAAGTCTGCAGACAGACGGCAGGCGAAAAACCTTTTAAAATTCGTGTTTTTCTAGATGGAGATTGGCTAAGCTAACGCAGTATATGCCCCGACCGTCCACACTCACAACAACGGCCTATACAGACATAAATAAAGCAGCGACTGTATTCACCATGACACAGGCAGTCTGTGGTGTGTACTTGTTTAACTTTTGTCGAGTTTCTGAACATATATAAGGAGCTGTGAGCTCTGAGTGCTCACAGCTAACGGCTGTGTTGTGTTTCTGGATTTCTCATTGAAGATGACGTCACGGCTCCGCCTACACTGCGTTACTATAGTAACTACCCCAGTTCCTAAACTGTAATGGAAGCGCAGCATGAAGTGAGTCGGCCCTGTTAAGGCCCAACGCGGCCAAGCCGTACCGAGCCGTACCGAGCCGTACCGAGTGTGGCCGAGGCCGACCGTGTAGTGGAAATGCGCCATAAGTGCTGATCAAGCAGCTCATATTTTAATGAGACTTTTTTTGAGTAAAGATGCTACAATTGACAATGGTTGATGATTGAGAAATTAAGTTTAAATTGAACTAACATATGACTTGGAAACAAAGTAAAACAAAAAGAAGAGGTGATGCAAATCAGATATCCTATTTATTTATATTTTATCTTCTGCAATTTGTCCTTATTCAGATTTTTATTATAGATTTGGGAGTGACTTTATAGGGTTGAAATATGTCTCGAAGCCTGAAAACCATCAATCTTTACACACACCGACAGACACACACACACGCGCGTACGTAGAGGCTTCATTAATGGGCGACACCCGCGCCCGTCGAGACCTCACTAACAGCCGTCGTATGGAAAGATAAGAGGAACACCCCCTCCCCTTTCCTCGGTTTGCTCTTCAAAGCCGCTGCTCTTCAGACGAGCAGAGACACGACTCTGAGCTTCCTCCGACGCTCTTTGAAAGTTCCTCGAGCTCCTTTTTCCCGTCTTACCCTCACTTCTCCGCTCGCTGTCACTCTGTCTCCTCATCCTGCCTCTCAATATAGGAGGAAATGCACTGTCCCTTATCTTATAAACCCATCAAACATAAGGCTGTCCAAGGTGGACTGGGAAGGAAATGATGTGTCAATCAAAATGTATATCTGCTAATGCCGCCCGTCTCACAGAGCCAGCAAGGGCGATTTAATGTCAGTGTGTAACTGGTGAGGCTCGCTCTGAAAATAGGGTTAGGGTGGGTTATTTGAGGTACAGGGAAGATCAGGTCAATGACACGCTCTGTTTGCAAATACAGAAATCCTTTATTTGTCCAACTGTAGAAAATGAACAGTATTACAGCAAGGGTAACAGTGATAATACAAGGCTAAATACAAAGAGTAGGCTTACTTCATTAAAAGTAAAGAACAATTTAATAAAAGTAAGGAGAAATAAGTACGCAGACATGGTTACAAATACTTACCTTTAAATATATAAATGTGTTGACATAGTAGGAAATAATATGTAATGTGTATTTTACATACATAACAGAGATTATTGCACTATAGCTAAAGTGAAGTAGTAGTCAGTAATAACAGTAGTACAATGCAGAAGAGTGTATATTGCACATAGAAGGGTTGTTGCACAATATTGCAATAGTCTGTCATCGTTGGTTGTCATACATTGGATTCATTGCAAAATGACCTATGAAAACCCACAAAAACATCTTAATTTTTTACTCTTAATATCTTGATATAACCATATTTTATGTATTGTCATGATTGAAAGTGCTGGAATATAGTGAAATGCGTTATTTAAAGTACCGTTTAAGTCAAATGTGTGTTTGCAGACCATGAAACCTATCAAACACACTACAGGGAAAGAAAAACATAATAAGGTCTCGAAGTGAAAAATCTGACTACTTCTTCAACTGTAATTTATAAGGCTGAATTGATGGTTAAATTGTTGAATTGTTCTATATCTGGAGCTGTTTTAGTACAAAAGAGTCAACATTGTAACAGTGACACTCCCTAAATCTCAATACTTTCTGCAGACACAATTTCCCCAGCCTGCTTAATTGACCTTTCCCGATGAATTCAGCTTCGGCACACTTAATTGGTGCCCATGTTGCTGTATTTTCCATGCAGGAGTTGAAGTGTCACACACAGACACCGTGTGATTTTTAATGACTGCATACAGACGCCGTCTGGGCGAACTCCACTGGCCTCGAGTGGAGCAAACTTAATTTCAGTCACTGCAAGATAAAACCGCCCAATTACATTCTGCTGCATCGTTTAATTTAATCACTTAAGAATTGTGTTTCTTTGGGATGTCACAGTGTTATTTAGACATTGACATACGGGAGGATTGGGCTTTCGTTGGTCCGACTGAGAGCATTGTGTAGTTCATCACTCTGTAATGGGAAAAGTAAGAGAAATGAGAAAATGTGGGTAAGACGAGAGGTCTTCCAGAAACACACACACACAAAACACACACAATCAGAAACCCTTTCCTCGTCCTACAGTGGGGAAATGTAAAGTGTTACAGCAAAGGGAAAGTGCAGATAAAAAGAATACAAAACTAGATTTACATATTAAATGAAGAGGCAAACTTGCGTTAATAAAATCAAATGCATAAGTATTCATCCATATCAAAAATGGTTGCCGCATAGTTTTCGAGTAATGAGCACACACGTTACAGAACACAGTGTCCTACAGATGGGTTTTTCTCTTCTGATATAATAAATGTGATTTCATTGTTCTGTCTCCAGGCGTGGCCTCCTACATGTGCGTGGGTCCAGAGGCATACTGGGACCCCCAGGGGCCCGACTTCAGCAACTGCACCTCCCCCTGGGTCAACCTCATCAGCCAGAAGGTAAACAGCTGCAACATAGAATTAGTCAGAAACAGTGAAACGACGAGATGTGGTTTGATTAGGAGGTGAATCTTTGCCTATGTTTTAAAATACATGTATTTAGGAGTCAGGGATGCACAGATACTGATATTGGGTCCATACTGACTCAATAGCTGTTCAAATTCTTTAAACAGGACACATTATGCAAATTTTCTGTTTCAAAATACTAGTGTGTGCCTCTACTGTGGCATGTTCCCATGCTTTATTGTTCAAAAGAATCTTTATTTTCCCAGTCTGCTCTGATTGGTTAGCTTGCCGGCTGTTGTGATTGTTCAACCGCTTAGATGTAACTATGTTCCGGAAGTAAACAAAGGAGTTCAATGGAGGCTTTTCAGGCTGGGAGGGAGTGTGTGGGGGAGAAACTTTGGGATTTTAGCCTTTGCAGACCATTTACATGCACACAAACCTATAGAACACACTCGAGGGAAGGGAACAATTATGATTGGGGCATCCCAAAAGGAAAGGTGTATATATAAAACATGACTTGTACAGGTTCTTAGTTATGTGTGGTCTGTTCTTGACAAGTCAATTCATGTTGAGGATTAGCCGGAGGTTTCTCCTAAAAGAAAGACTTCCTCCTGCCTCTGCAGCAGGTTATTATGCTGATCCCCATTTAAAGCTTCCTGTTTAAATCTGTAATACAATCGAATCAGGAGAGGAGAAGGGTAGCTGCAAGTGGGGATCAGGGTTCCAGATTATGAATTGCCAGCAATGTTGAAAATGTTCTCCTTTAAACTCATAGCGCAGGCCCCTGAGGCGTGCATGTTATAACGCCTCTGATGTATTCACCGGCACCGAGCTCTGCCCATTCAACTAACGGCAGTGTGCAGAAATGGATGCAGAACAAGATAGAGAGAGGAGAGGGATGATCAGGTGTATTTCTGAGCAGTAAAGCTCCTCTGAGGCTGATGTTGCACATACTCGACATCTGAGAAAAAAGGTGACAATCAAGAAATGCATGTACTTAAAAGAGAAGTGTCATTAATGTTCTTCTTCTGCTGGCCGCTGTGGAACACTTTAATTAAGACCATCGTGTCAGAGATGCCCATCTGCCACTTCAGTCTTTTATATTTCCTGTACATTGATCTGCTCATTACCAGATGCTTCCAACGACAAAACGAGTGAGGACAATATGGAGGATAAAAGCAATGATATTAGACAAAAAGAAACACTGTCCATCCCCTCATTAAGAGGAAAACATCTTCCAGAGGCACGTTCCCCTGTACAAACCTCTGTGAAGACTAATACAGAGCATAATTGGCTTAATATACTCACAGGCGATGATAGCAAGTGATGCCGAAGTGAATCTGTTGTACTTAGTGCCACTGCGGTTTTAAAGCTCATCTTCCTGCATCAAGTCTATCAGTGAAAAATCCTTGAAGTTAAACGACTTTTGATAAAAAACAACTTGATACTGAAAGGAGTTCCTGAAATGATTCAAGATGAATGTGAAGTTACATTATGCTCTTCTCAAGATGGAGACCCAATAGTACATGCCGTTGTGTTTTAGGTGTAGCATGGAAAAGTTTGATATGCTACACCTCGTCACATTATTAGGTAGAGATAGCTACTGTAGGTAGGCTCTCATTTGAAAACCGGGATAAATAAGTGTGAAAACTTGTGTCAGGGTTTGTGGTGAGCCTCATTAGCAAATAAACAGATGCCTCCACAGCTCAGTTTAGATCAGGGGTGTCAAACTCAATTTCATCGCGGGCCACATTAGAATTATGGTTGCACTCAAAGGGCCGGTGTTAACTTTAAGATAAATATACATAGATAAATATACATAATAAATATAAAATAATGTATTATTTTACAATATTTCCTCTGCATTGGATTATTATCGGATACGGTAATAACTTCATAATTAACTACGTCTGAAAGCAGAAGTCTAGGGAAAATAATTGCAAGTCTCTTCATTGCGCATGTCACACAATGAGATGCATTGTGGGACATGTAGTTTATGGGCAACGTTCTCCTGTAAAGCGGCACGCAACATTATAATAAACGTATTATATTCTTTGCCAGCTCTTGTGGGCCACATACAATGAAGTGGCGGGCCGGATTTGGCCCCCGGGCCTTGAGTTTGACACCCCTGGTTTAGATATAAGAGCGTTACCTTTAAAAGAAAACTCATGTGGCAATTTAGTTTCTACTCTAAGAATAGCTAGATTTGTTATAGTAACACTAACTTACGGCTTGAGGTATTAGCCATTTTACAATTGAGCAGAAAATCACTTCTTCTTATTAATACTAATACATTACACACATGTATACTGTAATTTGCAACTTATATATTGTAGTACAAGGTTTACATTTTAACCATTGACTTATCATGTTTATATCAATATTTTTAGTCAATGTCTTTCATTGGTCATATAAGTTTAACTTTAATGTTTATAAAAATATCTTGTTTTTTTTATTATACATTATTGAACTTGTTCATGTTTATAGAAATGTTTTTATTATTTTATATATATAGATAATAATAGATTATTTATTTAATGAATTGTATCCAGATAAAGCTTCATGTCGGAGCAGCATGTACAGAAACCCACATCCTATTGTTGGTTGCTAAGATACTAGCTTTGGGTTTTATTGTTTTTGTATACATGCAGGGTAATTGTTTCTGCATTGTCAATGAAAGATAATGTAATACAGAAGAGTATGTCAGAGTGAGTTAGAAATTAAAAAGTAAAGGTTTCCTAAATAGAAATAAAGCCGTTAAAACACGGAAGGGAAATACTAATCATATGTTTCTGTTTTCAACAAATCCCAAGACACAAAAATCACATCTCGTCCAAACAAAAGAAAAATGAATATTGTAGAGGATGTGTCCTCTGTGTACAACTTGCACACTGCCCGCCCTGAGCTGCAGCTCTCCATTAGCTTCATAAAGGTGTAAGGCTATCTGGGGAAATCCCCTCATTGGTTGATTTTATAATTGCTTCCAGATACAATATTGGCCCTCAGCTGAGTGCCGTCTCGCCACAATAACTGTGTGCAGCAAAGCAGCAGTTAGGGAAAACATATAGGCTAACTGGCTAGGGCTAAAAATATGTATATTGCAATTTGTCAACTTTATGGGTTGTGTATGATGAGTTAAAGAATATAAGGAATACATCTGTGCCAGTTATCACCTAATTCCGGTTCTTTTCTGTCCTTTTTCCTGCAGCTCAAAGCTGGAGAGACGGCTGCAGTCATCGCCCGGGAGTTAGCAGAGCAAACGAAGCGTAATCTCCAGGCGGGAGACATCACGTTCACCGTGAAGGCCATGGTGCAGCTGGTGGACCTGCTCGACGTGCAGCTCAGGAACCTGACGCCCGGTGGCAAAGACAGCGCTGCACGGAGCCTCAACAAGGTACAAAAACGAATATCTATGCTCTAATACATATATGGCTATCTAACAGGGTGCATAAACAGGATTGGTTTCTACTCCTTTACGCCAAAGCTTACAACGTTAACTCAAAAGGGCCAATTTATGAGTCCTAAACCTTTCTGAGTTTTCAAAATGTATGCTTACCGTACCTTCCACATCACCTCCACCCAGTGCAACCTGAACAGTAGGTTTTTCTTTAATGATCTGCTGCTGCTGCTGCTGTCAGAAAAAGTGAGACCTAGCGTTTTCCTGAGGTCAATGCATATGAAACACCTTCAACTACAGCGGAGAGCATATCTGTAGCTCTCATGCATTATGCTATCAGTTCAACTTTGATGTAGTTTAAAGGATGTCATGCTCGTCTAAAGCACTACACATGCAGCATTTGATTTATACTAATAGTACAGCGTAGGTTTTCAGATCTAAGCTCTGTGAGAATGTTGCATCATCTCAGCGACTCACTGCGAGCACAAATAATACTTCCTCAACAGCAAACATCAGTGACATTTAAAATGTCACTCGTTAATTTGGAGGAGCGGCTTCACTTGTAGGGGAGAATGAACACCTGGTCTCAGATAGCTTTTCGGGGGGCAGACCGGTTTTATTTCATTGCTGCGACACACACAGATGTCCCCATTGAGATTTTAGTGGCAGTGGAGAGGCAAGGCAGTAAAGATGGCCGAAAGCAAAGGGGCAGGCAATGAGGAAACTCACATTGAGGAGAATCTACAGTTTATAATACCTCTTGAAAAAAGGTTTCACATAAAACCCCCCATTCAAGATCTGCTGTGGTGGAGATAGCTGCTGAAGTCTTTAGTTTCTCTTGTAAAGGTGAGGAACTGGCTCAAAAAGGCAGTTATGTGGAGTTAAATGAAAAGAGCTTTTATTAAGGAGGTCAGGGGATTTATAATTCTCCGTCCATTGTTGCAGTACCTCTCTCCCTCGTGTTGGACTTCCTCCCGGCTGATGTTTACCTCCAATCATTTTTGACACAATCTGCAGAGAGCTAAGCGAATTAAAGATTTCTTTTGCCGATAGCGCTGCACAATGCTCCTGCCAGCAGACAATGAGAGGATTGAGTTGGCAAACGAAGAGATCAGTGTGCTGCTCATGATCAAAGGGGAGCCGGCTCACGCTTTCCAGAGGAGTGGGCTGTGATGTGGAGCACGGGGCTCCTTTATGAGGAAACGGTGCTCTTAGGAGCTAATCTGCATGGATTTAGCACGGTACCAGATTCTAGCTGTTAAGCCACACAGAAGCTTTGTTGGCTAGCTCGCTCGTTTTAGAACTCAATTAAAACAATTCAGTCTGCGTGCAGTGCTAACCGAACTACCTGTCAGTCAGGTGTGCTAAATCATGGCAGAGCATCAAAACTGAAACCGCTCTCCTGAGTTCTCACATGAATTTCTTCTTGTTCTGAAAAACTGAAATACTTACCTTGAAATCACATTCAAGTGTGCCATAGGTGTATTCCCACATGGCTTGTACATCTCGTTTTAGTGCTAATTAACACACGAGTATCTGATGTGTTTCTAAGATCAGGTATAATTAATGTATTTGCGACACGATTTATGAAAGTGATTCGACTCTTTACTTCAAGCTGCAGAAAGAAATGTATTTCAGAGGAGTTGTTTGATATGTTAACCTTTTCCTAACTCGTTGATTTTCTTTGTGTTGCAGCTACAGAAAAGAGAGCGCTCTTGCCGCTTTTATGTTCAGGTATTTGGACAAAATCTCCCCCCTCTAAATCCCCTCCATTACCTCATTGTGGCAACTCTGCTGTCATCTTTCATCATATAATCCAAGTTAACTTCCATGCCTTGAAGTCATATGTCATCATTTCCCCCCTGCATGCACGTGTCGTGGAATTCTTCCTCTAATGTGTTTGGCCTGAGCATGAATTTTTCTCAGGTGCCTCAATCATTTCAGAAATGCCCTTAAACCATCACATCAGCACTGCGTTCCAGTGAAATAACCCACATAAGTGGATAGCATCAGTGAAAAGAAAATGCTCTCAGGCATCTAACACACTCTACTTTTCTCAGAAAATGCTTAAGAACCACAGAAGTGACCTCATTACTGCAGCAAGTCAACTTCTAACTACTCTGTCAGCCAAAGTCATGGTGTGTTGTGATTCTCCCTGATGCATAATGCATGTGTGTCCTAATTTAAGGGGGGGCCTCTATTGCTTCTCTCAGTCTTTTCGCGTGCTGCTGAGTGGTTTTGGTATTCCTGAGGTGA
Source organism: Trematomus bernacchii (assembly GCF_902827165.1). Classification (NCBI taxonomy): domain Eukaryota; kingdom Metazoa; phylum Chordata; class Actinopteri; order Perciformes; family Nototheniidae; genus Trematomus; species Trematomus bernacchii. The sequence continues at coordinate 4,430,879 of NW_022987685.1, forward strand.
CATGTGAACTGTCATCAGAATAGTTTGACGGGAAAACTGTGGAATAAGTTGACATCTTTTCTGCCGTACAGATGCTCCCATAAAGCTTCACTTCTCATTCGAGACAGACGTTTGTTGTGTGCACGCTCTGCAGCTCATGTAAAGCAACATGCCTTTGCCTACATTCCTCTGAGGCATGTCAGATTTGTTTTTCCCCATGTGTGCAAATAATATCCAACTGAATGTATGTTTGCCTACAGTCGAGTGTGCTCACTTGCAAATGTGTCTCTGAGATGCTTATAGTATGGTGGTTTCCTAAATACAGTATATGCACACTTTATTTTTCTCAATGCCATGGAAAGACCCAACAATTGGCAATTTTTTGTTTTGTCAATAATTGAAAAAATGCATTACTCTGAGTATTAGTCACACATTATCAACCGAAAGTATGGAAAACATATAAATAATGACAACTCGGCACCAATAATTGTTTTACAATGAGCTCATAACACAAAGAAATTGGTTTATCAGGGAGTAGGTCAACGTATTCGACAAATGAACTGGTGCTTGGTTTTTAAATAAAATGTTTAAACATCATGTAAGGTGACACCTCACTTAAAAAGTAAACATTTAAGTTATTATTTAGATCAACATTTTGAATATATTATTATTATTTATAATATACTTTTTACTCGGTTGCAATGCCTTGAATATAAAGTGTAAACATGCTGCTGCAACAAAACAATTTCCCAATATGGATGAATAAAATACATCTAATCTAACCGTATTGAATCTAAAAATAAATTGATATGTTGCATATATTACATATTTTACTCCTAATGTTTGCATTATTATTCTAATTTTTTTTTTTTTACTACATTCTATAATGGAATAACTGTCCAGAAAAACGAATTCCCCCGGGATAAATAAATATTTCTGATGACTTATTCCAACATTTTCATAGCAATCCAATAATTGATGATATGTTTCAGTCTGCAGAAACATAGTAAAATACAGCAATATCACCAGTATGGAGCCAAGTCAGTGGCATGGCTAAAGAAGGTCAAACTCTGTGATTTACCTGCAGCTGCTGCACCTGGCCTCATGTTTCGTACATTCCCATAGCTGACTGTACGCTCAGCTGTGCACCTCCTCCTCTTGCTCCCTCGCTGGGTTGATAAATTCAAACACCTCTGAGGAGCTTTCACTTGACGAAGCGGAATAATGGAGCAACATCTGTGGCCGTAGGTAAACACCGCCATCGACTGCACGCGCCGCCAGCCTTTCAGGGACTTTTCATTGATTAGAGAATTTGGGCAATGTTTTCTCCAGCGAGGCCCTAGTGGTTGACATAAATGGGATTAACAGAGGAATTCAAAGCAAATGAGACGCGCACCTGCCTCTGCTGCTGCAAACACACCTCAGTACTTTGGGAACATGGCAGAGTGTGTGAGCGCAGGTGTGGTTGTGCTAAAGGACGACACACTCCGAGATAAAGTGCAGGGCTTCAGGTTAATGTCTAAATGAGGTAAAGAGTGATTCTCATTGGTTTTAAGTGGTGAATTCACCTCGTTCTGACGTTTCATCTCCTCAGCATCAACTTCACACCTGTGCCTGTGAGACAAGCATTGGTTGTGACTTCTTCTGAATCCGTCTCGGTTGTTCATAAGCAGTGATCTCTGCCACAAGTCATAACCAATTTGGCCTTGATAAACTACAAAGCATATCATGTTCTGTGTTCGCCCTGCAGGATCCCCCGTTGTGCCCTTTGATTTTCGAACAAACATGATGAAAACAGCGGCCTCCTGTGCCTCATAGTAACAGCAGCTTGTTTATGGGTAGTGACATTATGGTCCAATTACTGAGATTATGTCCATCCACTAAGCTAAAATCAAGCACGCTAGCTTTGGATAGTGTCTTCCTGCAGCATTTATTGTGTTCTAAAGCAGAGAAGTATGTCGTGCAACACACAAAAGATCAAAATAATATCTTGTGAAGCCAAGTGAGTGTGAATGTTGAGGACAGAGGGAGGATCCGGCGCTGCGACCCCTCATTAAAACGACACCTTCACACACAGAAACGACCGGGGGAGGGTAGTAGCGCAGATGACCTGAGAGCAGGCGGAACGGAGGGAGGATCCTCATTCCAGAATGTAACGAGATTATATCATTTCTCTGGCGGTAAATTTGTTGGAAGATGAAGATAACCTCCTCCTCATAAACGGAGAGATATCCTCATCTGGCCTGCAGGGGAGCTATGAATATTGTGAGATGAAGAGAAGCAAGTGGAAGGAGTTTTCAGGGATTGTATCCTATATTTATGTTCATTAAGGTAGCATGATATTATTAATACATGAACATACATACTGGTAATTCTTAAATGTCAAATAAAAGAGTGCTTGAGGTGTTTTTTGAAGTACAATCGGTTACTTCTCACAGGATGTTTGGGATTAATAGTGTCTCTTGCAGTGTTGGAATTTTTGATTGGAAAAAATAGCATATAATTGTACCTACAGTATGTAGCTTTAAAGTTAGCTTGGCCCTGTGACTAGTGTGAGCTTTACTGCAAGTTGGTTTAAACTAGTATGAAAAAAACAAACATATATTTTTTTCATTGTCAACCACAGTTCCAACCAAGCCCCCACACTTCTCTTACCCTGGCAACATCAACCTGCTCTGACTGGGGACTTCCAAGACGCTCTCAAGCCAACTTGGAAATATAATCCCTCCACCTGGTCCTGGGTCTGCCCCTCAGCCTCCGCCCAGCTCCTCCTTAGGGAGGCGGCCAGGTGGCACCCTCAACAGGCTCCTTTCAACGTGAAGCAGCAGAGGCTCTACTCCGAGTCCCTCGCGATGACTGACCTTATCCCTAAGGGAGATGCTAGCCACCCTCCGGGGAAAACCCATTTCAACTGTTGTATCCACAATCTCAATCTTTTGGTCATGTCCCCCCCCCCCCCTTTCATGACCATAGGTGATGGTAGGAATAAACATGGCCTTCTGACTCAGCTCTCTCTTCATCACAACGGTGCACAAAGCTCCCGCTGCTCCGATTCTCCAGCCCATCTCACGCTCCATTGTCCACCCACTCAGAACAAGACCCCGAGATACTTGAACTCCTCTACTTAGGTTAAGACTCATTCTCTACTCGGAGTGGACAGTCCATCAGTTTCCTGCTGAGAACCATGGCCTCACATTTAGAGGTGCTGATCCTCTTGACAGCCGCTTCACATTTGATTTTTTTCCTGTGAAAAATACAAAATCACAAACTCACTTCCAAAACAACATTTTAAGAGCCGAACAGAAACTAGAGAAAGTATTTCCTTAAATTACTGTTACATTGAACAAATTAATTTGTAAAATCAAAAGTGAAATAGTAGCAACTGGAAATAATTAGGAAACAAAACTGTATTTTTGTTAAATAAACAATCTTATATTCAGAGTATAACATGGCGGTTTTTGTACTGATGCAGTATACAAACTTTAATTCAATTAGGCAACAGGTCAACATGGATGAAGGTTTGTATTTCTAAAATACATGCTTCTAAAACTGGGTAAGGCATGTCTCTGATAAAATGTATTTGTAATGAAAGTCAGCCTCTCTGCTGTTGATAAATAAATAAACGGGCTGATGTGTGGGAATAGTACAATAGTGAGATTAAACATCAAAAATAGAGAGATAATCCCTCAGAAGCTCACAGACACAACCACCCGCCTACAAGAGAGAGATGTAATGAAATATTAAACGAGAAGCTTGCAGAGATTTTCAGAGAAGGCGAGGATTTGGCTCGCAGGTCAAATGAAAAAAAAACAGAAATGATGCAAAAGCTTCACCTGAGCCGAATGACATGTCGTCGGATACATTTGTGTTGATTGTACTTCTCATTTTGACTCAGCCAGACAAAAGTGAGAGGAACCGACTGGAGAACAGGAATGGAGGAGGAGAGGGAGATCAGCCTCCGCCAGAATCAATTTCCCAGACCTAGAGTTCATTTCATCAATCAGCACACACACCTTGGACCGCAGCCAAGCTACGCTAATGTCCACCTCTCCTCCCTTCTCTCTGCATCACTACAAATGGCCCATGCTCTGCAGCTTTTCACGCCCTGTCCTCCTTCTCGTCCTCCTTTTTCCACATGGAACATTCCTGCAGCTGAGGAGCATTTCCCTCTTGTACCAGGAACCAGAACACACTGCCTTCTTTCAGCACAGGAAAGGAAATGTGTGAGTTAGCTTCAGCAGACTGGAAGCTACATGTGACAGATGGAGTGGCAGTGTGCTAATAGCATCACGTCTCAACTGTGCTGCTGCATGGGCGCACATCTCCAGCTCACCGGCTGCTGGCTGTAGCTTCATGTTTAACATCAGAGTGGGCATGCTGTAGACGCAGCATCTGAGTGCTGATTCTGCAGGGGAAGATGTTGGTATTGTTCTCAAGTCTGTTTTGGTCATGCTTGCTTCGAATCTACAAAGCTGTGTCACAAAAACACTCTGGTTCCTTATACATTTTGAGGAAAAAATATACCTACAGGTCTTGTTGGTAGGAGATAACATACAACAATGCAAAATTGATATCATAGCCATCACTGCGGTTTAAAAAAAGATACGATTTATGTCATTCTTCTTCTTCGTGAATTGGAGAATTTGTCGGTGCATTGGCTTGGAAAGAAAGATCTGAATACATGACATCAGTTTTTTAGCTGAAGGCTCCAATGCTGTTTGACACACATGCTGTAGAAAGCTTAACAAGACCCTCAGGGACACAAAGTATAACACTGGAAAGACACTTCTCATTCAGTGTGGACTTATTTTACTCTTCTAAATTGTTATTAACCATTTTAGAGGACAAAGGCATTGACATGCTTCACTTGGATACCAGTAGGAGCATAGTTTTCTTTTGGACATTATTAACACTACAATAGGTGTTTTGTATGTGAAGTATCCCTCTTCAGTCCTGAGATTTCAATTATCTGGTTTTAATGAGGCAAAATTGCCATGCCACAGACATATTAATATCAGTAATGAATCATTTGCGTCTCAGTGATTTGGTAATCTGTCGCATGTCCAACAGATGCTCCATGAGTGACTGTCAGCTTCATTCTTTTACATCATAAATGCCTGAAAGAAAGCTGATCTCTATCACAACACAGCTTTTGGCAAATGTTTCATACACACTTTTATTCACTCTAGCTTATCAATTATCCATTGTGCATTCACAAAGTTACTGACCCATTCTTCTGCCTACGTCTCGGCTGCATGCAAAGCAGCGAGTCCATCAATCGTTCCCCTGAACAACCATTATTCCAGTGTTTTAAGAAGTGCTGAAAAAAACATTGCAGTGGTGAACAAAGGGAAATAAAATGTCAGTGCCTGAAGAAAAGGAGCTCCTTAATTGAGAGCGAATCAACCTCTGCCTGGAGCTGAATGTCAGGAGGTGGGATTGGAGATTGGCTGCAGATAATGAATAATTACATCAAAGTTGCCAGACTGCGTGCACACGAGCGTGCGAGTTTCTCTGTTTGTGTGTACGAGCAGGTGCAGAGGTGTGTGTTCGCTCTTGCGTCAGCCTCTCAGTGTGTGTGGGCGGCTCGTGTGTGCCGGGTATGTTTTGAATGAGGAGAAGCCAGCTGGTGCTGTTTGAAATTCTCGTCCAGCGTCAGTGAGCCGAACACAATCTCCTCTTCTATCACAGCCATTCCAAACAAACATACAACTTAACATCATGAGGTAATTGGGGGGTCCATTACACTTTTTGTTCATCAGGAAGTCATTTGATACACGGAAGCACATGATTCCTCTCATTCGCCTGTCGCTTTATCCCTGTGCTGTTTCCTGAGTCATACTCAAACTCTTTCATAATCCGCTGATCAAAACAGGGATCTGATCGAAGTTCAGAGAGAACTTGACACTCCCTGTTTTTAACACGCATCAGATCTTCTATCTTCTGCATGTCACAGATTAAACTGGCTTTTGAAGAAGTGCAAAAAGGAAAATCAAAAGTCAAACCATTTTTACATCAGATATGAGATTTCCTCTTTTAAAGGCGGATTGGTTACTATTATACGCCGTGCAGGAAATGTCTAATAATTCTGCATTCGCCCACCTCAGAAATGTATTTTCTTCCACTCTCAGACTCATTTTGCTCCTCAGTGCAGAATAGAATTAATTGCTTGGCTTGACCAATTAGTATTCTCTTCATATATCTTGCCATTGGCATTTTTAAATCTTTAATGGCTCTTAATTTTTCATCTTGTCTTGGAGAATGTTTCCTCCTTGCTTCCTCGCTTTGGCGTTGTTGTGTGAAGATTATAAAGAAGGCCTAATAGTTGTTCTGAGATTTTAAAATGCAGGAAGGATGCTTGCAGATTGATGCTAGCAGCGATACCTTGTTCATGCACTGTCTTAATGTTTCCGTGTGTAGTGCATTGGGAGCGTCTGCATGGAGAAACATTAATCAGACCAATTAAAAACTCTCGCCTTAAGTCATGTACACACTCACCTCTAGTATTGTGGTGATTAATTCTTCTCGAAGATAAAAACTAGTGTAACATCATGTTCAATGTCAAAACAGATGAAGGTGCTACTTTCTATGTCCAAAAGCATATAATTGCTCAGTAGAAATATTACCAAGGAATATTACTTCAAATGAAAAAGGGGGGGAAACACTTCATGCCTCTTCCTTCCACCGTCCCTCAGGGTTGCATGATTTGTTTTTCATCCCATTTCCTCTCCCCTCACTCGCACCGTTTACCACATCACCTCCACATACAGCGGCAGTCCCTCAGCAGCTTAGCTCTTCTCACTGAATCAATGATCTGCCTCCACAGGCCATGGTGGAGACGGTCAACAATCTGCTGCAGCCGCAGGCGCAGGCGGCGTGGAGACAGCTGAGCACCGCGGAGCAGCTGAGGGCCGCCACCACGCTGCTGGACACGGTGGAGCAGGGCGCCTTCATCCTCGCCGACAACCTGCTGAAGACCGACATCGTGCAGGAGAACACCGAGAACATCCGTGAGTGCAAGCGGTGTCTGTCTTTACATGCAGGAGCCATTTACATGTGCATATATGTAGAGGAGGGTATTAAACATCGCCTCCAGAAATGTTTTTCATCTTATAAAGGAGGAATTTGGAAAGACTGTTACCTCAATCTTTCTGTTGAGAGTTGTTCACACAATGTTTTTAGTGCTTTTGAACATTTAGTTTGGAGTCTATCTTCACATGCAGATGTCCTTTACCTGTAAATACTGAAGAAACAGACACACCAAGGAATAATTCTCAATATCCCCTCCAACGTGTGTTAATATGCATACAAATAGTAGGTGTTCAATGGTTCAAGGATTGTGGGGCTTTGATTGGAGTGTCTTTCAGTACAGTAGTCAACTTGCCAGTGCTATGAACCCTTGAATGTGGAGTACACTAAAGTGTTATAACGGTATAATACGGGTACACACATTTTGAAACTGCCTGATGCTAACTTACATATGGTGTGAAAATAGACTGCAAAAAAAATGCCCAGCATACATTTCTTAGGACATATACAATAATATTAAGCATGCAATGTTTTCTGCCATGGATGCATTAGGAAAAACATCCTCCTATTCATTCCTATGGACAGTGTTCACTGGGCACATACGCTCTGTTAGGCTCTTTCTCCGGCTCCTGCTGACTCACACTAATATTGCATAAAACATATATTTTATAATTACTATATACTCCCATGCCTTCCAAATTGCGATAGAAGGCACGAATCAAATTCTGACAAATAATAATTTCCTGGAGTGAGACTAAAAGTATCTGTATCACTTTGGCTTGCTGTTTTTCAGCAATTAAAGCATTGAAAATTGCATGGCATCGAGCAAACACTTAATTATACTTTAATTTGGTTGACTTCGTCTGCATGAGTAAACCATCTTGGACAGAATTAAGTTAATTTGTCCTCAAGCTGCTGGGAAACAGATTAGTGGCTCAGCTGGAAGACAGCAGCAGTGTGGATTGTGATATTTAGGATAATGGAAATTGAAAAATGTTTGGTTTTATCTCTTAATGTTCACATATGTCTGTGACTTGTATTCTTCTTCTTCTCTGTCAGCTGTAAATCAACAATGATCTGATCATTATTCTTATATTAATGTAAGTTATTAGCAGGAATGATCCACGTGTCGTGCAGACCAGGGATCACTGCTCATTATCCAAAGTATAAATACCAACAGAGACAGATAATGGAGCTACTGTCATCAGTAGTAGAATTTATTAAGCATACATTGAGAGAGCACAAATGAAAATAAATGAAGTAACCGGTTCTGCAGACGGTTAGTGGGGCAAGGGGAATAAAAAGACAAAAATAATGTCATGATGAATTGCCTCTCTTCTCAGAACAAATCTAAAAATATAGGTCTGCTGACTTAAAAAGGAAGCGAGAATTAATAAAAGGGATTTGATTGTATCTGGCGCACAATTCATGTGGGTATTAAGAGATTCTGGATTTGGAGAGGAGTGGGGTTTTACAGCTCGTGGAGGTAGTCTGGTTAATTATGGGATGTCGACATGTTTACTGCGCCTCATCTCTCGATTTGCTCAGCTTATTTTTTCAAGCGTGCCACGCAGAAGCCCTTAAATAAGGACCATTTAAACATCTGCAGCAGCTGACTCATGATCCCTCACACTGATTTGCACTAAAGTGTGTGTGCAGATGTGTCAAACACACCTGCTGTCAACACTTTTCTCCTTAGAGAGAACAGAGAGAAATCCTCGTCCCAAATTTCAAGCTGATAATGAGATCTATTTTCTTTTCAAAGGCAGCGGGATATTTTCTCTCTCCATTGTGTGTCTGTTTGTGTTTACACGTCACACTTCGTCTGTGCGCTTCACTCTCTGCGTGATAATCTGATGAGCAGATTTCTGCCGATTAGCGTGTTATTTAAACGGCTTTGAAGGTATAGCCTTCGGGGTCCAATGTCGACTATGGCATCAAAGGAACTCCCCAAAGCCCACCGTAAGCTCTTTTACACAACCTCACAGGGAACAGAGAGGCAGAGAGGGAGCGGGGAAATGCTTCCTTTATTCCAGAGGCAGGCGTGGAATCCAGGGAACGGGGAGCTATCTGGGGTATTGTCTTAGCTAAGTCGAATAGGAATGTATCACCAAACCCCCTGGCCTTTGCAAAAGCACAAGAGAACCTTAAAACAAAAGAGAAAGTATGAGAACAGACACAAAGGCAGGATTAGATGTGGCCTCTTTTGTAGCTTTCTTTGGCGATAACCTTTATCAAAGACAGAGATGTCACAGTCCACCACCATCACATCAGCTGCATGCCTTATCGGGCTTAATGAAGTTTCTAGTCCTTCCACTTGATGGAATTGTGTTTCCAGTTGAGATTCTCCAGCGCAGACTAATCTGCCATTCAGTTTGTGTGGAGATGACTGCCATTAGTGTGGTGCAGCGGCAAGGAGCGTGAAATGTGTGGACTGATCACCTCTGCAGCAGAGGAAGGCAGCTGAGGTGACACCGTCTCAAAACACGGGCCAGAAATTGGTCATTTGTGAAAACACATCAGACAAACCTACTTCCATCAAGGTAAAGGTTAGTCAGTAAGATTTGAAGTGGAAAGAGGACGGAGATCGCTAAATGATCTAAACATGGATGAGGATTGATGTGAAGGAACTTACTTCCTGGAGCTGATGATGACACTTCAGGAAGTCACTGCACCAGGAAGATAACCCCTGTAAATATATATACTGGTCGTTCTTCTGGAGTTTGGGCAATGTCTTTTCTTTCAACACACAGTGGATTCATGTCAGTGCTCTGGAGTTAATGTGACATTTAGGAAAGCGTAGACTTCACACAGGTCAGCGGTCTCTCCAGATGAGAGCACACTCCACTGCTTTATGAAGCTGAGTTGTATCCTGGCATTGTAATTCTGATGGAATTAGCTTTTTTTATTTCTGCCGCTCTGCCAACAGCAAGCTCGTTTTCCTCTGCTGTGTGACGCTGGAGTCTTTGAACCGTAAATTAGGATCTGGCTGCAGACACAACATCTGCTGAGCTGCAGCTCCTCTGTATCTCCTGCTCTCATCTCCCGCTCTCTACACTCCTCCTTGAAATGAATGTGTCTTTTCATTCAAAGGCCAGAGAAAACCTTTGTTTTGACAGTCTGAGAGGAAACCTTGATAGGCAGTTGATTAAGAGTCCTGCTGACACACAGATGTGAGAGGAAAGGATGTGATGCATTCAGGCTCAGTGGAGCTGCTTGGAGCAATACAATCAGCTGTCACAGGAGATTTTATTGTTCGTTTAGTTTTACATTTCATATGCATGATGAAAGAATGTTCTTAAAAGGGATTTTTTTGTATATTTTATTCATATTTAACCCCATGTTACTCTGAATTATTTAAGAAAACTTTGAATGGTTCCACAGTGAACCAATAGACAAAAAAGTGATGTGAATTCTGTATCACAACTTCCTGTTACAATCCATCAAGACCTCCTCGTTTCTGATTCTGTGTTCACTGTGGAGGCTTAGGAGAAAAACAATGCTTCTTTAAGAATTTAAGGTAACCTGGGGAGATTCTTTGAAAAGGAAATGATGCTTTTGTGTGTGAAGTATTTCTTGAAGATGTTATTTGCATGATATGTGGCATGAAACACATATCTTTGACATCAACAGAAGAAGGTTACAGTCAATATAGCAGATAGTCCAAAAATCATGTCATCGAACTCTCAGCTAGAAATCATTAACCATATTTAATATTCTGTGGAATATGGAATATGCCTCAGCTGTAATGCTATTGTGTATGATACAAATCTAACGTATTGATTCTTAACATGCTGTCCTGTGTTTTTTTCTGTGTGTGCAGAGCTGGAGGTGGCGAGGATGAGCACTGATGGGAACTTACCCGATCTGAAGTTCCCACAGACCGGAGGACAGGGCAACTCCATCCACCTGTCGGCCAACACGCTCAAGCAGCACGGGAGAAACGGTGAGGAAACACACCGCTAATCATGCTTCAGTTGGTGTGTCGTGTTTTATTCAGGATGTGATATAACAGACATGGCTATAAAAGATACTGTTGCATTGCTTTTAATTTCTTGCATTTCTTACATGGCCGCAAATTCATTACAGATGCATTGAATGACTTTACATGTTCCTTCCAAATCCTCTTATATGGTCTGCATATAAAACACCTGGAAACGATGTGAGAGTTTAAATAGGACCCATGCTGTACATTCTGAGAGCTGCCTCCAAACTAAAATGAGGCTGTTGAGAACAATGAGAAATGTCCACGAGTAATACCGGTCCATTTTTTGATTTTATTATCAGCCCATGTAAATGAGGCTGGGCCCCCGCGGCGCCCGGCTCCTCTCAGCTGGAGGACGCGTCCACGTCCAGCCGGGCTCAGGATCATTAGAGCAGGGTGGCCCATATCTCCCCGTCAGACGGCGCCGTAGCACCCTAACTGTTTCCTTTTCATCTGAGTGAGTGATCTCAGTCGCGGCAGGAGGGAGCTTCCTTTCATATCAATACTCCACAGTGAGGCTGCAGGAGGTGATAGTGAGGAAGAGGATTTTAACGAGAGGAATGCTCGCCTTTGTCAGTGCCAGCAGTAGAGACTAACCACATTTTTTGGGATGCTGAATTAAAATAACTGTCTGTTGATGTTGGAAAGATTTCTTTCCTCTTGTGGAATTATTTTGGCAACCCTGACGCTAGGTCTGATTTTTGACAGTTTACAACAGTGTTGCTAAAGCTCACTAGCGTTTGATATTATGTATAAGCCTTCAAACTAGCATATTGTTGTCAAATGATATTACCACTGCACGGCTTATTATGTTTAGGCTCTTTGTTGTTTTTAAGGCTCAATTCCTTGTTCCACTTGAATATAATCTTAATCCTAGAGTATGCAAACATATTTTAGACATATTAGTGAAGAGTCTAGCTTTGTGGCACCACAGAGTTTAGGGCATCTCTCCTATTATGTGTTTGTGAATGTATCTCCTCTGCTCAGGACTGAGTTTTTTTGTCCCATCGTCTTCCTAAAGGTGAGATCCGGATTGCGTTTGTCCTGTACAAACACATCGGGCTCTACCTCTCAACGGAAAACGCCAGCATGAAGCTGGGCAGCGAGGCGATGGCGACCAATTACTCGGTCATCGTTAACTCCCCGGTCGTCACTGCGGCCATCAACAAGGACTCCAACAAAGTGTACCTCTCCGACCCGGTCATCTTCACCATCAGACATCTGCAGGTACACTGTGCTTTCTGTCTCTTTTGCACACAAAGAATCCCATCTCAAAGTTGTATTCAGGAGGTGTGAAGGATTGCTGTTGTTTATTAGTCCGAACAAACACTAGACTGATCTCTTGAACACATATCCATCACACTGAGCCTCACTGCAGGCTGCTGAGTCATGGTGGGGAGCCACGACTTCTCCCTCTTGACTCCATTATCTTCTCCACACTCTGCTTCCCTCCAAATATCCCTGTTTGTCTGCGAACAGCGCCCTCAGCCATTACCATGCGTGTTGAACAACCATAGGAGAGTTGCAGCAGGTCTCATGTGTAGGAGGGACCTGGCAGGAAGCAACACGGCAGAAACACTCTGAGAGAATAAAAGAGGGAGAGCTTGTGGATGTCAACTGATGGTAAAATGTCAAGGGTCAACATCAGCACAGTTATTGCTCTGAATCATCTGCCTTAAGAGTCATTTGCAGATTACATCTTCTCTCATTGATAAAACGATGCCCTTTCACAAAAGTGTGTTTCCTGCACTTCTCAGCTTACTGTCTTTCAATCACGCTAAATTGACATAGACACACAGACATTTACATATAGAGTGCATTCTGTGTACACCGATGGCTGTACAATTAATCGTAAAATAATCATGCACAATTAATTAAACTTGATTGGATGCAATATTGACTTTTTGCATGTACTGTACAGAAGCTGTGGAGCATCACATGAAGACTCTGACGCTCTGATTATCTGGCCTACTTGTGGCTGCAGGACAGCATATTTGAGTTTCTTTGAACTACTCACTAATAACTGTGATAATCATCTTTACTTATATCAGATCAGCTGGCAAACGTTATAATCCCTGAATACCAACAAGCACTTTGGTCCCAGCTGTGTGCGTCACTTTTTTAGTGTCCCCTGGTTTTCGTTGTGTTTTCAGCTTCTTGTAGTGTTTTGTATTTGCAGGGATTCATTGATGCAGCACTTTTAGTCAATTCTGCGCATGTTTCGTCAAGTTGGGGAAGGTGTTTCTTCATTTGCGTCTGTTTTGGCACTTTTGTGTTTTGATATTTGCATTGTTACAAAAGCTGCAGCACATTTCTCCGAATGGAAATATTTTGGGCCACCGTAAAAATGATAGCTTATTCATCTAGAGTACGTCGAGTCGACCTTTACTTTGCCCTTGAAAATTAACCTTAGTTTTCTAATCTCAAGTGCTATTTTTTTTAGTTCTCCACACTTTATCCCACTCTGATGCGTGAGGTTTTGGATCGCTGCTCTTCTGGGGAGATGATGATGTGTCCTCTGGTTATTGTTTTGCTTCCCTGCCTCACCACTTAATGGGACTCATTAAAGTCATTAATGGGACGGAGGGTCGTCCTATCTGCTCGCCGAGGAGTCTTTTACACGCCGTTTGGATGTGTGAAGGGTAAACTCAGTCAGCGGCAAATTTACATTCACAGAGGATAAACCTTATTAGACTAATTAGCCTACAGCGAGAGTGAGAGTATGACAAACTGCAGCTCCTCGCAGAGTTAACAGTAAGACGGCGGACATGTTTAACCTTGGCAGCTGTGCATCACAAAGAAAAGCCACATCTGCTTTGCTTCTGAAGACACAAAATAAATTGGGCTCAAGAGGGAAGGGCGGTTGATGTATCTAGTTATCATTCCTTTTGTTTTGTTATGCAGTGGATGCGAGCGAGATAGCGCAGCGGCTGGTAAACAGAGGGGCAGTCCATTAGAGTTAAATAGAAAGTAAAAAAACAAAACAGGCAGAGGTTGCATGATGCTGTATGACAGTAAAACCAGCTTCATATTGAAAAGGGCAGGAGAAAACTATTCTCAGGATGTTTATTCTGCAAAGAAAGGATTTAAGCATTTAACTTGATAAAACTACCGGTGATAAACTCCAGACCCCTTGTTTGACCTTTTCAGGAGACAACCTGCGGCTTCACGCAACTAAATAAATGTTTCCGTTGTAGATTCAATAGGCAGTTTTTCCACAAAGACACACTCAAAAAACACTTTTATTTACCTTTATTTTCCTGTGATTTGAATATTGCACTAGTCCATATTGCAATACATTGTTGATCTATTGTCATAAATCAAATAAAGAATTCTCATCTGTGACAAAAACGACAGATTACTCCACTTAAAGGGGCAGCACTAATGTGTTCCTGTTATGAATTCAACCTTTTATTCATGTTTTCCCTCAAACAGCAGTCTGAGGAGAACTTCAACCCCAACTGTTCGTTCTGGAGTTACTCCAAGAGGACCATGACGGGTTTCTGGTCCACGCAGGACTGCCGCCTGCTCGGCACCAACCGCACACACACCACCTGCTCCTGCACACACCTCACCAACTTCGCCGTGCTCATGGCCCACGTGGACGTCAAGGTAGGCAAACTCTTCCCTCCTCCTGCTTCTCGGATGACCTGTTTATCATCAAAAAGTTTAATTTACCAAAATGCAATCGAGAGGAATGAAAAGGCATTGATCCGTCAGTAATGCTTTACAAGGAAAGTGAGCTTCAGCAGTTTCTGTTTGTCAATATGTGTTTTATATTTCCCTTGCTTTTTAAGTTCACAGGGTTGTAATAGATTGAGAAGTGTTTGCTGACCTTCACAGCACTTTGTAGACTAACATTTAAAGTGCCAATAAACACACACACTCTTCATATCGTTTTAAACAATGACCCTGTCTGTGTAAGTGTGTATCGATTGCAGCCGCCTCAAAACTCCCTCTGTAACAGCCCGGATTTAGGATGAGCTGCAGCAAACAATGCCTGTTTCAAGTACATTTATACACGATATATCCTTTAAATAATGTTTATTTTTGGCTTTCTAAACTTTACGTAACACTTGACTGCAGGCCTTTTAGATGGATAGACTCTTTTTGTGTCTCTTTTGCCCCTTTTCATAGAAGTAGAGTGGTATCACTCTGCAGGTAAATGGATGAATGCATCTTAAGCAACAAATCATGTTTCTATAATGACTAAAATCCATCTATTTGCTTATTTTATTTATGCATGAAAGTGGTCTTTTATTTACCAATAAAGACAGAAAAGAGAGAACAACGGGCACGTTAACACTAGAACCGCCAATCGGGTCAATTTGACCCATAGCTGTTTTTTATTGTATGTAACTTTTTTTCAATAAAATATTAAAGTCTTCCAGTCCCTGACTTTTCCTGAAAGTGTGTTATGTAGCACCCTATGTTGTTAAAAATTGTCAATATGAAGTCAGACTGAAGAAATTGCCAAAAACATTGCCATGTATACCTATTTCCGCCCAGCGGGTCATATTGACCCCACCCCTTTTCATATAAACATGACGTGTTGCTATAGCAATGCCTTTTGTCTACTGCGGTTCCTTATAGATTGAGAGATAGATTGAGAGAGAGAGAGAGATAGAGACAGTCTGTAGTGAAGGAGTGCGCTCACGGGAGACTGCTCGCGCTGCGCTCCGCAACAAACAGCTGTGGGGCGAGTTGAAAGTACGTTATGCTGGCCGGGGTGTCTAAATAATGCTTCCGGGCCAGCGGGCCATTTATAATGTCGAGCCCTGTCATATGAAAAGCTGAGAGTCCACAGATTCTATTGGTATACGTTTCATCCCTGTGCGATCAAAACTCACTGTTCAATAAAAGAACATTTTACCTTGAAAATCAATGCATTCTAATAGCGGGTCAATTTGACCCAGGTGGAGGTTTTAGGTATACAAAAACCTCTGGTGGTTCTAGTGTTAACATTGTATCCTCATATTGCTGGATTTGATCAATGCACCATTTTGGTTTTTTTTGCCTTCAGGGTAGCTGCAGAAGCTAAGTGGAATGAGCGCAGTTAGTGTGAGTGCCGGAGAGCAATTCATTGGGAGGTGCTAATGGAAGTTGTAAAAGAAAATAAGGCCTGTTCCAGTAAAGGAAGTGTAATTTGGCTTGGAGATGTGTGTGTTGTTTTTATTGTGGGCAGTACTTTAGAAAGCTCAGTGGGTAAAGAGGATGTGAGAGAAGACGTTCTGTGATGCTGACAGACGGATTAATATTTCCTGTCGCAGGAAGTTTGAGGAGTTGCCGCTGACAGGGAGAGTCTGGTCACTGCTGAGGCATCTGTCTCTGAGAGCCTCTCTTCTCAATCAGCGTCCCAGTTGGCTCTCGTCCATGAAACCACTCCAACTGCCTTCACTTCGCAAAAAGCATGCATGCACACAGTCTGAAATTCATCTTCCTCCTGCACACATGGCTCCAGGGAGGGCTGGGTGAGGGGTTTCTTCCAGAGGGAGCCACTGTTTGTCACTCAGCAGCGTGACTCTGCTGCCACTAAGCTCTCTGCAAGCTGAAGGCCAGGCTGGAATAGAGAGGGAGGCGCGAAGAATGGGATCCTTCACGCAGTGAAAGCAGAGCGGGGGGAAAGGAAGCCGTAAAAGGAGCGCTTTCACTCAGCCCAATCCTTTAGTGGTTTGGAAAGCCCGGCTTGCTTGTGGCGCTTCATTCACCGGAGGAAAGTGGACAGTTGTTACACCCCAGTTCTGAGTGATAGCGTTTTTCTCCCCCTACCTTACTCTTTATCTTCTCTCCACTCTGCTGTTATAAAAGGCCGCTTGTTCGAAGGTGCCGCTGGATGGCTGATACGGAGGCTTTTTATTTGCCAAACTGTCACAGTGTTGTATCTGAGAACACTGGTGAAAGGAGTGTGTATGTGAGAGGCAGAGAAAGACATTTCATAAATGCAAGACACTCAGTGTTTTTGTATCCATGGAAACAGGACATACCAATGCTGATCCCTGCATTGTTATTACTCATTACCCTCCGAGCAGCAGATTATATTCTAACCTTGTTTATTTCTTTAGTGGCATCGAAGAGAAGATGGGCGAAGCTGTAATTACAATTTTCCTTCAGAGGACAGACGCTCCTTGCCGCAGCACTGCCATCATCTTTCATCTTGTTGTTGTTTAGCTCATGGATGCTAGGCGCGCTACGCATAGTGATACTCAGGGATCTTTATCTTGTAGTGTTTTATTTTCAGCACCAAGTTATTGCATGCAAAATGCCACATAATGTGCATGAGACATTATGACCACTCTCCTTTTGTCCTTGGTGCTGATTTGAATTTTTAGGAAGCAGATTTAATGTGCATTTGAACATTTCATCTCACATCTAGGAGGGAAAGACTCATCATTACTCAATGAGTTGATATGTGGAAAATATATATTGTCGTCTGAAAATGGGAATTATTATTTATCCGTTATTGTTCCTTAATCTGTACCATCTAACATTTCCCAGCTCTTTCTGACTCCTTTGAGACCTAAATGCTGTCATAAAACGAATATATGTGCACTATGGGCGAAACTGTTTGTGTTATTATTAGACACCTCACACAGTGTCTCGTCAGGATTAATTATGTTTGAAGTCAACTAGTTCCTCAGAATAATCACATATCGTAGATAAAATGTGCGTACACAAAGATCTTTAGAGCCTTGAGGTTTTCTAATGCAGTGCCCTTAACTGGATTAGCTCATGTGAGATCTTCCTCGAGAACTCATTAAAGTCCAATATCTGAACCGAGCGCGTCAGCCACTCAAACGATATCTGTCAGACGCAGCGATCAGGTAACGCCACTCAGACGATCACAAGGGCATCGAGAGATGCCACCAACGCCGCCATGTCGCCACTCGAGCTTCTTGTTTGCTCATTTTAAAGCGATTTCTGATGCCTTCCACTGATCCGGAAACCCGAAGGGAAGAGCGCCGCTGGCCGCATAAACAAATGAAAACTGTTCTTGCAGACGGCAGCTGCGTGTGAGAGATTATACGTCTCTTTGGTATCTTTAAATCATGTTTGCAAACTGAGTTCTTGCAGCAACTTATTTGAATGTGACTTTGCTGAGAGCACTGATGATTGTAACCTCAAGATGTCCTGATTTTGAGCCCTCTTACTGTGTTTGAAGAAAACTTATTTTGTTCTCTATCCTGTAGATTGATGTTTAGTTTGATTTATATTATTGTGTCATGTATAAATAATAAATAAAACATGTATAGATAGTCCAGAAGTGGCACCAAAAACTAAAGTAAACACCAACAAATAACCCATCATGATGCGTTTTATAAGCTGTAGAAACCAAAGGAGCAACTACAAAGCAAAATAACAAATACCAAGCATTTCATTCTTTCATTGTCAGTGCATCAAAAGGACATTTCATTTAAGATACTGTAACACATCTTAGCTCACTATAATATGTACAAATCACAAGAAAATGTAATTGATTCTGACATTATCCTTATTCACACTGGATGCAGTTTAATTCTTCCAACTTGAGTGTCCAATTAAACATCTTTTATTTAGTTTCAGTACCATTTATTTGTTTAATTTTAAATTATGGAAACCCCAAAAAGCATAAAAGGGCCCATTTAAAACATAATTTGGGATTTTACAAGAGATCTTTGTACCCTTCAGAAGGGTCAATGTCAGCTTGGTTTTGTGCACATATTGGCCTTTTTGTTGCATAAACATTTCTTTGTCACAGCAGTTTAATAAAAAAAATGTAAACCCAAGGAGAACCATCATGTCAACAGGTGTCTTCACCTGTCAGGTGTCTTCACGTGTCAACAGGTGTCTTCATGTCTTCAAACATCTTCAAGATTCCATTTATAGTCATCAAAGCACCAACGGCTCTGTTTTTGAATTAAGGTCCACAATTTGTGCATTGAGATGAGAACACACACTTTAAATAAAGCTGAAGCCCCAGCTGAAGACATATGGAGCCGCAGTGCTTCCCCCTACAGGCCGTTATTCACGCAGTAGATGTGTGTGCTCAGATAGGCCCTCGGGAGGCATTGAGCTACTGGTAAGTGCCACTTTCCCCAACACACCAGTAAATATAAATCAATGGCACATCCCCCTGCATGATGGAGAGTGCGATATTTGGGTAACATTCATCACTGTCTTCATGGGACATCTCCAGCCGAGCACCATCAGACGGTAGCTGTGATGAGAGAGGACGGTCAAGGTTAGCGTTGTGTTTCATGTTGTACACACGGTGCTGGGAATAAATCTGTTTAAGGCACAGCCACAGAGGATGGAGACCACATTAAGTACCATAGCAACTGCAAGTCCTGCTCCGGCGTTATATCATAGTTATCGCAGCTCTGAACACAGTGTGGCATGAGGTGCATGTGCTGAATGTCAACTCCCGCCATGCACGCTGGAATATCTCCCCCAGCCCTTTTAAACGTGACAAATTCGCCCGGCAACTGATTCATACTGCAACTCCGGATCATAAATCCTCGGTCGTACCCTAGGTGAGGGTGTCACATGACTCCCTGCAGCGGGCCACTAGCCCTCAGCATGGCCTGACCGTATTTCATGAGTCCAACGCCGCAGCAGATTTATGCATTTTAATTGGATTGGCTTCATAGCCCCATGCTGGGAGCGGTTCGGTTGGGATGAAGGGTTGACGCTCTGTTCTCTTCGCCACTTCACACTTCAGAGAACGGGTTCAGGAGGCTTTGGCTCTGGACACGGAGTGTTATGGTAATTAAGTGCGTCTGATGAAGTGAGGTTCAGATGGTTCGACCAGCGCGATGCAAAATGCTCGTCGCCACGTCTGCTCCTACTTGTCAGAGTGCTCGAGAGCCCAGAAACCTTACTCTGTGCTACAAGGAGAGCAGATCAGGGGCAAAGCCAATCTGCCCAGACATCCGTCTGCTGGAATGAACAAGTATGTGTGTTTAAGAAATAAGAGAAAAACTGAGCAGAGAAAGATTGGAAGACAAATCAAATGTGCACAAATGTGCCTCGCTCCACTAAGTAACATGGGCACTGTGTGACTCGAGGACACAGCGAGTACATTTCTGAAGAAATTACGTCTGGACGCGTTAGAGCCTCCTGGACTGATTCCAATCATTGGGGCTTGTCGGTGTGAGGTGAGCTGCCGAGGCTCTGCAGATCACATCATTTGCCATCCTGTCTGGGCACAGCCCCCAGTGAAAGGAAACTTTTCAGCAGAAACAATGTGGCTGGCGACGTCTCAGCCATCATGCACCTCCCAGAACAAAGACATGACTCCTCAGTAAATCCATCACCAGGTGTAGAGACTTCACGCCTTTCTCTCTGACCTGGCCCCTCTCCAATGGGAGGTGAGATAGTGATGGATGGTGCGGTAGACCTCAGGGTCCCCTCACAATGTGCAGCAGCTAGTACCACCCAGTACCACCCACCGCATCAATACCTCTGTGAGGCTGAACTGTGTGTCACATGCACCTACAGCACAGGCAGGCTCAGGCATCTGTTGCCACCCACTGCGTGTGCACCCCTCTAAATTACGCCTCACACAGACACACACACACTGTAACATCTTGCGGCCCCCCACCTCGCCCCTCCAACATATACACAACGGCTCATCAGGCAGGAAAATCAAAAGAGCGCTCTCCCCAGACTGGAGGAGCGCTGCGGCTGTTATTGTAGCGGAGCGCCTTAATGATCAGCATCTGTTCCCCTCTCTGCTGCCTCTAAACAAGGCTCTCTGCCATACTACATCCCCCTAGTTCCCTCACTGTAACTCTACTGGGGGGAGCACGGAGAAGAAAGACAAACCACTCGTGGGTGTTGATGGTCTCTCTCTCTCCCTGCCCCCAGAAAAGAAACTGCTGACTGGCTTTAAAGATGAGCTTGCCTGAGAGATATGCATGCCTTCGCGCCGTTGTTTCTCTACGTAAGCAAATATTTCCCTATAACTGAGGGTTTTGCATTATTTGCTGCAAGCCAAGGCTGCGTACACACACCTTTTAATATGTCTTAAGACTGGTTTTATCTGGTCTGTGATGTAAACACTGTTAAAAGGAGTAGCTTCTGTCTTCAAACATGTGCAACATTCTTGTGTTTTAAACTAATGTTTGATCCACCTTACCTATCACACATAGACATGTTGTCAAAACCTTCCCCAGATAGTAGCTGAGTCCCTGCAGGAATAACAGTCAGTCATTTCGTTAAAATACCCCCCATCCCGTCCCCCCTTGGGGAGTCTCTATTCCCCCCGGTTGCTAGATAGTAAACTGTCAGATGACGTTGCAGTCCCTAAAACCAGATGTGGGTTTTACAGGCAATCTGCACATCTGCTTCCCTGACGTGTGCTTGTTTAATGTTAAATATTGTAGAATGAGATGTCACAGATGAATCAACATCTCCCTGCCATCTTCAAAATTGTTCATTTTCAACTGATTTTAAATATATCTATTTATTAATATCATTATTTAAAATAATTAAACAGTCACAATTTTGGCTTTGATCACGTCTGACTATTTCTCAATTACTCTTTTTCTTTGTGCAATTTATTCATTATTGTATCTATCGGTTGTAAACTTATATGCATCATATCCATCTAATGTAACCATTCATTCATGACTTCCAACCAGTTCAAGCATCTGTACATTAGTTGGAACCATGTTACCATTTTTCCATTACCTTTATCAATTTAAATTGTGCATGCATTACTTTAGGCTATCTGTTGTAAACATCTTTTGCATCTTAGCTCCATTTTAGCATTAACGTAACATTGTTCAAGTATTTATTTATTACTTTAAACCATTTGTATTGGTTATCCATAACTTTTAGCTGTTTCAATCACGTATGCATTACTTTAAGCTAGCTTGTAGAGTTGCAGAGTAAAAGTAGAAATGCTCTATGGCCCGGTTTATACATTTCTAAGCTCCAGTGCTAAAAGTCTTTTCTTGGCAGATTGTTGGCAGACGGATATTTCTCAGTCTTTGTTTAAGGCCACATAAGTCGGTTATTCTGCAGATTCGGCTGTTTTTGGGCAAGTTGCCTTTGCCCTCTTCCGTCCAAGTATCCCTGTGTGCACTTGGCTTTTATGGACTGATGTAAATTCTCTTTCATGGCCGCGGAGGAATCGCTGTTGATCCTTATCTCTCCCGTAAAGCTGCAGATTTATGGTCAGGAAAAGGCTTTTTAGAGCCCAGAACTGGCTGTGGTTGCAAATTACACTTTGAAAAGAGAAACATTTCTAAAAGCATCAGTGGCAGTTATTGAGCATGTCGTGCTTTGATTGTATTTCTGTTGTGTTAGTGGGAGACACCTGCCGCCCTCTGGACCGCTCACTTTGTTCCACTTGTTTCCTCAGCGAGATGAAACAGTTCAGATTGATTCATGCCGAGTAATTCATGATTGATGTGTGCCACCTGTGGCTCGATCTGGCACGGGGTATTGATAGCACTTTACACGCAAACAAAATAATATTGGAAATAAAAGAGGGGAGCTGCTGGAACTGGATGGTGATTTAATTGTATGGTCATGTTTTTTTTTATCAGCATTGTCTTTTCCTTACAGTCAAACAAATCTGTTGGTCTGTGTCCAATATACTCTAAAATACTAGTTTTTCCTGGACTTTGCTGCAAGTTGACCTCCTTCTTTGTGCCCTCCTCTTGCAGAACACAGACCCGGTCCATGACATGCTCCTGGACGTGATCACCTGGGTGGGCATCCTCCTGTCTCTGGTCTGCCTGCTCATCAGCCTCTTCACCTTCTGCTTCTTCCGCGGCCTGCAGAGCGACCGTAACACCATCCACAAGAACCTGTGCATCAGCCTGTTCATCGCAGAGTCTCTGTTCCTGGTGGGCATCAACCGCGGGGACCAGCCGGTAAGACACCTTCTATGGAGTCCGTTTATTTAGCACCTCTGCAATAAGCCTCCTGCACAAAGTAAACATTTCTAAATAGTTGCTTTTACACTCTTTATGATAAACTGAGCTAAGCTAGCTTGCTGCTAGATCCAGCTATTAACAGTTTTTTAATATTCAAACATTAGAGTTTAATCAGGCTTTCTTATCCTACTCTTGCCAAGAAAACCAATCTCAAAACAAAGAGGCTGGCATTAAGTACAATCACTTGAAAAATTTGGCCAAAATGAGTATAACTTCTTTATATAAATCCAGTTGCTGTATTTTAAACATCTAGTCAGTAAGGAATGAAATGAAAGTGTCTAAACAAATAAAGACATGAATAACAAAGTTTTATACAAATAATTGTTGCTAATTCATAGTCCAGAGAAAGAAAAGCATTCATATTAACCTCCACGGAGGACCGCCACCTTCTTCTCCTCTGATTTGAAAAGGGAGTGTAACCTTTGCTGTCCCTCCCACAGAGAGAGAGAGCCTGTGGCCATGAACTTTTCCATTCTGCTCGGCACTGAGGGGAAATACTGAAAGGAGAGACATAGATGCACTTTATTTGACAAACACTCCTCTCGGTCCCCTGGCTGCAAAAGAAGCAAACACTCACTTGAGATGACGCTCACACAGAACACAAATGTTATTCTCTCGGGTACTGCACACACTCAACGACATGAATTCATCCTTTCACTCCCTAACCTCCTCATGCTGCACTTCTCACATTTATAAACTCTTCAGAATAATCTGCATTAATCCTTTCGACACACTAAACCATCGTTTAATAACTGGAGTTGCAGCTGTGTGTGCCATCTTCAAGTGTGTGTGTTCACACTTTAGACAAATGTCATTACATGTGTACTGGAGGGCGGAGGGCTTTGCTCCACCCACAGCTTCATGCTGTCGTGCCACTTCTGTTTCCAATGAGGCACAGTTATATTTGCTCTCAGATGGAAACATACTGTAAATGATTGTGTGACAGTATGTGTCCTTTATTTAATATCATTGTTTAAAACATGCAGTTACATGCTCCTGGGAGAATACTATTTTCAGAGAAAGGGAAGACTTCATTTGCGCTGCACTTTTTACAAAACAAACTGCTGTAAATGGTTGAATAAATAAATACAAACATTCAGCAATCCAATGTTATAAATAATAATAATAATACATTTTATTTATACAGCGCATTTTTGGGTACTCAATAACATTTTACGGCGTAAAATGCATAAAAACAACAATTAAAGAACACACTTAAAATACATAATGCCAAAAGTGATTTTTTATTTGTGCAAGATGCATTAAATAGGACCATTTCAACTCAACCTAAATCAAACAAATAAAAGTCATAACAATAGTTGCATATTAAAAGGAAAAAATAACATTAACAATTAAACAAAAGTATTGAGTAAATAATAAAAAACTAATACAAATAAATATCTCAAAAGTATATTTAAAAAATAGAAGGCAATAACATTAAAACATATTATATGATTTACAGAGAAAGAAATATAGTGTTGTTATTTTCAGCCTAATGGTTTAAAATGATAATAATATCCCAGTTTAACCTCAAAGCTTCCTCTTTGAAGTTAAAGAAAATGCTCTGCCTTTTACCTCGCCCTCTATAACCTTTTATGGGTTTGATTCACCGCCCGGCTCTAAGATCACTCTCCTGCACTGCAATTAATGTCCACTCAACCTTTTAGTTATTTAATTGAACCCATTTCAGTGACAAAACTCCCCAGTTATGTTCAACTGTGCCGATAATTAGATCAATCCCTGACAGTAGCAGTGTGTCTTATTATTGTTAGAAAGTGTGTGGGCACATGCAGACTTAGAGAGTGTGTAACTGCACGACGAGCTCATGCGCACCTGGCCGCAGTATTACATGCTCTGAGCTCCAAATGGCTGCAGGACTCCTCTTCTTCATATCTCCCTTTCATCCATGCCAGCGACAGCAAACAGGAACACATGGGCTCAGTATCTGCAGCTCCTGCCAGTCACCACAGGCTCACTTCCAACAGCCTCAGCCAAACAGAGCTAAGCAATGCTAATTGTGAAGAAGACACAAACATGCAGAGGTCAGAATATGCTGTTCAGTTATAGTCACATATTCTGCCCTCTAGCAAGCCATTTAATCCTGCAGGAAACCAGAGAACAACTGATTGTGGTTACTGTCAACACTCACACTTCCCTTCCTTCTCAGATTGCTTGTGCGGTCTTTGCCGCCCTGCTGCACTTCTTCTTCCTGGCGGCCTTCACGTGGATGTTCCTGGAGGGCGTGCAGCTCTACATCATGCTGGTGGAGGTGTTTGAGAGCGAGCACTCACGCAAGCGCTACTTCTACCTGGTGGGCTACGGGGTCCCCGCGCTAATTGTGGCCGTTTCCGCTGCAGTGGACTATCGCAGCTACGGGACCGACCGAATGTGAGTTCATTTCACAATCTGTCCTAAAAGCTGCGGAAGAAATGGTTTCCCTTTCTGCATGCAAAATGTCTTTTTTGGGGCTCAGCTTTAGACTAGAGTACATACAATCTAGAGTGGTTGCTAAAATAATAATTACAGTTCAAATGTGCACAACAAAAAGTACAGGCAGAAAGTCAAATATGTCAAGTTGCAATGGATACCAAAGAGAGCAATTTATGTTAATGATGAGAAGACAATTCTACTTCCAGTTTTAGAAAATAACGTCACATCTGGGGATTGTTATGGTGCAGAAAAGGCTTTATTTGCTGACCCTCACATGCCTGTCTCTCTTTTGTTCGAGGGTCTCTAACAATCTTGCAGATGATGCTACAATAGCTATAGCTCATCATCAACTCTTAATGAAGCAGAACGGGGACGGGAGCTGCTGAATTGACATGGTTCTGACAGTGAGAAATGCTCACTTGACAAGATAGTATTGCTGGATGAATGGCTGTTGTGGCTAATGTCTTCAGCATTTTAGGATGCACAAATTACATCAGGATGGGGGGGGGGGGGAGAGGGACTATGAGCAGGGAGATGAAAAGGGAAAGAGAGAGGAAGAGACAGCAGATTAACAGAGAGACACACACTGCCTTTTAGTATTTCCTTCTGAAGCTGCATACACCAAGTGCTCCATAAACCAGAGCAAGGGTCGCCCCCCGTTCCTCAGAGTAAATCTCAAAGCCATCTGAAATAATGAAGACCAGCATCAGCAGTTTGCTTCCAAGATGTTTATCATATATGGCCCACACACACACACACACACACACACACACACACACACACACACACACACACACACACACACACACACACACACACACACACACACACACACACACACACACACACACACACACACACACACACACACACACACACACACACACACACACACACACACACTGGTAGTTCCTGGTGATGGATGAGGTGATAGCTGCCACCGCCTGAGCCTTGGCATCATCTGAATAATTAAAGCCTGCCACCGGTGGAACAATTATTCGCCGCCATTGAAGGATGAGGGAAGGGACGGGCGGGACGAGTGTTGAATAGCAATAAGTGTGTGTGTGTGGGGGGGGTTGGATTTAAGGGGCTATAGCAGCATTATCATAGGCGGTCTCGTTTTAAATATCCAGCAAGTGACCCAACATTAAAGTGGAAACTCTGAACTCAGGAGACCTTTATTAAATTACTCTTTGAGAATGATTACTCTCAATGGACCCTTGAGCAAGGCAGCTCTTCTGGAGTCAGCAGAACCAGGATTACTCAGTTTAATGAAAGTAATACATCAAACCACTTGGACCCTCTTGAAACCAGTTTCAGTAAAGTAGTTGTGTTACTGTAGTGCAGAATAATGGCTGGGTTTAGTCAAAGTTCTCCCGTAGATATTTATTGTAAATATAAACACTTATGTTTACTTTCAGCCCCTCTCGTCAAAAGCATTATACGCTTCAGGCCTGACAGACATGTTGGATGCATTTGAATTCTTAAAAAAAGATCTGCAAATAACCATATTGCTTTAATATATAGTTAATTGAAACCTGTTATGTGTTATTGCATTTTCACATCAGCAAGTATTCAGGACTCAGGGTAAATGTTAGATATTAGCTGTGTTAGATATGTATCTTTAAAGCACACTAGTTGGGATAGTTTGGTTAATAATTCAAGAATATTCAACACATTTTCATCTTTTGGAAGGAGGTTTTATTCGTAGTTTCTCTCAAAATCCTATTTATTTATAACAAGCTATACTTTGGATTTTCTTTTTCGAGGGCGGTTGTGCTACATGCTTCTTCACTAGTCGGCTTCTAAGGACACCAGCTAACCGGGTGTATTTCAGTAGAGAGAAGGCTGACACCGAACACATCACACCAAAATTGATAAGCACTACAGGTGGAAGGGAAAACTCGTAGTTTTTGATCAGTGGGTGAACTGTCCCTTTTTAAGATTATACTTTAAAGGGGCCCTATTCCGCTCATGTTCAGGTTCATATTAGTATTTAGAGCCTCTACTGTGACAGGCACAAAGAAACAACAGCCTGCAGCTCCTACCACCCACCACGTCTCTACATCTCTCTGATCTGAGGAAGACACGAACAATAAGAAGCTTCAGCGTCATTTCTTTCCACGATTCGCAGCACACACGCTTTGATGAGCTGCCAGATTCTCTGCGTGTCTTCTGTTTGCTCTTCTTTACGCTTCCATATGTGTTTTTCTGTGTTTCCTCCTCTTATCCAGTGGCATCAGAGAGCAGGAGACATATCAACAACAAAGCAGCAGTCACTTCTATCCCGTCACTTCCCCTATTATATGCTCTCTGCTCACACTGACACGTCTGCAGTGACAAACATGTGCATTCTGGTCCTTTTGCAGTGGAGGTTTTAAAAGTACAGTATGGCTGCAAATACATTTTTTTTTATGCAAGACAATGGGACCAAAAAGCCTTCATCAGATCGTGCAACAATTGTTTTGTCAAGGACATTTTAAGAGACATATTTGCTTAGCTTTCTGTCTTTCTACAGAACTATTCACCCCTAATTTCTTCTAAAGTGCCCCCTGCACTTTATATTGTTTTAAAATACCATTAAATGCCCCCCCTTGAAAGACAACACGCCTGTATGAACTATAATTGTCCAGTGTCCAAAAATGGAGGCGTCTTTCTGCTGCAGCAGCGGAGATTAACAGATTAATAATTCAACCACAGGTCATAAATCAAGTTTTTCTTTTGCTATTTCTAAGCATCACTTCCACCTTCTTCTGTCCTGTTGCTCCTGTGTTTATTTCTTCTCACTGTTTTGATATGATCTTAAGGTCAGGAGAGCGTGGTGTTTAATTATTGACATAATTACAGCAGAGTAATTTAGTGAACATGAACATGTGAGGCTCCTTGTGTTTGGACATGTCAGGGTCAAGGGCAATCCAATTCCTTTGGAGTGATACTACCTTTCAATTAAGAACTGAGTCGGTCATCAATTATCATCTGTAATTGTAATATCCTACTTAACCCTACAAATTGAAACCGAGTCGAAGCAAAAAGAAAGAGTTTCTCAAAATTAGCACCATAGTCGAAACAGAGCAACATTTTAGGAAACCAAAAAAACGAAGTGCTGTCTGTATGTATAAACACATTGTTAAAGGGCCCATGTCATGGCCATTTCCACTGATCATAATTCCATTGTTGAGGTCTACTAGAATAGATTTATATTGTGCAATTTTCCAAACTCACATTGGTTTCTCATACAGCATCTCTGTAAACTACGTGCATTCACTGAATTTCACTCTCTGCCTTTAACGGCTCGTTGGAGCTCCAATAGCTCCAGCCCCCACCCTCCCTGTGAGCACAGTGTGCTCTGATTGGTCGGGACGTTGTGAATCACGCTGAGCTCCGTGGAGGTGTTGTTTCCTTGTTTAGGATACACAGCCAAACACAGCCAAACTCATCCTGAGCACACACAAAGTTACATCCGAAGTAAAAACAATAAGTGTGGCTTGATATTGAGTAAGAAAAAGGTTGATAAACGCTGTGAGAATGGGTCTGCAGAGAGAATTTTGCCGCGATCCCAACTGTCTGTTATCAGCCTGCAGCCAGGGAGGAGAAATCAGCTGAGCTGCCTGCTCCCTGCACACAGATGTGTGTGTGAGGAAGTCCGTGGATTGGTCAATTTGGACCAATCAGCGGGGGCTTAACGTAACGGCTCCGCGGACGTAACGTAACGGCTCCACGGATTGGTCCATTTCGTTCGGGGTACGGCTTGACATCATGCCGTACCCGGAAGAATCAAATGGACAATGACGTATCTCCAACGAGGCGTTTTGGGGAGGTATTTTCTGTGTTAGAGTTTTACTCGCTACAGGGTGTACTTTGAGGGACTCTGCACACCGTTTACATCCATAAAAACCTTCATAACACACAAGGGGACGGGTAATAACCAGAAAAGCATGACATGGGCCCTTTAACAAAGGCATATAAAGACATGCAACTAATATGAACCTGACAATGAGCAGAATAGGACCTCTTTAACTGTGACACCTGTTTTCTGATCAAAGCCCATTGAAACTCATTGAAACTGAAAACCTTTTCCTTCAAATTCCTTCTCATGTCCATAATTCTCCAGCCCCTTGCAGCAGTCTGTGTTGTGAAGAGCCTATTCCTCTGAGTCACTTCCTCTTGATGTATATCCTCGCTGTATGAAGCCATAACCTAAATCTTTCTCTCCCCCCCTCCTCTCTCTCCTCTCCCCCTTATTGCAGATGCTGGCTGCGCCTGGACACCTACTTCATTTGGAGTTTCATAGGACCGGCAACCTTGATAATTATGGTAAGCGAACCCCCCTCCCCCCTTTCTGCTCATTAACCCTACTTAGCCTGCGGGTCGTCCCTTAAACGCTCCAGCGAGATCCTTTCCTCTTTCCTCCCTCTCTTCTCCGCCCTGTTGAGCGCCGAAGTCTCCGCGGGCACAGCTGTCCCGAGAAACAGATGAGGGGTGTGAGGATATATCGCAGTGTGTCACCCGCTGCAGTCACCGGCTGAGACCAATTTTGGGGGGGGGAAGAGAGGGTAGGAGGGGGGAGACGTAGAGAAAAGAGAGTGAACTCTGCTCAGTATGCAGTGTTGGAGTAATCCACTCCCAGATTATGATTGATTCTGTTCCTGTTCCTACTCTACTACACTACCTTTCTCCACCCCTCACACACACACGCACGCACACGCACACGCACACGCACACGCACACACACACACTCACACACACTCCCTATGTCTTGCACGATTAGGACAACCCATATTTTACAATAAAATGTGTATTTTACTGATCCCACTGCTTTAATTTTGATTATCTTTTAAGACCGTGATAATGTAACAGTCAATAGCATATTAACATTCATTTAAATTATACTCTTTCAGTGTTTAGTATTGTTATTATGATATAAACATATGTTAGTTGTGACGGTTAACATGCTGCTGCTTCATCGGGGGGAAAAAACCCAATTTGGAAATGAATAAATGATATCTAATCCTATGTAAGTAATTCAAATTAATTCTGTTATAACTTACAAAAGGTGTAGTAACATTTCTGAAACAATAGTGTATAACTTTTAGGGCAAAGTATATTAGATTATTATATCATTTTTTTGTAACCAGTAATACTGTATGAAAAATCTAAATCAAGAAAAGAAGCTGAACATACAGCATTAACAAATCAAATCAAAATGAAGATAATAGTTTCCATGCTGGGAAGAAGAGACCAGATCCAATTGTTCCTCAGGAGTTTGGTGAATATTTAGGGCAAAGATGCCTTTTAAGTCTTTTATATTCTCGCCTCTTATTATCTTAATGTTCGCTGTGCAGCAGTGAAAGCGTACTAATTGCTGTATTTCTTGAGGAGCCACTCCGGCACCCTTATTTAGCGACCAGGTTTGACTCATTATCTGATTTTGTGATTTCTGACTTGCAGAGAAAAAGGAAATAATGAGACTTTGCAGGTGCAAACGTCAAACTCAACTTAAGTTTTCATTTCACATCTTGAAACCTTGTGCATAAAGAAACAGAAGTACTCCAAAGGAAGTCAAATTAAAAAGTGTCCTTTCATGGTACAATTAAAGTGTTGCACTGCTTGACATCCCTCCGAATAAAGGATTTCATCGCTTGTGATATAGCAGGGGAATTGTTGATCTGTAGTCCCTGGACAGATGTTGTAAAGTCACCCTTAAAACAGATTATATTTAAAAATACAAAATGTAATTGTGCAATTTCTGTATGGAGGTATTGAAACTTTTTCAATTGACAGAACTCTAAAAAATCAAGCATTTCACCAAAAAAGGTATCAATGTGAGGTGTATTTTGCTTAATGTGAAAGAAAAGTACCTCAGTGGTGTTGGCAGTTATTCCCAGAGGTTTTCTCTAAGTGTGAATATGATGAGACGAGTGTGAGGAAGTCATACGTGCAGCCCTCCTCTCCCTCTTATGTTTCTGTTGTTCCACCATCATGCACTCATAGGATTTCTCCGCTCTGTTTGGCAGAAACTAATTTAAAATGAATGAAAACACCCCCTCTTCCTCTCTGTGTCCCTCAGCTGAACGTGATCTTCCTCGGCATCGCCCTCTACAAGATGTTCCATCACACGGCCATCTTGAAACCAGACTCTGGTTGCCTGGACAACATCAAGTAAGAGCCCTCGGATCATCCGGATATCTATTAAAGTGGAACAGAAATAGCTCCTGGTGACGTTTTCCTACAGATGAAAGCTTGTTTTAGAGTGACAACTGAATTGTGTTTCCTTCAGTTCAATGAAACACTGCTAAAGTGACACGTGTGCATGTCACTTTTCCTGACCCCCCCTTTGAAACCTCATTAAAGGCACTTATCCAACTGTTTAAAGGTTTTCTGGTTTAAGCTACCTTGCTAAACGTTAACCCCACGGGTGAGTTTCATTTCAGTTTTGCTTAAAGTTTCAGATAAATAGCTTTTACTTGAGTCCAGACATCTGGTGGTGCAATATGTTACCGTATGTTCAGCTAAAATACCCCTTGTGGAAAAATAAGAAAGGATTAGAAGGTTGTATTGCTTGTTTTAGGGTTATTTGTACAACGCTGCTTGATTTGAAGGAGTTCAATCGTTTAATTATGATGCAAAAGCTTTAGTTGTTTAATCCATTAAACAACATATGTGCGGACTAAAGGTCTTTACATACAAATAAACCACATGAAAATCAGTTGATTAAAGGCCCTACAACTCAAATGATCATTCATGTTATCCATTTGTATTGCAAAGATATTGATTTGTGCAGCTGTTAGTGCCAAAGCATTGTATTTTGACTGCACTGTGGATCTTAAAAACACCCCGTGACGTGTGCATTACACTCCACAGATCACGCAGTAGAGAGTCTCGTCTTCTCAAAGTTTCCCGCAGAAGTGTGTGTGATGTGTTTTTGAGTCTGTCCTCTGGAGGATGACGGTCTTTTGGGTCATTGTGTTTGACGTCAGCTGCAGCTACCTGGTGTCGGGGGGGGGGGGGGGCTCCTCCACAGATGGTGTAAAGTTGTTTTTTCCGCGCGGTGCTATGATGGATAAGGGTCTCGCCTCTGTTTTTGCTGTCTGCCTGGCTTTTTGAAGCCGCTGTGGACACATTAGTGTGCTTTATGGCTCAGGTTGTTCTCTGTGGCATCGCATCGCTGGGTGTGTGTCTGCCCCGTCTGCCCCCTCCTCTCTGCACGGGGAGACACGTAAAAAAACCTCCAGCAAACATGATGTAGCTGCTGCAGTCAGGCTGGGTTTCTATGTGAACTCACCGCAAGATGTTTGTGGTCTTTAAGTGCTGCTTCTGATTAAACTGACATCACCGTCCCTTTAACATGACATGTAAAGACGTTCAGCGTTTATTAGATTTGTCACTTCTGAGATAAGTTGCTATATTTAGCATTTTGGTAATCCTCCTGTGAACTAGGTAAACCCAGTGGCTTTTTGCATCAGCCAGTTACTTAGTTATTACAATAAAGTATTATTTCTGTAGTCCTGCTGAAACAGAAAACTTAACTTCCATAGCAAAGGTAAACATGGCTGCACCACAAAGTTTATTTCTTACGTTGAGGTGAATTTGTACTTTAAATGTACTGCCAAGTCTCACACTTGTACAGCTAACAGACCAAATAATCACCTGTTGATATATATGAACCATTTAGATTGAAGAGTCAAAACATTGAATAGGATAAAAAGGCTTTGAATAGTGATGTAAACTGGAAAGATATTGAATGATTCGTCTCCAATATAACACAATCTCTAAGACAAAGACTTGTTTCTGATAAAGTTGAATACTGATGTAAACTGGAATGATATTTCAAAGGTTTAAACGGAGGCAAAAACACAGAAAAGGCTTGGTGTGCCTACATATAGCTTAGCGGAGCTCTTTGATCCAAAACTCCTCTACCTAACATTTCCCTGCTCCATTTCTGTGTCTTACTCACAAGATACATTGCATACTTTGTTCTGCTGTAAAATATTGACTGCTGGAGTTCGCAGCGTGGTTTGATTTATTACAGCGGCCTCCCATAATGCACCACACAGCTGACCTTCTGACCTCCGAGTCTTTCCGACCTCGAAGCAATCTGCAGCGTTTCAGATGACCGTTGGAAAAAAAATAAATGGTGTGCTGCTTCTGTCAGCCTCTCATTCGCCTGACACACTTGAAACCTTTCTCAACACGCGCCTGCACAAAGCTTAAAAACAGGAAGTGATAAACACAAACAGGAAGTAACAGGTCTTCAACATGGATTGAATGCAATGCAGCATATCAAAGCCAGTAGTGTGCAGTAGTCTCTCAGATCCATGATTGCTTTCCACTTACTGAGTTATCAAGGTGTGATGGTGATGATAGTACGGGTTAATGCAGTCATGTTAATGAGGTGCGTCCTCTTTTGTCTTCTCTTTGCACCGACTTATTCCTCCTTATGGTTTGATGTCACGATTTCTCCTCAGATTTCATCACGCTGCTTTCTGTTAATATGAATGTTTCTTATCTGTTTCTCCCTCCCTTCTTCTTTTGATTTGGCTGTGTGTTTGTAACATCTTTCTGTTTTCTATCCATCCATTTTTTTTCTTTTCCTTTTCGTTTTAGCTACCGTTATTATGATGGATGTGTTATTGTAGAGTGGCACTGGTAAGATTTCACAGGATGTAGAGTAGATTTGATATTGTGTTTGATGTGTTTTCCCCTCCTCTCCTTGTAATGCAGCTGCCCTGTGATTCATGGATTAAAATATGACTCCTGCGCTACTGTAGCTTTAAAAAACTAACTTCTAAATGCATCATATTCAGAGCATAATGACCTCAAATGGGGGACTTTGCATAGCTTCCTCTCTGTGCAGATAAAAGTCTTCAAATGCTAACGAGATGATTTCAAAGACACAAAACATCGATGCCAACATCTGAAACATCTTGATGTCTTTGAGCTAATTAGCATTTTTAGCATGCCTTTGGTTCAATAATGAACGTCCCGTCGGGGTGATCACAGCATGTCCTCTTTTCCTCCTATAAAATGGCTTTATGCACATTTGAAGCAGGTTTAAATGACCAATTCCAATCTCATACATAAATGATCTGTGACATTGCAGTGAACGCTAAAGGAAGTCATTTTGAGGGGAAATGCTGGTAATTCGATGCCACAGTCTGATGTAGCTCTCTGCCTATAATTGTAGATTTGTTTCAGTTTTTCTCTAAATAGCACAATAAATCTTATCTGCTGCACAGATGGATAGAAGATTTATATATTGCACTAGGACTCAAATGTTTCCCTGAGCCGATTGCGTGAATGCTTTATTCAAAATTTGACTGAAATACACATTGAATTAGAAATATCCCTACATTTTTTTTTTTTAAATAATTTGATTCCCTGCCATAAAATGCACTTAACAAACATTTTCAAGCCTAATGATGGCCGAAAAAGAGTTTAAAAGTCCTGTTTTGT
Source organism: Trematomus bernacchii (assembly GCF_902827165.1). Classification (NCBI taxonomy): domain Eukaryota; kingdom Metazoa; phylum Chordata; class Actinopteri; order Perciformes; family Nototheniidae; genus Trematomus; species Trematomus bernacchii. The sequence goes on from NW_022987685.1 coordinate 4,465,682, forward strand.
TACAGTAGCTTTAAAGCGTGGAAAAGCTGCGAAACTAAAAAGCACAGTCTTCTTTTGTAAGTGAGCTGTTCTGCTTTTTTGCCTCAAGGCTCCTTCTGTGCAGCTCTCAAACTCATCCCCATATTGTATCTGATAACTCCAGGAGGAGATATGAATTGTAGCCTCTTCATATCCTGTCCTCTGCGATGCATTCCTCGTGACCTCCCGTGTCTCCATCATAAAACACTCCTGCAGCCAAACGTTTGCCGGTGAGAGGACGGTATTTGGCTCTCTTTGTGCACACTGCTTGTGTTTCTGTGTCCGTTCTGCGGACAGCCGCTTGATAAAGTACCTCTCCCTCCAGGTCATTAAGACAGCCCTGGGAAAATTATGTTTAATGGTTGCCCTGGTGAATTCATAAATCATTTATTTTTGCCGCACACCTGGCCCATTTATAACGGCTTAAATGTGAAGGTCTGCCAGCATTTATGAGGCGAGCTGCGTTCTTCACAGAAGCAGGACAATTACGGCTATCACCTGAAAATCACCGACAACCTGTCTGACGCGTGGATGCAGCTTTAATCCTATTTGTGTGTTGTTTCCCTCTTTAATATCTGAACAATTTGTGTATCTCCATTTCCTTGTCATGTGATTTGATTTATTTCTGTTTTCTTTTTGTTATGTCGCCACATCGCTCAGCTATCAGGATTATGAACCTGAGATCAAGTAAGACAAAATTTGAAGGCCTCATTTCCCATAATGCCATATTTCAATCACTCCTCCATGTTAACAAATCCATGCAGGTGCCTATGTGAGTCATTAACATGATTTATTGCGTGTTGAAGCCCGCATTAGTGTGCACACGGTTCCCCTTTCTTACATATACATTTCCTCAGAGGTGACATGCAGGATTAGTTTGAAATGGCTCTTCAGTGCAGTCTGCAGAAATATTTATTTAAGTGTAGATATGGCGCTGCAGATTGAAAACATAACAGCTGTAAAGGGAAATCCTTCATGCAAGCATGTTGTTGCACATGATATTAAGCTTAATTCAAGGCACCAAAACACCACAGAAGAAGACCACGTGCCACTTCTCTACATGAAGATGGAGCCTTTTATTCCTAATAGACTTTGTTCCCATTCATCTCAGTTTACAAGACTCTCAGGTAATAGAACCCAACATGGACTCATGTAAATAGTCTTCAAATGAAAATGCCATCTTTGTTAGCCTCCCGTTCTGACAGGCCTCCATTATCGTATATACGAATCTGCCGTTTTATGACCATCTCTGGCTTTTTAAATACTCAACGGCATGGCTTGGAAGAGAGCCATTAAAGAAAAAGGAAAAAGGTAGCGGAGACGTGGACAGAATCAGAAAAAAACGATTGAATTCATTGTCATCACTTTATGATCCCTCCTCATCTTTTTGCCTCCCTGTCAAAAAAAGAAAAAACCTTGCTAACTTTGGATCAAATGACTCCCTGAACATAAGTTGTGTTTTAACCTTCATTTATTCTCACACAATGTTGTATTGGTACACTGTGCTCTGCTTCTTGTAAGCCAGGTTTAAAGCATGTTACACTCTGTGGATGTGTACTGAGGTGTGTGTTGGTGTGTGTTGCAGGTCCTGGGTGATCGGAGCCATCGCCCTGCTCTGCCTGCTGGGCCTCACCTGGGCGTTCGGCCTGATGTACGTCAACGAGAGCACGGTGGTCATGGCCTACCTGTTCACCATCTTCAACTCCCTGCAGGGCATGTTCATCTTCATCTTCCACTGCGTGCTGCAGAAGAAGGTAAGGCTGATAAATGTATCATTTGTTTCAGGCTTCAGAAAACATACTACTTTGGTCAAAATGTTATACAAATGACATAAAGTACATATTTCTCCCTGTGAAACTACCCTTACTTACAATGTTTAGGGTTGCAAACTTCTGGGGTAATTTATTTGTTTGTTTTTCCCCACCATTGCACTCCTTTGTTGACTTACGGAACATAATGACATCACTACCGAACACTCGCGCTTCTATTCGCAGGTGCTTCGTAGGTAATAGGTTAAGGGACGGGACATCGCTTAGCGGTTGCCCAAACACAAGAGAGCCGGCCAGCTAACCAATCAGAGCAGACTAGGCTCTGGGCATTACATTAAAGCATGCACAATGATAATATCACCCTGAGAAAATGGTCCTCTCTTTTAATAGTGTTATGTCAGGTAACGAAAATGATGGGCACAAAGATCATCTCTCTGTCCTCACATAATCTGAGGTTGAGGCTAAAAGAATAAAGAAATGTTCTTCGTCTAGAGAAATATCCATTAACTATATCAATGATGTGATAAATGATGTCTACATTTAGATTTTTGATTGAAAGCCACAGTCTTTCCTTTTTCTTTATTTTTGCATATATTGTCTGTTGCCTCTCCATCTGCACCACCTGTGGTGTAATGTTACCCGGCTTTGCCTCCTTCAGGTGCGTAAGGAGTATGGGAAATGTCTGCGCACTCACTGCTGCAGCGGGAAAAGTGTGGACAGCTCCATTGGCTCCGTGAAGGGAACGGCTTCTCGGGTCCCAGGACGTTACTCTACAGGCTCACAGGTGCCTCCACTTTTACGATTTCTTCACAGTATCTTCCTCAGCGGGACAAATGAGCTCTCGTTGGTTTTGGACTACCAGTCATTTTGTCTTTGTGCTAAATAATGTGTGACATGACACAGATGTGCTCCTCCACACAGAACTAATGAGAGCAGATTTTAAAGGTGACTTTATGTATGATGGATTGCAAGGACGTACTGCACATGTCCTCGTTCGAAAGCAGGGAAATATTATTAGTGCATGATGAGCTGAACATACATGAAGTGAGTCTGCTCTGCAGCATAACGCTGACTGAAACATTGTCTCCACGCGGATTTGAATTCCTCCTCCAAAAGCAAATGTATTCCTCCCACATGGACATGAAGCATGATTACCATGACACCTTGTCGTTGCACATCATATCCATGTTCTACATATTCTGTTTTCCTTCCAGTGTTCACGTATAAATAGAAATCAGCGAGCAGCATGCAGCAGCAGCCCACGATACAAGATGCTTGCTGCACACAGATCAGAGCGTTTAATTAGACTCTGGCAAGATGGCTCCAACCTCACGCTCAGACAGGAATGGAAAGACTCAGAGAGAAAGACGAGCTTGTTTATTGCTTACTCTGAATGGATGTGTAATCAGCAGAGCACAGTGGAGCTGCTGGCTGTATGAGTTCTTATCCCAAAAACATAAAGAAGTGTGTATGTTGTGCTGGGGACAACATGATGATAACAGTATGCTAATACCTGCGTCAATCCATGTTCCTGTTATAAAATACATGAGAAGATCATAACACCTCATCATTTATGACACCATGAAGTTATCATGATTAAAAAAAAAAGTCTGAATGTCGCTCTCAAATGAAGGCTTCCTGGAAGAGGTGTCATGACAGTTGCTCTAAATGTAGTTAATGATGGCTGCAGTGACTTCATTAAGCTGAAACCTGTCTGAGGAGAGAACGGAACATCTCAAAGGTCGTCACTCGTCAGTATTTTTAAACCTGGAGTGGGTTGCACCAGCTGCTCTTTACCAAACCTGGACATACCAATACGTTTATTTATTGCTTGCTTGCATGCTTGTTTATTCAAAAAGAACTTTATTTTTCTCATACTTAAAAGAAAATCAATAACTCACAATTCGATGTGATATGATTGCGATAGCATTCAAAAAAGATATAACTATGTTGTTTATTTGGTTGATTTTCATTTAAATAAAGTTCTCCTCCACAGTCACACTTTGACTTTTCGCTGACTGTGTTCAGGGTGCATCTTTCTGCCGTGTTTTGACGTGTTGTTGTTTGTGTCTGCAGAGCCGGATCCGTCGGATGTGGAACGACACAGTCAGAAAACAGTCTGAGTCCTCCTTCATGACCGGAGACATCAACAGCTCTGCTTCTCTCAACAGAGGTACCCGATCCCGCTGAAAAATATCCACACAAATAACTCCTCAATTCTTAGACTTCATGACGAATGCACAATGCCGTTTTACACAAAAGTGCCGCCATTTCCCTCAAATTGCAGTTACAGTCACGTCCTCTTCAATAAGAAACGACAGCTTTAGATCAAATCTCCTTTCTTTTGTCTGGTTGAGTTTGTTGACCGTTTTTGAAAGAGAACTAGATTGTGAATATGAGGTAGAGATTGAAAGTGCTGTCATGCTGCTGCATTTTGAAGCAAATCATTTCTACCAGAGAGTCATTTAAAGGACACTACAGGAAGGGTTTCATTACATCTGAACAATGAAGTCAATGTAATCACATTGTTTATGAGTATTCTAGCTTAGGGGCATTTGAATACCTCCTAATATGGTTCTTTGGAAGTGAAACGAGGCGTTCTCTCAGAGCAGGTGCAGTATAACAACCTGAAAATGAATTCAGTGGAAACCCCTCTCAGAAGCACGTTAATAAAAGTATTTTCCCGTAATGCATTTGACAGAGTGCAGTGAATAGAGTTATCCGGGGAGTCTCTCAGGTTTTTACAGAAAAATAGATTGCAGACTTCATCTGACATGGAGAGGCAAACAGCGCCCTGGCTGCCATCCATCCCAGCACTCCTCTCGCTGCTCCTCTTCCACACTCAACTCGCTCCGGGCGCCGGCCTGCGTCGACACTAATGCACAGTTACAATGATGGATTCATGCCCGACACGGGGAGGAAGTGTCAGGATCTCAATAATTAGGCACTCAGCTTAGCACCGTCTCCAGACACAGCCTCCATCCAGCTACAGAGGCTGCACTGAGGTGGGGAGACTGGAGGGAAAAGTGCAAAAAAGCTTCAATAAATTGAGGTGGAGCTAGAAATGGTTAAATATCATAAGATGCAGATAAAGTAGCACTTGGCTGCTCCCGTTAAAGAGGGAATGTATTCTGCTCATGTGTCCTCTGATTGTTCACAGACTCATCTAATCATCCTGATAGCGTTACATGTTCAATTCCTCCCAGCATTGGGGATTATCTGTGCAAACACTCATTGCTGTTTTTGCAAATGGTCCAATTTATCAGAACAATAAGTGTTAGATCTGTCACTGGCGGAATTTAAGAGGAGGCGCTGTGTGTGAAACAGACTGTAATTAGGACAAGAAGCGACAACAAATGAGTGTTTTTAAAATCAGAAAAACATTCTGATTCACAGGCAAATAATACTATGCCTGATTTGTAGTAAAGTTAAACATAACATGGATGTAATCCTGTAAGATGAGCCGGGATGAACAGGGAGTTTGCCAAAAGAAACCAAAAGAAAGAGAAAACGGAGGTTCAAAATATAACATCTCTATTGGTTAAACAAATTCAGCAGTCTGAAATCAAATAAGATTTCATTGATAATAGCTGTTTTCCCGCTCTGCATGTAACTTCTTGCATGTGCAGCTTTAATAATAAAGGCATCACAACATGTTGACAGGAGGGAAAGTAGATCTTGTAAACAGGAAACGAATGCGAAGCCGCAAATATTTTCAGCATACTTGATATTCAGCTTAATGTATTCAAACTCTTGAAAATAAATTATTTTTGTCAACAGCAGAGGAAAAACAAACACCAGGGAATGTGCAGCGTTCACGTTGCAGATTAAATCTGCAGCTCATCCCAGGCTCCGGCTGGGAAGGCTGTTTCTGTGCGCAGGAAACTGATGAGTCATCGAGCGCAGGCTTGGCATTAATAGAGAATGAGGCCAGGCTGCAGCAACACTTCATACGGGGGTTATTTCTGCGAAAACACAATCTTAACATGAATTCTGCTCTGTGGAGGAAAATAAATATTTCCCACTTATGTTCATGAGATCGAAACTAACAGAGCCAGTTGTGCACTATCAAGCTTTCTGGTCTCACATGCAGCTTACAGCGATATTGAAGGAAGATTTAGAAACACAATTATTTTAAGTGGGTTATTGATTCCAGTTAAGAGTACAGGAGAATAGGCCTATCATTTTGAGGTGGCTACAGGGTATGTCATCATGTTCAAAAGACAACTATAGCTTGCTATAGCATATCAAGCTAATGTTGTAGCAGCGTACAGACATACCTTTATATTTCAAACAATATATTTGCACTTGGACATCAACTGTATATGTAAGATGATCTCAAATGTAATATGCGATGTATAAATTAAGCTTCAGTGACATTGTGACATTGCATCATGTGCTCAGGGAGATTTATTTTTGTATTACTTTAGTGTCAAAGAGCCAACAATGTCCTGGTGCTGATTGGGTGTCCTATGTGATACATAAGAGCTGACAAACACACACTTTAACACTTTCTTTGGATATATGTTTGCATGAAACGCAAATGTATCTTAGTTTACAGTGCTAAACATTGCATCATGTGCTTAGGGAGATTTATTTGTGTATTACTTTAGTGTCAAAGAGCCAACAGTGTCCTGGTGCTGATTGTGTGTGTCTTGTTTGAGAGTAGAAATATAAAACGACATGTGTCCTGTTGGCCATGTCGATGCTTTCATGTAATTTATATTCGAATGTCCTGCCTTTTATGTGAGCAGGAAAATAGGCTTCCATCTAATGGCAGGCATTAACGATACGATTACCACTGTTTCCACCTGTCCTATTAGCCTCTCTCATGTAGCATTAATGATCATGTGATCTTTTGGATGTTAATGGCGGTTCATTGCTCAGCTGATATGTATGTTCTCTGTCCCTCTGCACCTCTCTCTGTCTCTGGCTGCTGCAGGGGCTATGGCTAACCATCTTATACCTAATGCACTCCTCCGTCCTCATGGCACTAACAATCCCTATAACACATTGCTTGGGGAATCGGCAGTCTATAACAACCCTCTGGGCATGTACAACACACAAGGTGTGCTAGCTTCTTTTCATTCTCTAACATTGTGGTGGGGCAGTGGGTTTTTTTCATGTCTGGTCCTGCAGAACCTGTGAGGGAAACTTTATGATTGCAGACTTAAAAGTAATGGACTTCACTGAGCTGAAATGCCAGCGTTCAACCCTTGAGGGTTTTCACAGGGCTTTGATATAAAGAAAAACACTGCTCTAGATGTTGTGTGTTAGCATTGAACAAACTTTGTCTCAAAGATCCGCAGGTTTGTTCTGCTCTGGGCTTTTCTTCAGGGGATGTGTCCTGGCTTCTGGCTTAATATTCAGTTACAACAGTCACACTGACATTGTGATAAAGTAAAAGAATGTTCTCCTGCAGGGAGCCGGATACATCCCCTCTCATTTATTTTAAATGTGCTCTAATGTTGTCAGCTTGTCTCCATGTCCTCTGTCTCTGTTTCCTTTCAAATTGTCAAACACTGTTGTTTGTGATGAATGTAGTCGGATCTGATGTTTAAACTTTAAATTACATTGCAACAACTAGACAAGTCTGCTATTATTACTCATTTTAAGCCATAAATAGTTTTGGTTTTTGCATAATCGATACTTTGATTGCTAATTCAACTGTGGTCATTTTACCTCCACGCGATTGAGCTATTCATTGAGGATTATAACACTTTCTCCAAATATTCACATCAGCACAAAGGAAAGTAGTTTACTATCGTGATCAAATGCTTCCCCTGTGTGCTCTCTGCAGCCTCGCTGTAACTTTGTGAGTGTGTAAAACTGAGAAACTCGTGTAAAAACGGAGATAAAACTCACATAGAGCTTTGATCAGGGGATAATTTATGTATGCAATACAAGTCCTGCATGGGAGCTCCTGACAGCGGGCTATAATTCACTTACATTGCAATAGATGTGAAAGAAATATCCAAAAGGAGGAAAATGCAAATGCATGAAAAGATTTACTGCTGCATTTGATGCTCGCCGTGTTTTACCCTGAGGGTCCTGCAGAAACGTCTTCTACATGTGTTCATAGAAATGTTTGCATGGTGCATTAAACAATGCGTCATCAGTGTACTGTATGTGCACATGTTTCTCTCTTGTCACTGTTTTGCTTATCGTGTTTTTTCTTTTCTTCTCTCCTTCCTCATGCTGTCCCTTAAAGAGCCCTACAGAGAGACAAGTATGGGAGTCAAACTAAACATTGCTTATCAAATGTAATTCACTTTGGCTTTACTATATTTTCACTCCATGCTGACAAAGGGGCAATGAAAACACAACATGCCATTCCCTTTGGAAGTAAAAGCAATATTTGTATGTTAAAATAGACCTGTCGAAATCACTTCAAATCACTGCTTGACTTCTTTGCCGGCTGTAGCACACTCTGAACATGAAAGTAACTGTGGCTGAACACCACTTCCATTAGGAGAAACACAATGCAGCTTCAAACACGATGCACATATAGAAACACTAATGTGCCAAAACACATGAATGAAGAAACATCTGCACCAACTTGACAAAACATGACGTTTTTTGCAGTGCATTTAGTAAACAGCGCATGTTTTCTAAAAAGCACGTTTCACCTAATGGAAATGTTTTAGCTTATTTGCTCTGGGCCACCATTGATAATCCAATCGGAGGCTAAATGTCCCAAGGCACATCGATATCAATTGATTTGTGTTCTTTCTCTGAATCTTATAGCACTTATATTATTTGTATTTCACTTTGATACACTTTCTGAAGGTCTCATGAATGAGTCTTATCACATTTTCAGCAGGTCAAACTTTGGACTTGACTTTTTTTAACGAGCTGCACGGCCTTGTCCGATGAATCAACGTCAAAGTGTTGCTTTGATGCTGATTGCACAGACTCGGCCGAACTGATCAAATATGATTCATGTTCATGCAACAGAGAGAAGTCCTCCTTCTGAAATGTTTTCATGTCGAGAGAAAGACGGATAGTTATGCAGAGATGAATAAATGATTTGTATTCCCAGTTTTTACACATTTTGCTCATATGGGACAATATGGGTTCAAACTGCTGTTGAGTGTTAATGCATGGCTCAGATTCCTGTCTGCTTGCTTGTGCTCAGTGTGTTGTTGTGCTTCGTGTTGTTGTGTGTCAGTGTTTTCATCTCTGCTACTGTTAAATAAATCAAAAGTGAAGCAGAGAATGTTATGTTTGCAACAAGGTAAGTGTTTATATTTGCAGAAAACATCTTTAAATGTACACAATGTGTGTTTGTGACGAGGTTTTTCAGAATAAAAGCGCTGATGGGTGTTTGTCGTTTCAGAGGGAATCCTGAACAATGCCCGGGATTCAAGTGTCATGGATACTCTACCACTGAATGGTAACCACGGCAACAGCTACAGCATCGCCAGCGCCGAGTACATGAGCGATTGCGTACAGATCCTGGAGCGGGGGTACAACCACAAGGAGACCACCCTGGAGCAGAAGATCCTCAAAGAGCTCACGTCCAACTACATCCCCTCCTACCTCAACAACGCCGAGCACAACCGCAACCTCATGAACAAACTGGTCAACAACGTGAGCAACGGGGGCAAGGACGGGGGCTACGGCATGGGTCTGGGGGTGGGGGGGATGATGGGGATGGGGCTGAGCCTGGATGACCACTCCACCTTCGGGCCGCACCACGACGAGGGCCTGGGTCTGGAGCTGATCCGAGAGGAGTCCAACGCCCCGCTGCTGCCTCAGAGACCCCCCCCATCTCTGGACCAACTTAACAACCACCTCCACCAGTCGGCGCCACCCCCCCCTCCCACTGCCCCACCACCCCTTCTCCTCCGCCAACACCTCCTCGTCCTCCTCGTCCCGGCGGAGGATCCCGCAGGAGAACAGCGAGAGCTTCTTCCCGTTACTCACCAACGAGCACACGGAGGAGGAGGAGGGCTCCCCCCCCCCCCACCAACACCCCCCAGAGAGACTCCCTGTACACCAGTATGCCCCTGCTGCCCGGCCTGCCCCACGTGTCCTCAGACTCGGCCGAGGGTGGGGGCGCCAAGAGCCCGGAGGCCGTCTCGGACGACGTTTACTACAAGAGCATGCCCAACCTGGGCTCCAGGAACCACCTGCACCAGCTGAGCTCCTACTACCAGCTGGGGAGGGGCAGCAGCGACGGCTTCATCGTGCCCCCCAACAAAGAGGATCTGACTCCAGAGGAGGCCCAACCGGAGGCCTCGCACCTCGTCACCAGCCTATAGGTCCCTCCCGCTCGTCTTTACGCAGCCCCCTCCTCCTCCATCTGTTGTTGGCAGTGGTAGCCTTTCTTTTATTCTGTGACCCCCCTGCAGATAACTCCTGCTAAGACTGACCACAGACAGGACAATAATGCTCAATACGGGGGTTCAACTTTGCGGGAATCTGTTGATGTTGTGCCCCCCCCCCCCCCTCGTGTTGTGTCTCAGTGTGCAGAGACTCACTCACACGGGATGTTTAGAGATACAGCGTGACTGAACCCCCCCCCCGAACATCCGCGGAATCAACGGGGAATTTAAAAAAAGGACTATTTTATTATACTTCCGTATCCATATTGACTTTTTGAAAGATTTTCTTCCTCTTTGGTGAGTTGCAGCACATTTTGTTTGCTGGAGTGTCCCTTCAACGAAAGAAAAGACAAAAAAAAATGAACAATAACTACGAAGAACTTATTGATCGTATGCTTTGAAGCATAGCTGTTTTCTTTCATTTGACTGTAATAAACGGAGGGAGAAAAAAACTAATAAGAGAATTATGAGATATTTCTATGTAATTGTACAGATAACTAGCATTGCACACAATAGTATGCTTTTTTTGTTCCGAGCAAACCTTTGTCTCTGTAAATGTAGTGATTAGGAGCGGTTCTGTTCTCTGGGTTTCTGGTACCAGTCTGTTTTTGTTTACCTCTTTTATCCCTCTGCGAGAAACGACTAAATAGAAGCAAAATAACATAACAAAACACTTATTGTGCAGGCATCACCGTGCGACATATTCATCCTTCTTTCAGGTTTCTGTTTCTTTCTTTTCCTTTCTTACTGTAGATATCAGATGATGGCAGAGTTAACGACAGTGTCCTGCAGAAACAAAACGATGAGCCCCAGGCACTTGTACAAAAAAGAAATATGGATGGTTTACTTATTAAAGAAAGAACTTTTGGAGTGAGGCAAACTGGAAGTGTTTTTGTTCTTCTTCCTCGTGGAGAAAATATATTTATTTATTTGTCGAAATAAAAAGATGATGGACCTACGTTAAGCGGCACAGATCTGGTTTGTTATTGGCTTCTTATTTATTCTGTTTTGTAATGGTTTCCACGGTGAATGAACTCATATTTGTTGTAACAGTGAAACTTGTTTGCCAACAAATAAATGACCGACAAAGATGTATTACTTAGCTACGACAGACGTTCTGGTGTTGTGTCTGGGTCTAAAGGGTGGAACCATTTATTCATTATTTGATCTGATTTTCAGTTAATTTCCCTCGTTAGTTTTAGTGCCAAAGGACGTTTTGGCCCAGCAGCAGTGGATGTGCTCTGTATGCTCTGCTTTACAATAGAAGCAGTGGTTTCATAAGCTGTAATAAATATTTCAATATCATCGCTGGTGGATTCTTTGCAGATGATCTTTGTTTTGCATGAGTTTGGTGAAGTGATCAGGAGATAAGAGAGTCAGCTGGAGCGCCATCCTACAGAGAGACAGAGGTAAGTGTGTCCTGTAAAGATACTATTCAGTATTTTATTCTAAATATGTCCAGGAACTGTACTTTGATGCCGTTTTTGAGGTAGTATTTTCATGTTCTGCTCCTTGAACTCTTGTGTTTTGGTTAAGTCCAAAGTCTAACTATCTGAACAACTTTGTATTTTAATTACACTTCCTTACAATATGGAAGTGCCATTTGTAGCGTCATCTTTAAGATGATAAGATAGTCCTGTATGTCCTTAAAATATATTATATATACATCCTGTCCTGTATTTTATGAATCAATTAATTATTTAATTATTTTAATTTTAAGAGAGGAACAGAAGGACAAATCCCAAATAACCTATGTGCTTGTCATATTATATTAGCTAGCGTTGTACCATAATTGCCAACTCGCCTTCCAGCAGACGCAGAGCAGCATGAGGGTCCTCACCACCTGATGAACATTAGCTCATTATTATAATAATAAAATAATTATATTAACTTGTCAGCCTCCTCCTAAGAGAAACATGACGTCTTTAGCTTCGGAGATCTGCAGGTCTTAGATCATGAAAATGTAATACAAATACATCCACACATATTGAAAGGACTGATTTCAATTTAAAAGAATGCATATATTTTAATGTACAATATCTCATTTTATGCCACAGATTAATAACAGTTTGGTTTAGTGACCAAGTGAGGTAGTGTTGCATCATGGGAGTTGCAGTCTTTAGTTTATCTCAATGATCCTGTCATGGTTCAATTTACATATTTCTTGATCTTTGAAATGTCGAAAACACTTAGTATAATGCAAATACACAACTCAACCACATATATAATGCCAGACAAGTCAATATAGGATATTTAATGCAAACATGTTTAATATTATACATTTAAATCAATGCCCAGAATGAGAATAATACCACTAAAATATTGTGTGTTTGTTTATTTCATTCTATACTGCAGTGATTGATGGCTGTGAGAGATGTTTGCGTCACTAGCCGCACTCAGAGATATGAGTTGTGTGTATCATTTTACGTTGAATGGCATTTGCAGAGCCGGGTGAGTCCATGAAATGTGCTGAAGATGGTCCTCTGGCCCTCTCCACTTTATTTATGAGACGTTGTGCAAGCTCATAAGCAGCAGGAACATGCTGTCAGTGCACAAAATGTCACGTTAAATAATCACTGCTGCAGATCTTCACACGCTTATACATACGTTTACTATGAGTAAAAAGATGGCAATCTGTATTATTTTGAAGTCAAGCGGTGTCTTTCATTTAACTCATGGAAGATATTTTCTGACCAGCACAAGTGTGTATTGATTTTTCTTTTTTTCAGACAGGCCCTCAGACCTTAGACTGGAGAGGTTTTCTGCTGACCTCCCTCACCACAAAGTGAGTGTCGACATCAATGCTCTTAGAGAAGAGCACTTTAAAGAGTCCCAAAAATAATCAATACATGGTATTTGTGCTTTTTTTAAACCTGTCTCACTTTATGTCATGGTGGAGATTAAACGACTGGAAAAACATTTCATCTATTTCACAGTATAACGTACCAGATTAAAAATATTTGACAAGCCTTTTATTCGTTTGATAAAAATATGCTCATGATGGGAATACATACACAATATAAGAAAGCTCTGATGGTTTTATTTAGCATATTACAATTACAATCTGTCATTGAATATTACATATTTTAGGTCTTTATTTTCCATCTTTGATCTCACTGCGCAGGGCATGACGTTTGGCATAATAAAACAGAGGAATCCTAAATAGGAGAAGCTGACTGCAAGACTCCAAGTAAAGGAATAGTTATGTTCCTGAATAATATATGACTTTTGTTCATTTTACACTACTTTACTCTATGTTCCTGCTTTGTGTTATGACTCTGCATTCAATAACATGTACAAACCTGTGGAGTTAAGGAGAAAAGTAGTGGAGCGTTCTGCAGGAGGAAGTGTGATGCCGAATCTTTTGTGTTTCAGTGTGTGAGCAGCTGTGAATATGTCTGTTCACGTGTGCAGCGTGTGAGGGCATGAGTCTGCATGCATGTGTGTGTAAGTATGACATCATGTGATCAGCTGTGTGTGAGCAGATCAGTCGCGATACAGAAAAACATTTTCATACCTCGCTCCGGTGAAAAATCAATATCCAAACGTCTAGCAGAATGCCAAACGAGAGGTGAATCGATGTCATCTGCAGTTATGTGTATGGGGACAACCTGACAGCTACAGCACATAAAGGAAAATACCTCCCTGGATTTTTTAGCTGAGATAACATTGATTTAAGATGGAGGGGATTTTGACAGTGCTTGTCACTTTGGGGCTCAGACTGTGGTTAAACTTGAGATATTAAAGTCAGTCACTACTGCAACTTAATGCTCCTGATAAACAGGGAGGTCACAGAAATATGTGACACTTACATTATTATGAACAAATCAAGTCAAAAAACTGAGAACAGTCTGGAATTTAAATGGCAGCATAACAACACCAAAACTCAATTTACAGTAAGTCTGCAAACTCTTACACTACTCAGTCATGCACAATTATCAAAGTCTTATTTATTTAGTCTGATGTTTCACAAACACGCTTAAAAAACCAACACTTTGGACACACAGTCAAAAGGTGTGTCTGCACCACTATGAATGTTTACGAAGAAGTGCATTCAAAAGTAGGTAGATATAGTTCTGCTGTTGTTAAACAATACATGTAAAAGACCTAATGTGTGCTCTGTATGGTGGCATAAATATCTACTCTAAAATTAGGACTATGAAAGCATCGCTACAATGACAGACAAAAACGGATTAAAAACAATTTAAAACTGTTTAAAACGTATAAAACATTGTGCAAAGGAGCTTCATGCCTAATGAGTCAAATAAACTGTTTTAAAATGATTGATACAAAATAATAATAAAGTCAAATATGTGTAATAGGTGGACATACAAAACTGGGGCTGATGGGATTTATTTAAGAATACAACATTTACCTAACCTGTCACATTAGGCCTGTGTGCACAAAGCGTTGCATTGTTTGTAGCCTAATTGTTGCTTGTCACGTTGTCACGTTGCGAACTGTTAAGCAATTTCGAGTTTATCTGCGACAGTTTTAAACAGGGTTAGCACAAAGTAATAATAGATCAAAAACGTGTTTACTGCGTAGGAAAAACCGGAAGTGAAACGTTTTAACGTGACGCAGATAGAATAGTTAGAGGATAAACAAATGGAGACAGGTTAAACTGTGACTGGGAAAGATGTCTAGCTGCAAAAACAAGCTAACATCGCGAGGACAAGTGTTAGCTTAGCTAAGCCGTGTTCAGGACTGAAGACTGGACGGACTGAAGAGCCATGAAGAAGAAGAAGCTGCCTCTCAGTGAACACACCTGCTGACAGGTGAGCAGCACATCCGCAACACCGCCTCATTCAAGGTTAAATATGGTACAAATATGAAATGAGTAAACATCCTTAACTCCAACAAGAGCAGGATAAATAAGCTTATCTATGTTCCCCAGCTGAATATTATCTTAATGACACATTTACCCCTAAAGACCATATTTAGCACGCTAAGGAAAATACGACATTAGTTCTGATTGGTGTAAAGTCTTGAAACTGCATAACTTTATTTAAACACATTAGAAAACGTTTGAATAGTCAAATACTTAATTTAAACAGTGTCTTTATTAAATATCTTCCAGATGATTTATTTTTCTTTGCATGTGTGCACATTCTTATAATATTTGTTTTCCTAAAATATAATGAAATGTTGAAAGAAAAGTATTGTTATGGTAGAAGAAAAAAAGCCAAATGTTTTGACCCATTTTAATATTTCTTCAGATTTTAAAAAGAAAAATGGTGCAAAAATAACAATAATGATGTACTTACTGTATAAGATAGAATAACAATGTGAATTTAAATATTGTACTATATATAATGATATTTGGTTGTCCTAGCAGTTAACTTTTCTTTAGATTTGTACTTAGAATATTTAAAGTAAATAAGTAAAATTATTGAAGAATATGAATAACATTTATTTATTCACTTCAACTAAATATTGTTAAAAAAACACAAAGAAAAGGAACTCGACACACAAGACAAAACAAATAGAAAATAATCAATCATAAATAAAAATATTCCCATAAAATGAATTCTAAATAAGCTAGATTTTAAAAGTGATTTAATAGAGCAGATGGTAAATGATATTAAATACTTGTGCTGTTTAATTGTCGGGAGATCATTCTTAACATTTGACCAGCTGTGGATAAACACTGCCAATATCAGGTTTTATCAGTCAGCAGAGGTTGTTTTGTCACTCCAAAGTCAGTTTCATGAAGGAGTGTTTGTTTTGCTGTCTTGTGTGTTTCCATAAAGGTCTCTCACATTGTCTTGCAAGCCCCTCATGCATTGCTCTGTATCTTAAAGCCGCTCCCAGCCTCCCCTGAACACCCTCCATCATGTCCCGTCAGCCTGGTTTTATGACTCCTCCACGCACCCCTTTAATGCTGACAGTATCACACACTCCGTCAGCTGGGGGGGGGGTTGGGGGGGGACAGGCCCCTGGTGCCTCAGGCAAACAGGTTACGTGACATTCACGAGGATCCTGTGTGAGTTAATTTGGAGGATAATGTTCGGAGCACAGGCCACAGGAGGAGAGCGTGCTACCCGGGAAGTGGTAATGGGTGTCCAGGGAGGGAGTGCTACTGCAGGTCACAGGATGGAGAGCGGATGTGTACATGAGCACAGAGTACTGCAGCAGCATGTAGTACAGCGCATACTTTCATCTGTGTGAGGCTGTGAAGATAGTTTACATTCTGCACTTCAGAAACCTCTAAAAAGTGCATTTTAATTTCCATAATATACTGTGATTGCATTACATCTTTTGAGTTGAGAAAATTACCTTTATTTCCCAGACCTTATATCAAGCACCCGCAAACATTCCAACTGTTTATATTAAAACTAGTGTTGCAAAATTAAAGTACCAATACGCACCAGTGCAATATTAAAATAGCTGGAAGCAGAACATTTGTTAAAGGCTACATTTTATATATTTTTATTATATTTAAATTCTTGTTACAATAATTATCAATACCATATTGTGAATTATATCGCAATTGCAACATCAGTTAAAAACGTTCAAATAGTCATTTTTTTCCAATGCAGCCTTAATTAAAACAAATACTTTCCACTTAATAATAATAATAACTTAAATGTATATACTTACTTTCAAATAACACATTGGAGATAGGTTTAGTACATATTGAGTGAGTTTAATAGATCTATTGATTAATCAATCACTTTATTTATTGAATAACTACAATTTTAGGCACATTAATCCAAAAATAAAGAACTTCCAGCCACAGTTAGAAATACAAAATATCGTACCATGTTTTCGCCCACCAGATTGTCTGTTGTGTTGAAAGTCTATCAGCAGTTACTTGTTAAAAGGGCTCACAGAAGTCATTATTGAGGGTCAGTGATACAAATGTTGTGTTTGCAAAGTTGTGACACGCATGATGACTGTCATTAAGCCCTCGCACACCTTTTAGATGCATGATAAAACGATGTAATGCAGGTGGAGCAGGTGTGTGTCTGGTCCAGATGGTGATGGTGTCTGTCCTGCAGGCAGGTGGACAGCAGACATGCATCCATCCACCTCTCCGGACAATCAGCACAGATAATCTTTTGAATTAAGAGGAAGAAGCAAGGGTGCACACTTTGATGAGATAAGTGGCCTTTGTGGTATTTTAATTAAATATATGAACACACGGCCCTGCCCCCAATGCTCGAGTCTAAACAAAGATAGCATCATCTAATCAAAGTGGGGCCCGAGTGTTCAAGGGCAGAATTATTTTCTATTAGGGTCCCTCTCCTCGGGGATCGAGCCAATTTTCTTTATTATGATAGAATCAGCATATTGTAGATTGACGGTGGCGATAGTGTCACTGCAGGAAGGTGTGCTGCTGCACCTCCAGCATCTTAAAACCTCCACACATCTTCCTCCTCCACAGGTCCAAACTGCAGATATTCCTCACCGTTTCTTCCGGTGAGGCTCTAATGAGCCCGCTGATCCATTAATCTCTTGACCTTGCTCGATTATAATCAGTGTTCCTTCAAAATATGCTATTGAGCTCCCAGATAAGACTTTGTGTAGTGAAACGTATAGTGGCCTTAAAGGTGGGGTAGGTAATTTTGGAGAAACCAGCTTGAGTGCGCTAGAATTTGAAAATACACATGACCAATGAGGGCACGAGATAAGTTTGTGCACAGATGGAAGGCTGACAGGCAGGTAGGCCATCCAGTTAATTTAGCCTGGCCGGCTAAAATGATTGGTCGTGCTTTTTACAGTACTACGGCTTCCACAGATGACATTTTTTTATGGATTTTTTGTCAAAGCACTTATTGTGTATATTCATTGCTATCGGGATGTTAAGAGCATTCCATGGAATATAACAAAAAGTGTATCTCGATCCGGTTTCTCAAACTTACCTACCCCACCTTTAAGGTCCTAAACAGTCCTAAACATTTCCATTTGGAGAAATGCGCTGCAGCTTTAGAAACCATTCAAATAAACACAAATGTGCAAAAACGCATTCAAATTAAGAAACATCTTCACCAACTCGACAACACATGCGCAGCATTTTAAAAAGCATTTAAAATAATCAGAGTAACTTACATTTTAGGTAAGTAGCCAACAACACTACATTTTACAATCCACAACGGCAATACAGTGCTCTGTTCCCAGCTGTGTTTGTCACTTTTTAGTGTCCCCTGGTTTCCGTTGTGTTTTAAACTTCTTGCAGCGCTTCGACACATTTGTGTTTTTTTAGTTGTTGCATCCTTTCTGAAGCTGCAGCACGTTTCTCCTGATGGAAGACGTTTCAGACCGTTGGAGCACGTTTACACCTGTCGGCCACCTAACATGGATCCAACAGGCATTGAGACATTTAGAGCCCAAAGTAACCCCCCCCATGGCAGCCGCTGCTAAAATAAAAATAATCTGTTCTCTGTGGATACTGTTGATTGGACTATGCTGGCTTTTTAATGAGTCTCCTGAAGGGATGCTGCTCTGATGTGTACACATCTGCCTTCATCACAGGGGCCGGATGTGGCTGGATGCTAATACCAACACCGTGTTAGAGTGAGGATGCTAGCTTTGCACAGTTAGAAATAAACGGTGAAGATGTTAGGAGCCATGTTTTCTAATCACTTGCTGAGCAGAGTCTGGTTTTGATGGAGAAAAAGAGAAATGACAGGCTCAAGTTGATTAAAAAGAAACCTGCTATCAACAGTCTGTGAATCCATGTAGGATTATTACTTGTAATATGCAGGTCAATGATTGCATTGACCTCATTTACATTGTATTCCTCAGTGCAAACCAGCTGCCACAGAAGGAGATGTTTTAGTGTAAATCTGCAGCTGTAAATTAGAGCTGAGAGTGTGAGGATTTGTACAATGATTAAGCAGTTTGATTTCAGCCACTGAACAAAAGCGCTCACATCACTAATTGCCCGGCTCTCCTTGTACAATCTTAATTGGCTTAATTTCAATCGATGGCTCTCTGAGTCAAATGTTGTGAATTTCAGGCGGAAGGGGCCTGATCCAGGAGCACGAGTGTGAATGGCTCATTAAATCAGTTAAATACAAGAAAGAAAAGTACATTTGTAGTCCCTTGTTTCACGCAGTTTGGATGTAGGTAGCATTTCTTTGACATGCAGGTAAAACAGAGCATTGGTCGCAGATTTGGGTGCAAAAATTCCAGTGCAGAGATGTTTTATAAAGATGTTTTTTGTCACATTAACCTTTATTTTCGATGTTGTTGTACTTTCAGAGCTGATATTGCAAGCTGTTAGCCTGACACAACAAGTTTAGCCTTACAAATAATCCCCTTAAAAAGGTCTTACAATGTGATTTCTGTATCAATGAGGGCATCCATTCCATTGAAGCATTTCTTCAGCCTTTTGGACACAATAGGAACAAAAGTATGAGGTGTCACAAAAATGCTGTACATATAAATTAATTTTATTTATTTCTTTTCACTCTTGTTATTTTGATTTTTTCAGGCCTTCTGTCAACATGAAGAACTTCCTGGTATGTATTACCCAATTTGACTACACACTATCCTTCTTCCTTTGTATCGTTGCCGAGTATTTCCCCTGGTGAACATTATTGAACGTGTTTCTCCTACCTTCAGGGCACACATCGATTTCCCTTCTTTGCTGTAACACACGAAAATCAACCATAAACTAATAACTTGAGTTTACTGCCTGTTTTTATTCTTAAACTGTTTTATTTCATAACTGCATGGCTCTGTAACTGTAATGTGATTTTGTCTAAAACAAGCTCATTGTTTTTCATTAGTAGATCTGAATGAAATGGTAGTTTAGTTCAGACCTATCAAACTGCTCGTTACAGGCTGAAGGAAACACATGAAGCCCCGAGTCATATCCATCCATCATCGCTCAAAATAAATGCTTTTATAGACGTACAGCGGACAAACCCGATGGAAGCTGGTCCGATAAAGACATTTCTTTACAAGACAAAGGGCAGCGAACACAATCAGTTTATCTAAAATCTGTGGGGCTTTTTCTTTTGGTTTCAAAATGTCACGAGAGCGGGAGTCAATAACTCCAATTAAATGAGTGAGGGAGAAGTTGTGGTCTCCTTTAATGAAGCAAGAAAACAGTTTATCTGGCTGCATTGACCTTAAGCAATTACTTTAAGCTCATTCCTCAATCAATATAACACTAGTTCACTTTCTGTGTGTATGTGTTTGTGTTTTCTGCTTCTTCATGTGACTGGTTATTGTGTTAGGTGTGTTGCTTTTGACCTACATGTGTTGTTGAAGTATCTCATTGAAAATCCGCTTCCTGTTTTGTTGTTCCACCTTAAAGGATAAAAAGAGATAATTTTCATCTTATTTACCCCTGCCCTTTTCCCACTTCCTGTTTAAACTCTTATGTGTTAGTACCTCCGATTTAGCACTAGCAGAATTGTAAACAATGCATTTTATTTGAGATTATTTACAGCTACACTGGTGATCGGATGGTTTTACAGCATTCGAGATTCAAAGGTTTATTGTCATAACATAAACAAAGCTACCGTGTACCTATGTAATGTAAGAAAAACTTAGATCGCAGGTTCCTCAACAGTGCACGTTATCATTATTCATCCGTCCTCTGTTAGTGACTGGCATTATGACATATGACAAAAACAAATAGCCCAATAACAGTTCATGTAAAAGCTTAAAACATTTTAAAGCAATGTGGAAGCGCCCTAGAGCCGTTGAAGCACAAGGTGAATTCGACGTAGAGTGTTTCAGAAAGCCCTTCCTGACGTTAGTTATTAGATCTTTTTCGTGTAATCACTCTCTCTGTCCAGCTGCTGTACAAACGAAATGCCCACTGGCTGTTTTAAGTGATCCCAGATAACAGTGAGCCCCTGCAAATACGCTGTGTCCTGCTCCAGTGGGCACAAGGGTAAAATAAGAAGTCACGTTGCAGATGCGTATCTGCAGCGCGGGCCCTTTCTTCTGGACGACCTTGTGAGATCTAAACTGCAGATACAGTGGAGTGAGGATGCTCCAAATTAAAGCTTTGCACAGGAAATTGAACTGTCACCCAGATGGAGAGGTGGGGAGAGGCCGGCCTGTAATGTGGAGGATTTTTATGCTTGTGCAAATGTCCGACTTAATGGCAGTTATTCCTAATGACATACTGTATTTGGAGGGGAGGTTATACATGTTTGCAACTAGGAAGAAGTAAAGCGAGGTTATTTATTGATGGGAGCTGCAGCTGTTTGTATACAATAACATATACAAAGATAAGTTATAAATAAAACATGATGGAGATGTGGAGTGAACGCACTGAAGAGACAAAGGAGAGTGATATGAGCATGATTTCTGCAGGTTTACTGCATGTAAATATAACTCATCCAAGTGGAATGTTCTGCAGTGTGTTAATGCTTTATGTACTTCTTTAGATAAAAGCTTGTGTTCACAGTGTCAGGAAAACATGTAGTGTATAGGAACATACAATGATGCATGTCTTCCAGACTAAAAGCTTTTTTCAGAGATGTTTCCGCTTGAATCAATACGGCTGTTTGGTGCATTTCTGCGTTTAGTCTACCTGAGCTATTTGCATGTTACTGTGACATAATAGAATACTTGTATATCTACAGAGTTTGTGTGTCTGGCACTGACTTACACTCATTTCTATTTCTGAAAGTCTTCTATAGACGCTGCATCTCTTATAAAGTGCACATGTTGTTACCTGCTGTGTTCACATTGTGCAACTTCTCTTGAGTTAGTAGACTACCATGCTAACAAGCTAATCACAATCATATCTGCAATATATCTGGAAGATTTGAACTTTAACACTCTTTTGAGGTTGCTGTTTTTCAGCATAGACTGTATTGGGACATAGTGTCTGTGATGTCTCCTATAGGTTTCTGCCGGGTTTTTGTTAAGCGTGCTTGAATCCTATCTTGTCTGCATTTGACAGATATCTGATTGTTTCCTTGCTTTAGAGTACATGTCTTACTGGAGTCCCAAGATGAAAATCATGTACACATCAAGATTCAATATGTGTCAGACTGAGTGCATTGCTAGATTATTTTTCACTGCAGTACATCCCGTTTCTATTAAATGTAGTCCTGTTGGAAGCTGCAGGTCGTAGAGTTGTGTTGTCAATCAGTCAATGTTCTTCACGTGATCCATGATCCTCCCCATATCCCTGCAGTGACCTTACACTGTCTCTTGAGATATGAGTCTCAGTCTAAACCCACCTTAACTTAAAGAAATGACCCCGGAGCTTACCAAGACTTCTTTCAATCCATTCCTCTCTGATACCTCAGACAGTGGAGGGTGGAGAGGCTAAGCAAGACAAGTCTGCAAGCCTCGTACTATACAGCATCTGGAGTACTGTACATCATACATGAGTGCACCAAATGGCCTTGTCTTTGGAGCCATTTAAGGCAACAAATGACCTGCAGGATAGAAAGGAGACCCCTGTTTTTGCAGGTATTATCACATGTCAGGACAACACAGCTCCAATGTGTAGCTTTGAAATACACTGTCTTAGTCTTAGTTTATACACACAATAAGCACATAAAATAGTCTTTATCTTCCCGTCAGGCAGGTCGTGTCCTCTGTCCTTTACGCAACAAATTGGATATACAACTCCAAACATTCATAAATGTCCTCTCCAGTTTATGCAGTCGCAGTTTGGCAGCGTGTTTTATGTGAGCGATGACTGAAATTAGTATCTAACTAAATCTGCAATACGCTCCCGTATTAGGGTAAAGCTCCCATAGGACAAATGATGTGCCTGCATTAAATTAAGTGAGCCTTCTGATGCCATCATATCACCCACAGCATCTGTGTCTGTGTTCCCATCATTATGCAGAGAGCTTTAAAGGCAATCCGTGCCACTGCTAATGTCGTATTCCTGCACAAATACTGTCAATTAATGTGCCTCCCAACGGGCACCTCTGGGTAAATGGATTGATTAAATTGTACATTTGAGTGCTTTTTTTGATTGTTTGATGCACTGGCAATGCAATTATAGGCTAATGTAGTCCTTTACATCTCTGCTGGCAGATGGGTGCCTTCTAGAGTTTGGAAAGTTGTTATTATTTTTTATTTAACGCTTCTTAAAGTCAGCACCTTGATTTTTGGAGCAGATCACATATTGCAGTTTGTTTTAAAACAGCCTTATTCCCACAAGCTTTTGAAAATGCAGCTACTTCCATGATACTGTCGAAAAGTTTTCGAAGCAACACTAATGTTGTATATTTTTGGACTAAATAGTAGTGGTTTCAATTCAAGCTTTCCTTAACAAATGTTTGCATTTAGGAAAAATCACACAAAAAAGAAATATCAGGGGGGGTTTTTCTTGAATTAACATTATTGAACAACAGTTTCAACAACAACATCAGAAAAAGGCACATGCCGTCCATGTTCATATATTGAAATACAACTGAAGGCATAATAGACAAAAAGAAAATGAAAGATAAATACATAGAATAAAACAAATTTTAAAAAGAAACACAAAAGATTAATTTGCATAGATGTTTGTTAATGTATAGGTTAATTGCACATGGTGGGTTTTCATGTCAGAAGGGCTGTTTCATTCTTAACATAAAAAAAGTGTTGATTCTTTGAGTCAGTTTCAAAGTTTTCCCCTTCTTCTTTGGGAAGTTTCCTCTGAAGGCCACTCCTCATCCAGCATCACTTGATGAATAATTAATTGCTGTGGGTTTCTGGGTAATTTGTCCGTGAGTTCAGGGTGTCGCCGCTCAGGCATTAAAAGACAGGCGTCGGGCTATAATAAGTAAAACTTCATTGGATTCTAATTTGTCATTCTTTCACAAAATGCGGAGGTTAGATGAAATGGATGGCTTTTTAATTGTCTTGCTGTGGCTATATTTCAGCGCCTGCAGTGACAGAAGTGTCTAAAGCATTGTTGAATTACCTACCTTCTCTGCTTTATTCCTCACCTTATTCTACCTGTCGTTCTTGGCTCTCTTTCTCCAAAGGTTATACAAATGTCGGAATACCATGTGCGGATTAATGTGATCGGATGGTTTGACAGCATCCATCCTCTGTTAGTGACTGGCAGGATGACATATTACAATGGCCAAAAATACTCTGGACATTTTTAATAACTCTGTAGTGTCTTGTCGTGTAGATGGCCCCTGCAATGAGGAGCTACGAAGCTAGGTAGCTCTTGTTAGCTATATAGGTAGCTCTTGTTAGCTATCTAGGTAGCTCTTATTAGCTATCTAGGTAGCTCTTGTTAGCTATCTAGCTAGCTATTGCCAAATGTGTGGCTCTCGTAATTCAAATTTGGAAATGATTAATTCACATATGGTTATAGACTTGCAGTGTGGAACTGTGTCTTCTGTTCAGGCAGTGAGAGTAATTATAACAACTTTGTTTTTATGATGTGTTTTGTTATTTTAAGCAGGCCGAGCACTCTCATAGCCCCAGAGCCAGCCAAGCATAAGGTGAAAAAAGGACCATTAACTTTATGTTGTCTGCAGCGCTCCTCACAGTTTACTGATGTCTCCTTAGGTCCGATGACCTTTAAGTAGATTAGATTAAACGTTACTGTCGTCGCACATAGTACAACACAATGTTGCAAGTAGAGGAAATGGTAGATACAGTGCATGATGTTACAGTATATTCACCGTATAATTAAAGTTATGACCCCATATTACAGTACCAGAGTTTTTGCATATGTAAGGCAGACAAGTTTAAATAAATGTAAATATTTACATATACAGTGTAAGATTTACTCACTTCACATTATCTGCAGTACTCCACGTAGTTTACTGCTGTCTCCTTGGGTCAGCTGATCTTTAAACATTATATATTTATTAAGTCACACTGCTAATGCTTCATTTAAATGCAACATCATGTCTGCATGCTGTTCCCCCGTAACAAGGAATGCAATCATAAGCCAGCATGATCTCAATTATTAAAACTCCATATTCTTTATTAGCTTAATAATTCTGGTTCAGGCTGATGAACAGTTCATCAAACTGACCAATCCTGGGAAAGGATACGCGGTTAGTGGCGTGATGAATGGGGTCAATATGCTGCTAAAGGGGGGTACTAAAACATGTCATTTTAATCATGGGGAGAGGAGACGGCAAATTATTTCATTAGCATTTCATGGCATCTTGCTGCACTGCGTAAAAGAGAAAGAAATGTCCTGTAGCTATAATGCTAGGAAGGAATGTCTGTCACCCCCCCAGAGAGTACAGACATAATGGCAGTGTGTAGAATGTTTTATTCTGAAAACAGCATGCCTTCAGTGTCGGCGCTTGTACACTTTACATTTTTGATGTGCTGTCATGTTTTGTCAGTGTGTGTCTTTTGTGTGTGTTGACAGAGTTCTGCACTGATTAGTCCACGGCTAATATAACCGCACTGCAAAAATGTTTTTGTTCACAGGCTGCCTGGCAGAAATGGCAGTCCAAGCGCCAATGCATTTGTCACATGTAATTAATTTCCCTCCCATAAAAACGCCCACTGGGATGATGGAAAAGGTGGGTTCATTAACCTTCCTCGGCCAAGCTTCCTGTGGCACTTCTTTACGATGTGTTGGTCGCTGCTTTGTCCACTAGCCCGTAGCAGGAAATGTGCAGGAATGAAACACTTTCCTTCCTTTTGCTCGGGGGATAAAGACCATTTGCTTCAAAATTCTCCGACACTTTAACTCTTACAACACCGGAGGACATGTTGGATCCTCTCTGTACATCCCTGTCCCTCCTCTGTCTACCTCCCTGGTGCTTGCATTGGTTTCTGAATCACTGTTTTTTCACAGTTTATTTCAAAATTGACATTTCATGGAGTTAAATCTCCAGGGGGAACAATGGGTACATTCCCTCACAGTGAGTGATATGAAGCGCTGCAGACCTTGTGAATGGGAAGTAAGAGACAGAAATAAATAAATAAAAGAGTATCTGTGAGTGACAGGAACCACAGTGGTGGGCAACTCTGCACTTCAACTCGTTCTCCTCTTTGTGCAACTTTCTCTTCCCTTTATTGTCAGTCAAGGCACTCGCAGCCTGCTTACTCCACTGAAATATTCAGAGATATTATGCACAGGCTGAATGAAGCTTGTTAAAACAAAGGGGGGAGCATGTGAGTGTGTGTGTGAGTGAGTGTGTGTGTGTGTGTGTGTGTGTGTGTGTGCTCCCATAGTGCAGCTATGTATAGATCATTGTTTGAGGAGCATCCTGACAGCTCTCCCTCGCAAATTGACTTGTTTGTACTCGAGCAGCTAATGGAGATACGGTTATAACAGCGGATCTGCAGGTGGCTCTGAATGGATCTCTCTTAGGGAAGTCAGTTTCCTAAATGGTACATTATTCAGTAAAAAAGCAACACAAAATGTTGCGAAAAAATATATATTTCCTTTAACTCCATGCTACATTGACGCCACATTTCAAAATGCTATATCTATTTAGAGGTGCTGAAATGTCATTGTTGAAGGTTGTTCCCAGACTTGAATTAAGTCGGGTGATCTATTTTGTATCTATGTAAAGATGTTAAAATGTAAATCTGTTATGTTGCATCGCTTATATGAAGTCAGGTGATCAATTGGCCAATGTTATGGGATGGTTTTAGTTTTTTATGGTGTCTCTGTAAAGGCGATCAGAAGACCCATGCTTTAATTTGCCAGTTTACTTTTGTTATTTTTAAACCTTGGGCTTTTACATTTCTTTAAACTTCATATTGCCCTATTTCATGTTTCTATTTAGAAGTGTGGAAATATTTATCTTTTTGTTGTGAACATTATTTATTTTCTGTTGCCTTCTCTGAAGTTTGTTGCAAATATCTTACCGAGTTGGGCAATCGATCGGCCACCGTTGGATGATAATATTTGTTTTATAGTTTGATCCGGTATAACCAGATTAAGTGCTACTGCATTAGCCTCACTTGGAGCCAAATCTTCTAAGCGCTGGCCAACGTGCAGTAAAAACAGCTGGGTTTTTTGTCTTCAACGAAAGATGTGTAGACCTTCTGCTGTCCTGATATCAATGGGGAGCTTGTTCCACCATTTTGGGGCCAGGACAGGGAGAGAGCAGCTAGCTGATTGGCCGATGCAGTATTCTCTGTGTTAAACGTGTTAATGTTGATCCCTTTTTCATTTTATAATCCCGTTCAGCTGCAAGCCTGCGATGAAGAACATTTAAACGTACATTTATTCACTTCCGTATATTCCCTCAATGATGTATACTGTAGCTCATCAGATACAACTACACATAAGAGCTCCAGGGAAACAATGCATTGTGGCTGGTTGTAGATCACAGCCACGTTTGACTTCTCTCTGCATTGATGTGCATGCTAACGGCCTCTTCTTCATGAGCAATTAGCTTTCACAAAGCAGAAATGCATATTTAACTCGTTATATGTAGCCTCAAGGCAGTATCACACGTTATTATGTGTAATGTCATTGTTTTTTTACGATCAAACCAACCATACAGATTTGATTGCAGCATATGGATGTGTAATGATTGTTACCTCGTCATAACTCAATTATTTGTCCCATTTTCTTTTTATTGATGTTGTTAAGGTGTAAGTAATGAATTGCACTGCGATGAATGCTTGATAAATTACCTGTACTTATATATAAGATCAGGAAAATCTGAGTAATTGGATCTTTAACTTAATTGAAATAACAATACTTCACTTATCATATATATGTATTATATATATATATATATATGTATATATATATATATATTAGGGCTGTCAAGTTAACGCGTTAATAACGCGTTAACGCAAAAAAAAATTAACGCCACTAATTATTTTAACGCGATTAACGCATGTGTATTTTTTGTCCTCGGCCGCCCCGTAGTTTCAGAGCGCATCGAGTTTAAAATACCATCTACAAGCTGATGCTGACAGCCCGCCCTGCCGCCCGCTTGTGGCAGACCACACTTCCACGCTCACCGGCAGGCCCGGACTGGCCATCGGGAGGACCGGGAGGGAGTGTGTATGTGTGGCGCGACTCGCGCGAGCGAGGCACACCTTACGTGTTGTTGTTAGCATCTGGTGCTAGCTAGCTGCGCTAACGGATATAAGGAGCTGTTTCGATGAAAACAAAGGAGCGACATTTCGCCGACAACTGCGCCGAGCACTTGACTTTATGCAGGTAGCCAGACAGTGGGACATTGTACGAAAAGTCAGCGCACTCAGCACGGATAGCACGCGCTACATGATTGCAGCGTCCAGGCAGCTCCCGTTCGAGCATATATGCATTAAGCGGCACATAGCTCCAACGATCCATCACAGTGTCTCCACATTCACACACACACACACACACACACACACACACACACACACACACACACACTTTGTATTGTATTATTGTATGAGAGAGGTTCCAGGTTGAATTGAGG
Organism: Trematomus bernacchii; assembly: GCF_902827165.1. Lineage (NCBI taxonomy): Eukaryota > Metazoa > Chordata > Actinopteri > Perciformes > Nototheniidae > Trematomus > Trematomus bernacchii. Next base: position 4,494,095 of record NW_022987685.1, read on the forward strand.
CGAATATTTGTAATGTTCAGAGGTTGTTGTGTTTAATATTCATGAGAATATTTGTCATTGTTCAAATGATAATAAACAAACATATAAAGCATATTTGTCCACTCATATGTTGATAAGAGTATTAAAAACTTGAAAAATATCCCTCTAAGGTACATTTAGAACAGAAAAAAAATGTGCGATTAATTTGCGATTAATCGCGATTAACTATGGACAATCATGCGATTAATCGCGATTAAATATTTTAATCGACTGACAGCCCTAATATATATATATATATCAGATCAGCTAAGGTCAACAGCTAAGCGATGTCCCGCCCCTTAGGGAAAGGAAAAACCCAAAAATGCAGAATAGGGCCACTTTAACAAGGAATCGACACTGAGATTACAGTCACTTTGCACACCGTCCTCTCTTAGACCACGTTTACATGGAGACGAAAACGAACCTTAGTCGATATCAAAAAGGTCTTCCGTCCACACGGAATTGGCTCAAGAAACGTGTCCGTCCACACGAGACCGCTCGACCCTCTGGAAACGCTGTAGTACATATGCCGGGCCTGTAAGTGGCGCTGTACTTCCGCCACAAAATACACCAAAAGCAGCGAAGAAGACCCCCGAGCAAGGTTGCCATGGTTGCCTGGTTGCCCTTCTGTTTGTTCTCCGCAATGGATTTAGCAACATGTAGTTCATGTAGTTCTCCATGTCCACTTGTTGCTGATGGTTGTGGTAGAGGAGCTGTAGATTTTGCACTAACATCTGTAGAATGGTCAGTACTGCGTCTGGAGCACGAAAGCAACCCTGTGATCCGCCATTGCTGTTGTTGTTGGCGAAACACATCAGCAATGACACGGGTGACGCGGGGGTGAGCAGCAGAGGTGGGGAGAGGCGGGGCTATGGCGTCATCGTTATCAGGAAATGATGGTATAGGACGTACACACGGAGCCGTTTGGCCGCCCAGAGCGTTTCGTCCGCAGATCTACCCACCTTGGGAGCCGTTATCGTTTGAGGGCTCCGTTACCATGAACCGTCCATACAATAGAGAACTGTAGCGGATACAACCCGTTTCGTCTTCGTATAAACGTGGCCTTACACTGCTGCACCTGAATCACCCTGGCTGCAGCAGATGGGTTGATCTTGGCTTCTGGACCTGGAAGACATATTTAAAGGTGGTGTATTAATTCTCCTTGCGCTCCCTGCGGCTCAGCTCTGCTAACAGTCATTCATCTTCACCGTCATCACTCACATCCTTCTCACCCCCCTAAACCCAGAGGGTGTGGACGGAGACTCGCAGAGAGAGGCAGTAATAGATGACCTCGATGGTCAGCCTGTCACACTTAATGTTGGCTCTTACATTTCCTGTACAGTTCCTCCCCTGGTCAAGATCATGCTGCAGCAACCAGGCGACGGTTGTTTGGCCAAATAGTTTGTCAGTGTCCCGGCGGTTTTATTCCCTCTTCTGCTTTTCAGCCTTTTGGTCTCCGGAGCCTTGTTTCCTGCTCTGTAAATGCTGAGAGGATGAAAAAGAAAATGGCAAAAAAGGGGCCTCGTTATAGCTCCATAATGCTGTCATTCGAATTTAAATTAACTTTCAAATGCTGCACACTGTCTTTTTTTCTTTGCATGTCTGATAGTGTTTAAAGGAATAATGTGTGCCCAGTCTTAGTAAAGAACAAAACGACGCTATTATCTTTAGCATTAAACTATTTTTAATAGTTGCAATAATAAGCCTTTTTTACAAAATATATCATATTATGCATCTGCATTTGCTTCGCACTTTGCTCTTCAGAAAGACGTCATCACTCTTATTCCAACAGCAGCTGTCGGAAGTCTTCCAAGATTCTCCAGTTTCACATATAAAGATTTATTTAAAAAAGCTTAGTATACACGTTGAATATAGAAGAAAGATAATGACAACATATGGTAGATTCATATTGGTTAAACACAATTCATTTATTTGATTAAAGCATGTCAACATGCCACTCTGATTTGTTCCAGTTTCAGAGATTGCATACTTGGAGCCAACATGTATTTAACTTTTCCTCCTCTGAACAGCATCATCCTCTGAAATGCTATTCTGCTGTTCATGGCAGTGAAATCTCTGCAGGCAGAATGGGTTTGACATTGGTCCATGGTACAGGCAATGGAGGGTGACATATCCAATATCCAGAGAGTGGCAGGGCTAAATATTTTTGTCAGGCCGGCGGCTTTACTGTGGAGAGATGTGGATGAAGGGTTCATTTTGCTCTGGATTTGAACACAATTGTTGAAAGTTAAACTCCAGGTAAACGCTTCTCTCTGCTCTGCCCTTGTTGGAGGCAATCATAGCACACAGGAGGACAAATGTGAAGGCTTTTTAGTTTCAGAAGGACAGATGTGGAGGGCCTTCCAAAATACTCTGAACAGATGTAGAGGCAGCAGCAAAGTCACCTTCTGTAGATCAGTCAAATAAAGCAGCGCACATCCGCGTGTCAATTAAATGTGACGCGTTGTAAAGCATTGCTCTGTAGATCTTCTTCTCTCTTCTACCTCTTTAGGATTTCAGTATTTGTTAAAAATATGTAATGTTTATTGTGTAGCATGCACAGTAACTAATACAAAATAATATTACACTGTAAATGTTGCATTATGCAAACGCAGATTTCCTCTTCCAACCCTTCGACTAACTTTAAAAAAAACATGTTGATATCCAACTCTTTGATAAAGTTTAAAGTCTCTTCATGTTCTATACACAAGAACACATCATCTTCAATTATTGTAATGTTAGGTTCGAAGTTTGTTTCCTATCGTATCTTAATATTTGTCCTTGTTGCAAATGGAGCTGATGTGATGCAAGAAAAATGACAGACTTGATCTGACAATAAAGTATGATCTTGATCTTATCAAAACGTACGGTAGAATGCTGTTAAAACCTGGAAAATATCATAACATAAAAATGAAATAACATCTTACATGTCTTAATCAGAAGAATGCAACATTAAACATGTGTCCTAATTCTGAATATCCCAACCTAATATGTGGTTTAGAAGACAAGTATCAAAGTTACATCACTGCATATTCTTATTCAAAGTGTAATGAGGAATGTACCTATGTTTGTTGTGTAGACAAAGCGCCCATATTGCTGAGTAGTTTTTCCTCCAGAGGGGCAAACTTCCGTCTCCACATCCTGAGGGTAATGGGGCAGCATTGTTACTCCTCTTTGGAGACTCCTTTGTTTCCAAGGCCTTACTGTTAGTCAGTCAGGATTCCTCTCATTGAGATCTTCAGCCCACAGCATTGATGGACATATGGCATTCTGGCTGCTGTGTGTTTGTTGTGTATGAAGCTGTGCAGTCGGTGTGTTTGCAGACAGCTCTTTGTCTCGGTCATGTCTAGTACCGTGATGTTTGTGAGCTCCTACACTGAGCCGCAGTCAGCGTCCTGCTGGGATAACAGCCCGAGGAGGGTGTCACCATGCAGGGAATAACCCGGGCCAATCCTTGGACTGTTTTCTTTTTCTTTTGAAATGCCAATCAGACTTTGAACAGAGAGCAATTTGGATCAGGCCGAGCCGTCTGCACTCAGAGGGCTGAATCCAAGGTCAAAGCTTTTAAACATCCTCTGTCACCCAGAGAAATACACTTTGAAAAACTGGATAAGAAATATGCCAAGAAAGAAGCCTTGTGCAGGTGTCTAATGGAGGATAACAATGGATTGTGGTGACCTCTTGCTTTAGTGGTTTACCCACAGAGTACAGTCACCTGCATGAACGGAGAGAAGCTGTTAAAAACTGATCTTCTGAAACTCTTTCTCTAACTCTTAGTACTCCCCCCCCCACCCCCCCCCCCCCCCCCCCCCCCCCCCCAATATTTGTCAGCTGTATATCAATTTCTCACCCCTCAATAATTAAATAAAATCTTATTTTCTTCACATCTTCAGGCTGTTTAAATAATCCAGAAACAGAGAATAATCTTGAAGAATCGAAGACAATTTAAGATGCATTTAACAACAGCAAAACTGGATGAAAACATACTTTTAATAAACTTTTAAACAGCAGAATAATCCAAGTCTTCAAACCAATGTACTACTTACCAAACATACGACTATTGACTTAATACACTTCCTTATTAACAGTACCTGCAACATGACACTAAACACAGCCCACTTTTATCTCAATTTATGAAGATCTTTCTAAAATGTGTATCCTTTATTCATCTTTAAAGGTGGGGTAGGTAATTTTGGAGAAACCAGCTTGAGTGCGCTAGAATTTGAAAATACACAGCCGGAAAAAATCTTCCTTACAGAGCCCCTCCTCCAACACACACAAACGCGCACATGACCAATGAGAGCACGAGATAAGTTTGTGCACAGATGGAAGGCTGACAGGCAGGTAGGCCATCCAGTTACTTTAGCCGGGCCGGCTAAAATGATTGGTCGTGCTTTTTACAGTACTACGGCTTCCACAGATTACATTTTTTTATGTATTTTTTGTCAAAGCACTTATGATATTCATTGCTATCGGGATGTTAAGAGCATTCCATGGAATATAACAAAAAGTGTATCTCGAGCCGGTTTCTCAAACTTACCTACCCCACCTTTAAGCCTTGTTAGAAAAACATTTTCTTCACAAATGCAACACTGGGTGAGAAATTCATATGCAAATGGTCATTTCAAGGGGGATATATTCATTTGATGTTTATAAGAGATTAAGCAAAAACCCTCTTCTAGATGGTGTAATGCTAACTCTCTTCTTCTGGTGCAGGATACAGTGTGGTGCATTGCAGATGCACAATATATTTACAGGACAGGGAATGACTTATCTTTACTTTGGAAGCACACTGTGAGGAGAATACTGTACTGTGAAGCGAGGGGAAGTACTTGCATGCAGATGCTTCTCTGAACACAGCTCCAGTGTTGCTCTTTATTAAGAGACATTGGAGCTCGTGTGAATGTCCTGCAGCCGGTTTATCCTCTTTTTTATCGACTCGTGCAACGAGGTGAATCAGAGCAACCTCTTGTTCTCAAATACAGCATGAACAGATGCAAGTCCATTTCCTGTATTCCCTGCTGCAGGCTATACCACCACATGGAGATCCATTTATTACATCTGTGTCTGTGTTACCTGGTCAAGTTGTGCATAGAGACAGTCAGAAAACATCCAGCATGGTTGCATTTTGCAGTTAGTTAGAATTGCAGCTCTCTTGCACTGCATGTTGAGTCAACAAAACCAGTTTCCCATCAGATTGAGACAGCAGTTTTTGGATTTAATTCACAGGAATCCTGTATTATGATTAGCCTTTTAGCAGCACTGCAAGAAAAAAAAATGCTGCAATTCGACAATACTTCTTCAGCAACCCCATGTAGCGCTGCACGTTTAAGTGGTCATTTAAATAAGATGTAGCTCAAATGGCTTGTCTTGGTGTATTTTATCCTGAAAGCATTTCCTTGAAACGGTGTCATAGGATTTGTCCAACAGAGGAGGTTATTATATCCTCAAGATTTACAAAGGGGAGAGAAACTCATAAACCCCAGAAAAATAAGGACACTATTCTTGCAACATTCTAATGGAAAATAAAATGGTTTCCAAAAGGCTGAGCTCTTCACAGAAATGTAACTTATTTTCATGTGTCTTTTGTCCACAACACAGTGTAGTTCACAAAGGGGCAAGAAAGGAAATTAATGTTGAAGAAAAAATATTTTCCATCAAAATTACTGAGTTCTACCTTTTGATAGTTTTGATCGTGCGACCTTGATGAAGGCTGAAGTGAAGAGCCTCTTGAGCTGCAGGGGTACAACTGAATGTTGTGCTCCGATTCACACGCATCTCTAACACAGCCTGACGTCAGTTCAACAACAGCATTAATGCTCAATACATTGAAATATTATAAAGATTATGACATGACCTCACTCCTGGAACAGGCCTTCTTTAATCCCTCAATCAGAAATCAAAGTTTATTTACATAGCCCAATACCACACATTTTACATTTGTCTCTGGGATACAGTTTGTATTGAATATCAATACAATTATGACACCCTCTGTCCTTGGACCCTCACATTGGACAAGGTCAAACTTCCAAAGAAACCCCAGTTGATGGGGGGAAATGGAAGAAACCTCGGGGAGATCAATCCATCAGATGTTCCTAGAGATCAAACAATTATCAGTCGTTTTCCAAAAATGACGTCCTTGAAATTCTTTTTTTTGTCTATAGCAAGAATATTCACCTCACTGCCAAAGAGGAGTAAATACATTATTCAGATTTAGACGCTGAAATCAGAGTTTTATAATAATAATATAAATTACTCAAACCTGCTTGCATCATTTTTTGAAAGCTCTAGATCTCAACTGTATTATACAAGACTGTACACATCTTGTTATCCTATTTCCCATCTTTGATCGCATTAGAATAAAGCGTGACAGGTAAAAGGAATTGCCCAATAAAGAGCACCTCTTCCTGTCAGCAGCAGAGTTGACGGTGGTATTAATAATTGACATTAATACATGTCTGTTTGCTGCAGAGCTCACTGTGAACACGGCCTGCTGTTAGCATTTTTCTATGACTTGAAACAGTGAGCACAGAGCACTACTCACCCAATTAAAACCTTACTTCACTCTGAAGCTTTTACAGTATGAAAAATAACCTCACATTTACCTTATTAGATTTTACCCTTAATATGCATTCAGACTCAATATCATCTCCCGCCCTATTTTGATCACTTTTGTCATCATAATTAGATATCGAACAATAGCACAAAAGTGTTTAAAAGAAAGTGCGATGTGTCCCTTACCAATATAGGAGTGATATTTCATTACCTGCTCTATTCCTCAGAGTGCACCATGATATTTGCAATATTACAGAGCTTCTGGTGTTTGTCTCTTAGTAAGCATTATGTCTTCTTTACAGTGACAGCTGACAATATGTCAAATGCTGCTTTTTATTATCCAGGGAGGTTTATTTGAACAAAATACTCGTTGATCTCTGTGAGGCTGCAGTTATAGGCGTCACCGTCTTTTGTTGTGTGGCCTTTCAGAGAAAATAATGACCCCCCCAGAACAACAGGCCTTTGTGCGCTGCAAACCTTGGCACCGTCCAACCACCATTCATGCTTTCATATGTGACCTCTTCTCCACTATAAATGTATATGATCCTTTTCAAAACACTCCAAAAGGTTCTGTTATCTCTACAAGTTCAGGGAGCAGAAGGATCCTCCAAGTGTTTCAGGCTGGCACTAATCAATATGCAATCAGTTTTTATTTTTGCAAGGATTGTCACATAAGGATTGTTGTCGATGTCACTGACGGACAGAACTGGAGCATTCAGCTCAAAATAATGCAGTCCAACACCAGAGCCCTGCAAGAAAACACTCTGTGAGATGGGGAATCTTTGTTGTAGCCTCTTCTTGATCCTTTTCAGGTTCATATCAGTTTGTTGTGCCTCTATTGTGACATGTTTCCATGCTTTAATGTTCAAAAAGGGTTTTATTTTTCTCATACTGCCTGTGCCGCAGCACCTCTTTTACCCAGAGCCCATCTGCTTCGGAATTGATTTGAAACTTTGTATTTTACTTTAACAAAGCAATGGGTAATATAAACCAGATGGCACACTCAATTAAAAATGATCTAAACCACAAAACCTTCATATCAATTTACAAATAATTCATAATTTGTGGTTGTATAATGGAATACAAATGTATTATTGTGACTGAATTCACGGCAGACCTGGACCAACCAGTACAGGGTTTGACAACAACAGTTGATTTAGTTCTAATACTAGCATATAATTCATTACTTCAATCATTAATAATGGTTATAATAATCACCATATTGTGCTATTTTAAGCCATGCAAAGAAGGCATGGCTTTTCACTCACTTTTAGCACACAGCTTTTTTTTGTTTAGTGAAGTACATCCAATATACATTTTCTGTTATTTTCTGTGGCGCTAAATGATTTTAGAGGATACACGTTGCAAAATGATTATGTCTTCTGCAACGAGCCGAAAATGATCTGGTCCTTAACTAAAAAAAACTAGAACTGGCCACACTCTAGAATCAAATATTGAACAGATGAAAGGCATAGAGTTGTTGATTTGAGCTGTTGAAGGTATTTGCAGCAGTAATCAGTTCACCTTTGCCAATTTAAGATCCTCAATGTCGTTGCTTATAACATCCAGTCAGACTGTTACAGTTGCGATTTGTTGGGTTACAAGTAGACGCAGGGCCGTCCCTGGCCAATTTGAGGCCCCACGCAAAGTTAGATGATGAGGCTCTCTGTTTTGCGAGCGTCGGGGGGGGGGGCACACTAATTGCGCCGCATAGGGAGGGACGGCCCTGAGTAGACGCAATAGATTTTACAATTAAAATGATCTGCAGCGTGTGTTTTTTCTTTTTTCCACTTATTGCGTTCTCTTTTAGAGCGATCCATCAAATACTCTGCACTCTGCGAGAAATGTCAAATTATCTGTCAGATGACGTTTTTTCCAGATTACATTTTTGCTGTTTTTTTCATCAGAAGTATCTTCCAATGATGTATAGTCTGACAGGAAAAGTTTTCTTGCATTTAATCTTGGATTGGGTGTTGTACATCTTTGTTGTGCCTGCAGCTAGTGCAGCAAAAAGCTTTTGAAAAATGTTATTTTATGTTATTAGATATCTTTTAAAGTCAAAATCCATCTTTGTGTGTCTGTATATGACTTCAGATCAGCTGACAAACCCCATCAGTCTGACTTTTGCCTACCTTTCACTTTTGGTCCTATAGCTAAAGTCTTCAAAATGGGAACAAACATTTCCTTTATCTCTTAAAAGCTTTTCTTGAAGTGCTACACTTTTTGCCGCACGACCCCAATTTCTGAAAGCAAAGTAAATGTATTAAGAAACTGTCCTCAATACCCCTGGGCACATTTTGGGCTCAGGTCACCGGATACCCCTACTTTACACATGCTTTGTAGCCATGAAAAAATAAACAGCAACTGCTCTCCAACCGATTGAGTCCGATTGAGTCTTAAACGTATTCACAGTTTAATATTTTTTAGAGCCATCCATCAGGCTAGATGTTGCCAGTGTCCGTGTGAGGCCCATATATAAGGGCTAGCTTTGCTTATAAATGGAAAGACAAATACATGTGTTTTCCCACTGCTGAGTTCACCTGCAAAAGTTTTCCATGAGTGGTGCACACATTTTTTCAATATGTATTTATTGTAGGAAGCCAAAATCATGCTGGCAATTAAAATGTTAGATGTAGAGACACGAGCATCTCCGTTTTTATATTCAGTGTTGATGCTCCGTCAGCATTTTATCTTTGTGTAAGAAGAAAAGGATAGAGTGACAGTATCAGCACATATAACATCAATATACAGCATGTTCTCTTTGTGCAGCATTAGCATTCTGCAGGCTGACAGACAGGTGCATTGGTCCAGAGATAAGCAAACACACACTTGGGTTTAATTTGAAATTAAGAGTGTGATGTGTTGTCAAATGTTCTCGCTAACTTTATGAAACCTGATGGTCTGCACGGCTTGAATGACAATGTTATTGATTGTGGTTCTTCTTGCTAAGTTACCTGTTTGTTTAGCTGTTGAGACTGAAAGTGAGTGAAGCAGCGTTTATATTTCCACGAGGGACGCAGATAAAGAAGCAGAAATCATCATTAGTGCTGCTTTTATCTTTGTTGCACGTGCTGGACTTATTTTTCTTGCTTTGAAAATGAAGACTGTAAGACAAAATGATGATACATCTGGGAAATATTTCTTTGAGTTAGAAGTTGTGTTGTGTCCTCGATGATTGCACTCCTCTGTGTTCCTAGTGTTCTTCAACACTTAGGTCAGAGTGTACATCCCTTACGATTTGTAAGTCCTTGAAAATCATGAAAACATGTTTCAGCAAAGGGATCAAACTGGAGGGTTACTGAGCATTTTGATTACTCTTAGAGGGATGAAAACAAGCTGGAATGTGTTTAATAAAAGTGAAGTGCACGCTCAATTATACAGCAGCAAATTGGGCTTAAATCAAGGTAGGAACCAAGGTTGTCTGTGACACAAATTTCAATACTGTTCAGCTGATAACTCTCAGATTTTGTCAGAATTGTAGCCACACTTCCAGGAAATTTGTAGCTATGTAGAGTCAGTGATGGAGCACCAGCGAGCCCCCCTCAATCTGCTGGCAAACACCTGGGGGTAGGGGGTCGGGGGGTGCTAGTGTGGCAGCAGGTGACACACCTGGCTGTGATTTTTCTCACCATTAGGCTTTCCACATGAGCACTGAGGAGAATAATCCAATTTTTGACCTTTTCTAGTTTAGATTTGGCCAGTTTCCTTAACACTGCACACTCTGCTCCATGTGCTTCCTCTGATACTGTTTTCTAACAGAGGTTGTAGTCACTGTGACTTCTGGATTCAGGCACAATCAAGCTCTGATCAAGACATTTGAAGGTGACAATTATGTTACAAATGACCTTAAGGAAGTGAAAACACACTGGTTAAAGTTGTAAGACCTGGACAACACAGTGGTAGCAACCTGTCAATTGCTCCTAAAGCATAAGCTGCTTAACCGTCTTTTTTTCATCAAATGGTACCATTATTTAATGAATGAACATCATGCTGTCTTCATGGAGACTTGGAAATATAATTTGAGATCATGAACCTTTAGAAAAAAATGTCTGTAATAAATCAAGTAAGAAGTAGAGTCATTTCTCATAGACTTCTATACACTCTGGCTTCATTTTGAAACTGGTGGAGTCGCCCCCTGCTGGGTCTTAGAGACAACTCACGTGATAATGTGAGTCACCAGGAGTCACCAGGTGAACATTTCCAGTTGTCAGAAAGCTGTATCTATTTACTGGAATTACCTAGCCAAACATTAGCAATCAAGGGTATCCAAAGGATTTTATAGTACAGTGCAAGACAGTTGGCTTGGTAACTACCATTTGAAAATGCTATAAATGTACACAACATAATTGTGTATCTTGATATGATTTACTCTTGTTACGGTTGTTGATTCTCTTTAACGACCCTACTTGATTAAACTGTGTTTCTCTGGCATTGTTCCAGTCCCTCTTTTCCTTCTTGTTCAACCTTAAATCGTGAATATTAGTCTTATATCTTTGCTTATCTTTGTCTTTGCAATCCCATACAATTAGCTTTTGGAAAGTTGTTCTCGTTAACTGAGGAGTTGTTTTCCTCACACCATGTTCTCGCTGCAGCTGATGCAGCCAACACAAGTTTAGAAACAGAAAGTGTTTTCTGCTCAGTGTGTGTGTGTGTGGGTAGCTGGCTGGAGTCACAACAAACACATTGTACCCATGGCCGGCAGTCAGGAGGAAACGGCATCTGTCGAGGAAGCCTGTTATTTGTTTGCCTCAACTTTTCTGCTCCTCGTCTCCCCGGGACATTTCTCTGCCCGCTCACAGGAAGTTATAACACAGCAGAGAAATGGCAGCTGTTACCCTATAGGCTGTCAGATGTTATCCCTGCACAGTGTCCATCAGCTGTCCTCTGTGCGGATCAGCATGGGTAACAAGGACTGTGTGTTTACTGCTCCCTCTCTCCTGTAAACAATATATATCTTGCAGCCTGGAATATTATCTACCCTATGCTGTGGAATTCATCTGTGATCATATTTGCTTTTTCCGAAAAGTGCCAGTGTGAACTCCGAGACACATAAATAATCAGTCAGCGAAGTTTCCTGTGCAGGCAATAAAATCAGCAAGGACTGCAAACAAGCGCTCTTGGCTAGCGTGTGTGTGGTTAGGAATATTTCAATTTCTTCAGATCTCAGCAAACATTAGTGATGATCTGAGTGGGGATGAGGGTGTTAGGGTTGCAGCTCTTGTAGCATTGTGATCAAAATGAAGAAAGTGCAAATGGAAAAGATTGGACAACTTTCCCGTGCTTTATATCGCTAATCTCTCTTTTTAAGAGTTTGATCTAAATGCAGTCTGCACAACGTTTCATTCATTTGTATTTCTGTACGTTACTTTACTCATATTTACTTATCTTTCGGTTACATCATGTGGTGGTGCCTCTCGTTCTCTACGTTAATTTACATTACTTTACTATTTACTTATCTTTCGGTTACATCATGTGGTGGTGCCTCTCGTTCTCTACGTTACTTTACATTACTTATCTTTCAGTTACATCATGTGGTGGTGCCTCTCGTTCTCTACGTTACTTTACATTACTTTACTCATATTTACTTATCTTTCGGTTACATCATGTGGTGGTGCCTCTCGTTCTCTACGTTACTTTACATTACTTTACTATTTACTTATCTTTCGGTTACATCATGTGGTGGTGCCTCTCGTTCTCTACGTTACTTTACATTACTTTACTCATATTTACTTATCTTTCGGTTACATCATGTGGGGGTGCCTCTCGTTCTCTACGTTACTTTACATTACTTTACTATTTACTTATCTTTCGGTTACATCACGTGGTGGTGCCTCTCGTTCTCTACGTTACTTTACATTACTTTACTCATATTTACTTATCTTTCGGTTACATCACGTGGGGGTGCCTCTCGTTCTCTACGTTACTTTACATTACTTTACTATTTACTTATCTTTCGGTTACATCATGTGGTGGTGCCTCTCGTTCTCTACGTTACTTTACATTACTTTACTATTTACTTATCTTTCGGTTACATCATGTGGTGGTGCCTCTCGTTCTCTACGTTACTTTACGTTACTTTACTATTTACTTATCTTTCGGTTACATCATGTGGTGGTGCCTCTCGTTCTCTACGTTACTTTACATTACTTTACTATTTACTTATCTTTCGGTTACATCATGTGGTGGTGCCTCTCGTTCTCTACGTTACTTTACATTACTTTACTCATATTTACTTATCTTTCGGTTACATCACGTGGGGTGCCTCTCGTTCTCTACGTTACTTTACATACTTTACTATTTACTTATCTTTCGGTTACATCATGTGGTGGTGCCTCTCGTTCTCTACGTTACTTTACATTACTTTACTATTTACTTATCTTTCGGTTACATCATGTGGTGGTGCCTCTCGTTCTCTACGTTACTTTACGTTACTTTACTATTTACTTATCTTTCGGTTACATCATGTGGTGGTGCCTCTCGTTCTCTACGTTACTTTACATTACTTTACTCATATTTACTTATCTTTCGGTTACATCACGTGGGGGTGCCTCTCGTTCTCTACGTTACTTTACATTACTTTACTATTTACTTATCTTTCGGTTACATCATGTGGTGGTGCCTCTCGTTCTCTACGTTACTTTACATTACTTTACTCATATTTACTTATCTTTCGGTTACATCACGTGGGGGTGCCTCTCGTTCTCTACGTTACTTTACATTACTTTACTATTTACTTATCTTTCGGTTACATCATGTGGTGGTGCCTCTCGTTCTCTACGTTACTTTACATTACTTTACTATTTACTTATCTTTCAGTTACATCATGTGGTGGTGCCTCTCGTTCTCTACGTTACTTTACATTACTTTACTATTTACTTATCTTTCGGTTACATCATGTGGTGGTGCCTCTCGTTCTCTACGTTACTTTACATTACTTTACTATTTACTTATCTTTCAGTTACATCATGTGGTGGTGCCTCTCGTTCTCTACGTTACTTTACATTACTTTACTATTTACTTATCTTTCAGTTACATCATGTGGTGGTGCCTCTCGTTCTCTACGTTACTTTACATTACTTTACTATTTACTTATCTTTCGGTTACATCATGTGGTGGTGCCTCTCGTTCTCTACGTTACTTTACATTACTTTACTATTTACTTATCTTTCAGTTACATCATGTGGTGGTGCCTCTCGTTCTCTACGTTACTTTACATTACTTTACTCATATTTACTTATCTTTCAGTTACATCATGTGGTGGTGCCTCTCGTTCTCTACGTTACTTTACATTACTTTACTATTTACTTATCTTTCGGTTACATCACGTGGGGGTGCCTCTCGTTCTCTACGTTACTTTACATTACTTTACTATTTACTTATCTTTCGGTTACATCATGTGGTGGTGCCTCTCGTTCTCTACGTTACTTTACATTACTTTACTATTTACTTATCTTTCAGTTACATCATGTGGTGGTGCCTCTCGTTCTCTACGTTACTTTACATTACTTTACTATTTACTTATCTTTCGGTTACATCATGTGGTGGTGCCTCTCGTTCTCTACGTTACTTTACATTACTTTACTATTTACTTATCTTTCGGTTACATCATGTGGTGGGTGCCTCTCGTTCTCTACGTTACTTTACATTACTTTACTCATATTTACTTATCTTTCGGTTACATCACGTGGGGGTGCCTCTCGTTCTCTACGTTACTTTACATTACTTTACTATTTACTTATCTTTCGGTTACATCATGTGGTGGTGCCTCTCGTTCTCTACGTTACTTTACATTACTTTACTCATATTTACTTATCTTTCGGTTACATCACGTGGGGGTGCCTCTCGTTCTCTACGTTACTTTACATTACTTTACTATTTACTTATCTTTCGGTTACATCATGTGGTGGTGCCTCTCGTTCTCTACGTTACTTTACATTACTTTACTATTTACTTATCTTTCAGTTACATCATGTGGTGGTGCCTCTCGTTCTCTACGTTACTTTACATTACTTTACTATTTACTTATCTTTCGGTTACATCATGTGGTGGTGCCTCTCGTTCTCTACGTTACTTTACATTACTTTACTATTTACTTATCTTTCAGTTACATCATGTGGTGGTGCCTCTCGTTCTCTACGTTACTTTACATTACTTTACTATTTACTTATCTTTCAGTTACATCATGTGGTGGTGCCTCTCGTTCTCTACGTTACTTTACATTACTTTACTATTTACTTATCTTTCGGTTACATCATGTGGTGGTGCCTCTCGTTCTCTACGTTACTTTACATTACTTTACTATTTACTTATCTTTCAGTTACATCATGTGGTGGTGCCTCTCGTTCTCTACGTTACTTTACATTACTTTACTCATATTTACTTATCTTTCAGTTACATCATGTGGTGGTGCCTCTCGTTCTCTACGTTACTTTACATTACTTTACTATTTACTTATCTTTCGGTTACATCACGTGGGGGTGCCTCTCGTTCTCTACGTTACTTTACATTACTTTACTATTTACTTATCTTTCGGTTACATCATGTGGTGGTGCCTCTCGTTCTCTACGTTACTTTACATTACTTTACTATTTACTTATCTTTCAGTTACATCATGTGGTGGTGCCTCTCGTTCTCTACGTTACTTTACATTACTTTACTATTTACTTATCTTTCGGTTACATCATGTGGTGGTGCCTCTCGTTCTCTACGTTACTTTACATTACTTTACTATTTACTTATCTTTCGGTTACATCATGTGGTGGTGCCTCTCGTTCTCTACGTTACTTTATATGACTTTACTATTTACTTATCTTTCGGTTACATCACGTGGGGGTGCCTCTCGTTCTCTACGTTACTTTACATTACTTTACTATTTACTTATCTTTCAGTTACATCATGTGGGGGTGCCTCTCGTTCTCTACGTTACTTTACATTACTTTACTCATATTTAATTATCTTTCGGTTACATCATGTGGTGGTGCCTCTCGTTCTCTACGTTACTTTACATTACTTTACTCATATTTAATTATCTTTCGGTTACATCACGTGGTGGTGCCTCTCGTTCTCTACGTTACTTTATATGACTTTACTATTTACTTATCTTTCGGTTACATCATGTGGTGATGCCTCTCGTTCTCTACGTTACTTTACATTACTTTACTATTTACTTATCTTTCGGTTACATCACATGGTGGTGCCTCTCGTTCTCTACGTTACTTTATATGACTTTACTATTTACTTATCTTTCAGTTACATCATGTGGGGGTGCCTCTCGTTCTCTACGTTACTTTACATTACTTTACTATTTACTTATCTTTCGGTTACATCATGTGGTGGTGCCTCTCGTTCTCTACGTTACTTTACTTTACTCATATTTACTTATCTTTCAGTTACATCATGTGGTGGTGCCTCTCCTTCTCTCCGTTACTTTACGTTACTTTACTCATATTTACTTATCTTTCAGTTACATCATGTGGTGGTACCTCTCGTTCTCTATGTTACTTTACGTTACTTTACTCATATTTACTTATCTTTCAGTTACATCATGTGGTGGTGCCTCTCGTTCTCTACGTTACTTTACGTTACTTTACTATTTACTTATCTTTCGGTTACATCATGTGGTGGTGCCTCTCCTTCTCTCCGTTACTTTACGTTACTTTACTGATATTTACTTATCTTTCAGTTACATCATGTGGTGGTACCTCTCGTTCTCTATGTTACTTTACGTTACTTTACTCATATTTACTTATCTTTCGGTTACATCATGTGGTGGTGCCTCTCGTTCTCTACGTTACTTTACATTACTTTACTCATATTTACTTATCTTTCGGTTACATCACGTGGTGGTACCTCTCGTTCTCTATGTTACTTTACGTTACTTTACTCATATTTACTTATCTTTCAGTTACATCAGGTGGTGGTGCCTCTCGTTCTCTACGTTACTTTACGTTACTTTACTATTTACTTATCTTTCGGTTACATCATGTGGTGGTGCCTCTCGTTCTCTACGTTACTTTACGTTACTTTACTCATATTTACTTATCTTTCGGTTACATCATGTGGTGGTGCCTCTCGTTCTCTACGTTACTTTACGTTACTTTACTATTTACTTATCTTTCGGTTACATCACATGGTGGTGCCTCTCGTTCTCTACGTTACTTTACGTTACTTTACTCATATTTACTTATCTTTCGGTTACATCATGTGGTGGTGCCTCTCGTTCTCTACGTTACTTTACGTTACTTTACTCATATTTACTTATCTTTCGGTTACATCATGTGGTGGTGCCTCTCGTTCTCTACGTTACTTTACATGACTTTACTCATATTTACTTATCTTTCGGTTACATCATGTGGTGATGCCTCTCGTTCTCTACGTTACTTTACATTACTCATATTTACTTATCTTTCAGTTACATCATGTGGTGGTGCCTCTCGTTCTCTACGTTACTTTACGTTACTCATATTTACTTATCTTTCGGTTACATCATGTGGTGGTGCCTCTCGTTCTCTACGTTACTTTACATTACTTTACTATTTACTTATCTTTCAGTTACATCATGTGGGGGTGCCTCTCGTTCTCTACGTTACTTTACATTACTTTACTCATATTTAATTATCTTTCGGTTACATCATGTGGTGGTGCCTCTCGTTCTCTACGTTACTTTACATTACTTTACTCATATTTAATTATCTTTCGGTTACATCATGTGGTGGTGCCTCTCGTTCTCTACGTTACTTTACATTACTTTACTCATATTTAATTATCTTTCGGTTACATCATGTGGTGGTGCCTCTCGTTCTCTACGTTACTTTATATGACTTTACTATTTACTTATCTTTCGGTTACATCATGTGGTGGTGCCTCTCGTTCTCTATGTTACTTTACGTTACTTTACTCATATTTACTTATCTTTCAGTTACATCATGTGGTGGTGCCTCTCGTTCTCTACGTTACTTTACGTTACTTTACTATTTACTTATCTTTTGGTTACATCATGTGGTGGTGCCTCTCGTTCTCTACGTTACTTTACGTTACTTTACTATTTACTTATCTTTCGGTTACATCATGTGGTGGTGCCTCTCGTTCTCTACGTTACTTTACGTTACTTTACTCATATTTACTTATCTTTCAGTTACATCATGTGGTGGTGCCTCTCGTTCTCTACGTTACTTTACTCATATTTACTTATCTTTCGGTTACATCATGTGGTTGTGCCTCTCGTTCTCTACGTTACTTTACATTACTTTACTCATATTTACTTATCTTTCGGTTACATCGCGTGGTGGTACCTCTCGTTCTCTACGTTACTTTACATTACTTTACTCATATTTACTTATCTTTCGGTTACATCATGTGGTGGTACCTCTCGTTCTCTACGTTACTTTACATTACTTTACTCATATTTACTTATCTTTCAGTTACATCATGTGGTGGTACCTCTCGTTCTCTACGTTACTTTACATTACTTTACTCATATTTACTTATCTTTCGGTTACATCACGTGGTGGTGCCTCTCGTTCTCTACGTTACTTTACATTACTTTACTCATATTTACTTATCTTTCAGTTACATCACGTGGTGGTACCTCTCGTTCTCTACGTTACTTTATATGACTTTACTCATATTTACTTATCTTTCAGTTACATCATGTTGTGGTGCCTCTCGTTCTCTACGTTACTTTACATTACTTTACTCATATTTACTTATCTTTCGGTTACATCGCGTGGTGGTGCCTCTCGTTCTCTACGTTACTTTACGTTACTTTACTCATATTTACTTATCTTTCAGTTACATCATGTGGTGGTGCCTCTCGTTCTCTACGTTACTTTATATGACTTTACTCATATTTACTTATCTTTCAGTTACATCATGTGGTGGTGCCTCTCGTTCTCTACGTTACTTTATATGACTTTGTGCTACTTAACTCATCTTTAGTTATATTTGGGTTACTTTACTTTATCCTACTTAAATATTCCGTAAATTAAATTACATAATGTTACTCTACTTCACTTTATTTTACCTAACTTTATGTTCTTTAAATTACATTGCGTAACTTTATCTAATTTACGCTACTTTATGTTATATTACTTTAATTAACTTTACTTGGTTTTACGTTACTTTACTCCACAGTACAGCTCTTCAGTTTGTGTCCCTCTGTTGGTTTTTTCATGGTTCAGATTATGCTCCTATCCCATTTGTTCCTTGGTTATGCACAGAAACAAATCACCAGGTATTTCTGTTGCGAATTTGCCTTTGTTTTTTCATTAGTGTGTTAGACTGACACAGGTTGAGTGACCAGGGGAACGCAGCAGGTGCTCTGGCTCGCTGGCACCTTCTCTGCAGCACTTCATTAATCTGAGCAATTACTTCTGGGCAGTGGAGGCTTCAACTGGGCCCCACCAGTGTGTAAGAGTGTGTGTTTGTGAATAATTGACTGTGGACCTGCATTTCATGAACAAGCCTCAGTCAGAAAGGTTTTGGCAAGTTTGTAAGAACATGGAGAGTGGAGACAAATACTCCCAGTTCTTCATTGGCAGACTAAACTTTATTGTTATGTTAATTATTTAATCATCTGGCTAGTGTTACAATCTCTAATCTCTAATAATTCAG
This sequence comes from Trematomus bernacchii, assembly GCF_902827165.1. Classification (NCBI taxonomy): domain Eukaryota; kingdom Metazoa; phylum Chordata; class Actinopteri; order Perciformes; family Nototheniidae; genus Trematomus; species Trematomus bernacchii. Next base: position 4,513,280 of record NW_022987685.1, read on the forward strand.
TAACTGTCCAAACTGTTTTTAATTTCCATTGAAATGAACAGTTGACATGATAAAGGTTTTTTTTCATCAAAACACTGACAACAAGGCTAGATGACAATGAATAGAAATGCCCTCTAAACATAAAATAATTCTGTTTTGAGATTAAATCAAATATTATTAGCTTACTAAGCATTAACACAATATGTTTATTCAATGCTTACTTAACATTAATTACAGGAAGCTTATATATTGAATTGCAATTGTTAGCCCTCCTTTCCCTTTGGTCTGAGAGATAAATATGTGACATATTTCCAGAATCCAGTATAATCCAGTGTGAGGCTTCCCTGTGTATTCCCTGTTCAAACATCGATCTCATCTACATAATAATGTCCTCCCAGTGCCGCGTTGGTATTATTCTTTATTACCTAGAATAATAAACTCTTTGCCCCCTTGTTACCAAATTATATAGTCGCTATAAAACAATACAGTCCCTGCATTAGCTGCCCCACATGTAACACATTCAGTTCATCATCAACATCATCCACAACAGTTTTAGAGTGTTGCTGATTCCAAACATGTTGCTATTATCAATTCATCTACTTTCAATTTTGTAAATTCATTAACAGCTTTTTGTATAAAACATCAAACATTCTTCTGTATGTGGTGCTCTCCTCCCTGTAGCTTTCTATAGGGTTTTTGTGTATGTTAATGGTCTGCAGGGGCCAAAGTTCCCTCCAGAGGGAGTTTCTCCCCCTCCCCCTGAAAAACCTCCATTGTACTCAAAGTTAAAGTGACATGAATATTTAACACTTGCGCTTGTATTGGCTAGCGCTCCAACACTTTTCACGTGATACTGTAGGCTAAGGGGAGGGACATCTCTCAGCAGTTCACCAATCCCAACAGAGCCGGCCAGCTAACCAATCAGAGCAGACTGGGCTCTGGTTTCAGACAGAGGGTGAAAAGAGGTGCTCCAGCACAACCTGAGCCTTTTTGAACATTAAAGCATGGAAACATGTCACAGCAGAAGAACAAAATGCTAATATGAACCTGAACATTGTCACTAGCACTTGTCCTATGTAATGACAATAAAGTTGAATCTGAATCTCAATATGAACATTGGCATTAAATTAGGGCTCCTTTTAACAGCTTGGTAAATAAAATGTCAGAATATTGTAAAAAACGTCTATCCCAGTTTCTCAAAGACCTTTAAATGTCTTTAATATGATGTAGGCATCCAGGCACAACAAGTACTTTTAAGATTAGCTGGCTATCAAAAATATTTTCATTTTTATTAGAATTGTGGAAGAATGTTGCAAATATGTCTTTCAGTGAATAAATTGACATCCCATTTTGGCTCTGACCTCTTTAACTGACACTTCACTAACTAAGAAAAATAATGTGCTTTAAGTCTAATTAGCTCATGATTAATTTAAGCTGAGACAACAGGTGACTACATTTCAAAGTTCACGGCGACAGAACCCACAGGACAATTGTGCGCGAAGCATGAATACAGAAACATGTAAAGTGATGTAGGCCGACGCTCCAAGAGTCAGACTGGAAGTGTGTCCTGCAGGGCGAAGCTTCAGGGAGCATCTCCTCCACCAGTGTGCTACCTGCTGCCGCGTCACTGTGGCTACAGTCACCACGACACGCAGGTCGTTTGCATACTTTATGACTCCAGGTGAAAGAGGATAGAGGCAGGGAGTGTGTGAGAGAAAGAGAAGGAGATGTGTGTGTTTAACTGCTCGTCTTCAGGCCCTGAGATGTTCTGATGGGTGAGGAGCTAACAGCTCAGAGGTAGGTTGTTTCTGTTTTCTACAGCAGGACACATGTTATGTTAGCTTCCTGTTGTTGTTGTTTAGCTCGCTCTGGACTCCTGAGGCTCGCTGTGTGTCTCCTTCCATTCCTCTCTGCCTGCCTGTCTGTCTGTAACGGATCAAATGGAGAGCTTTGAAAAGTGCTTATCTTATTTCAGACCATTTCATAAACTCATCTCCAGGCTGACAGCTGTTCAAAATCAAATAAGAAAAGCTGAGAAGGAAATGAAGGATTTGTTCTTAAATGCTATTCTGTCTATAGTTCACTTCATGTGAAATTTCAAACGTTTTACGGCTTGTTTGCTGAGTCACAAGGGGACTTTAGCCCGCTACATGATAATGATTTACTGAGCCTGATGTAAGCAGTAGTAAACATGCAGTGACACATGTTGTTCCTCTGTATGTGCAAAATACTGTCTTCTTGAATGACATGTCCTCATGATTTATTAAGAGCTAAGGTCATGCAGTGTTTTTCTTTACCATTTTCATTTGTTTTTAATGAATGAGTAATTAGCTGCTCAAATTGATAGACAGGAAGCGCAGTCACTAAGTAGAAATGAGGTATATTACTTTTCTAAAACCAATTACCTGCAATATTATTTTTGACAGACTCTTATATCTCTCTGATTAAATGGGAGACAAAGGGTTAAACTAATGACAGAAGCTAACAACAATCAGTTGTATTAGCAGTGCTAATTGTAGATACAGGTGCAAATAGTCACTGAATTTACCAACACTTTGAGTTTTCTTGAATTGAAGTTTAAGTATTTGGTTACTAATCCAGTTTGAAGAGGAATATTGCATTTGGCAACATTTCATATGGGAAGATGTAACATTTTATTAGCTCAGAAAATAAACTGTTAACTGAGTTCAAGCTGGCTAAAATCCGGTACATTTGTCTCTCTAATCCTTTTTCGTGTTGGTATCAGACTTCAAACAATTACTTTAGCATAATCTGCTGTACCCCCGGGGCAAAACAATATTTAAATCGGGAACAATAGAGCAAAATGTGTTTTGTAGCATTAAATCGCTACAATTTATAATCATTGTAATCTTTGTGTGCTCTCCCATGAGGAAGTCACCATCGAGCAAAGGTCTGCAGAGACTCATTATTCCTGTCTGATGTCAGGTCATTAGGTTTTTATCGTGTGTCATATTGTGTAAGCAGACAGGCCATATTGCTTATATGTAAAAAGCATACTGTATCATGAACAAGGCTGAGCCTTTAGGGACTCAACACTCGCAGTAAATTCAGTGTAAGGGCGTGAGCCAATAGAGGGCTGCAGGAATGACTGTAAACCCTGACATGACTCAGCATTATGAGTCCTAAAACCCTGACATGACTTGGCATTATGAGTCCTAAAACCCTGACATGACTCAGCATTATGAGTCCTAAAACCCTGACATGACTCAGCATTATGAGTCCTAAAACCCTAATATGAGTTAGCTTTATGAGTCCTAAAACTGTGTCATGACCAGTGGCGACTGGTCATTAGGGGCAGGTGGGGCACAGCCCCACCTAGTGTCAGCAGAAAGTATTACAAATAATGATTACAAAAATGCAAAAAAAAAAAAAAAAAAATATATAAAATATATTTTAAGATCATGTTTAATCATCTGATTCGTCTGTACATTGCTGTTTTAGTCTGTGTTCTTCTAATTAATGTGTCTACAGTCACAGTGTGTGCCTATTGAGCTGTTTAGAGCCATGTGGGACAAAACCTGATTATGCCCCTTCCTCTCGCTGTGAAGTCAACGGTGACTGTAAAAACTTCACTGCGCATGCTCAGAGTATTTTGTAATGAAATGTGTGTGGCAAAAAAATAATGACCAGAGGGGCATGGAGCTACCATCCCCACCATACGTCATCTCAAATCATTCAGAGCTGATTGGCTGTAAGTACGTGTGCCGCGAAAAGTGTGCTGTGTGAAGAGGAGACGAGAGAGCTGCAGTGGCGCGTCCTAAAACCAGGAAGTAAGCACAAAAAAAGCAATGAGATTTCTCCAGAGGATTTTAGAAAATAGCTCGAAATAAGATCTGTGGGAAACGTACCTGTTAGATAAATGCACGTTTTGATTAGCCGGATAACATCCACATGTCTACCCTACTTATATAATTTTTTTATCATAAATCTATGGATTAGATTTATGATAGACTTTTGAAACTACAAGAACATAAGGAGGACTTTTACAAAAAAGTAATAGAAATGTTTGTCCAGAAGGATAGGAAAATGGACTTCATCTTCAAGTCAAGGTAAGACCGCCATTTTATTGAAAATGGGATCTTACTAAGAGAGAACAATTCAATATTTAAATGATAAAATGACATTTTTTGGGTATCCTTTTGTTGAACTGTCTGTTTAAAATTAATCGAAGCATCAGACAAAAAAAGCTTTTGAAAATAATATTATATTTTGGTTTAGGTCAAAATATAATATTTGTAAACCTGAAGAGTCAGTGCCAGTGCCTCACCAGCCATGAACCTCACTGCACGTCACTGCAGAAGCTTATATATAGACATCTACGTTTTTTGTGCCCCACCACTTTTGTACATATAAAAACGCCACTGGTCATGACCCGTAATTTCAAATCCTAAAACAGTGATATGACTCAAAATTGTATCACTTCCTTTTCTCTCGCCTGGAGGTCAATGGTTTTCTGAATATGTTTTAAAAAATAAATAAAAGTATCTTTATATAAATGTCATGATATTAGATTGTAGCAATGAATGGGATTAGGAAGCATTGAGACTGAGTTACTTCCCCAGTGTTAAAGACTGGAGAAATTATCTTACTGTATGCTACATTACCTTCACCCACCATTGTGAGTTCAATAGAAAAAAGGAACTGTTATCGTTGTTCAAAGCAACACATTTAATGCTATGGTCCAACTTCAGCCAGAGCTACAGGTATTGTTTCTTTTGTATTATACACAATATTTCAGAAATAGCTCAGTCCTCTTAATGTCTTTTTATTAGAGTGTTTAATCAGTTCACCTTATTGTTTCACAAAGAGCTAACGCAGCACGATCAGGGAACATGCTGCTGATTAAATTGTTCAGCAATTAAATCAGCAGCATGATCAGGGAAAAATACTCCATTGTAATAAGTTGGTTAGAAGATGAAAGAAAAAGGAAGTGGAACTGCAGCCATTTTGGCCTTAAGAGGGCTGTATTGGCCCTCATGCTGCTGACAAATATCTGTACTCTTGTACGCTGAAATAATGCACTTTGCTTTCCCTGGTCACCAAACAATTCCCATGCTTCAGCACTTATATTAGGGCTGTGCGATTATGGCAAAAATCATAATCACGATTATTTGGGTCAATAATTGATATCACGATTATTAAATACGATTATTCATTGATTTTGAAAAAATCCATTTATTGAACTTTAAAACAAATACAAATAATAATTTGAACAGTAACTTTTTAACTGTTGATTACCCTGAACGTATAATTCAACTGAAAAACCAATACAAAAATAAATAAAATAAATTATACATTTAAATAAATAATATCAAAATAATAAATACCAATAAACAAGATCAACAAATATTTTGGAGCGCACTTCCCCAAGCTACTAAACATATATAAATACAAATAAATGAGACCAAAATAAATTAGATCAAATATGTTGCAGTGCACTGTCACAACCTAGCAAAGCAAAATAATTGTTTTTTTCGATTATGTTGTTTTCGTAATTGTGGCAGGCCAAAATCGTAATTGCGATTAAAATACGATTAATTGCACAGCCCTAACTTATATCCTCTCAATATTTAGCTTTTTGGTATCAAGACACTATCTCGATAATACTGAGAAAGCTGATTCCAGCCTGATGTCAACACTTTTGTGAAAAACAAGTTTTATAAAGTGGCGAAAAGAACCTGTTTTGATTATTCACCTAGTTGTAGATTAAAACTTTGATTTGGAAAACACTCTCCACAGTGTTTGTTCTCTAGAGAACTGTGTTCATGGTGTTTGGTAACAGCGCGGCTGCAATGCAAATCACAATCAGCCCCTCTCTTGTTGCTTGTTATCTCCTCTTTAGATGTGGAATTGAAAAAGAGTCCTTGAGCTAGGCTTTTCCACAGAACTCGCCCACACACATATTTCTCAGATAAAAACATTTCTTGACGTATGGGTGGAGTATATTCTGGGAGATGTTGTTTACCCTTCATGCTCGACATTTTTCAGAGTGGAGGTGGTTCCGAGCTGTCCTTCTCTGCACGTTACATGTTTCAAAAGATGAGGCTTGAAAGCTGTGCACGGCAATGTAGCACACACTCAATTATACACGCGTCTGATGGAGTCGAGCGTTCGAGCGTGTAGAAGGCCTCTTTGTAAAGCCCATTTTCCCCTTGTACAACTCCATAACAACCATCTCCGTCCAGAAGTCTTGAGAGCCGTGAATAGTGGAGAGAGTACTACAAGAAAAACTTGTGCAGGAGCTATTATTATAACACATTCAACCTATAGCATGTATTCACAGCAGAGGATTCAAAGCAGTATGACTAAACAGCATTATGATATTTGTATTGCTTTAAAACCAAAAAAGTGTATTCGGGAAAATCTATACTTGCCATTATAGTAACATGAACTACTTATCTTATTGATTTAACTGTTGCGTTTAGACAAATATGTCACTAACATTTTTCCAGAATAAAGAACAGGGTTTTCTCTAGGTCTTGGGCATTGCACATAGACTGCAGTGTTTGTAAGTCCGATATCACAGATCTGCTAACCTCGCTAACCTAGTAATATTGGAAAGAATCCTTACATCACGTTGTTAAAATAAGCCAATAAAACGTATATTATATAATTTATAATCCCCTAACGTCAACAAGCCCTCCTGTCCCAGCACACAGTGGTTTAAAATGCTCTTAATATAAGAGTAATACTTTTGGGCGTAGTTATGTTTGTGACATAGATCGTCAAACAGATGTACAGTAAGGATAGTGAGAGACCTAGTTTCATCTAAAAAATATTCTCTTATAGATATTTAAATTGTCTTGAGCGTCTATTAAAGCGCTTATTTTTCAGTTTGTAAGTGCAGTTAGCTCAACTTTCCCATGACAGTAAATAAAGCATCCATGGAGAAGCAGTAAATAATGTAAAGACACAGAGGGGAGATGTGCAGGAAGAGGAAATGGAGCGGTAAAAGGTGGCACATTTGTCAGGACGGCCCTGGGGCTAAAAAGCTCATCTGAGACCCCCCCCGCACACACACACACACACACACACACACACACACACACACACACACACACACACACACACACACACACACACGTGTGTTTAAACATAGCTAGGTAACACACCTTTATATTAACAATTATTACTTTGTCTTGTTTTGAACATTTAAACAACCTCCTTGCATTTGTATGTTGTCAGTCGTACTATTGGAGTATCATTTAGCATGTTTATATTTAAATGGCTGCTGTACAAATAGGCAAAACAATTTGTTTTACAACATACATGCATTACATTTTGTTACATACATTTTTATGATATTTAACCTGTAATTTTTAAAAATGTATCCCTTTTTTGTGACAGTTGCTCCATTTCACAATAAAAAATTGAAAAAAATGTATTTAAAAATCGAAAGTTAAAGGAAAAGTGTGAAATTGTATGAATCAAAACTGAATAGAATAAAAATATTGTTGATAAATATAGGAAGTTAAGTGAAAAATGTGTTCTACAATATATGCAGTGGTGTATTGGTATTAAAGAAGAAAGGAATGCTGAAGGGCACAGTTTGAGTGTTTAGCTGCTCATGGTCCAGTGTGATTTAAGTATAAACCATTTTTGTGTTTTCTAATGATTTAGAAACCCATTTTCAAAAAATACCCGTGCATGCATGACTCTAAAAATATAATTTAGCAGAGACATTTGAAATACACTTACAGTTAACAACATATATAATACATTACCATGTTTATTTGCATAATATATAGTGTGGCTCGTTTTCTGAAGGTAATAACATACCATATAATAAATATATCCTGTTAATGGAAAGTAGAAGGACACTCAGAGAGCAGACCTCGGCCAAGGCTGTGTGCATTCGTGGGAATAGATGTGTGTGTTCTGGCAGATAAACAAACACATTGCACAACATAACCTCCTTGTCATAAGTAATAACCATTGCTGCAGTTATTCCTATTGCGTTTACACTCTTACTATCACAAGTTTTTCCGCAGCATTCACTTTCACGTGTTTACTCACGTCACTTGAATTAGACACACTGGCGAGATATCAACAACCAACAAAGTTAACATTTTGCCAAGATTTAATTGTAATGCACGTATCAATAATGATGCTGAATTAACATCATACCAATACAGATTGGAAAAGCCATGAATTAACGCTTTTCCAAGTGGGTCTGCAGGCTAAACAGAATAGGATCTGGTTTCAGACAGAGGGTGAACAAGGTGCTGCAGCACAGGAAGTATGCGAAAAATAACTAGCTTTCTGAACATTAAAGCATGAAGACATGTCACAGTAGAGGCACTAAATACTAATATCAACTTGAACATGAGCAGAATAGGGCCCCTTTAACTTTACATGTAATCGAGCTGCGCGAATAACTCTTTGCGTCCGATGTGAACTCACCATTTAACCAAACTAACCCCTAACTATCTGAATTATTATTTTAGCTTTTAGAAAATGCACTTTTATGGTCTATTTTTTGTCTTTTGTTATACTACGTTGTCTAAAGTTGCATGAATCTGATGAACACATCAATGATTACAACCATAGTGGGTAATTCACAGAGAGAGAGAGGACACTTCATCTCTTGAAACTCGCTAAGACTCAGTAACGCAGTAATGAACAGAGCTCACTAACTGTATTCAGAGTCAGTTTTTAATAAAGGTCATACTTGATGTAGCAGTGTAAAAGTGCCACAGCAGATCTATTTGTTTATTGTCTGTGTAATCAGTGCTCAGTGGCTTATAAAATCTGCAATAAAGATTTTACAACTATCTCTGGTCCATATGAACAGTGAGGTCTGTCTTTTGCTTTACTCTATCACCACAAAAAGGCTGATTAATTAAAAGAGGATGTGTAGTGCGTGACGCCCCTTTAAGAGGAAAATTATATATATTTAGTTTTTGGCCTAATAATGTAATATGCAGTACATTAAGTAAAACAAGCAAGCGCTCTTTAATAGGTGCACACAGGGAGCGTGCGCATGAGCCTCGCTGAGTGGAGGTGATAATAATTCTTGGAACAGGTGCTGCACCGAGAGCCCCGAGGCCCAGGGAAGTGAATGATTAGTGGCACTCCCCCAAGATGCATTGCTCCTTCTGTATTAAAAAACCAAACTCTGCCTTTTATTCCCTGCAGGGTTTATTAAGTGGGCCAGTTGCCATAGCGACGCTTTGGCAGGATATTGCCAGGATAAGCTGTAATGGGTCTCCTGACGCAGTTCACTCTGCTGCTGTGGAAGAACTTCACTCTGCGGAAGAGACAAAAGGTACGCTCTGCAAATCAATGTGTGTGTGTGTGTATTGATATATAAATATATATATGTCTGCTCAGTGTGGTCAGTGTTATCAAGTTATTCATGAGTGCAGGGATTTACTACAAAACAGCCTCCTATAGCAGTAAGCTGCCTTCAGAGAACAATCTCTCCTTAATGCACACCAATTCCACGTGTCACCTTCAATTTGAGCAGATCTGTCTCTGCTGCACATTATGTCACATGGCCTGACTTCCTGCTCCAACAGAGCCAGTGTGGACTAATAGAAGGAATAGGGAGGGATGACAGATGTTGAAACGCTTTGTTTGAAGGGCAAACACTGTCTCCTCTTACAAACTCCATGGCACTGCCACAACTCAGAAATGTTTGCTGAATGTGCAGAGTTTACAAAAATCATAGCAGACAATTAAAAGATTATTCAACTGACACTGATGGTGCAAACTTCAACTCTGTTGCATTGTTGGAGAAGCCTGTGACATAAGATTTTCAACGACATAATTACTCTGTAGCTATGTCAGTTTGACAATAAAGAACCTTGAACCTTGAACTCACTTTCTGTTCAGCTTTCATCATTTAAACTTGTTTAGTGCATATGTTGCTCCAACAACTTAAATGGCTAACATGCAAACTGTTAATTCAATTGTCTTGAAGTGCTTCAAGGATTCCTATCATATCAAATTTGCACCTGTGATTTTTACACAGTTGTGAGTGACACTTGTGTATACCTCACACACAAACTGACACTGACAGTGCAAACATCAACTATCCCACCACTAAACTTCAGATAAACTTTTTCTTACCATCATTTTCACTGCTTTCAGTGCTCTTGCTTCACCAGCTTTATGTGCATACAAAAGTCAATCTGACTGCCTTCCACTGTGTTAAGTGCTTTAACTGTATTTATATTTATAATATTTCAGGTTTACAATATCTGCAGCCTAAGCAAGCACTTACACATTTTAGTTATGCACACTTAGCCTCTTATAGTTCAGGTTAGCGTCTCATCTTTGGATTATTTGGGACTTTTTTTATTTAAGCATCAGAAAACTTAGTAAATGCTTCAAATGAAAAAGTATTTAAATATAAGAAGTTAAGGTTAAAAGTGTGCATTCAAAAGATTAACTAATAACATACAATATATAATTAAGACATTCAAATAAGAAGTTAAAGTAAGTCTGCAATAAAATATAATGAAATAATTATGTAAGCATAAGAAGTTGAAATCAAAATGTGCAATAAAAGATGACAATAAGAATGAAAATATTAATATAAACAAAGGAAGTTGGAGTATAAATGTATACAACATGCTGTATATAATTGTAGATAATATCATGGATTTTCTAAAACACTTTTAAACTATGTCAATTTACTTTTAAAGCTTAAACATTAATACTAGCAGTGCCTTTTTATGAATGCAAGCCTATGCAAACGTCATTGATGGAAAGAGAAAACTTTGCAAATGATATCCTAACTCTGCTTTTGAGCTCAAGTCTCCCATAATCCATTGCTGGTGATACACAATATGGTGATATATATGGCTTTATTGCAATCTTTGCCCCCCCACTCACGCTGGACATGAGGTCCCATGCTGGGGAAGATGTGTCACTGCTGCATTTCAACAAGTTGTCGCTGAGTCTCGTTATGTGTGTGTCTGCTACAAAGAGCTGCAGTGTGTGTTTGATTTACAGCAGGAGCATCCGCCCACTGGCAGCGAACAAAAGACACCTTCACAACAAAATCTGCTTTCATCAAAGTTTCTAGGAAGGACTCAGTGCAAAGTCTTTTGCTATTTCAGAACTTTGTATCTGGGAAATATTCTCCTTGTTAATTTGATCAACTAGCAGAAGGAACAGGGAGACTATGTGAGAGGACAGTGGAGTTAATGTGCTCTGAATGTAGAATATTTGGACGACGTCGACATGAAATATCGGTATTAGACAAAACCAGTGGGAGTTACAAGGACAATGGAGCTTGTGGAGGGCTTGTGGAGGTTAATGACCAATTATATGAATGCCTCAGCAGGCATTTTAAGATTTTATAACAGGCATGAAACTGATTTTATGGTCCAGTATTTCACATAATTTCATAGGAGGAGATTATCTATTCATAAAGGAAGCTTGTGTCCGATGGCAGACGCCTGGGGAGGCAGTCTGAGAAAGTCCCCATGATCGCTGTGTTCCCTCTCCATGCCTTTCCCATGGAATACATTATGATAATTCACCCTCAGCAGAACTACATATCCTCACACACACGAACACGCACACGCACACGCACGCACACGCACGCACACACACACACACACACACACACACACACACACACACACACACACACACACACACACACACACACACACACACACACACTGCAGGGAATTAAAGGACTTGCAATTTGAAATTCTCTATCTGCTTTCTTTGAAATAGTTGAAAAGTAATTTTTTGCAGTTGGAATGCAATGACACCATTTTAATACTAAGGCTTAATGCACGTTAAACTGAATAAAATCCCTCTTGTGCTGCAGTAACTGTAATTTATAACGTTGCCATGGAGCTGTAGTATTTTAAGCCATACGTGTTATTGTATTTTCTCACCTCCTCTTTAATTATGAAGACAGTGTAGCTGCTTCCTGCTGGACAGGACGGCGCAGGGGATTGTAGAGAGCGTGCACGAGGAGACGGTCAGCCCAGGTTAGCGTGCTTGACTTGTAGGGAGGTGTCGGGGGGGCATAAAAGTCTGAAAGGTTACAAAAAGTGAAGGCAGGAGTAGCTGCAGCTTTGTCCTCCTGCTAGATATTTTCTCCCACTGAATTATGAAATGTACAATTGCTAGTTTGCCCTCGACTCTTGCATAAAGAAACTGTTTCCACAGTGACGGATAAGTAGTCCAGTGAACCTGGAATACCTGATTCAAATAAATGCTTAACCCTCCCAACTCTTGGTGCTTTGTCTCCAGAGCATCCATCAAAGCTGCAGGATTTCAACAAAGAGGTCATTAAATTGTGCTTTCTCTTCACACATTTCCCCTGAGGAGGAAATACAAAGCTACCATGTCACATGCTGCCTAAAGGTGTGGAAGTGGTTGTGTTAAAGTGAAGAAGAGGTGCTATGTGCTCTTCATCCGGGAGAAGATTAGATGTGATAGCTTCTGCTGCCGGAGACACTGACAGTTTCTCAATCAATCCAGGAAGAGCTGGAGTAAAAACATATAGAATAGAGCTTGTGCAGCAAAATCTCATGGATACACAGCGTCTAACACTCATGGTCCAATCTCCTTTGCTTTGACTTTATCAGTGTTTGTCACGCTGCTGCATGATGTCGCATTTTTAGGAATATACAATGCAAATGCTGTGAGCCATGATATGTTCCACTCATGTATTCCATAAACAAATTATGAAAATAAGAGCGCTTTTCTCTATTCTCATGCATGCAGGTGCGTCTGGTGGTGGAAGTGATCTGGCCTCTTTTCCTCTTCTTCATCCTGGTTGGGGTGCGCTCCACCAACAAGCCTGTGTTTAAAGGACAATGTAAGTATGCAAAACCTCTTAGTTGGGATGTGTGCTTGCATAATAACTCAAAGCTAATGCTTGTATTACTATGTTATTACTAATGACTTTGCAAATTGATGTGATTCATAATATTCAAGGGATTGATACATTTTTAATCATAATTTTCTTTTGAGGGGATCTGTACAAATAAAATATGTGTCTAAGTCTGTACAAAAACAATTTCTCTGCAGCTTCACATAACTACTTCAAAATGATATTGAAACACATCATTAGCCTTTAACAAATACTGGGCATATTGGAATATTGCACTAGTCCATATTGTGAATTTGTGATATTCAGGAGAATATAATAATACAAACCATGTCTTCCTGCAGGTCACTACCCAAACAAAGCCATGCCCTCGGCCGGCGTGCTGCCCTGGCTGCAGGGGATGATGTGCAACATCAACAACCCCTGTCTGAACTCCCCCACCCCGGGGGAGACACCGGGACAAGTCAACAACTTCAACAACTCCATGTACGCACAAGCTGCACATGAGGAGCAAACAGAATATGATGGTTGTTGTTTCTGATCAGTTTCTGGTGTTTTATGCAGAGTTGCTGGGATGTTAGTGGAGCTGCAGACGCTGGTGGTGAACAGATCTATTCTCAGCAAGGCTCTGCTGCTGGCAGACGACCTGGAGCAGTGGGACTCCGTCCTGTCCCAGACCAACGCTGCCAAGGGTAAGAACACCAAGGTCTTAATGTAGAGACCTTACAATGGCACTCTATATGAAAAAAACTAGGTTAGAGTATAAGTCATAATCAGAGACAGGTTTATTCCCATATGGGATTCACATACAGTACAGGGATGTGCTTTGGTGTGCATAATGCATACATAGACACAGAAAGAGAAAATAAATGGTAAAATATGACAAAATAAATGGAAAACAATTGTGTGCAGTATTGGGTTCGAAAGTGGATAGCTGTGCAGATTTATAAAGAGGTAGCTTTGACGAGAAATGTGCAAAGTATATTAAAATGAACAAGTATTTTAAATCACTTCCGCCACAAATGGAAATACAATGGTGACTGAGCCTTTAACCCACTGATGAAAGGACTTACATTTGCAGTAGGCATACAGGACACAGGAGTTGTTTAAAGGAAATGGGTTTTTTATTTGTACCAATTAAAAACAAGAATCATAGGCCTATAAAAGAGGTCATCAGAAAAAAACACTAAGAAATATAACAGCGATTAAACAGGTGTTGACTGAACAAACCGACCTGCCAGAATGACGCAAAATGGAATATGTATAGTGGCTAAGCCAAACCAAGTAGAAGAAAATAGGTAGTTAAGAGGAACAGAATACAAAAGGATTGGAAGCACATGGTTTGTCCCAAATTGGATCGAGTATATAGGAGTCCTCAGCCCTCAGCCACGCCTTTTGCTGTACCAGGAAGTAACCTTCCCAAACGACCACGGAAACGCATGTCTGTAGCCATCACAAAGTCCAAGATTTCCATTTAGATAATCTTACAAAGGCCTTACATTTGCAAACGTTTTATGATAATTGTACACATATAAAACCATGTATATAATCCAGGGGACAAAACACCCCGTTAGACTTTGAGGTAATCCTTATTGGCAGCACTCAAACACAATCATGGAAATGACTCTTCTTCATGTACAAGTTTTATTGCCACTGTAAGAAAAAATACTATGTTTAAAAATACTCTTCCTCAGCAACAATCTGTGTGCTGCGTCTTTGTTACGTCCTCTCCATCAGGGAAAGTATCCCCTTCATGGTGATGACAAGTCTCAGGATTTGTTATTCCCCTTTATCCCTCAAAAACAATGGCGCGTGATTATTTATGATGCAATTTGCCTTGCAGACTGACACATCGTTTGTCTTGATAAGTTGCTGCTTTGCATTAGGCTCATTTAGCCTGATGATATTCAGATTTTCATACGCCACCTCATTTGCAAAAACACAAAGGCGGGAGGGGGACTGCTGTTCAACAAACGGCTCGGGGGCCATTTGCATTTCGGGGTCGCCGGCTTGTAATATACAAGATTAAATCCATCAGAGATCTGAGCACGGGCATAATTAACGGGATTGGCTGAGAGCAGAAAGGTCATTAACAAGAATGAGACTGAGTGCTATCAAAAAAACTGAAGCTAGAGGTGATGTTGTCGTCCCTTTTTTATTTTTACCAAAGGTTGATTGAAAGACTGAGGTGGTCACTTCAATCAGAAACAGCATGTTCCTCCTGCCGGATCTCACCTCATGCTCCTGCTGCTTTAAGGCTATTATAACACAAACCACATCATTCATTCCACACAATGCTGAATGATTGTTGTTTTTAACAAACATGTATCCTCATTGAACTCTGAGTCACCCAGTATCACATCCTCCCACATCCTGATAATTGACTACCTTGCATGTGTTACACTTGCAAAAGTGCTGATCTAATTCAATTATGTAACCCCTCCAGCATCTCTTTGTGAGTCTCGGAGAGCAGAACACACATGTTGAGGAGATGCAGAGCGTGCACTTCTCAATGAGCAGTCTATACGTGTGCAGCTAATCAGGAGAACATGTGTGTTTAACAATCAGCAGCATGTTTAGCAGCAAATTGTCTTCTCTTACTCTCGTTCAGCTCGAGTATTCAACAGTATTTCACCAACCAAGGATTTAATTAACAGAAAGCATCATTCAAACTCAATTGCATGCGACTGCAAAGCAACATGTAAAACAAAACACTATATTTCCATAACGTGCATGCATGAAGAGTGTTCATTTCCATGAGTTTGGCCTTTGTTTCTTTCAGTTAGGATAACATTGCTGGGCAGCTGCACTGCAGTGATCCTGAAGACACAGACTTTTAATGTTTTCATTTCAGAATAAATCCTGCCGTCCTATTAGCTCCACAGACACTCTCTCTTCCATCGTTGACAGATGTCCATTAAGGCAAATGACACACACATGCTTATTTGTGAACAGTATTGTGGAAGTCAAATGCAGGAGAATAGACAAAGAAGGGAGGCAGAGACATAAAGGCTGCAGGCTGCAGAATATCTGCAGTCCAGATGGCGAGTGAGGAGCTAAAACATGGATGCAACTATCAAAATAATGCTGTGTTTAAAAAAACTCTGAAATATAACACTTTTTAACTTCTGCTAGGACTCAAATCCGTGTACCCTGAGTTAATTGAGAACAAGCTATTTCATGTGACACACAAATGGCAGCACATTTTAACCGTACAGCATCAACTTAACGGCAATTAAAAATATGTTTACATGTATTTAATAAAGAAATGCATAGTATATCATACAGTCAAAATTTAAGAAAAAACAAGAACACTGCTGTTGTTTCAGAAAGTGCATTTCTGTAAAAGTCACAATTCTCCATCTTTGTTTCAGCTCGGCCAGTGATCCTGAAGAGTCTTCTCAGAGACAATGAAACCTTCTCCGCTCATCTGGAAGAGGACTTGTCGGTGCCTCCATCAGTCGTCCAAAGCCTCCTGAACGCTCAGATTAAACTCAACCCAGTGAGTATCATCTCGTTACACTGCCTGCAAACAGCCTCCGATAAGAATCCCAGCTGCTTTGAAACATGATTTGCCACCTCCTCGCGTAAATAACATCATTTACCAAAATGTTCAAAAGCCCAAATGTGCCAGGAGATTTGTGTTTGAGCGTTTAAAACGTCCCGGCCAAGAAGCGCTGCCTGTGGGACTGCTTGTCTTGACGGGTTATAATCAAAGCAGACTGGAGCTTCTGCTTGATAAAAAAAGGTTGTTTGAAGATGACTTCAGTAGGTAATTTGGAATGAAATGAAGTCTTAACAGCAATAAGAGTGTCTTGTCTCTTAACGCTCCCCAATTGATGCAGGGTATGTACAGAGTGATATCAGATGAGCTGCAGGAAGGTAATTATGTTTCTCTGACATCGATAAGGATGCTCAAATACAATGTGCACTGATGAAAAGATCCATGCTGCTTCAAGATGTAGCGTGTGCACGGGAAGTAAAAGTTCCTCGTCTGTGTGTGTCGTTCTAAAAGTTTGTCTTGTATGTCAGTATTTATTAGAGGCTGATAAAGTCAAAAGATTGATTTATATTCTATCTTGCATGCTAGGACACAACACATGATTAAATAGAATATGATCCAATGCTAAGTTCTGAGATTTTGTATTTATTTTTCAGATGATGAGCACCCCGCGGCCCGGCGACCTGCAGAGCGTCCTGTGTGAGGGGACAGATCTAGACGAGTACATCCAGTTTAGCACCGCGTCAGAGAAGGAGACTTTCCAAAATGTCAGCTGCTTCCTCGATCCTCAGCAGCTGCTCAACGCTCAGAGAGTTCTGCTGACAAACCTGGACGGGAGGAAAGTTTTCTCAGAGGTGAGAACACATCAACAAGTCACAGCTCTGAGATCTGGAGGAGCTTTAATAGTGACCGGGACACAATTAGTCTCCTTTTTTGGAGAGTGAATTCATTTGGGAGCGGTGTTAACATTAATTGGGGACACTGTTCACAATTCCGGCCTCAATGTCTGCACTTGGAAAGACCTAATTCCTGCTCAGCAAGGTCACCCACATCTAATATACAGTATATCTAGCCTCATGATCCACTGTCAGCTTCCATTCCATTTCACAATCGCTTTTATCCGAAGCGACTTTCAATAAATACAATAAACCATAAAGATAACAACTCAAAACTCAAATAAACAAAGTGCTTGTGCATTGGGTTCAAATGAGCTAAACTCTAAGCTATCCAATAGAAGCACGTGTGACGTGTTTTGAAAACCACTATTATACCTTTTTACTGTTATTTGTGATGCAGTTTTATTCCTAAACTATCATGACCTTTGTTCAGGGTTGATCAAAACATTTGAATCTTCAAGCTTCAGCTAGCCAGTCTGCCTTTACATTGATAGAAAGGTCTTAAATGATTCACTGTGATATTGTCTGTAATATTTGTTTGCTACAATATGCACTGATCTCTCTGCCGGAGTTATGAGATATATTCTAAATTGAGAGATGAGTAATAGGAGTAAACACGGCTGCACAGAGGTAATTTCCAGCATGGATATTCCATCAGTTACGTCCTGTAAAATGAGACTCCGCAGCTTAATACAGTTTACAATTATTTGGGGAACGTTGTCTGTTCTAAGTATACGTCTCGCTTGGCCTGCAGTAAATTGAATTTCAAAGACAATGATTTTCTGTGCCAGACAATTGAGTAACCAATTTTAAAGTTACATTGTGCTTGTCAGGCTCTGTGACTTAAGAGACATGAAGAAATATTTTCAAAGTAAAAAGCTGCTAAGCATCCCCTGTCAGGAAAAAACCTACATTTCATTGCTGCTCCATTATCTTAAATGCATTTTCATTGTGACTGATAAATAACTTTCTGTACATAGCTTTTACATTTGTCATTGTCACGTGCACCGCTGTTTCTTCCAGTGATTTCAATCAGGAGGGAATTATTTATAAGTACCAATGTTTTGTTGAGTTCTTTTAAATCTGCGGCTTCCCTTTGGGATGATGAAAGCCTGCACTCTTCTTTGAGTTTGTCTCTGAGAGGAAATATATGGGACAGCAAATCCAATAAATAAGTGATAAGGCAGGAAGTTGGTAGGGGAGAGCATTTGAACAATTTAAGCCCGCAGGCATTTTCGGAGAGGAATAAAAAAATGCTCAGACAAGATATGGGGGGAGGCTCTTCAGCGCCGTGTGCAAATGGATGGAAGGGAACATCAAGGCTTCACACTTAAAGCCCGACGCTGCTGAGTGATTGTGATAGTGACAGAAACATAAAGGAAAGGACAAGAGAGGAAGTCAGGGTTTATCACCGCCACGACTCTGTTTGTGTTTCTGGAAATCATTTCAGGAACACAATGCACGGGTAGGAAAGGTCAATCAAATGTCAAGGTGTGTTTTCTTTGTCTGGCTTTAATCTCCTTATTAACTCAACAAATATTACTACGAACAACTATCAAAACAAACGCAAAGGAGAGTTTGAACGGTAAAATATATACCTCCGTTTATGGATGACTTTTTCTGAGAACCCTCTGCTCCTCTTTACATGTGTTTTCCAAGTGTCATTTCATTTCCTGTAAGTGCATCCGCTTCTAGTTCAACCCTTTTCCTGATGCATAAAAACGACGGCTGTTAAAAGGGCACGCCATTCGGTTCCTGTAATTGGACGCGTACTGTGTACCTGCAGAATGTCACAGTGACACACAGCGACACTTAATGCAGTTTTTATTAACCAGAGCCAGGGATGACCATGTTAAAACACAATTTACATTTGGTATGCACACATTAGCGCTGTCGTATAATGTCTCCGTCTAGATCTGTCCCAGTGAGAGGCTAAGGTTAGGACGCCACAGGTGATCTCAGGAAATTAAAAAACGTGAATTAATGTGGATATTTGAACAGTAAATCTTGGCTGTACAACTCAGGAAATAAGAAAGGAAACATTTTCAAAATGTCAACCATTCCTGAATGCCTTGGATATTTCCTTTTTGGAGCTCCTGTATTGAGTGGTTTCCCTCCTTCAGGTGCCTGCAGCTCTGGATCTGAATGCAGCAGACACCGCCTCCCTGTTGGGGAAAACCACTCGAGATGCATTACCAGTGTTTGAGGAGGTAAGTGTCCCTACACCTGACAGGAATCCATATTTTAAACTCTACCATGATGTGGCTTTTTCCCTGTATTTTCTAACTTTCTAACTCTTGTCTCTAGGTGGCTAGGCTGCAGAGCTCCATGATCTTCCAGGCTGCCAGTGCATTGGATTTCCGAGCAGACATGATGGGCAGCATCAATATGCTCCTGTGTGGAAAGCAGCCTGACGTCAATATGAGCCGCAGCTCACCTCCACTGACGGACAGCAAGGAGCCAGTCTCCATTGCTGCGGGAAACAGCTCTGGTGAGTGCTTCAGGAAACCGCTTCATAAAAGTGTCACACTGTAATCATGTCTTAATCATGTTTCTGTATGCAGTCATGGTAGGCAAGACTTGTTTTTGCAACCAGTAAAACAAGAAAACAATGTTTTGTCAAGAAACCACGTGCTTACAATATAGAAGATTGCATCACACTCTCTTGTCAATCTCAAATATATAAAGTTTGTTTCTTGTAAAATGAAGACTTAAAATGGGATTTCTTCTTGGAATAACCCCCCCGAGCTGGCTATCAATCTTAAATTGGCCTAGAATGGCTGTAATATGCCGCCATATTGAAGTGAAATTAAAGTTTTTCTGCATTTCTGTGGGTTAGATAGGTTGTATATTTAATAAAATACTCATTTTATTTGATGGAGACCCCTGTAATCCCTTATAAAAGTGTGCTTGTGGGTAAGGAAACACACAATGGGTTGTGTTTTGATGAATCTGTGTTGCATGGCTCAGTCAGCTGTGACGCGTCATGCAGGAACACACACACACACACACACCTGTGGCACTGTTGGCGCTGAGCTGCACACTAACCGGCTCTGATGAGGAACACGTTAACTGGGCTGGCTTCAGTCACACCCAATCAAATCAGATCCTCTCATTTCATCTAAAAGCTGGGCACCCCATATATTTGAAGTATTCCAGAACAACTTATCCATTGGATGTTATGTATGAAAATAAGAACATATGGTAACCCAAACTCCCCTCAGAGGACAGATGGTGTCACTAAAACACTTTATTGACTTCTGAATTTGTATTTACTCCATCCAGCAATTTTACTCGCATAAAGTTCAGTAATACTTTAAACTGTCCTGCAGCTGTCTCCATTTCTCTCCCATTCTCCTGAACAGATGCACTGTATAAACCTGTAAACATGGGATTAGGGATGCAACCATTTCAATTAAACTAAATAATTATAGTTTGGTGTAAAAGTGCCAGCACAATGCATATATGATTTATAGGTTAAGTAGTATCCTCTATTCAAATAAATGTTCATTAATTACATATTATTATTTATAAAATTAATTTATTGAATGTTTTTTTGTTGTTAACCTACTATGAAAATGAAAACTTAGAACACATGTATCAAGACATACTCTAATTGTAATCTATTCAGTTTAATATAAATAAATACAATTCATGTTGATGCTGTATTGGTGCACATAATGCACATACTAGGGAATAAATAGTCAAGCAGATTTCATTTTAAAAAGTCAGAGTAAAATAAAAGTATCAGAGTTGTTGTAGGTGTTGGTGGGGATGCTTTGAAAATCCATAAAATATTTTTATTTTCAGATCTTCAGTGCATCTTCCTGCAGCCTTGAGCTCATTAGAGACCGTGTGTTCCTGTTTCATTAAATGTCTGTTCTTTGGAGACAACTGCACAAAATTAGATTTTAATAAGCAGCTTATATTCCCGGGGAATAACGTGAACACAGCAAAGTGGAATTGCATGCTTGTGCCAGCCACAATTAGCACAAACACTGTGTCCTCCGTACAGAATAAGCACTAACGTCTCTGTTAGCATGCTAATGGCTGCTGTGGATACGCCGTGCCATTTCCTTCTGCCAGTCTGTATACAGTTAAATGAATCTGGAGTATGCAGCGTGTCTGCATAATGGCCAATTACAACTGCTTTTTGTGTGTGAAAGCACACTCGGAGGAATAGTAGAGGAGCGACCATAAAGGCCAACACTGAGTTTAGTTAATGGCTCAGCAATGTTCCCGTCCCAATTAATGGCTGACAGCAAAGTCTGCGTCGTTATCCAAAAACAGAAATAACTGTTCATCCACTGCAGGAACTTTAACTTTGAACACATGTGCACGGCAATAACAAGTCTCTGCAACAGCACAGACTTACATTTATACACATGTCCGAGAAATTAGATCTTAAGATTAGTGGGTTAGCTCATGTTGTCACTTAAGTCGCTGTAGCTATGCATGTAGCACTGAAGTAAAACGTTATCTTTGTTTGCTGCAGACTTCTTGATTGAAAGTGATTTAAACATCAAGTTCTGTCAAAATAAGCTTTCCTCTTTCATCCGTCCTACTTTCCCCCGTGTGATTCTCCCTGACATTGTTCATAACTAATTATCTCGAGACTCGTGCTGTCATTCTCTGAGGATTAGCCCCCGGGCGTCTCTTTAAATAATTAGTAATGGGTATCCTTTATTTCTGGTTTAAGCACTCCCTGTAATACACACTGAGGCAGATACCTGAGTGTGGAGCAGAGAGAAATGTCAGAGCGCCTCTCCGTCTCCTGAGAGGGACTTCGCTGACATTTATTCAACTTTATTTGACTTTGTTCAGGAATGCTGCCGACAGCACTTGATTTGTAGGTCTTGTAGGAAATTGCTCGATTTGATTCGTGTGGTACTTCGATTCAGACTGACATGTCATTCTCATATAAATGTGTGTCTGTCTTGCATGAAATACCTGAAATATGAGTATCGTGAACCTCGAGTAATATCCTTTTCTGTGTGTGTGCAAATGTGACTGTGTGAGTGTGTGTCGCCGTGATGCTGAATTGAGCCCGTCTCCAGGGTGCAACTCAAATTGATTACATTTGCAGGTAAGTTGAGGGGGCTGACTCGAGGCTCCAAACAATTATTTGACTGTGGCTAAAGCCGCTGCACAGAACAGATTCTCTTGTTCCCTCGTTTTGAAAAAAAAAGGCATAACTCTCCGTCACGTCTCCGTAGAGATTCAAACTGCTGTAATCTGATGCTCCCTTTAGCACACACAATATTAAAACCTGATATATCTCTCCCAGGATACAAGTGCTTGAGTGTTATCTATATTCATGCTCCATCATGGAGAAGAGTTTTTCATCTCTGAGCATTTTGGTTCTTAAAAAATCACTCATAATCAAATACTTTGTATTAAATAAAGTAGCACACTCTTTTTTTTAAGTTGTTAATCTTTCAGTATATCATGATTCGATTAAAAAACGGTTTTGGTTTAAATACATATAGGAGCTGATTCAAATATTTCCTCCACTCCACTCCACTGTATACATATACATATATATAAGGGAGGCGTGTGGCGCAGTGGATAGAGCCTTGATGTTGGGATCAGGGGGTCACAGGTTCAAACCCCACTGCAGTCAGCATGTCGTTGTGTCCCTGGGCAAGACACTTCACCCCAAATTGCTCCTGTGGGGATTGTCCACAGTATTGAGTATGTAAGTCGCTTTGGATAAAAGCGTCTAACAAGTTACATGTAATGTAATGTATACTAGTAAAGTCGATAATGATTATCTTAGCCTACCACGGTATGCACTAGCCAATAGAAGCGCAAGTGTTACACAGTGATGTCACTATGTTTGGGAAGTAAACCCCAACTTTATGATTTGAAATGCATAATATAAAATGATCTCCAATTAATTTCATGTGTAATTTTTTCCTAAATCCTCCAAATATGAACCCAAATAATTTCTGTTTGTAAAAAGTCCCATATTTTTCCAAAAAAAAGCCGGAGCGAAACTAAAAAATACTAGCATCATCTCAAAACAGGTTTTTTCTCTAATTATGTTTTTCCCAATTTATCTGTACACCACATTGCAGGTCCAATTAAGATTGACATGCATGCTACAGTTTACAACTATCTAATAAATTAAAAGCGTTTTCTTGAATCTTCAACACAAAAGATCTAAGAAACAGCAGCGTGCTGACTACAGGAAGTGACATCAGTGTAGTGTGTGTGCAGGGAACAGCTGGCCACACTAAGACTAAGGGCCGGCCATTAGCTGCACACACACACACACACACACACACACCTCCCAGGAGCACCTGGGAAAATGGCCTGGAGGCAGAGAGGCTAACATTTAATTGCAGTGAAAATGACCACTAAAACCTCCCTGATGGGGCGATGGAGGCTGTGGGGAGAGGAGGAGGAGGAGGAGGAGGGTTGTGGTCTAACAGGGAAACATAGAAAGTGCTGATGTCATGACAAAGTGAGATAAGAAGCAGACGGTTGTATTGACTGGCAGACGACTCTCTGCACCTATCAATTGTCTGATGAAGTACCGCTCTGCAGGAATCCTATATCCTCAACAAGCTTGAGTACTGCAGGCTGCATCCTCGCAGTGCAGAGATTATGTCCCCTGAACGCACCGTGCAATATTAACACTGCAGATATGTTAAATTAGTAATGATCCAAAGCTGCTGAGCACATTGACTTCTCTCTTGTCCTCAGCTCTGAACTCTAGGCCTGTTTCCACATGTTGTGTAAATAAATCAACTGAAATGCAGTGAGGTGGCAGCAACTGTCCACTTCATGAGAGTGAGGTCCATTTATAAACCAGGAACAAATCTTGAAAAATAGAAGCAATGGCATGTTATTGGGGCCTATTCTGCTTTTTCTGCTTTTCCCTTTCCTGTAGTGTGTGAACAATAGGTTTGTGTGCATGTACATGGTCTGCAAAGGACCAGAGGACCAACAATAACTCATACAAGTACAATTTAATATAAGTAGAGAGTTGTTGATGCATAAATATTGGTGTTATAAAGTCTGGTTAATATGCTTGCATGTGAGTTATTAAACATATTCTCTTTATGCATGCGATGTGTTTCTGATGTGGGAAAAACATGCACACTTTGATGATACAGATATTATTTAACAAATTAGTAACATTATGTTTCTGGAGACAGAAGGTCGAGGTCTTTAAATTATGTAAAATAAATGTCTGGTTTAGTAATAAATAAGTTATTAAATGCATGTTTTATTTCTTTCTATGCTCATATTTGCTCAGAAGGTTCAGAAGGAGTATGGTAAGGGGGTCTCACATGAATTTCAGCCTCATGTTTAATATTGATCATGTTTTCTTCTGCAAATTCGCAGTTTGCACGCAGGATTCTGAAACATATTTCCGTGTCTTGACTTTCTCTTCCTCTCTTCTCCTGCAGACGCTTTCTGTCAGACGCTGGTCGAGACCCTGGAAGAAACACCTGGCCTGCGCTTCATCTGGAGCACCTTCAGACCGCTGCTGCAGGGGAAGGTCCTCTACACCCCCGACACCCCCGCTGCACACCTCCTGGTGAAAGAGGTACCAGACATTACTCATAATGAAAGAATGACAGGCACACTTACTTTATCAGAGTTTGAATGGGTTTTTTATCCCAGGGGGAAATTGGGTTTCATGACAGTTGCTTAATTTAAGAACAATCATTTATATGAATATAAGAAGTTAGAGTAAAATGTGCAATAAAAGGATAAAAAAACAAACAATGTCTATTAAAATTAAAAAGTAAAAAGTGCAATAAAAGATCAAATAAAATGAAATTAATTATATAAACATAAGAATGTAAGAAAAATGCAATACAATAATTATACATATTCGTATACAAATTGAAATTAAAAATACAAAATAAAGAGATGAAGTATAAATACAGTAAGAAGCATTTAATTAATTATGAGAAGTTTAAATGTTCACAGACAAAAAAGTAATATAGAAATATCACTTAGGATTGAAGGATTCATTGTGAATATCACGGTTAAAGAAGGTTTTTAGCAGCTGATGGTGGAGTGAGTCCCAGTTTACTCGCACCTGATAAATATGTGGACAGGCTGCTTATGCTTCAAATTAGTACATTTAGAAAAGCTAAAACACATTCTCCCGTTGAGTTGATATATCTAATAGTCTTCTGTAAACAGGATCAGTAATTGTGTGAAGAGCCTCCTGTGCGATAATACAAACTCTGGATGTCACACAGTCAGTTACCACCTGTGGTACATGTGAATAAATAAGAATAAAGCGGTGCAATAGTTAGTCAGGAGCCTGTTGTGTGCTGGATATAATGCATTTGCATGACATGACATTCCTCCAAGATATTAGCATCATTTTGATAACTGCAGGAGCAAAACAAACACCCGGCAGTGGAGAGGATTTGTTTTCAGAATGCATAATGAGAAGGAGAGAAATGCTCACAGCGAGGGGCCCGGTGCTGGAGCAGGGGCCCTTCACATCATCTCACACACACACTGTTTACAAGTCAGTGTTCAGGGGTAAATAAGCCCATTCCTCAGCATGGGGCGGGGGTTGTTACAGTGAGCTCCTCAGGGATGATACTCTCAGCCTATAGAAGAGGCTCAGTGTGTGTTCACTCAGAGGAAGGTGAGATTATTTATTGTTAAATATTGTTTTTTGTTTCAGGCAAACAGCACATTCAACGCCTTGGCCCAGCTGAGAGAGCTCGCTGAGTCCTGGGAGGAAGTCGGGCCCCGGCTCTACAACTTCCTGCAGAACAGCTCTCAAGTCAACACACTACGGGTGAGTCTTTAATCACATAAGCACACATTAATCATCTTTTTTTATTTTCTGTATTTTTAGGTACAAGTTCAGAGAATAATAAGCAGGAATCTGCAGGAAAGAAATCAAAACTTATTAAAACTGCGCCGTACAAATCGTAGAATCCGACATTTTGGGAAAAATGTTGCTTTTTGCTCAGAGTTTCAAGCACTCCGAGCTAACTTCTTTAATCATTTTGAAATGTTAAACATGTAACATGCACATTTTACGTCTAGTACTTTCTGCTCCAAATAAAAGAAACCCTAAAAAAGTGGGTTTTAAAAGAAATGTAGGATCATTAGCTTAGCATTAAACTGGAAATGGATCACTAAATAACTTCAACATATCATTAGTGAGTTGTTTCTTTACATACAAAAAGGTGTATAAACAAGAATATCTGGTTTTAGGAGGCATTATTTATTGGACAATTACATAGCTATGACAGAAATGCATAATTTCCCCTTTGATTTGTAAAATAATTCCTCTTTTTTAAAACTGACTCAGAGGTTTCTCAGTGGCTCATTGGCACTGTTTCCTCTACACTTGACTGCACCTTCTAAAACACATGTGTCAAACTCAAGGCCCGGGGGCCAAATCAGGCCCTTGGTGGATTTAATTTTGGCCCACAGGATCATTTCTAATTACTATTAGATCTGGCCTGCCGGTATATTGCACGCACACCTTCACTCAATCCTGAGGATTTCCTCAGCTCAGAGCCTGAGCCCAAACATTGATGAACTTGCACCCAAGATGAGATGCCAAGTATCTGGCTTGAACTAGCATCACAGAGCAGCAAACTGACTTTCAATGGATGTTTCCTCTTGCACTTTTGTGGGACAACAGGGCATGTTTGGTTTTTTCTTTGAGGGAAATTGTTTTTTTGAAGCTGTTGTTGGCCTCTGGAAAAAGGTAATCATAGAAATGACTGCAGATAGAGCCATAAGCAATGAATGCAACTGATTATTTAATGTTTAATGTTGTTTTTATAGGCAATCATTTAAGCTTTGTTAGTTCCAGGTTTAATATGTGCAATAAGTTCATTTCAATAAGTTTTGCAATAACCATTGAACCAGTCCGGCCCTCGACTAGTACCGATTTTTAAATTTTGGCCCACTGTGTATTTGAGTTTGACACCCCTGTTCTAAAACATCCTCCCTCACTGTGTTTTCTGAAGCTGAACTTCTAAATACACAACAAACTCTAGAAGATCAGCTTCTTTTAAAAACGACCTGGTGTTTTTCTCCTGCAGGTGAGAATATGCACATGTGGTGTATATCAATTTGTCGCACCTTCTGTTAGGAATGGAAACGGAGGGAGGGAGGTAATTATGGATAAGTGCAGGATAATTTCCACCCTGGCAGAAAGGATTATCCACACAAGTAGAGGACATGGACTCTTCCCCCCTTCCCTCCCTTTCCTCTCCTTCCTCTCGCCGTATTTCCTTGACACTCACATTACTCCAGTGTCACTCCAAATGAGCTTATAGGCAGCTGCAGGGAGCACACACTGGAGCTCCATATAGCGTGGTATTCATTACCCTCGCCCTAACCTTTACACAAATGGGACTGCAATCCTCCTTTGTCTTCATTTTCTCCCCGCTCCCTCTCTCGCCGCACATCTCTGCACCGAGCTGGTGGCTCCGCAGGTTTGTCATCTTCCGAGGTTCCTCAAGGTCGCAGACACATTTTACATTGATGGACCAATTACCATCAGCAGTACAGACACTGTGTTTGAGCGAGGAGATCCGGAGAGAAGGACATGCTGTGTGCAGAGACAACGTGAGAGTGCCTTTACATCTTGTTTACACACGAAGGTGCTTTTACACTGGTGGCAGGGAGGGTCGTTTTATTCTTCAGGTCCCAACAATTCTGCTGAAGCTTCCAAAAATAAGATATCTGCAAATAAAAAGCAGAATCTGTAGGTAACAGGACGAGATTTTAGTGTCATTTGTAGTCCGAGTAATATCGACTAATCACAGGCGTTGATTACATGCAAGTATATGCTCTCTGTGGAGGGCAAGAGAGGGACTTTTTCCCTTTGTTATGCACTTACAGTAGGAAGTAATTTACACAAAGTGTTTAAAGTCAATGATTTACCAAATGTAATCAAGATATACTTTTTGTATAGAGCAACCCCAAGTTAAAAGCCGAATCTGGAAGCCACAGGACAAGAGTTTCAGATCCTTTTTTGTCTTTTTTTGGTCAGAGTCAAATCAACCAATCATGTAGCAGGCTTTGGTTGGATGCAGGTGAACAATCCTCGTGAAGGGCAACTGAGGCTAATGCTACATGCACGCTTTATTTCCTTTCAATCAATGTTTATGTTTAACCCCAGGCTCTATGTCTAAAATCAAACAATACTATATATACAGTAGGTTGATTAATCCATGTAACATTGCAGGGAAAAAATGGATTTAAAGACCTTTAAACACACATATTTTGGACAGGTCATGTCCTTAACGTAGCTTCCACTGTGAAGTTTTTTAAAGGTCATATGCAGCTGAGAGATTTCCTAATTTGACACCCAGTCCTGAGGATATGCATAATGCCATCCGAAGTGTTGACACTGAAATGCCACTGAGCATCCGGGCCAGAATATTTCTCAATCTCAGAGTTTCATACTTTAGAGGCCGGAAATCCCTGCTGAGGTACAGCGCACTTTACTTTATATCGGAAAATAGAAAAAACTGTATATTTCAGTAGGCATAGGTTACTTATCAAATGAGAGGTTAGTGATCACTCTTTAATTGTTTATATAGATTAGATTAGATTCAACCTTATTGTCATTGCACAGAGTATAATGAAATGCAGTTTGCATCCAACCAGAAAGTCAAAATAGTAGATAAAGAGCATGAGGTTACAGTATAAACACATTGGCAACATCTGTGGTAGTGTAATCAATGTGAGGCAAGGTACAGACACTGTAAATATATCCACTACAGGAAATGCTAGCATTCACAATTTGGAAAATAATGACTTTTTGCAGTCATTTAGAATGATTTTGCAATTGCCATATGTTTTGAAATATCAGAGTAAGATATCAAAATGGTCTTGATGTTATTTATTGAAGAAATTATGTACAAAAACAAAGATATTTTATAATAGTATATAGAAAATAAACATTAGGCCGGGACTCCACTGCATTATTTTTCCATATTTTTATTTTACTAAGTACTGTGCTTACTGCAATTTGGTTATTGCTTCACTCCATATTGCAATATCATGTCTGTTATGTACACTTTATTTAGTTAGTGTGGTCCTATTCATGAACATACTTTATTTGCATGCATGTTCTCACTCTATATATCCCTGCAGGTTGAACATACTGTACATTTGTACTGTATTCTGTACATGAGCACTTCTGGAATAATTGTAGCACAGTGTCATCTATCTCAGCGCTTCTAATTAACGCTGCAGCAGAATGACTGTCACAGCTGACCTCCATGCTTCCTCTTCTGAAACAACTTGTCGTGCTCTCACCACAATTAAAAATCTCTTTGACATCAGGCGTTGCTGGGGAATCCGGTGTTTGCCGCTGTGTTGGATCAGCGCCTCAACAGCACGGGGTGGACGTCCAAGCAGCTCACCAACTTCCTGTACAACGGGCCCCCGGAGGACCGCCCCCCCGGCATGCCCCCCAACGACTGGAGAAACGTTTACAACGCCACCACCGACATCCTGAAGCTGCTCTCCAACTTCCTGGGCGTGAGTCTTTTTCTTCTTCTGTGCTTTTATTAAATGCTCCTGCTGCATCGGAGAGATGAGAAAATAGCCTTTTCTCTGACATTTTAAATATAATTCTCCCTGGTGAGGAAATTGGCGACTCATATTTTCCCTGGCTCCCTGAAATGACCCAGGTGAGTTCTCTGGTTGGATTTGGCTTTACAAATAAGTTAATGTAACCTTTTTAAAGTGCTCTCTTTTTATAGTGCTCTCTTTTAGTGGCAAAATACGTTTTTAAATCCCAATTTATCTACTTTTTCCCCTCAGTTGATGGGTTATTTAAAAAGCATCCAGATGAGCCAACTAAACCAGCAACTTGTCGTCTTTAGCGCAGAGCTTTTTGTGCCTTTTGTTGCTGTTAAAACTGAAATCAAGATTCCAGAAGACATGGAGGTTTTTTTTTTTTATCTCCTGCTATGGTGTTATTCTCATTAAAGTTTAATGTCCTTGACTTGGAAAAGTGTCGAAACATCTGTCACAACAACACAGCTTCCATGATCATCATAAAAAATACATTGTTATGTGCCTGACTCCAGTGAGTCTGTAGGAGAACACACACACACACGCACACGCACGCACACACGCACACACACACACACACACACACACACACACACACACACACACACACACACACACACACAACAGTGATGTATTGATCCCTGGCACAGTCTCCACAGAAACCCTTCTTCTCCCTGTGTGTGCATGTACACATATACACACACGTGCTGTAATATAAATCTACAGGCAGGTAAGATGGCAGCTTGGGTTGAACACACTCGCCCAATGAAGTTCCAACTTAATTAAATCTCTTTTCTGCACTTATATAAAATGCATCGCTCAGAACTGACTCCAGAACGGTGACATTATTATATAGCCTGTACTGTGTGTTTCCTCTTCTCTAAGTCAACATATCTGCAGAAATACAGAGTGTCTTCCAATCCAGGGATTAATATTACACACTGTCAGCACTACTGATGTAAAGGTTACGTGCGAAACACTAATATAGTTCAGCAAATTAAGCCATGACACCTTATATAAACAAGTTTCTGCTAGAGAGCAAATGAAACATTTTCTTATGCATCACTAATCTTACTGACAAATAATGCCTCCTTAGAGATAGCGTGCTGTGTCTACACTTGTTCAATACTGGTTAGCCTGTTGCTAATAGGTGCCTGAAATGAGAAATGTGTGTCCTTGAATTAATACATACTAGCAATTTAATAACTATCTGAGTCCATGTTCTGATTGGCTGAAGAATCCTCTGCTTTTATATCACAAGCTGCTTCTCTTTGAACTGCCCCTACATTTACTAGCCTTTAAGACTCCTCAATGTACAAGTCACACCCATTCATACAGAGGAAGAGGCTGTCACACAAGGTGACACCCTAACAAAATCCTCCGATTGAAATACAACCGCACTACGTAACAGCCACAATCACCCAAGGGTTAAGATACTGAGATGGTGGAATTTATTTAATTTAAAAAAATGAAAAATCGACATAAAATAAATATTGGGCTATATAAATAAACATTGATTGATTGATAAAGGTTAGTAAATGCAGCATCTTCATACTTCTCTAGATGCAGATGACACGGCCCTAATGCTTTTATTTTTATTTTGGGAAAATATATATTCCTTTGAGTATTGTGACATTATATTTATGATATCTGTCTCAAAAACATGCAAATATTAGTGAAAGATTAAAAAAGTATTGCTGTGGTGTTGCATGTTACTGGACTGTGATGGTTTTAATACACTAAAGGTTTTCCTAAAATAAGACTTTATATATTGAATTGTTACACCTGTATTATGAAATGTATCATTGCGCCAGACTTAACAGTACATAATAAAAAGGTTGCATTGCACTATAGTAATATTTAGTAACAGGCAACATATGTTAACACATCTGATTTCAATAGAAAAGTCCCATCCTACAGAAGTAATTTTTTACGAACTAGACACATATCTTTGTTTGGTACAGATTCTCTATAATAATCACACCATGATGACACCATGAATATCTCTCAATGGTTATGACAATAAAGATGCTAAAAATTGTCATATCCCAATTGCGATATCAGTGAAAATAAGTACCAACAAGTTATTTTTTCCAACTCCTGCAGCCTGGATTATGATCCATATGTTTCGCTCAGCTCTGTCCAAACTGTGTGACCGTTATAACTGAGGGATGCTGCTGCTGTGATATTTTGTTTACCGCTGCAGCTTGATATAGCTCAGAGGGGGGGGGGTCCTGGGGGAGAGATGATAAAACTGTTGCAGCGGCCGGGCTGTGTGGACAGCTGTCAGGTGAGACTGCCTCCCAGAATGCCTTGCTCATTATCCTTTTATGAAGCCGGGACGAGTCTGCAGATCGAGGCTGTATCTCATTTGTTGTCTCTACTGAAGCCCAAAACATGTCCCCCCCCCCTCTGGCAGCGCCACATAATTTGGATCTCTGTTAGTCTGAGTGATGCTTTTCTCTAAATATCCATCTGCCATTCTGTCAGGGAGTCCGTGCATAACTCTGCTTTATCCCCTTTTCTGTTGATTTGTATAAAACCTGCATAATCTGTCATTTGTGGTACCTCTGTTGGCAGTGTTTGGACCTCAATAAGTTTGAGGCGGTCCCCACTGAGAGCCGTCTGTTGAGCAGAGCGCAGGAGCTCCTGGAGAACGAGACGTACTGGGCCGCGTTGGTGTTTGAGAACCTGCAGCCCAACGCCAGCCTCCCCCCGCCCTACGTCAAGTACAAAATCCGTATGGACATCGACGAGACCGAGGGCACCACCGAAATAAAGGAAAGGTGTGTGACTGAACTTCTCGTATCAGAAAAATCCTGCTTCTTTTTTTACTCTCTCTGATTTGACACATTTCAAATTGTGTATAACGAGAAGACAATTTGATTTTGTGCATCTGAATGCTTCCATTAACATGATGCAAGTAGGAAAAGAAACGGTATCAATTAAAGTACTTTATTGCCATCAGTATCACTTAAGGGGTTATCCTCTAAAACTGTGGATTTAGAAAAACTTACTTTGTTGCTATAATTTTAAAGGTAAGACTCTAAGAATCTTTTATTTTGTATTTCTTCAAGCAACCAGCAACTTTTCAAAGTATTCCTTTTAATCCCAAGCATGAAGAATTCTGGATGTTTTTTTTGTCTTTGAAAGTTTCCTGTGTGACATGTCTCCTCTATAAACCTCCTGGCAGTGTTTCTGACTGCTTCTCGTTTACCCTTTGCCGAGACGGATCATGGTGTTTCTTTTTTAATAAGGTCATGGTCTCCGGGTGCCCGGGACAACCCCCTTAACGACCTGCGCTACATCTGGGGAGGCTTCTCCTACCTGCAGGACATGATGGACCACGGCATCATCCGGGCGCACACCCACAGCACGCAGCCGCTTGGGGTGTTCGCGCAGCAGATGCCCTACCCGTGCTACGTGGATGACGTGTGAGTACAGAGCCGCTATCTGACAGCCGTGTGATTAGCGCCAGAGGAAGGAGGTATTACAGCAATAATACAGTGCGCTCTCCGGGGAGGTGCCACTCACCGCCGCCACGTACATGAGTTATAGTCTGATCAGTCACTTAGGCCTTCAGATTTCCCCGCGGAAACTTCCTCTTATTTGTCTGGCGTACATTTCTTTAATATCCGATCGCAGAGGAGGGGCAGAGGTAGAGGACTGCTGTAATAATGTCACTGTAATAAAAATGTAACAGGAGAGTGGAATCATTAAGGGTCAGCGAGGGGAAAGGAATGAAGGAGATACTATTGATTTGAGTCTAACCACAGGAAATTCCTGAATAGTTGATGGATGCTGAATTATTTACGCAACCACGGCGAGTCCCTAGCTTCCTCCCGTTTCTGCGGCATTTTATCCTAGACAAAATGAGAGCAAGACTCCCCTCTGATATCATGTTGGACACACACACACACACACACACACACACACACACACACACAAACAACGGCGTATCACTCTTAATCTTCCTCAGATTTCCTCAGTGTGTGGAAATGACTCCCATCCACACACAACATTATGATCTCCATTAATAAAGGAGAAAGCCCATCCAGAGGAAAAGATAATTACCAAGGAGATTTAAGTCCGACAACACAACACGCCCCTTCCAGAAGACACAGAATATCCTCTCCCTGTGGGGAAACGCACAATCAGAGATTATAGGGAGCTCATTTAAAAATATGATTTGCTTTGGATCACACAGAATCATGTGGTTATTTGAATAAACATATTCTACAGACACATGACTTCAGATTGAAGATGCATTTGAACCGATGTGAATTGAATATTAATATTTATTTAACTCACATCTATGGCGCACTTTCTGTCGGGTATATATTTTCATTGCTGCTTAAAGATGTAATGCTTTGCACTTCATTCTGCAGCTGCTTTTTAAACCTTGTTAAATGCACATATTTCATCGTGTGCACTTGGTTTGGCATGCATGGTAGGAGGATAGTTTCAGAAGTACTAATTGGAGGATGTTAAACTAAATATTGCACCCAGTGGAGGTGTTTAAATCTGAGCAGTTTTGGCACGTTGTATTACCCAAAGCAATGAATCCTTCCATCTTGAAATCAGGGAGTACTCTCACCCACATTGTATCTGTTGCGTCGTCATGTGCAGCTCATTGTCAAAGGATTCATTACTGCAGAAGATAAATTGGAGTTGCGCGACACCATTGAGTCTTTCTCCTGCAGAGCGGTTTGGGCATTTCTATCAATTATTAACACTTTAAAATTGCTATTTCATTCATAAATAATACACAGAGCGGAATCACATCAAGGAAAGATGCGCTAACACAAAGAGGCATGATGGGAAAACCTCTGTGGTCATTATTTTCCACTTAAAGAGGCCATATTCTGTGTTTTGTGGTTTTCCCTTTCATGTAGTGTGTTATATACAGGGTTCCCGCGGGGTCTTAAAAAGTCTTAAATGTGATAATCTGAATTTATGGCCTTAAAAAGGTCTTAAATATGACCAAAAAAATAAGAAAGGTCTTAATTATGATTTAGAAGGTCTTAAAAATGATCGGATTTGAAAGGTACTTCTGTGTTGCGATCGTGTCTAAATGTGTTTTGGGGGAAATGTCCGGGCTGCAAAGTAACCAGTACGGTAATAGCCTTTCAGTTCCCCCCAACAATTTGTATTGAAATAAATCAACATGGAACCAGTAATCACTAACTTTGTTTCCCCCGGCCCCTTATCGGAGAACACCCAGCTAGTAACCTAGCAACCAAGCTAGCGACAGTCAGAAACTCAGGTATCTTCAAATCTATTTACAAACAAATATGGGGAAAGTGTAAGTTCAACCATATTTGGTTGGAAAACATCGAATTTAGTGCTTGGTTGAAACCAGTTGAGGGGAACGTGTTTGAAGCCCGCTGCACCTTTTGCAAAAAAAAATAGCGTTTGTTTTGCTAAAACAGCGTTAGCTAGTGCAGCAGCGGCGGAAGTGACGTAATCTGCCACCCAGGACAAGAGACGAGCATATTAAATGTATTATGTTCTGTTGTGTATTTGTGTTTCCAGGTATAACATTTAAGTTATAACAATCATCATTTGTGGATTAATTTCATTATGGTATTTGAGTTTGTTTCAGATTAACTTTTGTATTTGATGTTGCAATTTAATTTCTCCAAGAGAAACAAAAATCACTAAAAGATCTGGTGGATATCTGACCAGTATTTATTTATATATATATATATCCTAAATGTTCTTTGGGTTTTATCCACAAATGCAACACAAATAAGAACTGTAAGTTATTATTTAATAATCAAACCATTATTATTGAAATGTAAGTATATTTCACACATTTTAATGTTGTTATAGAGTATGATCTCATTATTCGTTAATGAACCTCATATTTGTGACAAGGCGGGAGTGAGCGGAACTCTCCTCTATTTAGGGTAAACTTTAAACTTTTAATACAAAAGTTGCCGACTTCTCATCCACGATTACGTCACTTCTGCCGCCTAAAACCCAGGAGGTATACGATCTAGCACTACACATACACACACACACACACAGAGACACACACACACACACTTTTTGTCTAACACGCTAACACAGTTCTGCGTACTGTTATGCTGTTATGTTCAGTCATCGTTCTTATGTTGAACATGAATACATTTACTTTGTAAGTAATTATGGGACTTATTTCTTCTTTCATCGCAATTTTCCTTCATACTTTCTTGCCGTGAAATAGGTCTTAAATTCTATTCAAAGTGGTCTTAAAAAGTCTTACATTTGAGTTGGTGAAACCTGCAGGAACCCTGTATATAGGTTTGTGTGCATGTTAATGGTCTTCAAAGGCTTAAATCCCAAAGTTCCCTCCAGATGGAGTTTCTCTCCACCCCCCCACCCCTATAATTTGAACATTATATCATGGAAACGTGTCAGAGCAGAGGCACTAAATACTTATATGAACCTGAGCATGACAAGAAAATGTCCCCTTGAAGAAGGAATTTAGATTGTGCTTCAGGTATAACTTGACCATAGCATCAAGTTACTTTATTAGTTTAAAATGTTCTTACCATCTGAAAAATGTGAGAAATATCATACATGCAAATACTCTTAATAGAAGAGTTGGATACATGAATATGTGGTTGCAGTCACAGTTCTTGGCAAAAGGAAGTTTATTCATTTTGGACACAGCAGGTAGTTTTTCGACAGTTGTTGAAATATTTAGCATTTAGCTCAGGAAACTGTTATTAGGTTTCCATCCTTTATCATCTCACTGAAACAATATTTCCTCCTCTCTGATAAACTTTAAGGCCTTACTATCTGCTCTGACCTGGACACTCATCATCACGCCCGCCTCTGAGATGATTTCCTCTTTTGTGCGTTGCTCATTTCCTCCTCTCTGCTCCCGATGAACTTCGAACAATCTGAGCTTATTCAACACCACTGACCCTGCTGGCATTTCCAGCCGCAGATAACCAAGCGGTATTAGCGTCCTCGGTCTTCATACTCACATTGAACACAGAGATGATAATGATGGGGGGGATAAAGCTTGACCCCTGCAGGGCCGACAGCTCATAAACGGCTCTTTATCAGCGGCCCCTGCACACGGAGGATGAATCAGAGCATCTCTTGTTAGGAACTGAGGCTGTGCTGCACATCAGACGCTTGGTGTGAGATCTGAGGCTGCTTTCAGAGAGACACGATGCAGGCTGCGGTGGGCGTGAGCTCGGTTCAGGATGAGAGAGGGGTATTCTGTGCACCATGATCAGAAGGTAATTAACCTCATGTGTGCACTGCTTGCACTCAGAGTGGGTGACATATTGGAGCATATTTGGGACATCTGAAGCTCATAACAAGATCAAATCAGCTGTTTCATGCCATGCAGAAGTGATGCACAGGAGGGACAATATTCCTGGAAAGAAAGTAGCCACTCCCTGGAAAAAAAGGCTTATCATCTACTGCAAATACAGCTTCATAAAGAGTGTTTATCCATGCTGATATGAGAGAATAATAGGGAAGAGATATACATGTTTATTTGGATGCTTCATGGTCACAATGCTGAAGATGTGTAGCCTATCAACAGGTTGATAATAAAAGCCGGACGTTTATCTTTGTTCATTTATCAGTTTAATCAATAAGCCCATAAAGCTCTGGTGCATCTATGATTACAAATGTGGATAAAGATATTTAAATTATTTCTCAGTTTGTTTTACACTTGATGCCTTCATGTTTTTAACTTGATCTTATATTGCAGTCATCATCATCATCATTATTTCTTATTTATATTCATCTTAGTATTCTTTTGTTTCCCACTTAATGTAAGGCTGATGTTCAATGTGTGTTTAGCTCTTTCTCCAAACTTTGCCTCCCTATTATACACATGAGGTTTCAAACAACAAAGGACTCTTTATCCCTTAACCACATTTTCCTTGAGCAATCATTTCTAGCAGCATATTGAATAATGAAGTCTGCTCCCTTCAATGAGTGCCCGTCTGCAGCCAGCAGGTATTTTTGGTACGTCTGCTCAGAATGAGATTTTTTTTAGAATAGCCCTCCGTCCTGTGGGAGTCTGCTCTCTCCTCTCTCGTCTTTATTTCCTGAGAATCAGTCCTCCAACGTCCCTAAATGTAGGTCAGGCTGTCGATGTTAACACAGACCTGCGGGGACTTTTATTACTTAAGCACCTCGATCGATCAGCGATGTATAATTCAGGAGCATCTGGTGGCAAGGTTGTCAGTGTCAGACACGCCGTGCATCACTGATCCCCCACCACCTATCGTCTGTCAGCTGTTACATAGATGTTATCGAGATAAACCCTTAATTAGCATTCAACCTGATGCTTTCACAACTAGAGGTGCTAATGTAGCTTTATTTGCCGAATCATATTGATTTCAAGTTTCCAGACTCGGAGGCACTTTTCTTCTTCTTCTAATCTCGTAACAGATTGTGGTTTTAGTCGCTCTGGGTCTGGAAACTCTGTGCCATCCTGCAGCTAATCAAGTCCTCGTTTGAAAGTGATCCATCCCTCGAGGGCCGGGGAAGTGTCCTCCAAAAAGAGTCTGTCTTTCTCTCTTTGAAATGAACTTCCTCTGGCTTTCACTGGAACTCACTTCATCTGTTTGGTGTGTTTGCAGTTATCGACAAACCTCTCCATGCAAAACATTATTTTCATAATACATCATATCATTATGAGTGAATTGGCTTCCAGAAATATTGTCCTCGAGAATAAAAGCAGTCACAGAAGGAGAATAAAAAGATCAATTTGAAAAGGAAACATATTTGAAAATAAATTAGGTCAAGGCAAGTTTATTTATATAGCACCTTTCAACACAAGGCAATTCAAAGGGCAAAACAAATTAAATTACTGATTCAAAGTGACCGTCTCTTAGGTTGGCCCAAAACACAAATGTACCAACACACATGCAAATTAAGAAACATCTGCACAAACTTGACCAAACATGCGCAGCGTTTACTAAAAGCTTGCATAAAACAAAACACTGCAAACACAACGGAAACCAGGGGTCACTAAAAAGTGACGCACACAGCTGGGACCGGAGTGCTTGTGGAGATTCAGTGATAATAAAGGTATCATGTCTGC
This sequence comes from Trematomus bernacchii, assembly GCF_902827165.1. Lineage (NCBI taxonomy): Eukaryota > Metazoa > Chordata > Actinopteri > Perciformes > Nototheniidae > Trematomus > Trematomus bernacchii. The sequence continues at coordinate 4,552,099 of NW_022987685.1, forward strand.
TGTTAGCTAGCTCGCTACAAACTAACCTAGTCATTTCAAATATACAGTACTGCCGAAACCCATACAAATATGAGAACAGTGACAGTTGGCCAACTTTATAATCCCTTCTAGTGTCGCTTGTTTTCCGTTGTGTTTTGAACTTCTTGCAGCATTTTGTCTATGCCGCGCCTTTATGTTTCGTCATGTTGGTGAAGAAGTGTCTCCTTTTGCATGTTTTTTGGTCGCATTTGTGTTTGTATATTTGCATTTTTATTAAACTGCAGCGTTTTTCCTGATGGAAATGTTTGGGGCCGCTGTAGCGCATTTGCACCTGTTGGCCACCGTAGACTTCTGCAAAAAAAAAGAAAATTCTGCAAGTTTAATAGCAATTAAAGAAGATACGATACAATAAGGCCTTAAAAAATAACTTTGCCATAATTAAAAGAGAAAGTAGTTGCATGAAAATGTGCTGGACGTGTGCTTAGATGTTAAATACCTTTTACTTTGTGTTTTCTCTGTATGAGAGCTTTGCTTGCATTACACAGCCAGTATTTATGGAATGCAAGCACAGTGAGATGTAAAAATCTATACTTTGTCAAAATCTATTTGGTGTCTCTCCTTCACTGTCTAATAAAGCACAGGAAGCACTTTGTTATATTGCCTGGGGAGAAGATATTGACATGGCATTTTGGTGGCATTATGAATCTGGTTTAATATCGCCTCATTGTGTAGTAACAGCCTCCGATCATACATCACGTCTGGCAGCGCTGCAGCACTAAATGTTTGATTGAGCTGATGCACCGGGTTTATGAAGGTTAGCTCAGCGTGACGATAAAAACGCCTCGCAGGCAGCGAGTCCTCGGATACGACTCCATCGTCTCCATCGTCCCTCACGCTGAAAACATTACAAAATGATTCTCTCTTCCTAACCTGAGCACGTACAGGGTAATATTGCAAAAGACAACCTTTAAAATAAAGTAAGCGTGTAAAAAGCTGATTCTCTTTTTGTTTAGGGCCATTATCTTTATTATCAATTCATCTTTATTTCCCCTCAAATGTTGTAAAATAGTAAAAAGCTCATCAAACTCACCGTTAGCCCAAGGTGATGCAGCAATGTCTCTGTGCTGTTGTTGGTATTCAGCATTTACGTTCATCTGAGACATAAATATGAACCTGGCATTCTGGTATGGCCTGTATTAATGGTGGCCATCTTTGACCAAACGTGTCTGATTCCAGCTGTAACTTTGTTTATCTATGAAATTAACATGTTTGACCCCATCTGAAAACGTGAGCTTTTTGTCTTACTTTCTCTCGTACTTCCAAACTTAAAAAATAGACACAGAGGCATTTTCAGCAGATTAAAGAACCTTTTATTGCCGTGTTGCTTGACCTCTCTGCTGCTCTGTCCAGCTTCATCCAGAGCATCGGAGGCATCCTTCCCATGTTCCTAGTGCTGGCCTTCATGTACACCGTGTGCATGACCATCAAAGGCCTTGTGCTGGAGAAGGAGCTCCGCCTGAAGGAGGTGCTGCGCGCCGTGGGCATTCAGAACGGCGCCCTGTGGGCCGCCACGTTCTGCGAGAACATGGTTCTGCTCATGGTGCCATGTGCTCTCATAAGCATCATGGTGAAGGTCAGTGGAGAGGAGACACTCAGCGCAGATGCCCAAACACAAAGCATGCAGTATCAATATAATGCTCAAAGCTAGCCACTTGTTTTGCACTAAAGGTCTTCTATTTAATTGACTTTTGAAGAAGTATAACATCTTTATAATGCATAAAATAATTTTGATTTAAAGTGAACACAACAGGTGAATAAATAAATAAATAAAATGTAACGAATAGATATCACGAGTTCAGTATTTACATTAACTTATGTTATGTTAAATATGCAAATAAATCATTATCTACAGTAACGCTAACTTTAGTTAAACAAATAGACAAAGTTAGTCAAATGAACTCCTAAATATGGATTTTGGATGTTTTTGTTTCCTCTAAGATACATGCATCCAATACTTTTTTGTCACATTTGACCCTTTGACAAAGTATAGCCACTTATTTTTCATAAATGTCCATTTTGGAGAGTTATAACACCATCAAAGCTGCATCCTTGTGTATTGAAAAGTTGGATTTAAGTGGGACACTACAGGGAGTAGTAGTGAAACTTCCCCTTTTGATAATTTACATTTAAGACCAGTTTTATTTATGAAATGTTTTGTTAAAATATGCAAAACGAGGCATTATGCTATGCTAAATGTTGGTACATTTAGGAGAAGAACTCTACAGAAAGTCAGAGTTGTATTTCCTGTAGTCTGAGAAGCAGGAAAATATAAATCTGCTGCTCTGGTCAGAGGATTGTTCATGCTTTGTGTTTTGGTATTTTTCGCTGTTATTAATCATTACCAATTAATGAGCACAGAATCAAATCATTACCCTTAATTCTTCAAATCAGCCTCTTCAGTCTAATTAATTGAGCATGGAAGCAACAATGCAATTAAGTCAAATGAATATCACTGCTTCGTTTTTGCCCTTTTATTTCCTGTAATTGCATCACTTCTTCTTCTTTGGTGCTTCATATCATTGGAGGACTGAATGACATGAAAATGCATTTTCTCCCGCTCTAGTTTTGCACCTTTTACATCCCGTATGTTCATATCTTTAATATACACGGCTCTGATTTGTGAGAAAAAGTAAGATTAATTAACTCCGGGGTTATGTGTCAGAGAAATAGCCAAAAAAGATTAATATTTTATTTTTTCCGTGCTGACTAAAAGAAAAGTCTGATAATAGATTTATTTCTGCAGCCTTTGAGCTCATGCATAATGCACGCAGGCCGAAGAGTGTGAAGAACAATAGTGAAGACGAGCAACGCTATCTGAGCTTCATCACGCACATGATGCATAATACAGTCGAGCGCGATCATCTAATGCTCCCAACACCATCCATCACTGCACAAACTTTGAGAAAAAAAACGTTGTTCACAGAAAATGTGACCAACAGTAAGTCTTATTAGCTACTTGAACACGTTTTAGTTGTTTCAAGTTGCATGCAGTATTATTATTATTATTATTATTATTATTATTATTATTATTGCAGCACATCCTTCAGCTCCTTGTTCTGAAGCGTTGTAAACGACATAAAAATTATTGTTATTCTCGATCGGCCTAATCAATTTTTTGCAGTTTAATTAGGAAATGCGGCTGGCAAATAAAATGATATTTAAACAGCTGGGTGAAATGTAATTTCCCATCAGCATGATGTGTTTGGAGCCATCAGCCATTTGTAAACATTAACAACAATAAATTGAGTTAGATCAGAGCCTAGGAGGATGTGTATTCAGATCACAGGCCCGCTCTAAGTGATCATTTCACAGCCATTCTCATCGCATTAATAATAATAGCAAATCAAACGGCAATTATCATAAAGCTGTATCTGGATTAGGTGTGACAACAAACGCTTCTGTCACCTACACCTGATCCCGTGCACTCGGTCTCTTCTGTTATAGCAGTTATTATTCTGGAATCTGTTTTTATTAATAACCAACAGATCACTGAGGATCAACAACACACACACATACACACACGCTGCAGGGTGTCCTTGTTTTGACACATCCTCCAAATGCTTTGAAACTCATTAAAATGTGATGAATTAGTCGTGCACAACAACAGAGACCTCCTCTGTGTTATTGACGTGTCATCAATCACTCATGCACACAGGACTAAAACTAATTAATGCAATTAGACGCTATTGATCCAGAAATGTGAGGCTGCTGGAACATTACATTTACTTTCAAACTTAAAATCCCATTCCTCTCCCACACACTCCCCCCCCTCCCCCCCCCTGTCTTTTGCGTCAAGTGCACTTCAAACTACATGCCTACATACTTTCAGAAGTTTTATTTGTACATTTTAAGGTTTTCTTTTTATCAGCACTATGGTGAGAAGTGTGTCAGTTTCCTCCTGGTGCGCCTAACACCATGTGTGTCTGAATGCCTCTCCTCTGGACAAGGAAGTCAGCAGGAGGATCATGGAGATGTGACTGCACGCAGAGATCATTACAATCAGGAAGCTTATAGATGTGATGAGATCTCAGCCAGGAGATGCAGTCTGCACAGTGAAGCCTCTCTGTGACAGCAGTGATAATCAATATGATCTATATTAACATACAGTAGGATCAAATGAGCATGTATCAAATCATAGTGATACAAATGTGGCTTTACACGGCGTTCAGGCATATTTCAGTGTCTTTTTTGTATACTCTAGGTTTTTTAACACTACATATTTTTACCTTTTAAAATATGAAACAGCCACAGGAGAAAAAACATAACGCAAGTGCAGGTTCAAGGTTCAAGGTTCAAGGTTCTTTATTGTCAATCTGACATAGCTACAGAGTAATTATGCAGTTGAAAATCTTATGTCACAGGCTTCTCCAACAATGCAACATAATAACATAACATAATAACAATAAGAGCAAGAGCAATACAAAAATAATAATAGTTATAAAAATGAAATAAAGTTATGATGTGGAATAGTGCAGTATGAGTCTATATACAAGTTATTGGAATAATATATATATATTAGGTATTAGATACATACTACTGAGTAGCAGTTGAATGTTTGAAGTTGTTTCAACAGTTCAATTTTTGAACAGTCTCACTGCCCGCGGGAAGAAACTGTCTCCGAATCTTCTTGTCCTTGCCAGGATGCTGCGGTAACGTCTGCCAGACGGCAACAGAAAGAACAGTTTGTGGCTGGGGTGATGGGGGTCTTTGATAATCCGTAGTGATTTCTTCCTGAGCCGCTGGGAGTAAAGGTCCTCCATGGATGGCAGCTCCGTCCTGGTGATGTGCTGTGCAGTTTTCACCACCCTCTGTAAAGCCTTACGATCGAGGTCGGTGCAGCTGCCGTACCAGGCCGTCATGCTGCCAGTGAGGATACTCTCTATCGTGCACCTGTAGAAGTTGCAGAGTATCCTGGAATCCATTTTGAACCTCCTCAGCCTGCGGAGGAAGAAGAGCCGCTGTCGAGCTTTCTTGGTGATGGTGGTGGTGTGAAGAGACCATGTCAGGTCCTCAGTGATGTGGACCCCAAGGAACCTGAAGCTGCTGACTCTCTCCACCGTAGTCCCATTGATGGCGATGGGGGCGTGTCCCTCTCCCTGCTGCTTCCTGTAATCCACAATCAGCTCCTTTGTTTTGCTGATGTTGAGATGGAGGTTGTTCTCCTGGCACCAAGATGTCAGGTTTTCGACCTCCTCTCTGTACGCCGTCTCGTCATCGTCTGTGATCTGGCCGATGACAGTCGTGTCATCAGCAAACTTCACGATGGTGTTGGAGCTGTGTGTGGCCACGCAGTCGTGGGTGAACAGGGAGTAGAGGAGAGGGCTGAGCACGCAGCCTTGAGGGGCACCGGTGTTAAGAATCAGGGTGGAGGATGTGATGTTTCCCACCCGCACTGCCTGGGGTCTGCCCGTCAGGAAGTTCAGGATCCAGTCGCAGAGGGCGCTGTTGAGCCCGAGGTCTCTGAGCTTGATGGCCAGCTTGGAGGGCACAATGGTGTTGAATGCTGAACTGTAGTCAATGAACAGCATTCTCACATATGTGTTCCTGTTCTTCGGGTCCAGGTGTGAGAGGGCAGTGTGGAGGGTGAGGGCTATGGCGTCGTCTGTGGACCTGTTTGCTCTGTAGGCAAACTGCAGGGGTCCAGAGATTCAGGGAGGGAGGAGGTGATGAATAATTTGACTAACCGCTCAAAGCACTTCATTATGATGGAGGTGAGTGCTACTGGGCGGTAGTCGTTGGGGCAGGTGATGATTGTCTTTTTGGGGACAGGAATGATGGTGGAGTGTTTAAGACATGTGGGGACTACAGACTGCAGCAGGGACCTGTTGAAGCTGAACTGCACACACCCTGAGAACACGGCCAGGGATGCCATCAGGTCCAGGAGCCTTGTGTGGGTTAACCCTTTTAAAGGATTTACACACATCTGCCCTATTTAAAACAAAAGGGCAGTGTAGCTCCTGGTCCCTCTGTACCGCCACAGCCTGGCTGCTCTCAAAGCGTGCAAAAAAACTGTTTAGCTCATCTGGGAGAGATGCGCACGCAGACACTCCCGCAGCACCCCCCGCTGCTCCTTTGTAGTCAGTCATTGTCCTTAGTCCCGCCCACATATTCCTAGTGTTACAGCCTTTGAAGTCAGATTCCACCTTCTCTTTGTACTGTCTCTTTGCATTTTTTATTGCTCTCCGGAGATCATACCTAGACTTCCTGTACTCCTCCAAATCTCCCGCTGTGTGCGCGAGAGTGCGCGCTTTCAGTTTGCCGCGCACCTCACCGTTTACCCAGGGCTTTTGATTTGGGAATGTCCGTACAGAAACCTTCGGTACCACGTCATCGATGCATTTCCCAATGTAGCAGATGACAGTGTCCGTGTGTGTGTTGATGTTATTGTCCTCAAACACACTCCAATCCGTAGATGCAAAGCAATCCTGCAGTGCTGAATCTGACTCCTCGCTCCATCGTTGTACTGTCCTTGTTATCGGTCTGTCCCTTTTAAGTTTCTGCTTGTAAGCAGGCAACAACAGTAGTGAGATATGGTCTGATTTGCCGAAGGGAGGGCGAGGGAGAGCCTTATATCCATTCCGGAAAGGGGAATAAACATGGTCCAGTATGTTTCCTCCCCGCGCGTCGGGAAGTTGATGTGTTGGTAATATTTGGCAAAACCTTCTTCATGTTGGCGGTGTTGAAATCTCCGGCCACAACGAACGCCGCATCTGGCCGTGAAGTCTCGGTTTTATCAATAAACCCAAACAGCTGATCGAGTGCCGTGTTGTTGTCGGCGAGTGGCTGCGGCGGGATATACACTGCTGTTATCACAACAGATGTGAATTCCCTCGGCAGATGGAAGGCCCGACATGAGATCATGAGGTGCTCTAGCTGTGCGGAACAGTCCGATGAAATAATCTTCACATCTGAGCACCAGTTGTTGTTAGTCATTACACACACACACCGCCTCCCTTACTTTTCCCCGAGTTTGCAGTCCGGTCCTGACGAAAAATAGAGAATCCGTCAGGGACAATAGCGGAGTCCGGGATAGCGGGGTTGAGCCAAGTCTCAGTGAGAATTAACACGTTACAGTTCTTAATGTCCCGTTGAAAAGCAATCCGGCTTCTGAGTTCATCTAGCTTATTTTCAATGGATTGAACATTAGCCAGAAGAATACTCGGAAGAGGGGGCCGATTCTCACGTTTTCTCAGTCTGACCAGCAACCCGGCCCGGCATCCCCGCTTTGTCTTCTTCTTGCGTCTCTCAGGTAGAACAGCAACAGGTAGCCATGGTGAATCTCCATTGTCTGTCGGAGGGTTAATATTGTCCACGAAGTTTCGCAATTGGAAAAGTTCCTCTCTGCTATATTGTATGGCAGAGTAGGTGCGGTCGGCTAGCATGTTGCGAACCATGTTAAAAGTAAAACGGCAAAAGTAAAAGAAATATGTACAAAATACGAAAATGGGCAAAGTTGGAGAGGAGCACAAAGACAATGCGGCCATCTTCACCGGCGCATCTGACGGTGCTGTTAAAGGAGAGATGAAAACAAAACCTGGAGACAAAATGAATAAATAATGAACACAAATTATATATGATTATATTATATTATTATTGAAATACAAATATGCATCAGCAGCCATACTCCAGACCCAGGTTTATGGTGCTCCTGATGTGCAATGCATACATGTACCAGGATGCATTGCAAGCCTAACAAGTCTAGGAGTTACCAAATGTTGCCTCTTCCCGCTGCTTCAAGGCAGGCTAATATAAACTACAGATGAGCCGGTAACATTAACAAACTATCATAACTTGTAAGGTAATGAAGCGTTAACGGTATTGCACATGAGCATTGGTGTTCCACGAGTCATCCTCCAGACCCCCCGTTATAAGCTGCCCCCGGCTCCCCCCCCCCCCCCCCCAGGTTCCTGCGCTCTCTGGCCCGCTCCCTGCCTTTATACATGACGTTAGCGTGGATCTACTCGGTGGCCATGATCGTGAAGGGCATCGTGGCGGAGAAGGAGGCGCGTCTGAAGGAGACGGTGAGGATCATGGGTCTGCAGGGGGCCATCTACTGGCTGAGCTGGGCGGTGTCCAGCCTGCTGCCGCTGGCCCTCAGCGCCGTGCTCCTCGCTCTCACCCTGAAGGTGACATGATTTACCATTGATTAGAGGAGGACCCAGCTCTACTTCTGCAGAGACTTCAGTCTGACATTATGTTAATGAGGACACAACGTTTAAATCACAAGGTTATAATCATAATTGCATCAAAAAGCACAATTTTCCAAACTGGGACTCTCCAGATTTAAACTCAGTAAAAATAGAGTAGGGTCCTCCTTCAAACTGGTACAGTAACAGAGTTTCATGTTGGCTTGTTTCACAAAAAAATCATATTTGAACCCTTTTAAAACTCTTTTACTCTGCCTCCTCCTCAAATAATCATCTTTAATCACACTTTCTGAATCTGTTTCCTCCAATCTCCTCGACTAAAACTCCAAAGTGTTTGCTTCAGTGTCATGTGTCTGCTTCCTGTGTCAGTACGGTAAGGTTCTGCAGTATAGCGACCCCTCGGTGATCTTCGTCTTCCTGCTGGTGTTCTGCCTGGCCACCGTCACGCAGTGCTTCTTCATCAGCGTCTTCTTCTCCAAGGCTAACCTCGCGGCGGCGTGCGGCGGCCTCATCTACTTCGTCCTCTACCTGCCGCACGTCCTCTGCTACGCCTGGAGGGACGTCATGGGCTTCGAGGTCAAGGTGGCGGTGGTGAGTCTGTTTTAATATCTCCTCCTGCTGTTGTCATACTCACCGTACTCTGAGGTATGTTATCAGCCACTATAATCACACTTTGGCAATCAAAGCTCTACTGTACTGTATATCCAAACAATCTTAAGTTTAATTATTAAAGATAAGATGACCATGCACACATGTTTGGCATTGTCCACATGTGAAGCCTTTTTGTAAAGGAGTAGGCCATTTAAATCTTAGATATTCCACCTAAAAACGTTTTGCGCATAAATAATAATAAAATAAATGCATACCTGGACTATTATTGCCACAAGTAAAGAAACTTATCCAAAGTAACTTTTGCTCTTCCTATTAACAAAATAAACTATATCTGCTCTATGGAGAAATGAACTTGTACTCATAGATTCCAAGAAGATAAATGGGATATATTTTGGAAAAATGTAGCTGTTATACATGGTTAAGATCTTACAATGTTTTTATTTATTATTATTAATTAATTTTAAATTATTCTTTTATGTTGAACAATTGTGCTGTATTGTTCCAATATCAAATAAAACATGAAAGAAAAAAATATACAAATGAAAATAAATAAATGAATACATTTCCACACAAATAAGTAATTAAATAAATACGTACAATGATTCATACATGTATTAATGTCTTATATATTATTTTTTTATGTTATCATTTTCACTGATTGTGCTCTATTGTCCCAATAAAAAAGAAAACAGATTAGATAAACATTTATTTAAGTGGCAGGGAAATACAAAATGTAAATGCAAAAGTATGAATTGTTTTCAAATTTAAAGATATTTGTAATTATGAATACTACTACTACTTTGGACGTGTGCAAAGTCCAAAGTAGCTACATCAGGTGCAGGTTGATAACGTTTTTCATGTTGAAAGGAAGTTCATCTACTCGATTATTTCTTTATAGATTTGCCCTCACCCTCTCTGCATAACTCTCATAATGTGTCTGCAAGATGGATTTAGAGTTTCTGTGAACTTTAAATATTAAATAATTTAGGAATAAATATTCATCCTGTCACTCTGCATTGCTTCCCAATTGTCTTGACATATTTTGCCACAAACCTGCAGAACTTTATTAAAACTGGACGTACATAAAGAAGGGAGTAGACGGACACAGTGAGGAAGATTCTCCCCCCTCTTCGCTCTTATCAAGATAAATGCTGCACCATTGCTCAACCTTCAGTGTAGCCTTTCTGTGACCTTTATGGAGCTGCTGCTATCATTTGTCCTCACGCTGTCCTTTCTGCACACAAAGACACAACATCCTGAATCTTCATTGATGTGTATCGTCCCAAAACTTCATCAGGTTATCTTCTCTTTTTTGTCCTTTCAACAATACGATATCAACTCGAGGAGAAGCAAACACCGTCGTGCTTTTATCTATCAAAGTGCATGTCGTCTAAGGCTGTTACCATTCAGCTGTATCCACAGAGTGCATACAAATGATTATTTTTTAAATGTAAGAAAAAATAGAAATTGAATTAAATAATTAAATGCATGCCTGAATAAATAGATGAAAATAATGAAAACTATTACATATTCATATTGTTTTTGTCTGAAAGGACTAAAAACGAAATGTTCGATTAGATTAAATGAGGTTAAAAAATACATTATGATATATCATTTTAAGGCTATATAATTGAGGCTTCCTAATAGACACGCTTTGAAATGTCTTGTACTTTGTTAAACCTGCTTCAAACCGACATCCAATAGAAATAACTTTGAGTAAGACCGTACACATTATTTCACTCTTTCCAGTCCATTTCCTTTTGCACTCTGCATGCAGGTGATGTATGCGTTTTAAATATAAAGCAGTGCAAACCTTTTTAAATCTCCACACTCCCCCGGCGCTTACATCTCCCTCTGCCTCTGCACAGTGAGATGGATCTCCCTCTGCTCCTCTAATTAGCATGAGCAATGTTCCTCTGACCAAACCACTATCCAGTTCATCCTCACACTTCATCACTGATCTGTGTGTGTGTGTGTGTGTGTGTGTGTGTGTGTGTGTGTGTGTGTGTGTGTGTGTGTGTGTGTGTGTGTGTGTGTGTGTGCAGAGCTGGGCTGAAACCCCATCGTGCCGAGGCATACAAATTGTCCCCCACATTGTCCTTGATAATGAAGTCTATAATTTCTAAAGATCACCTGGATTTATGAGAAGAGCTTCTGAGAGCAGCTGCAGGCAGGAATCACATCCTACCACTATCTACTGTACTTTTTTAATCTTTTTAATCTTTTTTTACCTGCACTTCTTAACGAGGTGGAAACAAGAGAGCGCCTAGAGCTATTCTGTTTTCTGGAAATATTTTCAATTAATCTTTCTGTCCTGGAAAAATCCTGAGGAAAATGCTAATTCCTGCAAAATCATTTGATATTGCTCAGGTCATAATTGATTCCTGCTTTTTCAACATCTGGACGCTCACTTTTTGTTAAGAAATGTCTAATAATGCGCTCTTATTTAGGAAACTCAATAGACCAACATAAGTACATTACTATTACCTACTAATGTTGTCCGTAAAGCAGATTGGGATTAATAAAGTACATCTTATCTTAAAAAAAGGACCTACATAAATAAACCAGTTTACTTACTCATCACAATGCAATGCTGATTTTTCTCTTAGTAGTTGTGAGTATCAAAATAATATTCTGCCAATGAACTCATCGATTCACGGTGTTGTTAAACTTTCCAGACTTTCTGTTCCGACATGTTCCTGCAGGAATAAAAACTCTTCCAGTTTATCAAATCAATCTTCGTCACACAGGAGCTGGTTGTGCTCCTGTCCGTCATGCAGCTGTCAGAGACGACTCTCTGCACAGCGCCGCTGATCGCTCTTCCTCTAACGATGCTCTGTGGCTGCAGCCAGATGAATCTGACATGTGTTCATGTGAGGCGCTTGTTTGGTCCGCCTCCTCCTCCTCTCAGAGCTATATAAGTGGCTGCTGTGGTTTTGTCAGCCATTCATTCCGAGGTCAAGGATGGTTGCCCTGCTGTCACCTCGTTCCCTGACTCTCTGCTGATTGCTTGTCAGAGGACAGAAGAAACAGGAAGCTGGAGGTCTGTGTCTCTGCAGCAGGTCGCTCCTCTTCCTCAGCCTGGTAGAGTAACACCGGGCAGGCAGTCTCCGTGATCGTTGCAGCTTCACAAACGCTGTGAGCAAATGAGGCGTGATGAAACAGCTGGCGGTGCGGAGTGATAGGCCCGCGGCAGATGATGTCTCATGGGCAAAAGCATCATTTGCAATTTCCCTCTGTACTGTATGAAAGCACCGACAAATCTCAGTTTGCAGCTCAGTCTCCATCTTTGTTCTGAAATGAAGTCCTGAGAGATGTTCACAAAGACAGCGCAGCAATTATAGCAGCTGAGCTTCCTTTTGTCTACCGCTGCCGATCAGCTGAGCGTGACCTCGATGCTCAGATTAAGTCATCACCTGAATCACTGAATGCAATGTCCTCTGAGTCGTTGCTTTGGAATGACGTTTCTCCTTTACTGCCGATAATTAGACGAGCAGATGGACACTACTTTCGTGTCAGGATGTAAAATATGGAGCTGGTTAGCTTAGCGGTCTGAAAAACCTAAAATCCCAATGTTACCTCTGGACTAGGCTCTGGTTTAAGACAGAGGGTGAAAAGGGTGCTGCAGCACAGGCGCCATAAAACAAATAAAGAGCTTTTTGAACATTAAAGCTTGGAAACATGTAGAGACACAACATACTTATATTAAACCTGAATATATGCAGAATATGTGCTATTCCTTACTAATGAATACTGTTAGGGAGTTAAAACAAAGTTTAAATCATAATAATTTTTTTACATGATTTCAAAGATTACAAGGAGGTCAAATAGTCGAGAATACAAAAAATGAATAATAATAATCTAAAAAAACACAACAAATGACTCCCTCGGTAGAAAGTACAAAATAAATAAGACAAAAACAATCGCAAATTAAATAATAATAATAATACCATTAATAAAAAAAACAATAATAAAGATTTTGAATCTTAGGTACATTAAATACATTTAAAAAATGCCGGTATTCCCCATGCTTGGTTAAAGTCCTGCACGCATTAACTCCTCCTCGCACTCTTTCTGATTTACCATGCTCTTGTTACTCCTCCAGAGTCTGCTGTCCTGCGTGGCGTTCGGGTACGGCTGCGAGAACTTTGCGAAGTACGAGGAGCAAGGCATCGGGATCCAGTGGTCCAACATCCTCCAGAGCCCGGAGGAGGGCGAGAGCTACACCTTCATCGTCTCCATCATCATGATGCTGTTTGACGCCACCTTTTACTGGCTGCTCACCTGGTACATCGAGAACGTCTTCCCAGGTATGCACTGTTATTAAAGCTGATTCATTTGATTGCACAGACACCTAATGATTCTCTTAGAAACTCAGTTAATGTACAGATATATGATTTTATAATACATGTGAGTTTTGCATTGGCTACATATGGATATACACATATACACAAATTGGTCATCCTGTCATTAAGAATATGTATGTTATTGCACAAAAACATGAATGAGATCACAATTCAATATGGATGCAGTCATGCAAACAGACTTAATGCTTTATAACGGAGAGACAGGATGTGTGGGGAGGATACATGAACTGTAATTCATATTTCTGAAGTAAAATGTGAATATTACCTGATCCCAGGTCAGTATGGGATCCCGAAGCCGTGGTACTTCCCCGTCACCGCGTCGTACTGGTGTGGGACCGCCTCTGTGACGACCGCTGCCCCCCCCCCCGCTGAAGGACCCCTCCGTAAACAGCGGTAGGTAATATGTGTGTGTGTCTGTGGGAATAAAGTGTTAGTTTATCGCGACGGTTCGCAAAGAAACAGCAACACCTGATTTGTCACTTCAGGTGAAAATGGAGTTGGGTGCTTTGTGAGGAACAGCGGTGTGCAACTCGTTAAAAAAAAATATTTCCAATTAACATTCAGAGGATCGAGTGAGGTGTCTTCACATGTTACACTTTTAAAGGAATAAAGAGTGTTCTAAATAAATAATTGTTTTAAGTTCATTTAAATGTGTCACTCTCAATATATCATTTTCTGTCAGTGAGGCACATGAAGATAATGAAGACATGTTTTATAAGTGTATGCATGTTTTGTTTGCTTGTGTGTCTGCAGAGTATCTGGAGAAAGCACCGTCCGATATGAAAGCAGGCGTCTCAATCCGTAACCTGGTTAAAATCTACAAGACGGGGAAGAAGCTGGCGGTGGACGGCCTCAGCATGGACTTCTACGAGGATCAGATCACGTCTTTCCTCGGACACAACGGAGCCGGGAAAACCACCACCATGTGAGTCACCTGTTGCTCCTCTAGAATTGTGTGCTCTGCATGTTTAAAAAAAATTGGGCAAATAGGTTAGAAGAGTTTTAGGATGACAGGGATTTAAAAAAAGCGAGGACACAAACTGTAGGTAAGACTAAGGGCTGCAGAGAAGAAGAAGCTCTGAGCGACTTTAACCAAAGATAACAGACGAAGGACTGTAGCACTGAAAACATGCACATGCTACTAAAAGAAGAAAATAGTTTATTTATGCTATTAGCTATTCACCTTTTTTCCATGTGAAACCAATTTGGAGAGACTAAAAACATTATTTTGTATTCATAATTGTATTATTTTAACTAAATCAAATAATGCGAGTCTCGAGGACTGGCCAAAAAAGTTCCAAATAGTTGTAGGTATATTGAGTTACTTTCCAGCTCTATAATTACAAAGGAGTTATGCATCATCTCTAAGCTTAATAATAATCAGAGTGTGTGTGTGTGTGTGTTTGTGTGTGTGTGTTTCCTCTGCAGGTCCATCCTGACCGGCCTGTTCCCTCCTACATCGGGAACAGCTCTGATCAACGGATACGACATCCTGTCTGACATGGACTCCATCAGGAAGTATCTGGGAATGTGCCCGCAGCACAACGTCTTGTTCAATGAGTGAGGGAAATCTGCAAGTTTAAACACTGCTATATCCATGCTTTCATTTCAGTGTTTTTAAAAGAAGAGATCGTTAGAGTGCAATTTAATAACATGCATAATGAGGGCTCAGTCTCATCATTATCCCTTTCTCTTTTCTCCTAAAAATCATATTTCTCCTGATGGCATCATTCCCAACTCGTATATTTCACCTTTAGCGTCTCTTCGGTTTCTTTCTCTGCACAAACTGATTACCTGCAAGTCCTACATCATAATCATGTCTGAATACCTGCAGATTACTTTCATTAATATTAATCCCTGACAGTCAACGCATCTCTATTAAACAGGGTTAAAATGCATGCACACAGAGAGATAGACATCACGACATATTTCAATCCCACTTTTCTCTGTCAGTTCCAAACGTGCACTTGAGAAAAAGCAGCCTCATCATCTTGCAGGATGCATTAATGTGACAGTTCTGGACATTTCAAACACTTTTACATAAATAAGTGGCAGGTGATGGCCTCTTTTATTGCTATTGATGTTCATTTCTCTTCCCAGGCTGACAGTGGAGGAGCATATCTACTTCTACGCCCGTCTGAAGGGACTCAGCCGCCAGGAGGTGCAGACGGAGATGGAGCAGATGATTGAGGATGTTGGTTTACTGCACAAGAGGAAGGATCTGGCTAAGAACCTGTCAGGTGTGTGTCTGGTGAAATTATGCAGTGATGTAAATTTCATTCTAGATGTGTTCATCACTTTCTGTGCTCGGTCCATTTATTTATTCCCCCTGGGAGGGAATATCATCTTCAGATTACCCTTTACTGCAGGGTGAAGCTGCACCGCACACACACCCCGCACCTGTGTGTCACAGGTTGTGTAATTCATTGTCTGGGGGACATGAGCTTGACAAATTGTCCTCGGTCACGGGTTACTTGTGAGCAAAATCACTGAAAATGACTCTGAAGGCTGATGCATGCCGACATTTCCGCTACATTAGCTCTGCAGCAGATGCATTTGGACTGAAGTAACCAGAGGAAGGTGTGTCTACTCCTCTGACATCAATCTTCTTGCACCGTCATGCAAAAGAGAAAAAAACAGATGTGTTCATCCTGACACATTTAGTATATAATCAGTTCCCATATTGTGTCATAAAAACACAGGAAATACTTTATTCTTTAAGACATAATACATGATGGAGGTTGTTCTGTTGCAGGCGGGATGCAGAGGAAGCTGTCTGTTGCTATAGCGTTTGTCGGCGGCTCAAAAATCGTCATCCTGGATGAACCCACAGCGGGTGTGGACCCCTACGCCCGCAGGGGGATCTGGGACCTGCTGCTCAAATACAAACAAGGTGAGGAAGAATCAACGCTCTGCCGCATTCATGTGCGTCCTTACAAATACTTAAAACGTGTTGTACTTCTAATGGCTTTGAATTATGGCTTAAAATGTGTTATTCTTGAGGGACTGACTTGTTTTAAAGAAAATCAGGAATTCAAATAAATGTACACTTTGTTAGAATTTGTGTTGTTCACATTTATATATAATAAAGGAATAACCATAATAATTATAGTATTCCTGCAAAGACTTAAATGGTCAGTAAAACGTTCTCATTTTATTCTAAGTGGCATTAAAAAAGGTCTTGAATCTTAGTTGTCTTGAGCTTTGTCTCAGGCTGCTTTAAGTGTTACTATAATTTGTATTTGTTTTGATACTTTACTGGAGGACATAACATAAATATACGCTAACTTACTAATGGTGTTGTTCACAGTTCACAGCCTTTAATATACGTGAATAATTTCAGTTTGTATATTGTACTGCAGGAATTAACATAAATACACACTAACCTACTGATAGTGTTCATATTAAATGATAATAATGAGAACAAGAATACATCTACAAGAAAAGAAAAAGAAAACTATTATAACAATAAAATACAAACACAAAAAATAACTTTTCCAACCAGAGCTGAGCTACAGCTAAACTTTAGCGCTTTTATTGTGTATATTAACATTCGATTAGGAGAGTTAAGGGTAATGACAGTATCCGATTGGCTCTGTGCCTCTCTGCAGTGGGTGGACAGAAATTGTAATTTGTCCTGGAACAGAAGTGAATCTGAGACGCTTTAATTGACATTTCTATTCAACAGAGTCTGTAATTGTCTCCTCCATCAGTCAGCGTTATATACTGTGTGTCTCCTGCTGCAGGACACGGACATTACAGCAACATAAACCCAACACTTGTCCAAATGTTGAATGTGCATTGAGTGACATGCCGCCCTCTCTGTCATTAGCTCATCATTAGCTTCCACAGATAACTCAGCGTTAATGAGAACTCCCACATCCTGTTAGTCCTCTAATTGGCACATCAATACAGAGTGTGTTTTTTATAGAAAATTCTACTTATTTGTGGCTCTTCACAGCTAATTAAGCGTGCAGGCTTTTCAAACAAGTGTTTTGATTGAATTGGCTTTCCCTGAGAGGCCTCCTTCTCTTTTATTTGAGCTGGAAACCACCACACAAATATGACATTTTTGTTAAAAAAGCAACCAAACATGATTTAGATTACACAGCAAATTAAACTAGATTTCTCCCACTGAATTTCTTGGAAGTGAAAAAAGAATTAGCACCTCTGAAGTAAAGTTATTACGATTGAATTAGTGCTTGTGCAGTGAAATTACATAAAGCAGCTCGTCTAAAATGCAATAAACAGAATATTACAGCGGCACAGTACAGCACTGAGATTACATCTGACACATGTAGGAAGGTGATTCACTTTGAGAGAAACAAAGCTGCAAAGAAAATCATTTCAGAGCATGCAAACCTACTATAAGTTATATTTATTTATGTGGATGCTGAGTGCAGCTGTATGTATCTTCGTCCATTCAGAAGCAGTTACACCATATCTGAATCTCTTCCAGTGAACAAAATGAATTATTTCAGTTTATTCTTTATTATATTGAAATGGAAACTAAATAATGTGCAATGGCTGCGTGGGATTCCTCTGGTTCCCTCACACAGTCTGAAGCGTGCAGGTTAATAATAAGATTTGTTAATAACACCCCTGTGTGTGAATGTGAGCCTGCACAGTGTCCCCCGCTGTAAAAAAAAAAACCAAGATAATAGAAGGACGGATGATTTCCACAGACGGCAGTTAATAAAGTTTTGCACAATAATTCATCTTTCTGCAGAAGTACATAACATCTGTCCAGGTTGTAAAACCCATTCCTCTCAGGTTGATTTAGAGGCGAGGAAGCTGAATAACGGAACATTTCCCGCCGCTCTTTGCTGTGCGAGTACTTCCAATTTACCTGAACTGCTTTTGATATATCACTTTCTGCTGTAATGCACCACAAAACACGATAAATCAGAAAACCTGAGTGGGCCGTCTGCAGTCCAAACACATTTATTTTACTCCAAACTCTCAGAGGATGCTGAGCCTTTAGATTTTCCTCTTGTAAAGCATAACAAATCCTGAGGAAAATTATGTGTGAGTTTGAGCGTCCAAAACATCTCCTCACCCCCTCCCCTCATCAGCAGCGCACTCTCCCCCATATACTAAATTGTTCTGTGCAGCTCAGGGATCTTTTGGGGACTTTTATTCAGAGGACTTGCTCAGCACAGCATTAGCGAACAATATTTAACTGAGGAGGGATTTAGCAGATTAGCTGGTGACAGGGCACAAAAAGGGGAGGAGTAGGAGGAGGAGGAAGGGGAGGAGGGGAAATAGTTGGCCAAGCAAAATGTGGAGCTGCAGCTGAAGACGTCTGAGTGTACCCCCGAGATATATGTGACCTGCGAGGGTTTAACCAGCTCAGCAGCCTTCTGCAATAAACACCAAATTAAGTGAAGATATAAAAGTGCATGTTCTGAGATTGGAATGCCTGATATGGGACAGAAATGTGCGAAAGATATAGAAGAGTGTGCAATGTTTACAGTGTGAAGATAAACTAGATGTGCTCACATGATGTGGATAAAAAAGTGTCTATCGGGGGAGTTCAAGTTAATCACTAATTGAAAATCTGTCTAAAAGTAGCAGCGTGTACATGCATGCATTGTAACGAATACCACGGCACACAGGGTGGTGTTGCATGCCGTTGCACATAGCCACCATCATTACTAAAGAAAAAGCTTCTGTTATTATCTTTAGTTGACCTTTGTGGCATTACTAGCTGTACAAACACAGTCTGCTGAAAGTGTCTGAGTTGAATCGGGTTCCTTTTTGTCACTAAACGATGAAAAGATGAGGTTAAATGTTTTAAAAGTGACTCCATAAAAAGTGACTCTGCAGAGTCCCAGCCATGCTGAGACTTCATTACACTCCTTCCCTCTGTCTTGGTGTACGTGATAATTAACGCTTGTTATCTGATACAGCGTGATATTATAAGGATTTGCACATCTGTGAATAACCTCGCAGTACATGCTGTCGTTGTCATTGCAATCAGTTTTCGTCGTCTCCGAGCACAGAGGAAATAAGACTCACAGAAACGCTGGAAAGCAGGCTTAGTGTGGCCTTTATCATCATTTTAATTTTGTCCCAGATTCACACCCACACTCCTCTGGAGCTTTGTTGCCATGCGGATCTGCGTTGGTAAAAACAGTGTGGAATTGGCAGAGAGGAGATAAGAGAGCACCATGCAGAGACAGATTGTGATATTGGCTTGACTCGAACACTTCTGATCCCAGACATCTTTTCTTGTCAAAACAAACAAAATCCAAAGAGGAGCTTTTTTTTAAATGTCCAATCTGTGCTTTAATTTGATTATATTTGCAATCCAGTGATTCTCTCTCTCACTGAGTCCATTCACTGATGTGTTTCCTCCTCAGGCCGCACCATCATCCTGTCCACACACCACATGGACGAGGCGGACATCTTGGGGGATCGCATCGCCATCATCTCCAACGGGAAGATGCGCTGCTGCGGCTCCTCGCTCTTCCTGAAGAAGTGCTTCGGCAGCGGCTACTACCTGACGCTGGTGCGAGAGGGGAGCGTCAAGATGGCGGCACAGAGAAACGGGATCATTCAGAGTCAGGTCAAGGATGTACCGACAGTAAGAAAACCAAATAGAGACCAAATATTGGCAATTGACAAAGTGGAAACATCATTATGATATGCTTTTGTTTGTCACTAGTTTTGTCCAAGTCTACCTCTACCATAACCAACAAATGTGGCACTTAAATAATGTATTTTTAGATTGTTTTTTAAATAACCTATCGACTAAATTGTGTCACCATGTCTGTCCAAGCTCTCTCCTCCTACACATGCAAACAGACTTAATCATGAGAAAAGTGGCACTTTAATGATCAACACAGTGTCTAATTCTCAAATGTTTTTCCTCAAGCCCCGTTTTTTAAATGTTTCATTTGTATATTTTGATCGATTGGCAATTGATATAAATATATGTGACTTTGTTAAATCAGCATATATTGACTGCAGGTGCCTGAATCGAATAGAAATTATGGCAGACTGTCATATCAGCAGGAATCTTTCAAATATAAAAATGTAATGAAAACTTGTGATTTACAGGCCTTTACAATGAGTTCCTCAAAGTAGGTAATCAGACCCATTGATCTGGTCCTCTACAATAGGCAGACACATTTAAATATTCAACATTTTTCTTAGTCACCCTATCAACAATATTTCAGATGCTGTATTTATTCTTCGATTTGAGATCAATCTTGTCCCTAAGATCAATTATAAATATTCCTCAGATACCTTTTTGTTTGTCTTCTTTAGTGTGTATGTAGTATTTCCAAAGGTAAACTGAGACATTTCCTGAAGCCACAGCCCAATACTCCTAATACTCTTCAATGTTAATGTTTGATAGAGTCTACTAAACATGTTGTTGTTTACAGATGTGTCCTCTGTGTTTTTATGTCACTAACAGGAGAAAGACTTCACCTCTCGCAGCAGCAGTCCAGATGACGGCATCGGCAGTCAGACCTGGGCCAACTCGGACCCCTCAGGTACAAACTGCATCTCCTTTCCTGCCTCCATATTTCAGGATTAACTCACCTCACCGTCTTTTGTCAAACCTTGTGTTAAATGTCACGGTAGCACACACAGAGTTAGCAGCTATAGCTCCAAAACCTCACAGGAGTCTGGGAACAGCTCCAACACACGCAAACAATAACCATAACACTCCTCAAAATGCCACCAACATCCATTCTCTCATTGATTTCTGTTCCACATTTCCAATTCCAAACCAGCAGACTGTACAGGAAAGCTGTTGAAATCATGTAACCACCTTAGAAGTGCACCTTAATGTCACACTGAAATGGTGAATACACAATTGGAAGTAGTTTATTGATAGAGAAAGACTTAGAGGAGCTTTGCGAATATAGAGAACTTGAAGACAATGTGGACATTTAAACATTAAATGAAGGGAATTCTATTTTGAATTTCTTCAAATAATTGATGACCTTGATCCAGAGTTCTTCTCCTTCCTTTTTATATTAAAGGGGACATATTCAGCTCATGTTCATATTAGTATTTTGTGCCTATACTATGACCCAGTATATTCTGATTGGTGAACTGGCCGGCTCTGTTGTGATTGGTCAACTGCCCACAGAGTGATGTTATTACAGTACGTTGTGAGGTTTTCTAAGCACATCCATGTGATAGCTTCAGTCTCAGGTGGCTGTTATCCTCTCCTCTATAGATTGGCCTTGGTCCTTCAAATTCAATAAAACATAACTAGAAACTAAAATGACATTTAATAAATTCTAATAAATGTACAAAGCTCTTCAGCATCAAAAGGTCTTTGGAAGGTTTTCTAATGATTTAATATATAAGTTGGCAACTCAAAAACACACAAAACACATGACAAGTCTCATTATTCTAATATCTTGTCACATTAATGCATAAAAAGAACATACAGGTCTGAAATAAATAGTTTGATCCATTTCCCGACTCATTCTTGTTTCAAACAATTCAAAGCATCTAGAGTAGACATTTTGATAAATGATAGCAAGAAAAAATATGAAACTACAGCGAAATGCTTTTCAAATCTTAATTGTAAAGTTTAGCTAATTTTTTATGTCCTTTATGATAAGTTATCAACCAATTATCATCTCGTAAATGATCTCGTATCTATAATCTCATTTTCCAGAACTTATTGTAGTTTTCTCAATGGAGTTTTATTATAATAAGTACATGTAAAGACACAGAGAATCAACACATGCTGCAGGTTGTTGGTACAGGTAACAACAGTAAGAGTTTATAATGCATGGAAAATAAATCAATACTCACATCTTCATAAAGATTCCACACATGATATTCAGATTGATAATGCCATAAATATCATCCTCACATTTCCTGAAGTGACAGCACATTCCTCTTTGTTACTCAGAGACAAACACACTCACACAAATAATCCAGAATGAGGCTGATCTATTTTGTTCTTCATAAATAAAGCGGCAGCAGCTGCTGCAGTAATTATGTCTGAGAGTTTCTGATCGATAATAGACGCTGTGTGTCTGCAACTCTGAGCTGATTGATTCTCAGAGAGACCGGCTGCAGAAATGTGTCTACAAATCTTTCCACTGTGTTTAAAGGTCAAAACCTCTCCATACGTTACTCCACTGCTCTAACATATTCTCTCAGATGTTTGCTTTCATTTGACTGATATTATTTCACTTTAAAGTTCTTTGAGTTCTCTGTAGGGCTACAACCAAATAGTATTATCAATTTATTGCAGGTTAAAGAACACATTTGATAAATAAAAAAATTAAATAAAATAGGAGAGATTTAAGTAAGAATTGATAATAAAAAGATCAAATAAAATAAATGTAATGTATTTATATTAACAAAATAAAATAAGAAAATCCAAATATCTTGTTTTGTCAGTCCAAGAAATGAACTAAAATGTGATATATAAATAGTAACAATAATGCATACAAGTAATAATACAATTGAATACACAAAGAAATCAACTTTAATGATATAAAATAGTAAAACTAATAATAACAGACTTTAAATATAACTATATATTCCCCACAGAGCTGTTGGTGTGTGCACAGGAACCATCCTGAGGTGTTTTCAGTAACTCTGTGTCTCTGGTTCTGCAGACGTGTCAGATGTTGGTCAGATTGTGCGGCGCTACGTCCCCGGGGCCGTCTTCCTGGAGAGCATCGGCCAGGAGATCACCTTCGTGCTGCCGTACGCCGGAGCCAGAGACGGGACCTTCGCTCTGCTGTTCTCAGAACTGGACCGGGCCTCCGCTGAGCTCGGACTCACCAGCTACGGCATCTCCGACACCACACTGGAGGAGGTACGGCTGGCAGAACAGCCTGCAGACCCTCAGAGCAGCTTAGAATGAGGCTACATAATATAATGCTATATGTGAGACAGAGATATGTCACCATCGTAAAAAAAAAAAGCAAAACTACTGCTTAAATCCTCCTGATTCTGAATCCTAAGGAATGCATGATCATAATTATGACATAAAAAAACTAAAAAGCTAACATTTTCATTCAAAATAATACACTAAATACAAACAATTTAATTATTGTTTTTCACATTTTTCTTTTATAATGACTGCAATTACACTTCACACCATATGCACTGTTTATTTCTGCTTCTCCTTGTCCTACCATTATTCTTCTCTGAGTCTGAAAATAAGCATTCAGAATGTTGGTGGACAGAATATAAATCACACCCCTCCCGCAGTATAAGAAGCAACCTTACATTTGAGCCTATAACTTACTCTCAGGTGCAGTCTCAGTGTAATCCTCAGGTTTGTTGAAACAGTTCTTTTTGCTGCCTGTGCTGCAGCAGCTCATCAGACGCTCTCAGCTGGAGCACAGAGAGAGGAGCGCTGATTAATGAGCTGCCTTTAATTGTGCAAACAGACGAGCATTAGAACACCACTGCGTCTTCATCACAGTCAGAGTGGACCAAGACAAACACACAGATAGGCAACAATCAACAGGTGTGCAAGCTAACTGGATAATTGGTTCAATTAGATTTGAAACTTAATGGATAATTGACAAGCACAACTCATGGCCTATGATTACATCAGGAACATAAAACATGTTTTTTATTAGCATTATTATTATTATTTGTTTCTCCCTCTCAGTATTTTGTCAGCCTTATGTTGAGACATAAAGCAGAGAGATGTTGGTTAATTATTTGTGTGTAACTCCGACATGAATTACACATCTTGTGGGCGATGTTAATAATTCCTTTTGAATGTCTTTCATTTAGACACCACAAGGTTTTTTACCCGTCATGTTTTCTTTTTAAATTCCGGCTGCACTTCAGTAGAAATAAGTGAGTGAAAGTGAAAAATAAATGAAAAAGGGGCGGATGGATGTTTCATGGAAGCTGGTAATAAAACTACATTTACTCTGGTTATTGTTATGAAAAGGCTTTTTAACAGCTTCTGACTGTTTTATGGACAAGGCAGCAGTTTTGTTCTATTCTTTTGACTGTGATTTACCACGTAAAATCACATTTTGCAAGCCTTGCCAGAGAAGACTTTTTAGAGCGGGGATGTTAAAACAGAAAGAAATAAGGGAAGGTCACTTTAAATGTCTCATCATTGTTTTAATAACCACAAATTGAGGACACTATTTTTGGAGAGGTTAGTTTACTTAAAGGCTCTTTTGTGGACTCTTACTTGTTGAATACATTTAGATAATACATCTCTTATAGCATATTAGCTTTCTCTCACCCACTACAGTCACTATTTTGCATTCATTCTGCTGCTGTGCATGTTTAATGTGACAGAATGTCTTAAAATGTTTTATAATTCATATATATGTTCTTTATTTCACAGATATTTCTCAAAGTGGCAGAAGAAACCGGAGTGGATTCAGAAAGTAAGTCAACTGAAATGGCTGTTATCTTACACTGGCTTCAAAATAACTTCCCTACTTCACATATTTTTTAAATAAGATCAAACATGCGAGTGTTACTCTGATTCTTACTTGAAACTTTAAGGATATATTTTAAGAAAAACAGTCAAAGATCATTGAGACGTTGGTTATGGAACAATCCAAACAACCTTTAAAATAAAAAAAGTTAACTTTATTAAGCTGTAAGGATTCCTTTGTCATGTCCAAAAATCTAATACGATATCTAGTGTTGCATCACAACATTAATATAATATCAAAATATTGCCCAGCCTTTATTAAAGTGCCTTTTGCATTGAATGCCTCTACTGTGACATGTTTCCATCCATTAATGTTCAAAAAGCTCTTTATTTTTCTCATACTAGCTGTGCTCTCTCCTCTTTCACCCTCTGTCTGAAACCAGAGCCCAGTGTATCAACTTTTCCATTAAAAAAAGTCTTAACAGTTTCTAGCTACAGTTCCTGTTTTTTACATTAAGCCAATGTCTGGTAACCGCTTCGTATTTACTGCAAGTTCAACTTAAGTCAGGGCAGCTGTTTGGGATTTCCTATTTCACAAACATTTTTACAAAAGCAACAACAGTTTCCCTGTCGCTTTATCTTTCAACACGTTTTTTGTTGTTGCCTGATTTTTATTGTAGACTAAACCTTTCCATCATATTCCCCTCCATGCTTCAGGAGTGGGGTTATGTATGTGAAACCATTCTTCCTCTGTAATTTGAATCTTCAATTCCTCTTCCCATTCAACGTTTATGTAGAGAGATGACCCGAGGCCCCTTCTCTTCGCATGCATCCACAATCACTCCAAGCAGAAAACAAAAAATCATTAATGTCTTATTTTTCCATTTTTACTTCGACAGTCTACATTTCTTTGGAGACAGAATCTGGCACTTATTAATACTGTATAAGGTTGAAAGCTGAATAAAATTATAACAATCCGCACTTTGAAGAAGAAAAGATGTATGTGATTTATAAGTAGGAGAAACGTCACTCAAATTGCATGTACAGTACAGGTACAGTTATCTTTAAAAGTGTTTCCTCAACAATTTGTATTCTTCAGTAGATAAATCTTCCTCCAAACAACACGCAACCTCAGTTAACTCCTACAATCTCCTTCCTGAGGCACCTGGCTTTGTGCTCTTACAGGAGTAATGTATATATAATATGGCATCATGCAGGGCAGGTAGCTGTTAGTTTCGTTATTTATAACCTTAAATTGGGTCAGGCCAAAACAACACATCTTATTTGTATTCCCACAGCAACAAAGGAGCTGCTGGAGCGAGACTGCAGGAGAAACTCATTCAAGAGGAGTAGCATCTCCAGCGCCTCTGCAAAGAGAGGCAAGTTATTATTTTAATGAGGGAAGCTCAATTAAACATTGGTGAATGTACAATGCAGAACGTCTTCAAATAGAAACTTTTTTTCTTTCTGTTTCCCTTGCAGAGTTAAAGGAGCAGTTCACAAGTAAAGTGGAAGGTGCGTACTGTATTTCATTCTTAGTTGTATTATTGTAGCAAATGTCTGATGTCATTCTTCAATTATTAACTTCTTTCGGTTTGAGGATTCACCTCAGTGGCCATTTAGAAAAGAGGGCATAAGCAAAGCTCTGTCTGAAACAAAAAGTCATTTTATTTTGCTTTATCTAAACCGCTATTCCATTTTACCCAAAAGAAAGAAATTCACTGTCGTACTTTCATATAATGGGCCTCATTCACCAACACCTTCCTATGTTTGTTCTCAACTAATTATTGAGAAACAACTCAAGCCTAAAGAGGGCAGCGCTGCACACACTGCAAATGCCAACAAAACGTAAATATGTTCAAAGTTGAGGAATTTTGCAGGAGATTTAAATTAAGTGGATAATAAATAACACAAGAGAATATGGGATGCTCTAATCATTAAGTATTGAAGTGATAGTGTAGGGTTTATTTATTGTAAAAATGTATAATATAATAATCGAATAGAGAAATTATAGTTAGAACCAAATATATATATTTTTCTCTATTTCTCATGCAGATTATTGCCTATCGACATTTTTACATTCCTAATTTGATTGTGAAGTAATGAATTATATTGACACACAACGAAGCTTTTTAATGAATGTGCATATTAAATGCATGTATTCATTTACACAATAAAGAATATAAGTGAGAACTTTCTGTGGTGATTGTTTTGCTTTTTAAAAATACAGTTACATTTATGTTATTTAACATTTAAACTGAAGGCTATTAATGCCTATTCAAAAATACATATACAAACAATATATTGTATTCTACCTTAGTTTGCTCTTGTGTAGTTTCTTACCTAAAAATCCAAAATGGGAAAACTGAAAATGTGATTCTTTAAAAAAAAATATATATTTAATCTTAAATATTGACATTTCAATATATAGAGTGTTGGAGTTGACACTGCCCTGAATTATAACCTCTTATCTCCAAAATAACACAAAAACAATTCCCAAATTCCTGACAATTGTCAAGTATTTTACGTATGCTCCGATAATAGAAAATGGTTGATTTAATGTCTCTGCAGACCTCCAGAGGAGCGCCAGCCTCAGTGGGCGGGGGTCCTCGGTCATTGTCGGGGGGCAGCTGATTAGAAGACAGTTCCTGGCGCTCTTCATCAAACGCTTCCACCACGCCCGCCGCAGCCGCAAGGGCCTCATCGCACAGGTACTGTCCTCCATCTGTGAGAGTGATGAAGTGAAGGCTTACACAAGGAAGGATTGGAGGAAAAACATGTTCAAAATCACTTAATGACAAATATGATAAAGTACAGTCATTCAGGGAAGAGGCACGTCTTCCATCTTGATTTAGTCGATGGAATTTAAGTTGTGGAAGAAGAAATCGACACAAAGAATGTTTTTGATAAAGATTGAACAATGTGCTGATGGGTGTAGGATCATCAGTAATGTGCACCACAATCATCATCATTAATCCCAGAGGAACACTCCAGAGGATGAAGAAGATAGGACAGAGTGTGTGTTTCTGCAGAGAGAACAACTTTAGTTTCATAAATCAATGGAAGCTATAAAAACCTGCTGATCCATTTTCATAAGATGACAATGTGTTTGCTGTCACATCAGCAGTATAATGTTGTGAAACTGTTCTTTGTCATACAGTGCATTTAAAATATCTTTCTATCTTAGAACTGTGCAAAAACGCTGTCTCGATGCTCTTTTCAGAAGCCAAAAAACATTGTATTTCTAGTTACATGTCTAGTTGTGCAAGCCAGAGCATGTCAAATCATGACTTCTCACCTTTGCATTTTGACCCAAACGTGTGCCCCGTGTGGAAAGGTTACTGTGAATAGATTAGTAAAAGCTGTTCTTCCTACAAAAACACAGAAGTGAGACAACTTTCCTCTTTCTCCGTATAAATCTCTCTTTATCGGCTGGAAAGTGTGTATACCTGGGGTCAGTGCAGGATTCATAAGCTCTCACCTTTGCAATTCAACATAAACTTGTGGCTTGTGTGGCAGAGTAACTGTGAATATATTTACGAGTAAAGCTGCTTTGGAAAAATGGTGCTGTTCTTACTTCATAAACACAGAAGAGATACAAATGTCCTTTTCCTCCGTATAAATCATGTCTCTATGAGCCGACAGTGTGTATACCTGGGGTCAGGCATGAACTCTCACCTTTTGTATTTTAGCACAAACTAACTTGTGATACTGTAAAAAGATTGGTTACATTTCCTTTCAGAAAATAGTACCGTTCCATTTCCTCTTCCTTTTTATGAATCTCCCAATACAAATGGGTATACCTGTGGCCAGAGCAGGATGTTTTCCCCTTTTGACAGAGTTTTGCTTTGTATGAGAATGAATACATTAGTGTGTAGAAATGTAAGTCGGTGTGTTTACGTCTTCACTCTCACCTGATGGCTGTCGATGTCTCCACAAAGACTAAGTGACACCCGTGATTTGTTTTTCCTTCATTTCACAGCTCACTCATCATGTGTTTTCGTTAGCCGTGTATTAAATGTGATGGCATAACAATTACAAGGATGACAGACTCATTTTGGCCCATTAAGACCATGTCTATATTATTTTGTTCCTCATAAACATAATTTCAAAAGTCAAAACTAATAAACATGTGTAATTTAAACGAGTCAAAAGCAATTTCGTTAGCGGCCACTTTCCAAGGACTGTTTTTCTAAAAAGTGACGTAAATTGTATTGACACATCTGGATTCAGAGGGAATAACATTAGTTATGAGAGGTTGAAATTATTAAAGGTGCAGCTCAGAGAGAGAGAGGACTTGTTTCACCTTTGCGGGGCGATCAGGTTCTTCCTGTAATTTGCTGCGGCACCAATCCCCATTAGTCACTGTCAGTCCTGCACATCCCTCTTTAAAATGTGTGTGTGCATGTACAAAGGTGCACATTGTCCCACCTCTCCCTCTTTATTCATCTGGCTAAAGCTTTTCTTCCTCCCATCATGTCAACAGCCCCCATTGTCAGCAGATATGATTGTGTGGTGAGGTATTCTACTCCAATACAAGCAGTTAGGGGAATATACAAAGAGATTATGGCGTGGGACACAAAAGCGGTGATTTATGGGGAGGAAAGTTGGGGACGGGAAAGTGTTGGCAGCGTCAGAGTGAGGAAAGAGCAGCGCTAAACTCCTTCCAGCTGCAGTTTATCATTCATGTTGAGGAATTCAGAATATGTTTTGTTTTAAAATCTAATTTTAGCAACAGCATGGTTCCTGAAATGCTCATTTGTTATACTTAGGTTTCTGTATTATTGCTGTGAATTAATCTATAAAACATGTTATACTGTTGAACCAAAAGGGACTTCCAGGCGTGCATAAACATTACATTCTTACACCTGCATTAAGCATAAAGTTTAAATGAACATTCTTAACACTCTGACTGATGATATTGTGCACGCATACACACCTTCTAGCTATAGGTGGTTACACTCCAGGCATTAGTCTATCTTAGCTAGCAGGTGGCACACTGTTACTCACTGTAACTAGTCTAGTTATACATGAGAGAAGACCATATTATCACATCAGTGAAATACGGTGTTATTATCCACTTTAATGCAGTAAATGGAGAAATAAAACAGGATGGACATGAGTGATTGTTGGGGAAACAAACTCAATGTAATGAGGTTTTTGAGTTGAAGATGAATAAGCACTTCTTGATTGTGTTTTTCTGTTTATACCCAGTTTGCATGTAATCCTGTTGTAAATCCCCTCTTAACTTGAGACTCATGCATTGTGCATGGCAGTGCCTGGGCTTTGTGAGCGTAATGACTTTGTGCAGGTCTCTCTCAATGGGAGAAGTAGCAGCTGTCACCTGCAATTACTGCAGAGAGAGAAACACTCTTTCTTCTCTTCCGCCATTAAGCTTTCCACTCTCATTGCTGCTCTTTATCTTTCTCCTTCTCCTCCAAGCACTTTTCCACATGCAGTACATTTAGGACTTTCAATTGTAGCATCTTGAATTGGCCTGGCAAATTGCACGGCCTGCAATTAATCAAGAGTACGCAAACCTCCCCCTGCCGCCAGCCTGCAAGTGATTACACATTAAAGATAGCTTGCATTTTTCCCTGCTGACCTTTTTGTCAGCTCTAACAATGAATTACAAAGAGAATTACACGACGGAGAAAAGAAGATTCGTCTGCCGTCTGGTTTATAATAATAATACCACAAAAGACAAGAGAATGGTGAGGAAGTAATTACACATGAGGGGCCAGATGATGGTGCGAGTGTTTAATCAAACTCCAAACAAGTCAGTGAGGAGCATATTAATGGGTGCACTCTATTGTTGACTGCATCAGTCATTGTGTAGCATGTATTGACAGTTGGTTGATGAAAGTAAAGACATTTTAAGTTGTTCAGTCAAGTATGTCTGTTACATATTGCTGTTACTGTTTTGTTTTGTTAAATCAACCTGTTTGGCAATTAATTCCCTGCAAAGTGCGCATGATTTTGAATGAAATCTCTCCTGATTTTAATACGTTTTAAATTATGTGCACATGCAGCAGGGTAACATCTGTCCTTCCTCTGCAGTTGGTGTATTAATGGGTGCACGTTATTGTTGGTTGTATCAGTTAATTTGTAGCATGTAATTCAAGTAAAGAAGGGTTAATAAAAGTATTCTCACATGTACACATGTTGTGCTTCAGTCAAATGTTATTTTTTAAATACTTTTTTTACAGCATTGATATCAACTCTCATGATTTAACTGACATTTCTCCCAATTTGACAAAAGATTTCCGTGCTCTCTGTCCTCCCTCGGCAGGTGGTGTTACCTGCAGCCTTTGTGTGTCTGTCTCTGATCTTCTCGCTCATCATGCCCCCCTTCACGGAGTACCCCAGTCTGGAGCTGCAGCCCTGGATGTACGGGCTGCCTCAAACCACTTTTTACAGGTAAACACCTCACAATACATTTTTATGGCAATTCTTCACGTTGTAAACTTGCAAAAACTATCGATAAAGACATGTCTGAACAATGCTATACATCTTATAATGATAGTTATCAAAGGCAGGAACATCAAGGAGTTCTTCACTACCAAAATTATCATTTATTTTTCAGCAACTCTATGAAAACATCCATTTACAAACTCTCACACGTCTTGTGCACAATAATCCAAGTCTCACTTGGATCACAAACTCATGACTTTTCACATATTTTTTAATACACTTTGGAACATAACAACTTTACACCAAAGGAAGAGAGGCGCTTCTCCGCAAGCCTGCAGTCTATTAAAAAAAAGGTTTTGTCACCATAGAAATTATTATTCCTGAGGGCGAGTTATTCCTTTAGGCTTTGATGAAAACAATGTTTACAAAAATGAGTGATGCTCCTTGTGAGCTCATCAGTCTATAGTCTGTAGAATACTCTAGTTATTGCAGAGGATGCATAACAAAAATACAGCACAATGCAAATGGCTATTTCAAAGGATCTAACCGTATGAAGTGCAGCGCTTTTAATGAACACTCAAGAAGTGGGTATACCAACATGTAGCTCATTAAAGACACCTTTAAAACTGATCCATTCACAGAAGCTTAATAAAGCTTTTGAAGTAAAGCTTGAATATTGAAACGAGTGACTACACTTGAAACTTAATTGCGTTGTCGAAATGTTTCAGTACTTTTCTAACTGATTTTTACTTGAGCCAAGTATCCGGAACATTTAAATCATGTCTGTGTCTCTCTCTCCGTGGTGCTGAAACATCATTCTGACTCTGTTACTGTTTCCACTTCACAGATATTAGTGAAGGGCCCTATTCTGCTTCTTGTGGTTTCCCCTTTCCTGAAGTGTGTTATTACACACTAGTTAGTTTCTCTCCCACACACTCCCCCCCCCGCCTCCATTGGACACCTTTGTTTACTTCTGTAACATAGTGACCTCCAACACATTGTACGTGATTTACGTGGCCTATAATCAGTTTAAAAATCACAGCAGAGCCGGCCAGCTAACCAATCAGAGCAGACTGGGCTCTGGTTTCAGACAGAGGGTGAAAAGAGGTGCTGCAGCACAGGCAGTATGAGAAAAATACCTTTGCGAACATTAAAGCATGTCAAATGTCACAGTCGAGGCACTAAATACTAGGGTTGGGTACTATTTTGGACGGTTTTTGGTACCCAACCCTACTAAATACTAAAATAAACCAAAACAATTGGCAGAATAGGGCCCCTTTAAAGAAGGTGACTGGAACATATCTCTTCTTTATGTCAACACAATGCAGTTTAAGAGTAGTGGGAATAAAATGTGTTTTAAGAGTAGTGCTTCATTGACGGTATTCACTTCCCAGTGTCACAGACTCTCTGTTGAACAGCTTGAAGTGCACGCTGAGTTTTCCTGGGACTTCCTGTGAAGGGTTCTTATGGTTTACCTTTTAAAACTGGAGTGTTCTTAATGTTAACGACACTCCCTCTGGCCAATAACTAAATATTGTCTTTTCTCCAGAGTGACGGTGTGATTAAAAGTGGTTTCCTCTTGGTTTAATTTAAGTTGTAGGGTTTTTTTTAGAATAAAGACAGTAAAGCTTACACCCAGGAACACTGTTTTATCACCAGAGGGCCTATTCCTGTCATATAATGCAGCCTTCATTTGACTTTCTCCTCACATCGTTCTGCGATTTGTCATTTGGACTAGATGAACCATTCATTAGTTCCACTGTTTCTGTGTGTATGCACAAGTCTTCATTTTGCGACTGTCCAGTAGTTTTACGATCTGGAATATCGTGCTAACCCAGCCAGTCTTAATTGTAAAACAGATGGCTGCACATAATCCATTTTTACTATCCGACCACTTGAATCTGGCTCCGTGTGACCTTCATGCAGGCACTCTAAACGAGACAATGAACACTGTATTAATCCTAACGGTCTGCGGGCTGTGGCCACCGCTGGCAGGAAGCCATCGGCTCGCTCTTTATGAAACGCTGTGTTTTAACTCCCCTGGCACCCTTAAGATAAAGGGCAGAGTGTGTGTGCTTAGTAATGAGAATGAAATTGGAATAGGGAGATTGTTCAAAGGAGACACTCGGATAATGAAAGGCTGTACACAGAATCCTGAGCAGCTCATATTAGGGATATATGACTCAAAGTTAGCAGAACAAGTTTGTAGCACTAGCTTTGTTATTTCAGGGATTTCAATTCAATGATTTCTACCAAATGTATGTCCGAGGCGCTTTGTGGTGTGCCGAGGAGGGATGAGTCTGTCGCTGAACGAGCTCCTCATCGTCTCAAGCTCTACATGGAGGGGTTGGGAGGGGTTCTCTAGAATACAGTCCAGCTTCCTCCTCATACCTCCCCCTTCGAAACCTCCAGATTGTCCAGTTTTACTCCAACGACAGAGCTAGCCTTCCTTATGATGATAACAGAATAAATACATTAGATAACTAAATTACAATCCAATAATCAGAAAAGGAAAGAGGGAAAAAATGACTAAAGGGGCCTTATTTTGCTCATTTTCCGGTTCATATAAGTATTTTGCGCCTCTACTGTGACATGTGTTCATGCTCTTTATTTTTCTCATATAGAGAACCGCAGTGACGCGTCCTAAAACCCGGAAGTAAGTTAGCATTTTACCACGTCCGGTTCCTTCGACAAAAAGCAATGCAATTTCTCCATAGGATTTTGGAAAATAGCTGGAAATAAGGTCTGTGTTTGACACAAATTGAAGAGACAGATCACGTTTTGTTCTACGACATTGAATACATTAGCAGTGACCCCGCCGGTGATTTTTTAAGAGTTTACGTGTCTGAAATAGATGGTTGTTAACATGTGGCTGAATAGGACTACAGAAGTTGTCCAGGCCGTTTTACGTCATTACACCGAACACGTAAAACACTCCCGCTAAGTTTGTTTGCCCTGTTCTGCTTGAAAGCAAGTACCTGCCTCTTGCAAACTGTTCAAACAAAATCTTCAACTTGTACCATTTAGAATCTGTATGTTTGAATATGGATCTTAAGTTGGCGTGACGTTGAAGCAGCGACCCTGCTGTAGTTCGTTTATAGCATAACGTTAGCATTTTGCTTCTGGCGACTAGATTTATGATTCGAAAATTATAAAAGTAGGGTAGACATGTGGATATTATCCGGCTGAACAAAACGTGATCCGTCTCTTAAATGTGTCTCAACCACAGACCTTATTTTGAGCTATTTTCCAAAAGCCTATGGAGAAATTGCATTGCGTTTTTGACGAAGGAACCGGAAGAAGTTTACTTCCGGGTTTTAGGACGCGTCACTGCGGTTCTCTATTGCCTGTGCTACTGCACCTCTTTTCACCCTCTGTCTAAAACCAGAGCTCAGTCTGCTCTGATTGGTTAGCTGGCTGGCTCTGTTGTGATTGGTCAACCCATTAGAGATGTCCCGCCCCTTAGTCTATCACATACAATCTGTCGGAGTGCTAGCAAATAGAAAAGCGAGTGTAACATAGTGATGCCACTATCTTCCAGAAGTAAACAAAAGATTCCAATGGAGGCGTTTCTGTGTCCAATGGAAGCTCCTTGTATTCATTACATTACATGTCAATTGTTAGACGCTTTTATCCAAAGCGACTAACATACATTCAGTACCGTGGACAATCCCCACAGGAGCAATTTGGGGTGAAGTGTCTTGCCCAGGGACACAACGACATGCTGACTGCAGTGGGACTCGAACTTGCTATCCCCTGATTCGAAGTCCAGCACACTACTCACTGAGCCACAGCCATCTCTGAAGTAGATTTTTTTGTTCTATTAACTAGGGACTTGGTGCGTCTTAAAATAGCGAATTTGAATCCCCCATGTTTATCTTTCCAGTAGTTGGAGTTGGTTGTGGTATGAATGTTTTGGCACATTAGTTCCCAATCTGTTGATGGTATGATGCAAAAGGTTTGTTTCCCCATTCATCGATTTTTTATTTTCTTCCTCACTTTTTATTAATCTCGACCCTAATGCTATCGAGTGTTTCCTGGAAATGCACCACATGAGATTTCCTCTTGCCTTCTTCTTGTTTGGTACCCTAAAGATAATTTTTGGACATCTCAAGAAAAAGACTGGAGACAAGAGCCAACAACTTTGTGTTTAATTGCAAGAAAAACTAAAACAATCTTTCTATATAGTCACGAATATAACAAGCTGTATTTAAGGTAAATGTCCTTTTCAATGAGGTAGACGGTTTTCCTGACTCAATCGTCAATAAGGTTTTCTCTTCCAAAGGTATTGACAGGATACTGTTGTACACAGTCATACATTTTAAGGTGAACTGTCTCTTTTAAATAAAATGATTCTCCTGGTTCAATATTTCCAGGCCTTTAATCTCTAATAATCCCTCCTGTCAGTTATCCTGCTCCACCGTTCTGTACACTCAGCTTCTTTTTGACACCACCTTACAGATAGCAGGCTTCTAGATTTCATCAAGGTCATTCTTTAAATCGACTTAGAGTTGACTCATCGATGGTTGTCTATCATCCGATGAATTATAGATGGTAGACGATCACTTCTCATCACAATAAGACGTGGATGTATAGAAGGTTATTTCTTTTTATAAATCAGGCTGCCTTTGCTCAAATCAATGCTACAAAACTGAATCAGAAAGTAGTTATGCACTCACTGTACAAGGACGTTGTCTTTGTGCATAACAAAAATACAATGCAAAAGCCAAGAGACATCGCCTTACATGAAAACATGATTTAAGTAACACATACAAATCTATGTTTTTAGACTATTTGACAAGCAATTCCGAGTGTTACCCCATATTTTAGCCTGTTGCTTCGTGTTTTTCTGGTTCCAGTTTCTAGTAGTTATCATGGCTCCACTAAAAGAGGAATTTGTTTTTGGTCTTAGAGCCTGCTGAATGTGTTTTTTGTGTTTATTTTACTTATTTATTTCTTATTCTTTTGCAGCAATGATGGTCCGGGTAATGCAGAGGTGTCTAAGGTGGTGGAGACGCTGGTGAACAATCCTGGCTTTGGCACTCGCTGCATGACTGGAGACCCAATACCGTACGTTTTTACTCACAAGAAGCCATAAGATTTGTGTTAGTGTGCACGTGCATTCCTCATGGTGCTCATACAGTTGTAACATGTCTGCAAACATGGAGTCCGAGCCGAAAATGCTGCTGCACGAATAGAACAGGCTGTAAGCATGATGCCCAATGCAATACAAAAGGAGCACTGTGTATGATTATGAAAATACATTGATTGATGTGATTAATAAGTGATTCACACGCTCTCTGTATGATCCTCGTCAGAATAATTTGAAGGATGAATTTCTTTTCAAACTGAATGAAAAGGAATTATTGGTGAGCTTGGAGCAATTGTAGTTCACAAGAGCTTACACCACTTCAAACACCACGATTTAATTCAGACACCAGTCATTATTCAACCATCTTCAGAAGTACATTTGGTTAACTCATGTTTATTTAATGAATGTACAGTGAATTCTATTGAGCTTCGAGGTTACTCACCAATCAGTTGAACTATTTGGAAAATTAAAAAGTCAATTTTTCATCCATATTCAGAAAATTTTATTTATCATATTAAAGTGAATATCTTTTGGTTTCAGACTGACAAAACGACATATTTAAAGACACCTTTGAACATGACAGACTTCACATTTCAAAATGTTCTGAATGTTATGGTGCAAACCATTAATCAATTAGTCTTGAAAATATGCATCAGATTAGTCATGGCAGTCTTTCAAAAGTATATATATTGTAACTCAAAGAACAGTGAATATAATAGAGCTGCCATGATTCAACAACGTATTGATTTGTGCATGAACAGAAAAATAATTTCAAACTCTTTGATATCAGATTAATAGTTCAATATCTATTTAGATTTAACAGTTTAAAGTGAATATCTTTGGGTTTCTAACAAAAATAAAGACATCAACTTGGATTAAGAGAACTGAGAAGGTCCATGCTACACATCAGTTGTACTTATGGTGATGATAAGAGATCATATTGCGTATAATTAATGATAAACTCTCGTCATCCCCCCTTGTTTCCTCTCAGGAAGCTCCCGTGTTCCTCGGCTGGCTCTGATTGGTTCACTCCCCCGGTGGATCCGTCCATCACCGACATCTTCCTGCAGGGGAACTGGAGCATGGCCAACCCCTCCCCCTCCTGCCAGTGCAGCACACCTAAACGCACCATCATGTTACCTGACTGCTCCCCCGGAGCAGGAGGACTGCCCCCCCCTCAGGTCAGTCTTACTCTGCAGGCACTATTATGGGACTTTAAGGGGACACGGTCCAGGTGAAAAGATACAATAAAAAACGAATACATAGAAAATACATGCTTTAATATGCATAGGGCATTATGTATTGCTAACTTTAGGTGAACATTCAAGGCAAACATTAAAAACTTGTATTGTCTTTCAACTAGTCTCTAAGAAAATGTTTTGTGGGACAAACGAAAATATATCAAACTAAAATTGTCCTGTGCACAAAAAACATATTTTCACCTGCAGTGTGTCATCTGAAGGTCACAGAGTGTGTGTGTGTGAGGTCTGCTGTCCTCCGTGTTTGTGTGTCACAGTGGGATAAACTGCAGTGTTAAAAAAATAAATCAATGACACAACAGTACAATAAAAAATGCTTATCATGGAGGCTTCTGGCGTGCAGCGTGAAAGTCGCAGTCAGCATCATTTTGATTTGAAAATGTAAAGGTACTTACTACCAGGGAATCTGCGGCGCCCTGCAGAATGTAAATGCGCCTTTTGTGCTGCCTCCCTTTGTGTACCAGCATGCACACATTCAAGTCCAGCGTGAATTAAATCCCCTGAATTTGCAGATGCAAAAATATATCCATATTGTGTCTGGTATATGGAAACCTTTCACCTTGTAGCACCTTTTAATAGAGACTTTCACCTTTTCCTCACATTACGACTCCGCGGAGGCTTGAAGTCAATACCCCTTCTTTTATAGGCCATTACTTTAACAATATATATACACGTCCACATGCAGCGGGGTGTGTGTGACCTGCAGTGATCCTCCAGGCCGAATCGATGGGCCTGTTAGAGACCCCCAACAACAACCCTGTACCCTCCCCTGACTCCACCAATCAGCATTCACAGAAAAAGGAAGGAGAAAGAAGCTCATTTGGAGCTAAATGGTTTGCACTGCTGTCTCCGTGCGATGATGATGAGGAATCTAAGCTGGAGAGGGAATAGAGGGCGACGTCCTTTATTAGAGACGGCTCTCTGTGTTTACTCAGGCTTTGTGCCATGGGCCTGCATTTTGAGAGGTTTTAATTTGAATGTCTCTCTCCTAACCCCACCTAAAGCTCCTGGAGTCTGGTGGTGGCTGGGAATTAGTTTGTGGAAGTTAAACCCAGGTTGAAGAGAGGAGAGAAGCGGGGGATTCATGGCTGCAGAACAGAGGAAATAATGTTAAACTCATTTTCATTTCATACAGAGTAATGCTCTCTGCTGATTGGGCCTGCAGGTTGCACATGGTGATGCTGATTTTAGTATTTGATCTCTCTACTGTGTTTCCATGCTTTAATGTTCAAAAAGCTCTTTATTTTTCTCATACTGCCTGTGCTGCAGCCTCTCTTTTCACCCTCTGTCTGAAACCAGAGCCCAGTTTCTCTGGAAGCCTGATTGGTCAGTTGGCTGGCTCTGTTGTAATCGGTCAACCGCTTAGAGATGTCCCTCCCCTTAGCTTATCACCAACGTGTAGGAGCGCTTGCCAAAAGAAGAATGAGTGTTACATAGTGATGTCACTAATATCCGGAAGTAAATAAAGGAGTCCAATGGAGGCGTTTCAGGACGGGGGGGGGGGGGGGGCTGTGTGGGAGAGAATCCAGCATAGACTTTTTGTATTTCCTCATGTTTATTTATTTAAGCTTTATTGAATCAGCAGTCTCATTGAGATTAAATTGTCTTTCCCTGCGAGACATGAGAACACGAACACAACGACACAAAAAACAAGGAATAAAACAAACAAAACTCTTAATAAAACCTCAGATTATTAAGCTTTAAATCTCTCAATGGATTGTAAGGCTTTAGTTTTAAGAGCATTTGAAAGGTGCAAAGTACCTGAAACATTAGTGCATTCATGAGGGATTAACGTGGACGATCCAGGCTGCTTTTAGTGTCATGTAACTAAACTACTACTTTCACTTGTTTGTAACATACCCATTCATAAAGTCAATCAACAATGACAGTAGTGACCTTTATTTTGAAAGAAACATGAACTGTGTGCTGATGGTTTATCCACCAGCAGTTTTTACAGATTCATAAAGAGGAACTTTTATCTCTCTGAACATCGGGAGCATTATTAACGCTTCCTACACACACTTAATTTACACATCTACATGTGACACTAGACTATAATGGTGTAATTAAATCCAATTTACTGGCTTTATTGCACACATGCACTTTTAAATTGCTCTAAAGCAACATTGCCTGAAGCTATTTTAGTTATTGTATTTTTTGTTTTAGAATGGCATCACATTAAATGAATCTGAAAATGACTTTTACGAGTTTTTAAAAATGGAATTTAGAACGTTTTCAAAATGATATAGAAAAATGATATTCTGGCTCTGTTAAGAAAACTCACAATAATGTATACAATTATTTTGTCAAATGTGTTGGAAGGACAAATGAGACATCAAATTAGGAAATTGTAGTCATAAAATGTTAGGAATTTGTTCTGGTTTCTCCTCAAAATCTCAGTAATTCTTTGAGAAGTATTTACAAGATAAACATTTGAATATTCTCTGAGATTACAGTAAAGTAATTGTTAGATTTTTCTTGTATATTCCCAAACTATAACCCCCCTTCCTCATCTCTTTATTTATTAATTGTTTAAGCCCTAATCATGGTTAATTTGCCCCTTTCATATGGGAGGAACTTGGTAGAGAAGGACAAATGAGACGTCCATTAAGGAGAGAGACTCTGCCTGTCCTTATTTCCCCTCCTCCTCTAAATGCTACGTTTCCCTCTGATGTGTGTGTCTGAAGTGTGTGTGCCCTGTGCAGGTATGATGTTAAGGATGATTGTTGAGACCGTAGACAGCGGCGTGCCCTTTGTGTAACCTCTCCTCCTTTGGCCTGCAGCTCAGGACAGCGCTGTCACAAACTCCCATTTGTTGACTCGTATCTCTGCGCCGCCGTGCGAGTTCATCGAGGTCTTTCCCTTTTTGATTCTCCATTTTAAACAGCCTCCCTCATGCTCTCATTCAGCTGCTTCTCTATTTGTTATTTTATGAATTGCTACCACTTAGCTGCTTCACTGGATTTCAGCTTTATTGTGTCATTTTGTGTCATTTTGCAAGTACTTTAAGTATACTAAGCATCAATATAAAGAGCATTTGCTCTTTACTGCATCTTATTACATTCACTTGCATCACTTTCTCTTTTATTTTGTTCCAATCCACATCCTGTAAAAGGATAGAAAAGGGACACATGGAAACAACCTTGAGGAGTTATTATCATGCAGCACAATTATTGCCAGTCATCTCCCACTGCGCCCTGAATTAAACTTTAAAATTAGGACAAGAAGAAGCTACGAGTGGACAGCATTTATATGCAACACACATGCTGTTCACTTAACATTTACACGCCTCTGTTCATCAGCTTCTTTCTGCATAATGAAGAGCTTTGTTTATCTGCCAGGGGTCAGTCTTTGTACAACAGAGAGCTTTTTATTTCTGCCTCTGAACTGTTGCATGTGCTGAAGAGATGTGGACACACAGTGTGATTATGAGGGGAAAAGGTTGACCAAGCTCCTGTTTCACAGACCCCAGTGCATTAGTGCAATCTTTTAATAAATAATAATAAATGAAAGTGCAACTGTAGACCATCACCTCCCTGCTACCAACTGCACCACCAGGGGGCTATAAGTCAGCTTTAGAAATGTGGGGTAGTGCAGAAGGTCATGAGACATGTTTCTTATTATATATTTATTGAAATATTGTGTGGTGGTCTGGCAAAGCAAGTTTATTTATATAGCACCTTTCATATGAATATATCAAGAAGACACAATAGAGAGAACTAAATAAGAAGACAGACAGGAGTTGAACACTCATGGGAACAGCAGACGGAGACAAACAGGAAGTAAACAATAGCGGGAACAGCAGTAAAAGACTGACAGGAAGTAAAGACTCACAGGAACAGAGTATGGGCTCCGGCAGTTTGTATTTATTTATTTAGGAAGGGACAATACACATTAATTAACATGAGCACTTACTGAAAATCTATTATTTAATTGTGCCAGATGTATCCATAGAGGCACATTTTCATCTGCAGTCCCTGGCAAGTTCATGGCATTCAAACAAAAAGAAAGAATTGTTCATGGAAAATAAATTGTGAACAAACTCTGACAGTGACACAAAACTGGAGCTGCTCTTCACCTCATTGTGCTGTGTGATTATGTCCGACATGATCACATTTTTAAACGGAGCCAACAGCAGGGTAACATGATCCTGGAGAGGAAGCTCTCTGCAGCTATTCTAAACACAAAGAGTGGAGCAGCTTTTCTGGCCTGATCATGACAGACTGAGAGTTTCCCAGGGACAGATTTTTCAGCCCAACAAAGAACATCTCTGCTTCATTCAACATGAGCTCACCCCACAATTCAGCGACCTTTCTGCTTTTGTGTGGAGCGTCTCCTGCCTCCGGACAGCTCGTTTACACTAAAATGGATCTGTGGTTGCTGGGAGTCAAAAGGGACAAATCAGCAGCCGGCAGAGAGAGAAAGTGTCTGCCTGATGTGTTCACACGCTGCCGGATTTATTTTGTGCCAACAGCTGGTTTTGGAGAAAGAATCATTGTCTCTTTCACTCACTATGATTTCAACAAACAATTAATGATAACATAAAGTAGCAATAATGCCTCTTACTGAGAAAATATGTTCCCATAAAACTAAACTGCATCCTCAATTAAGATTACAAGTTAGTGTTTTTTTCTTCAAGATAACAGTCCAGTTTCAAACAGTGTAAAGTAACTAACTATATTTACTCAAGTAATGCACTTTACTTCCATTTCAGGTTACTTTATAATTGTACTGCACTACAAACAGGAAGCAATATTGTACTTTTCACGGCATTACATTTTGCAGCGTTAGTTACTAAACAAAATAAATCATGATGTTTTATGACGGGCCAAGCGAGCCAGCAGCATATAAATGAACCCCAAACTTTACCAACATTGAAGAGAAGAACACATTAATGCATCAGTAATTATCATCAAATCATTTAAAAGAAATGATTCCGAAATGGGCTGTTCTGTATTACTTTAAGGTATACTTTCCTACTTTTACTTACTAAGTTCTTCTTCCAAGAATGGTCTGAAAGGCAACAAAACAACCTTGTTGGGTTTTGCAACGTACCATGGTTAGTGTTAAAATAATTTATTTTCTTTATGTATTAATAGCGGTGTTAATTTAAAATGAGTGAGACTTTTGTTTTTTTGTGAGCCAAACTTTGGTCAGGGTTGTAAAT
Source organism: Trematomus bernacchii (assembly GCF_902827165.1). NCBI lineage: Eukaryota > Metazoa > Chordata > Actinopteri > Perciformes > Nototheniidae > Trematomus > Trematomus bernacchii. The sequence continues at coordinate 4,594,552 of NW_022987685.1, forward strand.
ATTGTAAATTGTAAATATGTTCCCTCTCAGTGTAAATCACAATGCAGTTTAATTGTATGGCAACTCACTCTTTAACAGTCTGGCTGACTTGTTGTTGACAATTTAAATGAAAGACACACAGAAGTGGAATCTTATTAGTGGGATTATTCTGCATTATACAATCATCACTTCCTTTTGTAAAGCTCAGCAGATACTCTCACTCACTTGTGTTTTTTTCCCTCAAACCAGCAAAAGAATTTAGATAATGGTGTTTATTTTACCGTGCAGAAACTCTTTCTTCGCCCACACAAATAGTAAGCCAATCCCAGTCTTCAATATGCTGACAGATGAGTCCAGAGAGAGTCATTTGTAGTGGGGCCAATCTCCAAATGATAAATACATCAATCGTAATTCGCTGAACGTGGCGGCGGCTTTATCAATTCCTCTGCACGCATGACGGCCTATTCATCTGTGAAGGTTAAATATCACCAGTGAACAGAGTCAATACCTCACAACTGATAACGGGCTTACTGTTGCCTGCCATCTCCATGGAAACAAAGATTTCACACACACACCTCCCGCTGTGATCCTCTCGCTCTCTTTTCTAAAGTTTCTCAAGGGCATATGTGAGGATGTGCAGGAGGGAAAGATGAAAAGGAGAACGAGTGAGCAGCTTCATCGTGATTCATTTAGCATGGGGGGGAATGTTCAGGTCAAAGGGAATACATCCTCACGGTGTGTGGGGGGGCATGCATTCTATTATTGTATGGCCCCACAGTGAGCAAAGCAGAAATGAGGATATCTGCACATTCATGCTCACAGTTCATCTCTCATGTATGTAAGGGGTAATGTGCATTCATATTTTATTTTCCATGAACCATTCTTTAAAAACTGCCACAACCCATACCATGTTCCTGTTAGTGTTTATTTCCTGTCTGTATTCTTCTGCTGTTGCTGTTAGTGTTTACTTCCTGTCTATCTTCTCCTGCTGTTGCTGTTAGTGTTGACTTTCTGTCTATCTTCTCCTGCTGTTCCTGTTAGTGTTTACTTCCTGTCTATCTTCTCCTGCTGTTCCTGTTAGTGTTTACTTCCTGTCTATCTTCTCCTGCTGTTCCTGTTAGTGTTTACTTCCTGTCTATCTTCTCCTGCTGTTCCTGTTAGTGTTGACTTCCTGTCTGTATTCTTCTGTTGTTCCCGTTAGTGTTTACTTCCTGTCTATCTTCTCCTGCTATTCCCGTTAGTGTTTACTTCCTGTCTGGAGTCTTCTGCATTTCCTGTAGGGGTTCACTTCCTGTCTATCTTCTTCTGCTGTTCCCGTTAGTGTTGACTTTCTGTCTGTATTATTCTGTTGTTCCCGTTAGTGTTTAATTCCCGTCTAGTTTAGTTAGTTTAGTTTATTTATTTATTTTCGAGCGTGTAAAACTAAAGAAAATACAAATGAAACAAAAGGTGATACAGACATGATACAGTACTATACAAATGAATGCAATAACAAAACGAAACATTTAATTAATAATTGAATAATCTGTAGTATCATTGTCTGATATCAATAAACAACAAAGCTTTAGTTAATTACACGTCCGAAAAGGGGTCGGAAGAAGTTTACACTTATTTAATCCGACCCCTTCTCCCAAAAAAAATATGTTACATCTTAATATATGTTAACATACAATATAAATGTATACTTATAATCTTGAATAATTGATATAATCATTCATATAATATATATCTATATATACAGGCAAGTTAGGAGAATGGTCTCCATATATTTATATATATATATATATATATATATATACATATGTACACATACAAATACATACATACACAAATTCATAAATAGAATACAAAACAAGAATATAAACAGTTATGGTTTAGCAATTTCATCCCTGTACCTTGTGAGAATTGTCTGTCTTCTTCTGCTGTTCCCTTCAGTGTGTAAAAGACAAGCATGAGCGTGAACTTTCACATTTTTAATCATCTGCTTTTCTTCGTGCACATGAGATCAAATGAGATTTTACTTATGTAGGAACACTAGATATAAACAGAGGCAGATTCATATGAACACAGTGCGATGTCTTGTCTCTGCTCCTGTATACCAGCTCATTCAACAGATGTGATTACTCCTTAGTTTACACCACCCCCCCCCCCCATGTTTGCATGCCCATCTCTCAGTGTTGTCATGTGCAGAATGAGAGTATGTACCACGTTATGTTCCAGTCAGTCTGATGAGGAATATGGACCGAAGCCAATATAATTAGAGCCACACTGACTCAGTGTCCACAAAGCCGAGTGTGAATGAAAGCTCTTAATTTCGCTTTTGTTTGTTTCTGAGGCTTTTGAAAAAGAAGCATGTTTGTGGAGCGATAAGACTGTGTGTGTGTGTGTGTGTGTGTGTGTGTGTGTGTGTGTGTGTGTGTGTGTGTGTGTGTGTGTGTGTGTGTGTGTGTGTGTGTGTGTGTGTGTGTGTGTGTGTGTGTGTGTGTGTGTGTGTGTGTGTGTGTGTGTGTGTGTGTGTGTGTGTGTGTGTGTGTGTGTGTGTGTGTGTGTGTGTGTGTGTGTGTGTGTGTGTGTGTGTGTGTGTGTGTGTGTGTGTGTGTGTGTGTGTGTGTGTGTGTGTGTGTGTGTGTGTGTGTGTGTGTGTGTGTGTGTGTGTGTGTGTGTGTGTGTGTGTGTCCTCCTTATCTCTGATTCAGGAGCCAGATGGGTATTCCTCTTCTCATTGTTGTCCTCCTACACTCTCCTTCACAACACGTCTTCTGCTTCCTTATTTAGCTAGCCTGTTTTCAATCTGGTTTATAATCTTTTCTTTATTCTCCTTCTCCTTGTTTTACTCGAACATATCCTCAGCTAATCTTATTTGTGCTGCTTCTTCTTCACCTGGACATAACACTGAGGCCTGTATTTCAAACATCATGCATGCAGTTTATTAGAGTCCTGATTTGAGTTAACCTCCTGGAATTTCTACTAAAGTAACACAAAACAGAGCATATTACATCTTTCAAATATTGGGAATTAAATGTTTAAAGATATGTTTCTGTTCTGCATAAGGATGTTTTTTTAGTAGATGAATATAAATTGGGTTCCTAAGAAATACACAATATAAAAATGTTGAATAAATTAATATACTTGATAATAGACACATTTACTTCTTCTTGTTTCAAATATGAATTACATTTAGTAGAAATTGTATTATAATGTAGGTGTTGTGATAAAAGATACACCCAAAGTCCTTTAAAGATAACATAACAAAATCGATGTAATATGATTCTTTAAATTACCTAAATTGTGTTAAACTAAATCTCAATTAGTCCAGGTCTTAGGAGTTTTTTAAGTGATCAATAAACACCTGTACACAATCACTAGACGGCGCGTTTATGGGCACGCTGCTGCATTTCTCTGCAGTAGGGGGTCTCAATAACACTTTAATCAAGGATCACTCTGCTAATTAGCATAGTGTTAGCTCTTTAAATTATCAAGGCTAAAGCAGCTTGGTGTAGTATCAGTCTGTGCATGGTGGAGGTCTTCCCCCCCCCCCCCTTAATTGGATGTTTGAATGCACCCATTTATCCACATAGGAGCATCTAATTGGGTTTCTTTGACATCACACACAGCTTACGCAGTTTTGGCTGGGCATCTAGATTTGAGCCGGATTTAATTGTGGGTTATGGGAACGTTAAAGGAACGTGTTCACGGGGCTGTGAACATATCACCTGCTCCGGAGTTTTGTTGATGCTGCGTCTCCTGGAGGAGAGTTTCTGGCTGGCTGCTCCTGCAGGAGTCTGTCTGCGGTCAGGATCTCAGGATGCTGCAAAGTGAAAAAGTTTTATATTCCAACACAATTTGAAGAAACAGAAACAAAGTCATGCATCTTTAAACATTACTGAAAATGCTTTGAAACTTAACTGAAGCTGCCCTTAACAATATGTTGGGCGTTATCAGTGTTTTACTTTACTTTGTATAATGTAAAACGTTGACAGATTATCACAGAGCATTTTGGCGTCTCCCAATGCAAATAAAATGCTGATGCAGAGATATATTGCTCTGTGTCTAGACCAACTCAAGCTCCCTCCTGTCACCACTTTACAGGGTTCTGAGATTGAATCTGAGTCTCAATACAAATATTTGTAGAATTGTAATTGACAATTTCCTCTCCTAAAAGCAACATTCAACAACTGGTAGAAAAATGAAGGATACCAACAGGTTATAAATAAGTTCTGTTTTTCTTTCAAGGCCAGAAAGAGACAACATTTATGTCAGTGCTGGAATATGGTGATTATTATATGAATTAGCTACATGCCCACGCTCTTCAGAAACCATCTACCACTGTCCCTGAGGTTCATACAAACCATAAACCTCTTGAACGCACCATTGCTCCTTTTACGCTCGGGATGGATGTTTGCCCTGATCACCTGTAGACTAAACCATTGGCATATCCTTATTTATAAGTCTATTCTTTGTTCTCTCCAACCTCATCTTCCGATTTGTATCCTTTGAATAGTATGGGTATTCATTGGCTTTGCTCTGAGGACTTGTTACTAACTGTCCCTGAAGTCCACACTGAGATGGCGAGTAAAAGAAAGAGACAAACAAGAAACGGAAACAAAGTCACCTATACTGAAACACAATTGTCCGATTAACCTCACAATTCAGATTATCACCAGATTGCTCTTAGCAGCATTTTGGCCTCTTTCAGCCTCATGTTTTGGTTTTGCAGCCTGCAACTTAAGACTTTGATTCACTCTCACAGCTGACACTCGTTTTCCGCAGCAGGAGGCTTCAGTTTAAAGGGCCCATGTCATGCTTTTCCGGTTATTACCCGTCCCCTTGTGTGTTATGAAGGTTTTTATGGATGTAAACGGTGTGCAGAGTCACAAACCCTCAAAGTACACCCTGTAGCGAGTAAAACTCTAACACAGAAAATACCTCCCCAAAACGCCTCGTTGGAGATACGTCTTTGTCCATTTGATTCTTCCATTTCGTTCCGGGTACGGCATGATGTCATGCCGTACCTGGAACGAAATGGACCAATCCGTGGAGCCGTTACGTTACGTCCGCGGAGCCGTTACGTTAAGCCCCCGCTGATTGGTCCAAATTGACCAATCCACGGACTTCCTCACACACACATCTGTGTGCAGGGAGCAGGCAGCTCAGCTGATTTCTCCTCCCTGGCTGCAGGCTGATAACAGACAGTTGGGATCGCGGCGAAATTCTCTCTGCAGACCCATTCTCACAGCGTTTATCAACCTTTTTCTTACTCAATATCAAGCCACACTTATTGTTTTTACTTCGGCTGTGAGTTTGTGTGTGCTCAGGATGAGTTTGGCTGTGTTTGGCTGTGTATCGCTAACAAGGAAACAACACCTCCACGGAGCTCAGCGCGATTCACAACGTCCCGACCAATCAGAGCACACTGTGCTCACAGGGAGGGTGGGGGCTGGAGCTATTGGAGCTCCAACGAGCCGTTAAAGGCAGAGAGTGAAATTCAGTGAATACAAGTAGTTTACAGAGATGCTGTATGAGAAACCAATGTGAGCTTGGAAAATTGCACAATATAAATCTATTCTAGTAGACCTCAACAATGGAATTATGATCAGTGGAAATGGCCATGACATGGGCCCTTTAAGAGAAACCAACAGGTGAACAGTGTAGCGTGAAGCACTTAAAAGACGAAAAAGAAACGGAAACATATAGTCACATATTCCCAAACATTATTTTCTGATAAACTTTGCATTTTTAAAAAGACTGAAAATGCTTTGAAACTTAAAGTTAGAACATCACCAGACTCAGCTGCTCTGAGGATTGTGTTGGCCTCTTCTAGCTTCGTATTTTGGTTTTTGCAGTCTGCCAATTCAGCGCTTTGATTCGCTCTCACAGCTGAAGCTCGTTTACCATAAACAATTGAAGTATGTCTGCTCATAGATTCACCATTTGCAGCACAGAGTTGGAGCTCGGGCCCAAAGGAAAAAAACATCATGGAGGTTTAAACTCAGTAGCGTTTAAATATGTTTTCGACGCTAACTTTTCATAATTTTTTCTGTGTTCACCAGAGGATACAGAACACTACAGACACCTTGCTGGATTTAACCGGACGCAACATGACAGACTTCCTGGTGAAGACGTTTGAAAACTCGGGGAAGGCGAGGTAAAGCTATCAGAGTGGATGCGTTAATATGTTTTTGGAATAAGATGCATTCACATAGAGAAAAGTGACAATCTTCAGGCAAGTTGTTTTTTTTACACAAAAAGACTCAAATTACTACCTGGGCTGCTGTTGAGAACATGTTAGGCAAACTGTCAACGGGAGACATATTTAATTATAAGGTTGATGTGTTTACTCCTGTCCATATTTATTCCTGTTTTTTCCTGCATGTCATGTGTCTTTGTGTGTGTCCTCCTCTCTGCCCCTCTGCAGGTTGGGAGGCCTTTCAGTCGGAGGAGTAAACTCTCAGGTCCGTATGAGCGAGGCGGCGATCGAAGCGTCATTTAGAGATCTCCGGGAGCTCATCACTCCTTACCAGGTTTGTCTGATTATACCAATCGATTTGGAGTGTGTTTATCTGCAACACGAAGAACAAAAACACCTCAAATCAGCAGATCTATAAATGTGTGCTTAAGTTTTGGATACAAAAACCAATCCACAAATAGTTTGAGCCATTATATTTTAGTGCCCGAGTCTCTCGCTGTGCCTCTTTTTCTTTATTTTATGTTTAGGAGCAGATTGCTCTCCCTAAAATGACCAGATCTATAAATGTGGGCTCCAATTTCCTGAGTTTCATGTACAAGAACCAATCCACAAATTGTTTCTGATTTTATACATTTATATGTTGGTGCCTGAGCCTCTTGCTGTTCCTCTTTCTCCTTCACTATATGTCTTCAAGAAGTTCAGGAACAGAAACAAAAATTACCTCCCTCAAATCACCAAATCTATAAATGTGGGCTCATTTCAACTTTTATATCCAAGAACAAATCCAGAATTGTTTTTGAGTGTATAATGTATTATTGTATTGCCTGAGCCCCTCGCTGTTCCCAAACACTAAATGTTTTTGTAGCTCACAAGTGGTTCAGAAACTGATTTCTCTCCCTTAAATCACCAAATCTATAAATTTGGGCTCCAATATCCCGAGTTTTATATACAAAAACAAATTAAAGTGCCTGAGCCTCTCGCTGTCGCTCTTTCTCCTTCACTAAATGTCTTTGTGAGAGGTTCAGGAGCAGTTTTCTCTCCTGTCAAGGCTGCCTTCAGAGCGGGCAGCTCTTAATTGGAGCGTTCTTTGTTCGCTCAGCTTTGTGCGTTGGGTTCAGGTGATGGTATTTGTTGAGGACTTTTGAACCCCGCTGTATTCTTAAAACGGGGAGAGGAGGTTATTCGCTCAGTGTCCATGGAAACAGGCTGTGGTTGTCTGAGCGTCACGTTGAATACATCTGGGTCCTTTCTGCACACAATCAGGCAAATTCACATGGAGCAGACACACATAAGGTATTCCTGAGCTCCATGTCCCCTCCTTGTCTGTGATTAACATTTTGGGCCGTTCAAACCTCTCTGAGACCAGCTAATTGCCCCCCTCCAGGACCTCTGCACTAATGTGACTTTAATTCGTGCAGCAGGGATGATGTAACCCTAATGGCCGGGCATTAGCTCTGAATCCTGTGTTATTAAAGTGCCGCTCTGTCCTTGGACGGCGTCTGGCTCTCTGCTGCCGGCCGTTAAGATGTGAGGCTCTAACAGGAAGTGTGTCTGCACTCTGAGCCACCTGCGCTGCTTGGCTCTGAAATCTCTGTTTAATTGCATTGCCTGTGTCTCACAGGTAGAAATAGGCTTCTGTGCAGAAAGAGGTGACGCTAACGACGAGGAGAAGAAAGCCCGAGTGCTGGAAGTTTGAATAATAAAGCCAGGAAAAAACATCTGAAACAGCACCAGTGTCTATATGTAGAGTAGTATCGCTGCTCCTTCTCAAACAACATGTCTTTAATCATTTATATCTTACAGGGAAGTAAGTCCTCCCTGGCAAGATCTCAACACACACACACACACACACACACACACACACACACACACACATTATGAGTGTCACACAGACCATATGAGCTCTCTGTCTCGCTGACCATTGATCTGTGCAGCCCTCTTTGGGAATACAAGCCCACAGAGCCGCCCACACTCGAGTGGCTTTATTGCTGAGTCGTTGGCCTTGGCTCCTCTCGCCAAAGCAGCCTTGTCATTGTCCTTGAGCGAGGAGGGTGGTGGTGGGGGGGGGTGCTTTGTGCAGGATAAGACCCAGGCAGCTGCTGGCCCTCTTCTCATCTCGTTTCAGCCTCTGCTAATCCTCCGTAAGGCCGCCTAATGGCACTGCCCGCCGCTGCTTGGCACGATGCAAAGCGGAGCGAGGTAAACACAAACGGCTTTACAGAGCCCCGCACTGAGCTGCAGGAAGATTCACCAACGAGGAGGAAGAGGAGGGTGTGTGTGTGTGTGTGTGGAACAGAAAGGATTTTATTTAACACAAATACTCCTGTCAAATACAGGGGGGGGGAGAGGTTTTTATTCCTCCTCTTTCACACGAGTTCCCGCTGCGCAAAATGATGTGTAAACATTTTGTCACGCCAAAGAAATCTGAATGCAAATTTCTAAGAATATGAGAGTGAAGGATTGTGGGATAAAAAGGTGAAGTGGTTTAAATATATTTCTCTCTTGGAGCTCTCCACCTCTCTCCAGATGTCTGTCCTGATTTCTCTCCCCCCCTGTGTTCTCCCCTGCACTTTTTCCTCGTCTCCTCTGCGATGGATGCAGGGTGCAACAGGAGGCCATTTGCATTTATATCACATAATGTGCTCGCTGCTCTTATGGCCGGGCAAACAGCATGGCGTCAACATGACACTTTGCAGACGCTGTCATCGCAGACCCTCATCCCAATGCTCATTTCACATGAGACATGAGAGGGGGGTATTCTAACATCTTCAATATCCCCTCACCATTTTACTCCTTCTATATGTCCACCTGGAGTCCTTCTTATCTCATGACTTTCATCATCCCCAGAAACGTCAAAAGAGGCAAAGTTAAAATAAATTCAGGATACATTTCCTCCCGAAGTCTGAGGAACATTTTCTATCCCCCTCTGCCTCATGTTTTGCATTTCAAAGAGCAGTGGTGGTTTTCCAAGTGTGTCCAATTAACTTGTTCTTGTTTTCCTCGTCTTCATTAAGGATAATGTGACGGATCAGATCCTGCAGAATGCCGAGGTGCTGCTGAAGAAGCTGGGAACCAGGGACAATGTGAAGGTAATATATTAATATTTGTATTAATTACCATGAGCGCCTTTGTTCTGCTGTGTGAGTGCATCCAATCAGATGAAGGTTTGGTGATCTCTCAGGTTGAATTAAGCAGCCACCTAAACCTGCTCTACTTATGTGTTAGGATTGTTTTATATGAATAAATATAGCTGAAAAATAACAGCAACTGACAACCAAAAATAATATTTAAGGAGTGTTCAGTCTGTGTATAAGTGGAATAAATGTGTGTTTAATGTTAAAGTTAATATCTCCGGCTTTTACATCTCAAAGCAGAGTTTTGCTCCTCCCTAAAACACGCCGGTGTTTGAAGTCTTTTCAGAAGTGAGAATGCAGATGCATCATCCCGTATCTGCTCACATTTCCTCACTCCCTCGTGCATTTAGCAGGCGTCTGCTGTTCTTTATCTTCAAAACATCAAATGACCTTTCACAAAGTACAGGATGAGGAAAAACACTTTAATGGAAAGAATATCGATTTGTATGTGAGATACAGCAAGAGAGACAAAGACTGTGTGTGTGTGTCTTTGTTTGAGTGTGTGTGTGTGTGAGATGTAAGGCTGACACTCTCCACTCTTAATTAGCTGCTCTATCAGTGGGGAGTCTTCCCTCACAGTCTTTCATCCTCTTCTTCTTCTTCTTCCTCGCCTCACTCTGTGCCAAAATGTTTTTCCTCCGTCTCTGCAGCTACGCCACGTTGGGATTTAAGTCTCTCTGCGGCCCCTTCTCTTCTCTGAAATGAAACAGTAATGTTTGTCAGCTCTGTTGCTTATTCCTTCAGATCAGTGTGTTGCCCCCACTGATGTTGGAGGGATCCTTTGACCCCTCTCATCTCATAGTGGGCTTTTTTGTGCAGCAAGTGGATGGAAATTGACACGCATACAAATACAAAGGAAACTAGAAGACCTCCACCAAGGATCTGGTCATTATGTTATCCTGCTACGGCGGCCCACAACATTTCCATCAGGAGAAATGCCCTGCAGCTTCAAAACGATGCAAATATAAAAACACAAATCTGACAAAACACATTGAATGAAGCAAATGAAGAAACACCAACATGATTCCTTCCAATATTATTGCAGATCTGCTGTCAGCTAGCTAGCTAACCTAGTAATATCAGAATGAATCATGTGAACACATTGTTCAAATAAGCCGATAACACTTGTATTTTAGGTACTTTTCCAACAACAGTGACAGTTGGCTAACGTCTTCAAGCACGCCAGTCTCAGCTGTGTGCGTCACTTTTTAGTGTCCCCTGGTTTTTAGCTTTTTGCAGCGTTTTGTTTTTGCAGTGCTTTTAATGAACTCATGCACATGTTTCGTCAAATAGGTGAATGTTTTGGCACATTTGTGTTTTTATATTTGCATTGTTTCTGAAGATGCAACACATTTTTCCTGATGGAAATGTTTTTGGGCCGCTGTAGCGCGGTTACACTTCTCACTGTATGTTGCACAATGATGCAGAGGAACCTTGGGGCAGCTTCAATTGAAATGGCTACTTGTCACTTGCAATGCTTTTTAGGGTTCTCAATCTGTGGAATAACTGACGTTTTTCTGTTATTATATGTTCTCTGTGGTTGCCATATTTCTGCAAAGAGCCCTTCACAACAGCTCATTGTAACCAGCAGACATAGGCTGTCCAGATTTGTGTGCCTTTCTTTGCTACTTCACTTTCTTGTTATTCAGTGAGAAAAAGATCTATTTCAGATGGTTTAAAGGCAGCTTAAGTCCAGATGTCTTGGTAACCTTTCTGAAAATCGATGTTAAATCTCTCTCTCCTTTATGTATCCCGGCCGGATGAATGGCTGTAGTTGCCATGACATGTTATAAAAAGCTCCTCTTTCCCTACAGGTGTGGTTCTACAACCAGGCCTGGCACGGCATGGCGTCCTTCCTCAGCGTGGCCAACAACGCCATCCTGAGGGGCAACCTGCCTGCAGGAACGGACCCCCGCAGCTACGGCATCTCCGTGTCCAACCACCCCCTCAACCTCACCAAGGCGCAGCTGTCCTACGTGGCCATGTGAGTCTCACACTCCAGGGAAAGAAGGGTTAAAGACTGGGCTAATACTCATGTGGCTAATACAGATAGTGTATTTCAGCACTTAGAACAGGGGTGCCCAACCTTTTTTGAACCGAGAGCTACTTTTAAAGTTGCCAGTCTGCCGAGATCGACCAGTCCAAATAGAGAGGCGTAGCCATTACTGACAGCCTACTACCAGGTAAATACACACTTCTACTTGTATAAAACTGACCTTTGTACGATTAATACTTCATAAAATACTGCAGATCCTTTATCTTACCTCTTTCTAATCTACACACATACAAGTATTTAACTGAAGTTACACAACAGTGTTGTTGATACAGAGTTGGAGTTTATTCACACGTCACAAACTACAGTGGGTAATGTTTTCAAGAAACATTGAACAGTGCTGCCACATATGACACAGGAAAAAAAGAAAAGACTCTGAACCCTTTCTTTGCCATTATATAAAAATAGTGTTGCTACAAAAGTATAAATTAGGCTTACTAATAAGAGAACTCAGATCTGAAGTTACACAGGAATCTGCTGCCAAAGTGCAATAAAAAAGACAAAATTAATAGAATCAAACCCTTTTTTTGTTGCATTTTAGTAGAGTATTAAAAAAAACGCCTTTAAAATAGGATGCAAGCAACACTAGTTTTTTAACCTGAATTGATAATAGACTATAATCAATTTAAGTTTGCATTATTATACCATTTTGTACAATAATTATAATGAATAAGTTCAAACAAACTAAAACTTACAGCTGATTAATAACGGTATCTAACTTGAGTTTTTATTATATCAAAAACCTGTTGAAATGCTACTGTTATTTTTACTGTCCCCAAAAAGCGCGTCGGCAGCCTCCAGGAATGTTTTTTTCACAACTTCGCCGTCTTTGAAAGACTTCATGTGTTTCGCAAGAACGTGACTGACACGATAAGATGCTATGGTAGCAGCCTGGCTCTTGTTGTTGGGCCTGGTGAAAAGTGACTGCTGTGCATTTAGCTGTCCTTTCAGGTCCCTCACCTTTTGGGAGCGTAGGGCAGAATTAGGAGGGAATTCCGTCTCGTAGCGGTTGTGCACTGTTTTGAAATGCCGCTCCTAAATTACCCTTCTTCGATAAAGCCACGCTCGCATTGCAGATGAGACAGATAGACTTTGAATTGGAATAGATACAAAAATAATCATCCTCCCACCCGGAGTGAAAATTATATATTTTCTGCTTTTTTGCTTCTGCCATAATTGCGGTCTTGTGTGTGTGCGGACTGTCACTCCTGTTGACACGGACAACGTCAGCTATAGTGCCCACTGCCCACCAGCCACGCCCGACACATGGGGTCACGCCGGCCAATCACAAAGCTTTGATGCGTTCAAGTCCATTATTCTGGCACAGGAAGACTATGTTATCGGACATTAACGATAAAACAGAATATTGTTGTTCTATTTTTAGACACATCTCGCGATCGACTGGGAATCTGGGCACCCCTGACTTAGAATATAACATTTAGCACTTTCTTCTCTTGCTGAGACACAGGATTTTAGATTTTCTGCAGGGAGTAACAAAGATGAGTAACAATAGACAAATACAAAATAGACAGATGCATAGCTAGTATTGTTTTGCACAGTATGCACAGATTTGGATGCCCCTGGGAGCCCTTAAAGAGGAGGATATACACTTTTCCTATCATGTTTTATCCTAGGAAGCAGCTCCACAGGATAGTCAGGGATTAACGACATGCTTGATCTCAACATATGGATCTATCTGCTCTGTGCGCATTTCATTTTGCAGCATTATCTGTCATTGATCTTGCATTTAGTCTATTGTGAGGTGGTGATCAACACTTCCCATCCCAATGCAGTAAACTCCTGACTTTATAAAGGCAGTCCAGCAGATGCTTCCAATCAGGAACAGTTTTATTCCACCCTGGTCAGGTATTTATGCAGTGACCAGGTGCTGCCGACAGCCTGAGTTAGAGAGGGGGGGGGTGCAGAGATAATTACGACGGCCTGCCTACAGTAGATCCAGGAGGAGCCTCCTCTTCCTCTCTGATTTACCAACTCCAGATTAAACCTGCACACCTCCTCACTGTTTAATAAGTGTGCAGGGCTCACACTCCTCCAGCAGAGGACTAAACAAGATGTAATCCACTTCAATATGTGTCATCGGAATAATCTATCTAATGACAATGTGTGAAAAAGGAGGAACCTCCTCTGCAGTGCCTCTCGTGTTGTTTTGTGATACTCCGAACAACCATTTTGACATTTTTCTTTTTGTGAGAAACACGTCTATTTCCAGCACAGACGATGCCAACAATATGGTAGTTTAACACCAGCAGCTAAAGACCCATTGCTAAAGAAAATAGTATTAATAAGATAAAATAAACCGTTTTTGAGCCCCTTTGGGAAATGCAGGTGTTTTAGCAGGTACAGTCAGTGGTAAAACATCTGCAGCAGCCTGGTGCACACGTTGAAGTTTAGCTCATACGTTTTTTTTGTCACTCTTTCTTCACCTTCTTTGCCTCTTTTGTCAACCGATGCTTTTTCTCCGTGTGGATTTGGCACAGTTACTCCAGCAGTTTTGCTACTTGGGAATAGCTTCTGTACGGTATTTTGTTGAGTTGCCTGGTAGCAAAATGCTCTCTGTATTGCAGTGTATATTTATTGTATTGTGAAAGGGAAACGTATCTCGCGGGCAGACAGATTTTCGGAGTTATAGCAACGATTTTTAACCAAGCTTAACACTGATGGTGTCATTATTTTGCAGACATTACATGCTGCAATCAGCATTTACTTCCTAACGATGCCTTTAAAGTAATCATCCCCAATAACAAAAAATCACATTTAAGGGAAAATCAGCCTTTACAAAGAACTGATGTCCTCCTTAATTGAGCTTTGAGCCGTTATGAGAAGGAGTCAATAAGTAATAATTGCACTGCAGCATTAGATTTGAAGAGACACTTTATTTTATTGCTCCTTGCAACCAATTCCAATGCAGGTGATGTCCTGAGCTATCAGATAGTGACGGTGTGCAGATGGAAGGAAAGGCAATATAACCGTTCCCTCACCCTCTGAAAATAATCTCAAATGTCAGTTTTTTGGCACAGTTTCATTACAGAGATACTCTGAATGTATTCGTTCCTAATTAGCTCAGGACTATCAATTTCTGCTCTGTTGAATTTTATATTTAATTTGATTTCTGATTGGTGTAAGCTGCCTGCAAAAACATCCCGTTTAAAAATCGTATCCTGCTGAATTAATTGTAATATGCTTAATATGCATTGTCTCCGTAATACAATGACAAGAGCTTCATATTTGATAATTATCTGCTGCTCTCAGCCCTCCTACACTCGTCTTTTAAAGTTAAAGGGGAGCAATAGAGCCCCCCCCCTTGCTCTTCTTTATTGCTCCTCCATTATTACTTAATTAGCAGATTGCTTGTCCTCTTTTCTTCACAGCAATTAGCTCCCAGCTTTCAGGGTTAGATCGCTCAAATTATCCCCCCCTCCAACACACAACCTGTTGGAACGTGGGCCACAGACCCCCCCCCCCCCCACTAAATGATTTCATATTTATGTCTTCTAATTGCGTCTGCTTGGCACTGATAAATACAGCCACACAGGGTGACTTACTTAATATGCTAATTACACAGCAGGGAGTCATGTGAGGGTGATGGTGGGGGTTAAAAGAAGACGCCACAGTTTTATCCAGTGATAATTATTAGCAGGCACAAATTAAGATATGTGACGGGGGGCAGGGGGAGTTCAGCGGTCCCTGAGGAGGGAGAGACACGATTTGTTTCTAACATGAAAAGAGGAGAGGGCTATCTACAAGATTTAGAAATCTTGTCTTCAGCTGTTAACCTTGCAAAATACTTTTTTAAAAGCTTTTTTCTTACATACAAACATTGTCTATCAAGCCATCAGTATTCAGACATGCCTGTAACATTAGCAATATATTGTAGGAAATGTTTTTTAGATTAAATGCATCCTCATACTGCAAAGTCATTTGTCTAATTTGTTCATTGCATTACAGGAAATGTCCCCCATGCCTTAAACGCTCTCTTTTGACTCCTTTGTTTGGCTAGCGGCTAGCGCTCCAACACATCGCACATGATAGGCTATGGGGCTGGAAATGAGCAGAATATTGCCCCTTTAATCACTTTCAATGGAGGCATAACAACACTTTAATTTATATTAAGTTAAAGTTCTGTATTTCCTAAAGATATCTCCTCCTGATAAAGAGCTCCTCAAAGTAGCGAGGTGACATACTTTATATAATATAAATGCAGTAAAAACCATATGATAATGGACCTGTGCTGTAATAAGAGCACTAATAATAAGTCAATGCACATTAAAAGAATTGCTAGATTATTTGATAAAGTTGAGGTGGTTTTTTTCAGCCTCTAAACTAAGAGATGTTCCGCTTCATTGTGTTTAATATCCTATTAAAGTGAATATCTTTGGGTAAAGATTATTGATATACCTTGGACTTTGAGAATGGAATTGTATTGAAATTGTTTCCTTTGTGTCTTTATCACGTCCAAAAATATATTTTCAGAGCCGAATTCACCATCTGTGTCCAAATCTTTACAGAAATGAGGTTCATGGACAGAGCTTTACCTCCTCTTCTCTTCTTCTACACACTTACATCCCTTTATCTACCTCTTGTTTGCTGTTCTCCTTCTCTATCAGGGCCACGGCTTCCACCGACGTGGTGGTGTCCATCTGCGTTATCTTCGCCATGTCCTTCATCCCGGCCAGCTTCATCCTCTTCCTCATCCAGGAGAGGGTGAACAAAGCCAAACATCTGCAGTTTGTCAGCGGAGTCAACCCCGCCGTGTACTGGCTGGCCAACTTCGCCTGGGACATGGTGAGGACGAGGACATAATTACCCTTTAAACACTTTTCTATAAAGCAATTTAAAGCCATAATAGTGCATACTATCAGCTAAAGTGTACATATACAATGCAAAGTGACATTTGTTTAATAAGCACATTTATAATGATGGAATTCGTCCTCCTTAATGTTACAAATTCCCTTTTGTTTCAAGGGGGATACTGAAACACCTGTGCAAGTTTGTCTGCAATAATCAGTTTCTACCTTATTTAAAATGTCTTTATAAACTTTATGATAACGTTATATAACTTAAAAAGAGTATTCTGATACGAACAAACAAGAAAAATCCCTCCAAAGCTCTCATTAATGCTGTGGCCTATTTACATGCTGAATAAAATCTAGGTAAATTATGATATAATGATAATTTGCCTCATAAACACTCAAGTTCCTGAGCCTCATTTCACCCCAGTGTTATATCTACTGTAGCCTCCCTCAGGCTGTATGTAAAGAACCCTCAGTCTGTAATTGATAACGCCGCTCTGACACCGGGGGCTTCTGGGAAATGTGAACAGAGCAGCGCTTATTGGCCAGGGCGTAATAATCGACAGCGCTGCCCCCGCCGGTTACCCTCTGCAGGCGTAATGGAAGTAAACACCTCTGGAGAAGAAATGGCATCATCATTATGGAGGATAAATAACGTCTGAGGGAGAGACAAATGTTCCTCAGAGCCAACCTGTAGCCCGCAGCGCTCTGCATTAACACACACGCAGATAAATAAATAAACATGCTTCATTATATCCTGATACTTTATCTATTCTCATCATTTATTCACCAGTGGAAAACACAGGGTTTGTTTGAAGCAGCCAGAGGGCATATTGAAAAAAATGTTTTTCTTTGCTAAAAATCATTGTTCAGAACAAGCGACCTCTCGTCCCGAGAGCAGTGGATATGTCTGATATTCACTGACTTCATTATGCAATTATGTACAAGTATTAAAAGCAAACACCTGTTTTCTGCGCCTGACGGGATATTTTCTTCTTTGCTTGTTTTTATTTGTTTTCCCGACAGTGTAACTACATCGTCCCGTGCTTGATCGTGATCGTGATCTTCCTCGGCTTCCAACAAAAAGCCTACGTTTCCCCCGCCAACCTTCCTGCTCTGATTCTGCTGCTCATAATGTATGGGTAAGTACATGGCCATGCAGCCTGGAACATTAGCCCTGCACATAGATCATCAAAGTATCCTCACTATTTACCAACAACTGATATTTACAAAAGAGAGGAGGGATACCTGCAGGCTGTGATTGGTTGTTCGGTGTCACATGACAGGCGGAGGATTGACGTTAGCCGTGCACAAAATGTATCATCTTCTCATCCAATTCAATCTGATATGTATGGGAGATAAACCCCACTAACCCATAGAGTTAAATGTAATTAATGTTTTTTGTGCCATTTATGACGTTGACTGATATTGCAGCTAACTCCGGTGTGTTGTGTCTTGCAGGTGGTCCATCACCCCCATGATGTACCCCGCCTCCTTCATCTTCAGCGTGCCCAGCACAGCGTACGTGGTGCTGACCTGCATCAACCTCTTTATCGGGATCAACGGCAGCATCGCCACCTTCGTCATGGAGCTCTTTGATGACGATGTAAGCTGCCCACACACACACACACACACTAAAATACACAGTCTCTGGGTAAAAAATTCATGAATTCACTGTTCTATCCCAGTTTCCTGTGAAGCAGCGGGGGTTAGACTCTTAATAAAACATGTATTTGGAATCTATAGCAGTAATTGACTTGAATGAAAGATAAACGAGTTTTGAAAGCACGTGGGAGGAGTGTGCACCTACCTTCTCTAACTTTTAATATATTTTCCTTTATCCTCTCAAGGATTTTTCAAAGGAGTTATTTTCCCTATTCTCTTTAATGTTTAATCGTTTGGTGGGAGTTCGGTCTTCGGAGAACTTTCCCTCACCCATCTTTCAGCGAGCGTTCATTTTAACTGCTTCAGTCTCCAGGGATAAAAGGACAAAGACACAAAAAGAAATCTGCATGAGAAATGGAGAGCCTGTCTGTCATTTTACTTTTGATTAGAATTTAAGTAACATTTCATAAAAATAAGTCTTCTCCCTCTAAACAGGTGCTTTTGGTTTCTGCAGCAAATATATTTAGTTTAATTTGACTTTATTGCTATTTGCCTGATTTGAAAACATGCAATTTTCTTCCGATCACTCCTTGTCTGCAGACTCATTGTCACTCACTCACATCGCTGTACATCAGAAAGAGGATTGTCCTCCTGCCGCACCCACCCTCCAGTCCGCCTCCACGTTTTCCTCTGGCGCCGCTCGCTGTGCTCGGGATGCTTCCTGTCTCCTAACGATGCTCCTCGTTAGCATCCTGATTCCATTTCCACAAACATTCATTACCAATTTGTATTTTCTCTCCTCTGCATTCACTTTATTTATCTGTGAGAGGAGCATATTACTCATAATTTAATGGACGGCATATGGCTCGGAGACAGATTTACGGCGTTCTGCTCTTGTCCGAAGCATTAGGGACAGAGATAGTGCTTCTCTCAGACTCTCGGGGACAGAGGTCTGCTGTAATTCTGATAATCTGACTTGATTTTACCGCTGATAGGGGTCCACATCCATCAGGAAATACTCAAGCTCTCCGTCTGTGCAGAGCCGATATCTCCAGGAAACAGCAGTATCTTCGACGGTGCCCCAGTAAGACAGGGAGAGGAGCCCCATAACCTGAATCCTCCTGCCTCAAAGCTTTCTCCCATCATCCTCTCAGCTTTCAGGGTGAATCCACATCCCTCGTGGGCATCGCTCCGTGTTTCCAAGACAGGAAGTGGAGCTGCAGCCTCAGAGTTGCTGACCCAGTTTTGTCTCCAGACTGAAGGGAGGTTTCCCCTGAGGAAGCTTGGCCCCTGTGAGGCATCAATCCCAGCATGCTTTGCAGTAGCAGAGGTGTGGCTTCCTATATACAGAAGTGGATTAAGTCCTAAGGTTTTACAAAATTATACATTGAAGCCTGATACAGGATAAATAATGTCAATTTAATGACGGGTCTCTCAATGTGTTGATACTCACTCAGTGTGAATCTGATATCCGGATATCCATATGTCACCACAACCTCTCCGGCCATCACTTAACTCTGCTGTCTTTAATTTACATGGTCATTATTACGTTACCTACTGCCAATGGAAAAGTCTTTAAATACTTAGCCAGCAGCTACATTGCAGGAACAGACACTCAGCAACCGGACAATTTCCCACGGCACACCTGACGATCTCTCACGGCAAAAATCACTGGTATAGAGAAGTTTAAGGAAGCATGAAATGGAAATACTCAAGTACCTCTATAGTGTTTGAGTACACTACTTTAGTAAATGTAGTGCCAATATAAAGTCCAGCATCCTGTGTTAGCAGAATGTTTAAAGGGGACACATTGTGCTCATTGATGTAAAACATGGATATGATCAGCAGGAAGTGGTGTGTGTTAGCCGTACATGGAGTGTGTGATCCGCAGCATTATAAATGAAGCTGAGCTGTGGGTATAAGCTCAAGTGGTGATGTGGGTCAGATAAGCGCCTCGCAGCCTCCGCCACCTTCAAAAGCATTTGAAAATGATTTATGGGAGCGGAGCACAAACGTAAGGAGGAAAATTGTGCAGTGTTTCATCATCCCCGACTAAGAGGCTCTTAGATCTGCGTGATGAACACCCAGTCAGAGGACGAGTGTTATTTCACGTATTCATCTCAAATTAGATCCCACTCTTTGCACTGTGTTCCGACACACACACCCAGACAAGGTCAGCGCTGTCTGTTGGTCTTTATCGCTGCGAGATCAGTGTTGAAGGTACACAACAGAGGAGCCTTCAACATATACAAAGACCTGAGTGTGTCTATTTGAATATTTACTGCACATCTGCTCAAAACCACAAGATACAAATATGGCTGGCATAAAATGCAAATATTAGGTACAGTTAGCCATTGTCATATCTAGGTATACATTCCCTCTGCTAGATGAAAGGTTGTTTTCATATTTAAATCCAGCTAGCTCACTGTAATGCAACAACCTGGTTCAAGAAATACACATTTAAATGAATGTTCCTAAATGCACCTCAGGTTCCTCTTAGCACTAGCTATTATCAGGATTAACACATTACTGTTAAATACTGTTTTATTTATTTGTTCTACCTACTTTTGTGTGTAAATACAACAATTAGTTACTTTCACTTTTTAACCAAGTGCCAGGCAACTATCAGAAAGTGAATTATACAGGATATATAACTTGTTAATTAGTGAACTGTGCAGGATGATGGATTTTAAATATGTTTCATGTATGTGTCTTTATGCTAAGCTAAGCAGCTTTTTTCTCTGACTTCATGGTTTAAGTTATTTCAATACTCTCATCTGACACTTTTCTTTAAAATAAGCACTTCTTTCAAAATGTTAAACTGATCACTTGACAAGCAGATGGATATCTAGTGAAAAAATATCTTTAAATGTGTCATTACAATTGTTTTTAATGCTCCACTGAAAGCTGCAGAAATCACAGATTCACGCATCATAAATAAATCCTGCCACAACAACAGAAGTGTATGTGGAAATTTGAACACAGCTTTAAAGAAAAAGAATGCCCCCGCCTCTTCTGTGCTCGACTTGCCCCAAAAACAGAAATGATGAATTTACTCTTCCTCCATGTTTGCAGCAGCTTTGAAGACGATGCTGCAATGAAGCAGTTTGCATAATGCATGAAGCTGCTTTTCGGCGTCATGCCGCGCCAAACCAAGTTATATTTTGTCTTCTGCATTTCCCTTCTTCCCTGATACTCTGTACTTCCTTTTCTGAGCAGATTTATAGCCCAGAACATTTGATTCATTATATATGTTGTGCTTTACTGGGCTGCCATTGCATCTGGTCCTCAGGGGGGAGGAAAGATCAAAATGTGGAGAGTAGTAGTCGGGAAACGTCCTGCTGAGATAAGATTTTTTACAACAACATGCTCCGGTTTTGTGTTTTTGTGTATCTGTGTCTTTGTTCCCAACACACACACACATCTGTATGTGTCTCCTTCATCTCCTTGCTAACATCTGCTCACCCTCCTCACTGTGTGCCCCCTCACTGATCACGTTAACATGAACCAAACTCCAGCAAAGCAAGGTGGATGAACTCCTGAGCTGTGAGTCCTCAGTGCAGCGTGCAGTTGAAGTGCAGCATGTTTAATTACCCACGCTGCACCACGCCTTCACGCCGCTGGCTCAACACATTATTGCACATAATTCCCAGCCCCTGTGAATATTTAAAGCTCATACCTGCATCTAATCTGTGTCTTGTTGTGTGTTTTTTTCCCCTATCAGAATGTGTCCCGCATCAACGACATCGTGAAGCAGGTGCTGCTCATCTTCCCTCACTTCTGTCTGGGGAGGGGGCTCATCGACATGGCCAAGAACCAGGCCATGGCCACGCTCTTCAGCAACTTCGGTGAGAGAAAGCATCTAAAAAACAATAATTATACATGCATTAGCCAAAACATGTAATTATCCATGTGGTCCTTCATGAAGAGATATGCAATTTGATCAAAAAGGACCAGAAACTCTGTGTTTATGTAAAACAAAAATGCTATTCTTTGCATCAGTGTTTACTTGCTAACCGTCAAAGGATCCAAAAGCATTGCTGTGTAATGGTGTGTAAACATTGTCAGAAAAGCCCATCATGTGATCGTGTGCATGCAGGGGAACAAACACAATTATGACATTGAGACACACCAATCGGCCACAGACTAAACAAATGACCTAATAAATGAGACCAACCCTCTGTATTATATAGTTTCTATTGTATCTGTTACTTCCCTTCTCTTGCTCCTAAGTCCTCACATGGTGTCTAAATAACACCCACAGTTTACCCTCAATATCTTCTTCATCTTCGAGTCCGTAGCAATCTCAGATGTCGTTCTGCCAGTATCCGGCACAGGCCACAGCTGATGGGGTAGGTTCTGCCAGGTCTTCTGGACTGCACCGGGGGGCATCGGCACATTCCAGTAGGTGGGACAATTGTCTGCACTGATCCACAGCTGCACGTGTCTTCTGTGGTGTAGTTCCACACTTTCATCAGTGCTTTGCACCTCCCCTGTTCCACACGCAGTCTATTAAGTGACTTCCAGGTTGTCCAGCCAAGGTCGTGGCCACTAGCGAGGCTTTCCGTTGGTGTGATTCCTCTGTCCAGCCATTCAAGAGCTCGTGTGTCATGTCTTTGCCATTCATCTACCCAGATGTTGGTCCTTGCTGCTTGTTTGGTTGTCTGGAGGGGCAGGACTGTCTGCACAAAACTGGCTCTGGATCGGAGCCTGCGTGGGGGTGCTACCCTCAATATAAAAAGTAGTAAAATAATTCTCCTCTCTCCAAAAACAACTTTATACCTCTTACCGGTATATTAAAACATGTATTTATAACCTCCATTTCCATTAAAGTGACACTATTATTCTTATTTAAAGTGGACCTATCATGCTATATTTGAATAATATAGTGTAGGACCATACCTATATAAGGCATATTTATACTTTTTTTTTTTCAAAATACCAAACAGATCATGCATTTTAGCCATGCCTCATTTTGCTCAATTTGACATTTTTTAGCTCTGTTTGTGTAAGGGCAGATAAGGGCAGAACAGCACCATCTACAGGCCTGGCATATGTACTACAGCGTCTCCAGCGCTTTCGAACGGCAATGGCCGTGGCTGTCTCCTCCTGATTGGTGGAGTTGGCCCAATAGCCGTAGCGCCACCGTCCTGACGTCAGGACAGTGTTCAAATCTGGATCAGTTTTTATCAGATCCGTTGCAGCCCCTTTTTTTTAGAGATTTGGGTATGGAGGAAAATAGAGAGGGTTGTGTTTTCTGACACTTGGTGAGTTCCCTGGAACACCGGGGACACATATTCATGTATAAAAGACGTACAAAAGTGCATTTTGCATGATAGGTCCCCTTTAAGATGCCAAACACCAGCAGGAGACATATTTGCGCAGTGACTCCTCCTGTGGGGCTTCATGTGTGAGGAGAGGGCCATCGAGAGGCAAAGTGGCCGATGAAAGAGGAAGAGGATGCTTATGTGTGGAGAGATGGAGCAGGAAATAGTGGCTTGAGGAATGATTTTTCAGTGGTGTTGGAGAGCAGGAAGAGAAAAGCAATCACGTCTGAAAGGCTGATGTGTGGAGAGGGCTATTTACCGGAGAATGAGAGTGAAAGCGCTTTTCCCGTCGACTTACTCTGCCCCTCGGGCTCCAGGGTTGAGAGTCTGAGAGAGAGGACAATGATTAGAGCTGAGACGTGAAAATTACAGGATATCAGTGAGCTCCTCACATCACATAGGTGACAGCTCTTCTTTATATGTTATTTTTAAGGCTAAGTGGCATTTTAAACTGCTGGCTTTCACTGGTGAAAATGTCTCGGGAACACTTCAAAGAGCTGACACATTCACAACTTTTCACTGAGACGTCTCTGGCTGCTTATGAAAGGCAACACACATCTAGAAGTGACAATGTCTCTGCTGAAACACTCTGAGTGTGCAGATAAGGGCTGGATTTTAAATGGAAATGACACACAGCGCTAATGCTTTTCATTATTCACACTCTTATGTGTTTGTTTTTTCAGGGGAGGACCGTTTCCAGGACCCGCTCAGTTGGGACATGGTGGGGAAGAATCTGTGCGCCATGTCCATCCAGGGAGCCGTCATGTTCACCGTCACCATCCTCATCCAGTACAAGTTCTTCTGCAAGCCCCGGTAAACAAATATGTCCACAGTCAAGACACTCAAGACTTTCATAAAAAATAAAAATAGGTTTATAACTGTTTGAAATCTTGTTTCCAAGAGTTTCAGACTAACATTTCAGAGCAGTCTGCTCCCTTTGGACTTTGATAAACTGGGATGGACTTTCGTCAATATTTTCTCACATTTTATACAAATGTAAAATAGAAAAGAATCTCCAAATTATTGCTAAATGAAAATAATCGTTATTTGCGTCAGTATTCCCCCTCTATTTTCCACATTAGTCATGTACTATTCATTTATTTTGTATAAAATAGCAGTTTGTCAAATACTCCCCATTTATTTATTTTTCTGTTTACTTGCTCTAAAAGCGAGGTTGCTATGGAAACTGTGGCTGGTCCTATTTATGAAAAATGGTTGAGATAGTTTCACTGAGTTTAATCTTTGACCGGGATAATTTGTGCGGTGGGTTCATGTTAATTTTAATGATGGGGTGTTCAGTAAACCACGCTGACTCCTTCTTCCCCTCTCGGTGTCAGGCTGGTTTCAGGGAAGTCTTTATCAGGGGAGGAGAAGGAGGACGTCGACGTGGCGCGGGAACGAGAGCGTGTGCACGGCGGCGGAGCGCAGAACGACCTGCTGAGGATCTGTGACCTCACCAAGGTAAACTGCTGCATCATTTGAAAAAGAGTCTTTGTTATTCAGTCCACTCTTTGTCATCAGAGGTGGATACATTGCTTTATTTTTCTTCAGGACGGTGACCTCTGTATGCATATCCTTAACGTCCTTCACCAATAACTCTTTGTAAATTTCCTTTCTTACTATTTTTTTCCCTCTACTCAGGCCTTATTTATTCTGTAGTAAGCTTTTTTTTGTATGTTTTGTGTGTGGGCAGCTGGAGTTTCTCCCTGTTGCACATGCATTATTCAGTTCAGACGTGGTGCAGCTGTGAACCTTCACAACCATCAGCAGTGAGCGTGAGAACAAACAGAGTGCATTCTGGGAGATTAGAGGTCTCTGCTCCTCTTGTAGCAGGTGAAGAGGAGCTGCAGACATTACTGTAGTTCTTCCTCTGTGGGCAGATGTTGCTCCCCGTGGGCAGCAGCTGGATGATCTTCTCGCCTCCTTCTTCATTCCTCTTCTTCTCCTCACTGACTGACTCCACACACCCTCAAGTAATTTATAAAGTGGTGTAAACTTCCCTTCACCTCCACAGCTGTAGAGATATTGGATTAGCTTTGATGCTGCTTCACACACATCTTACCTTTTTCTTTCCTAAGATGCGACACACACACACACACATCAGGATTCCTCACCCCACAGCTGTGGCCCATCCATTTGGGTGGAGATAACAGATTGATCAATGGGTGCGCTACTGACATAAATCTGAGCATGGCTCTGGAGCGATCGACAGGCCATCAATCATGTGTCATCGTCCCGCTCCTCCTCTTCCTCTCCCTGCAGCCGCTCACCTCTTAGCCGCTGAATTAGCGAGCGCTGTGTAATCGATGGAGGCGGTGATGGGAGTGTGTCCGTCTGCAGGGCCCGGGGCTGTCACTTTAACCTTCCCGTCACTCACTCACACACAGGAAGTTTTACAGAAGCTCTGACAGCCGTTTGACTTCAGACTAATGAGGGAAGAGTTGCACTTCATCTCAAAGTGTATCAAATAAAAATGTATTAAATGGTTTGCTCTTTACAAATTCAGATATCGGAAAAACTGTTGTTCAGTTTCTCAAAACACAAGGTAATATCTTAAATGTCTTGCATGTAAAAATAAAAAAAGCAAATAGAATAGAAAATTAAAGCAAGTTATAATATAATAAGACAGGTATAAAAAAACAAAAAGTCAAGTGCAAAAGAAACACATAACAAAAATTACTTTTATATACTTTTTTTAAATCAGACGTCAAAATGCAAACAGAATGCATATTAAAAAGAGTTAATATAGAATAAAAAAGGTATAAATTACAAAATAAAATAATTGAAGCTACAGCACAGTGTGTGATATAAATGGTTTTGGCAAAAAAAATATATTAAACCAATGCGAGTAAACATAGACACTTTAATTATCACTTTGTATTGCATTAACACATATTATTACTTAAACCACTTTTGCACAATTACCGTTGTTAAATGCCGTGAAATGTTGGAACTTGTCGCCGAATTTATTCACCTCGTACTGCTGAGTCATGAGTGCAAAGAATGGTCCGTGCATAGGTGACGCCTTGAGAAATAAAGCCGAGTCACTGTTTGCTACCTGAGCGTTTGAAGCTGAGTGTATATCTCTCAGCTGTCTGCTGTGATGATATGCTGATGTGACAGCTGCTGTGCGCTGCAGACTGAGGGGAGTTATCCTTTAATTGCCTCCTCCGCACGACTCTGTGCTGCTCTGATTTGGCGTTAGCATGGCACACTGTCACTAAGAGCAGTTTGTGTGATCCAGGTTGATGCCAGATGGCTCTGAGAGAGACATGGATCTCTGCTTTGATGTTCCGACTGTTGAAATAAATGCTGTGTCATTGTTTGTCAGGCTGCAGCAGCACTCTAAGATTCACATTTCCCTGGAAGCAATGCGGCTTTTTCCACTGAGAAACATGTGCTGTCACTTTTTTGGTTTAACGAACATTCAGTGACTCACAGCACTCATCTGAAATGTAATACAAATAACAAAAGCTCAGTGCTGTCCTTGGTTTACATTTTTTATGTTAAAATCATGGACAGCACTGAGCGCTTTATGACGATGTAGAGCGTTTGCACCTGTCGGCCACCGTAGGGACATCGTGCTTTCTATCTTAAGTCCTCCATGTTTATTAGCACTGGGGACATTGAATACAAGTCAAATGTGTGCTTGTTATTGAAGGTATTGTAGTGCTGACAGCTCTCCTCATGCTAATGTTCACTTCCTGTGCAATAGTCTCGTTTTTTTTTACAACCATTTCCCATCTGGCTCCCTCTAAATGTTGCAAATGATCTCTTCTTGTTAATTTCTCCGCCATCACTTTCTCTGCCTCCCTGCTTCTCTTCCCACCTGCTCCTTCCTCCCGTCATATTTCCTCCTGCTCTCCTCTCTGTTTCTCTGTCTGCTCTTCCTCCTCCTCCTCCTCCTCCTCTCGTTCTCTCTCTGGCTGGTTGATTCATTTCATCTCCTCCTCCCTGCAGGTGTATTCTCGGAGGAGCACCCCCGCTGTGGATCGGCTCTGTGTGGGTGTACCTGCTGCAGAGGTAAGCCAAATGCTGTGGGAGGACACACTCACACACACACATACGCACACACACACACACACACACACACACCCACACACACACACACACACACACACACACGCACACGCACACACGCACACGCACACACACACACACACACACACACACATTCTCAAGCTCACACACGGTTTGACCATGTTACAACACTCTATGTACATTTCCAGAGCATTCTGAAAAACTATTCCATTCTCTTTGTCTGTGAAATAGAATTCAGATATTAATTGACTAAACAAACAAACCAAATGAATATTAATGATAACATTTACACAATATTGACAGACGAGAGCAGAGGTTCTCTTTGATTACAGTTTGCAGTTATTCCTCTAATATTTAAATGTTGGCCTTTGCCTTTTCCTGAGTGGATTCAGAGCCTCTCCCAGAGCCTGCAGAGAGGAGGCGTTAGCAGCAACACTGATCCCCTTATCACCTCCTTCTCTGACACTATGCTGCAGAGTCTGAGAAGCTCAGAAATATGCCAATTACCACGGAGAAACTACATCAACCAAATACGGCAAAGTCAACTTTTACTAAACATTAACTTGACTGAAGTCAGGAGGAGTCTGATATAAATCATTCTTCTCCTGTGT
This sequence comes from Trematomus bernacchii, assembly GCF_902827165.1. Classification (NCBI taxonomy): domain Eukaryota; kingdom Metazoa; phylum Chordata; class Actinopteri; order Perciformes; family Nototheniidae; genus Trematomus; species Trematomus bernacchii. Next base: position 4,622,300 of record NW_022987685.1, read on the forward strand.
TTATGACTTAAAACGGTTGAAAGCAGGTTATAACTAAATGTTTTGCTGGTGAAAACATTTCTTGTGTTTGTTGTTGTAATAATCATCACAGCCACAAGAGGCACTAAAGCACTACCTCATTGTCTTTTAACACTATTTGTAATTCCTTTATCCACTCTAATTCTATAGAACACACTACACTTGTGTTAATGTCGCATACACAAGTGAGAGAACTCTTTAAATCCTCAGAGATGTATATATATATTTTTAAACAATTTTCCCCTTGTTTCAAAATGTATTAACTCTTATATTATTCTGACATTTTTTCACGTGCAAAACGTTTTACCTAACCTGTTGAAATTTAAAAACGTAAGAGACTTGAAAAGTTTACAGTTTTCTCACTTGCATCTCACGGCATCGTGTTAAACAACATGTGTGTAAATGGATGGCCTGTCAGTGTGAAGCCTCCTCTCTCATTATAAGATATTTGACCACACACACTGGGGCTGGGTCTTGATGTAAACACGGTGTGAGATGCTGACAGCGGTCGTGCTCTCGGTCTCTGCGCTGGGATCCGTCCTGCCGGCCTCTGTTTGCTCAGCGTCAGTGTAAACCAAACGTAAATGCCAGAGGAAGATTGAGATTCACTGATCACACACTGCATCTGCTGCATGCATTATTTACATCAAGATCAGCCCTCTGCCAAGCATGCACAAGAGCAGGTCACAAATAAGCAGGGATCAGTGTGTGACAGGAATCAAGTATTCATGAGGAGGGTCACATGATGCCGAGAGGAAGTAAAATCATCCTCAGATGAGTTTGTAGAGAAGAAGCGCTGTGGGCTTTTACTCTGTTTGCCCCTGTGTGGCTGCTTTGTTGATTCAGTGTGTGTTGTTGTATTTGTTATTTTTGCTAAACACAGACCCAGTCATGCATACAAACCGTAGTTTCAATTATACTGCACGCTGGGAACAAACATGTACACCGGATAAACTTCATTATTGGGGTTTTGAAAGGAAGGAAAACATCATATTTGAAATGTCACACGGCATTAGCGCCTGCTGAGTTTCTAACGGAGGCCTTCCCGTTTCTCCGGCAGTGTTTCGGCTTGCTGGGAATCAACGGGGCCGGGAAGACCACCACCTTCAAGATGCTGACAGGAGACATCCCCGTCTCCGGAGGGGAGGCTTTCCTAAACGGGTACAGGTGAGGATGAGTCCCTAAGAGCGGAGAAACTCGTCATGATTAGCCACCCAACATGGAGAAGGAGCTCAGCTGTTTTTAGCTCGCACTCAGCTTTCTATTCCACCATCAGGTTGAGTTTTTTTTCTGCCCACTTTTCAACTGTGCTCCTCTCATGTTGTCTCCTCGCTGTGATATTCTCTGTTCCTCACATATTTCATTCCTTTTCACATCCTCGCACTGCACTGTGCTGTTTTTGTCTCTGCCTTACAGAATCAGTCAGAGGAAACGTCTGTACATGCCAAAAAAAAACACCTGAGCTTTTGAGCAAAAGCTGGCTTTCTCTCCTTTATTTTTAGGAACAAACCTCCTCCACACTCTGCGCTGGTGGATTTTGGTCGCAAACGCTTCATTTGTTCATTTCTACATGTGGTTATTGAGTGAGGTCTAACACAGAACTGCTAATGTTTATAAATGTGAGGATCAGAGAGAAATCCCAGAAGCCTTCAGGGGAAACAACACCTGAAAAGAGTTCTGTCCCGCTCTGTATGCAGCACGTTATGTGTTCTGTGTATTGGAAGAGGAGTTATGGGCAGCAGAGAAGAAGAGGAGGTACATCTGCAGCTCTTTTATAATGCTTCAGAACCAGAAGCTAGTGTGCTAACAGCAGCAGCGACTCGTTGTAGAAGAAATGGATTTTAAAACGACTTGAATAGGCATGAACACATTTACAACAAAAACAATTATTTGAGGAATAGGTCAGTTTGTGGAAGATGCACGTTCTCCTCCATTGTTAGAGAAGAAGATGCATGTGTCATGTCCACACGCTAAATATGAAGAAGGCTCGGTACCAGAACAAACCCCAATTATCTGCGATTATTGATTCTTGATAAATCACATTTCAGCCGAGGAAAAGTCCCTTCTCTGCTTGTACCGCTGCCGGGATGTTGAGCACATTTGACATGCTATCATGCTATGTGTTAGGCAAACAAATACTTCTGTCGGCTGATGTTTCTTAATATAAGCCAAGTTAGATGTCATAACACAAGTAGAGATGGCGGTTCTCTGCGGCATAGTTCAAATCACATTCAGCTCTCAGACTCAATATCTCTCCTGGAAATTACCATTTTGGGAACATAAATATGTCTAAATTTAACAGGGCAACTTTCAAACGAAGAAAGTAAATCAGCGGTAACATTTGCCTGCAGAGGGGGGAGTGCATTATTGCAGGATGTGGAAAGGTGCATGTCTGTACAAAGACATATTAGGCTCTTGTAGGTTAAAGATGACAAGGTGTTCTCCTCATCACAGACACAATGTGTATGTTACTGAGGACGCGCAGTAGTACGAGCATTGAGATGTCCTTCATCATGAACACCTCATCCAAATCACTATTATGCTTTATTTCTCAAAGCGTCTCTTCAGATCCCAGATGCTAACTGTAATAAGCTGATTCTGTAAACCCCTGCACAGTAGGGATGTGCATCTCCATCACTGAGGCCGATACGATGCGCATCTCGATACGTTGCCTACGATACATTAACGATACATTTGAAACACCAGGCGGTGCGATACGATACGATTCACCCCTGTTGCGATACAGTTCGATACGATTTGATTCAACATTATGCGATTCGGGGCGATACGATGCGATTCAACACGATGCAAAATAATGATACTTCAATATGGTACGACAGAGGATTTTGTTGTATTCCTTATATGCAGCAAATCATACATTAACAAAAAGGTGCTTTACATATTTGGTTCTCTCTACTAGTACTGCACATCCCATCATGCTGTTTCTTTTTTACCTTTTTTACCTTCAAAAACTCTCCAGAGTACAGTACAATTGTATAACACCTCACAGTTAAACAATTTAAGGATGCATTGACCATGATTAACAATGTGCAAATAACAACTACCATAGTGCAATGCCCATACAACTGCCAGCCTGATGTGCTTAACACTCATTCATAGGCTAACTCACCAGTGAGCAGAAAGCAGTGGTTTCTATATGAACAATAACAAATACAAATAACCTTTCACAAACAGGTATTTCATAACTGCTTACAGTAAGGAAGACATTTAAACTATTATTTGCAGTCACAGTCTGCTGTATACTAAACACCACTCTCTCTGACATTACACCTCACTGAGTGATTGAACTCATATGTCTTACTTTCAGGTTTCTCTTTTCAGCCGCAGACCCCATGTTGCCTCTATGTGCGTCGCTAAGTTCCTCGTACTACTTGTGTACTTTAAAGCGGCACGGCATCGTTTACAATTTGCGAGCGATTTTTCAAGTTGTCTGTCTTTCTTGAAAAATCCGAATTGTTGCCAAACGTTTGATTTGTAGGTATTTTTCGGTGCGCTGTGTATCTCTTTCTCCTCGACTTCCATGTTTGTTGATAACTGAGACTCTCGGCCTCCGTAGTGCGGAGCAAAGATCGTCTCTGCTGAGTGCTGACAGGATGAGAGGATATTATATGAATGAATCGGTTTTTTACCGATGCAAAGACGCTACAATTGATGCATCGCGAGTTCAACCCAAACTGTAGCCGATGTGCACACTTTCAACCGGTGCACTCGCATCTTGAACGTTTATGCCGGTGCACCGATGTGAATCGGTGAATCTTAACATCCCTACTGCACAGGCACTTTACTCTTTTTATTATTTCACCTTCTATGATCCTAACACGCTGTTATTTGACCTTCCTCTAGATGATGCATGTTGGTGTTAAAATAAACATGTAATCTGTCCTACAGCATCCGGACGGAGATGAGGGACGTGCATCAGAACCTGGGATACTGTCCTCAGTTTGACGCCATCGACGAGCTGCTGACGGGGCGCGAGCACCTGGAGTTTTACGCCCGGTTACGAGGAGTCCCAGAGAAAGAGGTCGCAAAGGTAAATAGCCAATATCAATTAGTTGTGAAGCTCTTATAAATACCCTCCAATGTTCTAAAACTTCAATATGTTAATTTACTGTCCAGATGTTTTTTTTCTAGTCAAAGCTGTGAGACACTTAGCATTGAGCAGGCACATATCAGTTATATTTTTACTATAAGAATACTTGAAGTGTACTTATGCAGGGTGATGTGGGGGTGATGGATGACCTCAGAGCGAGCAGCCTTACATAATGAAGCTGTCCGCTGGTGCAGAGCAGCAGCTGAGGGTCACTCTGCATTATTCACTGTTCTGCTACTGAGGCCCTGTGCACGCTCTGCAGAGAGGAGATGAAACGAGGAAGAGGCTGGGGGGCCGGGGCGGCCCTCAGACCGGAGCCAGAGCTTTGATATCTTCACAGCACAGGGATCCACTTCCTCTTGTGGCTGGGGCACCTGTGTTGTGCCTTTTTGGGCAACAATTCTGGATGCAAATGCAGCCTTTTGTGTATTGTTAGTGCATAAAGCACGTGCCTCAGGCTGCATTTTTAACTCCCTAACATGGACAGCAGGCAGTCTACACATCTTCGTCTTGGACCAACAAAAAAAACATACAAAATAAATTGTAGTACATTTTTAGTCAGATTTGAACTGTCCTGAATGATGCACAAAGGTTAAAAAGGAAAGCCTGTCATTGTTACAGTAGAAATTCAGAACTTCATGCATCATGTAAAATGGGATATTGTGGTTTATTTGAACTCTTTTCACTTTATATGTTCTCTAAAGGTGGCAGAGTGGGGGGTGCAGAAGCTGGGGCTGGTGAAATACTCCAACAAGTCTGCAGGGACGTACAGCGGCGGGAACAAACGCAAACTGTCCACCGCCATCGCGCTCATCGGCTGCCCTCCTGTCGTCTTCCTGGTGAGAGACGCTGTGTAAATGTCTGTGTGTGGTTGGAAATGATGCGCTGCTGTTCCATTATAAGACTTAGCAGTGTAATGCTTTAAATCAATATTGATGCGTGTGGATGTTTGGATTACAGTGTTGTTTCTCTGAACAAGCACACAGACTCAAATTCAAAAATTAGTAGAAAAACAAGTTTTGGATCACTGCAGGAATACTGAGTTCCCTATTGAATTGTGCATAACATGTGGATGAAAAGGCGTTTTATTTCAAGCTCTGGTCATGCTTGAATTGTATCTCCTCAAGAGAGAACCAATTGGAAGTTTGCACGTTTTAAATTCCCCTTAATCAGTTATTATATTCCTATTCATCAGGACTTAAAAGTAAGCCCATTCCTCACTAATGGAAGATTAATGGAGGCATGACTCAGCATTAAATGCATCACATGGTTTAATGAACTACTTAAATGTGCATTAGGGAGTTGTCTGTGTTATTATGAGGGACAAACTCAAATTATCACACTGAGCAAAGTATACATTTCATTACGATTATTAAGAGTTTTTTTTATTAAATAACATATCTCATCTCACTTCATACCAGCACATATCTTGAACAATGTGCAACAAAAACTATTCCTTAGCATCATTTAAAGCAATGCATTAGATGCTAATTATAATTTTCTGCATGTAATAATTAATGTATAATAAATAAATAAAAATCCAGAATAATCTCTCCCTCCATGTTCGTTTCCTGGCTCTGCACACGTCCAGATCCTCTTCTGTTTCCTCTCTCTGAGGCGGGGGGTTAATGTGTGTCACTCTCCGTATTGTGTCTCACACACACAGACACACACTCTGGGCACACACACTGGGCAAACATGTAGATACCCTGTAGGATGTGCTGTGAGGCCTGGAACCAGACGATGGAGTGAGTACTGACAGTCTGTAATCATGTACAGACAGACCAGCCCTGAGGAGAGAGTGTGTGTGTCTCTCTGTGTGTGAGAGTGTGTGACTTGTATTTCCCTCTATATTGACAAACAAGCAGTCCTACATCGTCAGCAGAAGCCTCTATTAGACAGATTGAACTCTTCGAAACATTTCCTTTTCTTCATTATCTTTTGATTTTTTCTGTCAGTCCAGATACCCCATGCTGTGGTAATTGCTAAATGTTGAATGATTGCTTAAGCAATAGCTCACGACAGGCCGTAGTATATGGTCATTATATCACAGTTAAGGGGGCGTGGTCGACAACCCACTTAGCTGTGATATAATGAGCATATATCACGGCCTGAAGTGAGCTATTGCTTTTATAAAACGGTTACCAAGTGTGGCAATATGAAAGAAAAATACACACTCTAATTTAAATAGTTTGTATTAGTAAATAATGATGTTCAGAATAAAATAGTCCCTCTGTTGCCTTCTGCACAAAACATAGTGCGAGGTGGTTGCTATGCAACAACACTAACAGCTAGTGAACATATTAGACAGAGAGCGTTGATCAATTATTTGGCTATTTATTTACATTAATTTGAATGTTGCCGTTTATTGTGCACCCACTGAAAAACTGTCCAGCATCAGTAGCATGGCTTACGTGGTTACTTGTATAGGTTGAGGTTGTTCTAGGCTGTTGCTTGGCGTGGCGAGAATATTGCTCCACTTTCTCCGGTCCCCGAGATTCGGCTTCCAGTAGCTCTGGAGAGAGCTTTCGCACCTGTGGCCACTAACGGTCATCATTTCTCTGCTTTGTTCCAAGAACCGCATCAGAAAGCTTTTGAATGGTGGTACTTTTCCAGTTGGTCTACCTGCTCTTCACGTAGCTCTACATGTCGTCGTTTAGGTGCATTTTTTTCTGGAGTTAGGCACTGCTCAATCCACTCCTCCATAGTAAGGCCACCCCGGAGGTCGAAGTTAAGTAAGGGATAATGTGCAGCGAGGCAGTCATTATGGGTAAAAGAACAACCGACAGGCAGATCAAAAATAGTCTGTTGTTACTGTTTGAATTACGTAGCAACGGTAGGAACTGCTTCGATAGCGTTTTTGCGGACCTTTTTGATTACAGATTTGAAAACATCGTTGCTTGCTTTAAAAGTAGCACAATTCATTATGTCAAACCTTGGAAAGTATCTAGATATCCCTGCCCTAATGCCAAAGTAACTGGCAACTGAATATGTTTTGCTGTTTGATGTCTATGTCTGGACCGTTGCGTAAAAAGGAGGGTTTCTGCCCCGTTACTTCTCCGCTGTTTTCTTGTCCCAGTTTGAAAAGCAAACTGCATGCAAGGTAATGTAACAGTTGTAACGGTTGTAGCTTTTCTCAGACGCGGAGGGATACTGACTTGTTGTGAAAAGTAACTACAATTCTACCCGTGATATACGCTCATTATATCACGGCTAAGAACCAATCAGATTGCTTGATTTGACTTGTCCGTTTTATAATTGTTATTATAAACTTGAATTTATTTGATTTTACATTATTGTCATTGCGCAGCGTAGAAGCACTGGAAAAATGTAGTTAGCATACCAACCAGAAGTGCATGAGAAGCATTAAGTTGCTGTGTAATGTAGAGGTATAATATAAGTATATAAATGACACATTACAGTATGAACAATATTAAAAGTTATAAACATTAAGAACTTTAGTTTAAATTATGAACCTACAATAGAAATACTTTTTTCGGTATTTCTTTATTTCTAAGAAATGTATTATATCTTTCTTATATAATGTTTAATTTTTATTTTGTCATTTACTTTTTAATAACTTATTTATATTTTTTTTGATTCACTTATTTTCATTTATTTATTTGTTTGTTTATTTTTATTTTCTTATTTGTTCATTTATTTAGCAATAAATATTGAAAAACATTTTAATTTAAATAGCTTTTCTAAGCATACAAACGCACTTTACAAAAAATATGTTTTCCTTAAATTAAATTATGCGAATGTGTCACAAATCTGAATGTCAACAATGAATTGTTCACAGTAGATTATTGCTGTTAGTGGTATAAATACATTGTGTTTTCCTTTAGGACGAGCCCACCACAGGCATGGACCCTAAGGCCCGGCGCTTCCTGTGGGACTGCATCCTGAGCGTCATCAAGGAGGGACGCTCCGTCATCCTGACCTCTCACAGGTGCAGCAGCACATCCATTTCCTCTCATGTACACACTTCAACATGAAAATATTGACTTTCTTCCCCAGGATAGCAGAGCTGCACGAGCGTAATTGTAATTGATTGGCGCTCCTCTTTTAGTTGTGAGGAATTGTTAAAAGCGTGGCCGTTAAATCAACAGCGACACACCGACTGCTGTGAAGCTTTCATGAGGCCGTGTTGACCGACTGCCGTGAAAACAGAAACTGTCGATATCTTTTCAGCACTTCCTGCAGCTACTTTTTCTCCTGTCATTCTGAGTGAGGAGAAGATTAAACGTCTAATCTTTTTTGGACGTTGACGTGGATATGGAACATTTCACATGCCTATTCATTTCACCATTTCCCAAATCGCCTGAATCATTTGCGCCCCTGCTGCAGGAATACATTAGGCTCATTACATGTTGTTCTCCCTTCATGGAGGAGTAAAAGCATTTGTTGTATGTGAGGCGGTGTGGCTTAGCGGCGTCCAATGGGCCGTGGCGTCACCAGGTGCCGGTGTTTTGTTAAGAGGCACTTCACAACCTTTTACAAAGTCATAATCCTAATTACACAATCCCTCAGAAAGGTGTTACCTCTACTTCAAACACTGCTGCAGCCAGAGGAAAATAAGAAGTGCATATGGTCCCACCTTCATATTAAGTCTAAGGTGTTAAAGTAGACATGCCAAAATGCTCTTTTTATTTTTACCTTTTTATAACCAGGAGACAGTCTCATTAAAATTGTTTAGAAGTGACACAATTAGTTGTCCCACTTTGTTGAGGCTCCTTAAGAAGCAAGTTCAAATAAACTGAATACAGTTTACTGAGTCATTTAAAAGGGCCTGCACAGACATGGAGGTGGCAGCAATAAGTCGCCCATCGTTGGGTGCCAAATATGTCCTGGAGGAAAAACACAACTCTCATACTAAGATGAAAGCGGACAGGTGGATTCACAGGATTTATTCATTACATATACTCATTGCAGGTCAACAATAAAAGTCCTGCCACTACTTGTTCCGGTCTTCTTTTATAGCCTTCACATTAGCTTCTGTTCCTGTGCTATTTTTAAATATGGTATATACTGGTATCTGGGTCACAGTGACATTTTCCTATTATAGTCCTACAGGTGCAATTTCCTCTGGTGTTAATACTGCTTCTTATTCCTGCTTTCCCCATCAGCATGGAGGAGTGTGAAGCTCTCTGCACCCGCATGGCCATCATGGTCAACGGTGCCTTCAAGTGCCTCGGGAGCATCCAGCATCTGAAGAGCAGGTGAGCCTCGTCTTCTTCTTCTTAAACGCACCAAAAAAAACTATAAAGCTCCTGAAACTGAGATGAAAGAAATCTGTGTCTCCTTCTGATCTGAATCTGAAAATTATCTAGCAACTAATGTTGTCAGTATATTTCAAGTAAAGAGTTTGTGCCAAAAGTTTTTAGTTTTAGTGAAACCTCAGTTAACCTCCACATTTTAAACTAAAAGTATAAACTTTACTTAAAGGGGACCTATCATGCAAAATGCACTTTTGTACGTCTTTTCTACATGAATATGTGTCCCCGGTGTTCCAGGGAACTCACCAAGTGTCAGAAAACACAACCCTCTCTCTTTTCCTCCATACCCAAATCTCTAAAAACGGGGCTGCAACGGATCTGATAAAAACTGATCCAGATTTGAATTATTTTCTACGTCACAAAAGTGGTGCTCCGCTTAGTGGTAAATTCTCCACCTACATATGCCAGGCCTGTAAGTGGCGCTGTAGTCTGCCACAAAAGCAGCGAAGAAGACTTCCCTTGCATGGTTGCCATGGTTGCCCTTCTGTTTATTCTCCGCTGTGGCTCTTTTTCTCCCTCCCCGAGGCAAGCGCTTGTGCCTCCTGCTGCTGAAATTCAATGCAATCCCTCCCCGTCGAGGCAAGCACTGTAATTCTCTCCGGTTAGTCCACCAGCAGATGACAAACACCCACCTCTCCGCCTCTTCCAAGGAACGAGGGGACCGTGCGGCAGAGTTTCAGTTAGATTTTTTTTCGCCGGTCAACATGTCCGTTAAAGTTGAAATCTTCCTGACAAAATTAGAAAAGTGCCGGTCAAAGGTCTTCTTTGTTATTTATTGAGCTTTAAAACAAATGAATAATGACTCTATATAATAATATATGAATAAAACACGGAGGACGGAGATCTCTTTTTCTCCCCCTCTTCTGACAGCCCAGCAGCTGATCTCAGAGCACGCTCCCCTCTCCTGCAGGGGGGCGTGGTCAGCTGCAGCTCACAGAATCAGCCCCCTGCAAAAACAGGGCTGGAAAGAGCAAATAGAGCGAAATGAGGCATGGCTAAAATGCAGGATCTGTTTGGTATTTTGAAAAAAAAACTATATTTATATACTTTATATAGGTATGGCCCTACAATATATTGTTCAAATATAGCATGATATGTCCCCTTTAAAGTACCAAATGTTACACATTCATTACGCAAAATATCACATACAATATTGTTATACTAGTTTTCCTGATGCATCAGTGTTCATCACTTTAATATTGCAGCTGGTAAAGGTGGTGAATATGTTTTATTATATAATAATTTTTTGAATAAAAATTGAATAAATAATCTTAATCTGAAAAGTACTTAGTAACTAATGCTGTCAGTATATTTAGTGTAGCCTAACGTAAATATATCCCAGTAAGCATAGTGGAGTAATAAGTAAATACTCAAGTCAAAGTACATGTATATAGATGCTATGTAATAGTTTCTCATTCATTAGTGTAATGTGTTAGATAACCCACAAACATGTATGCAGCATCATAATTCCCGCAGACTCACCATGAGGTATTGATTTCACATCCATATCTCCATTATCTCTGTTCCACATGTTTCTGCACACATATACATCCTTATCCATTAGCCCCCCCTCCTCCCTTTAATAGTCTGCATGTACGTATCTTACACACACATTCTGATATTCATCTGACATTTCAGCACTTCCGCCCCCAGCCCAGTGTGACACACAGAGCACTTCCATTACCTTAGGTACAGTCTGCTGACATTATCACACACTCACTCACACACACACACACACACACACACACACACACACACACACACACACACACACACACACACACACACACACACACACACACACACACACACACACACACACACACACACACACACGGTTGCACAGAACATCAATACTCCTGGAGCATTTCTATATACCAAGCAACTTAGTACTCATTATCCAGAATGGACATTTTACTTACATTGTTCTTATTTCTCCAACTTATTTTTTAATTTAATTAAATACAACATTTATATACTCTTTTATTTGCACTGTAACTGCGCTTTTTGGGGGGATTTTGATTTATTTTAGGGTCAAAGCTTCATGACAAAACCTCAATATAAAATGTAAACATGAAAAAGTGTGACATCGATGTAGCGCCTCCTGGATGTTTGAGTCAACAACAAATCCTCATTGACGCCTGTGTGCAGGGTGGTGTAAATCCTGTATGGATGAGGAGGTGTAGGAGGAGTGTGAGTGAGTGAGGGTTAACACATATCCCCCTCCTCTCTACATGCGATCAGGTATCAGAGCCTCACACCTCACCTTAGTGAGGAGCAGATAACCCTGACGTCTCACACTCAGGATTAACACGCCGCTGACTCTCCTCTCGTCGCGGCGCGGTGAATAATGTCTAATTAGGTGTCCCTATCTCCTCCTCTGCGCGCTGTAATTAATGTTTCATGAGGTGTGGGACCCTGTTAATGACTGAAAAGGCAATTAGGGTGCGTCTCCTCTGTTTTCTTTTCCCGTCACTATCCTTCCACATGTTTGTTCTGCAAAGACACGTGATCCATAAAGCATTCTGTATGTCGTTGTGAGGAAAACACCAAGCTTCCAGTATTTTTTCTGATTCATGCACATGCTTCCTGGATGGAAAGACTTCCATCACACCGCAGGGGGTTTGAGGGGGTTGCATGGCGATGGAGGCAGGTGGTTGTCACACAATGTGAGCCTTTGACCTGCAACGCTGGAGGTGCAGCTTCCTCCCCCAATGTCTCTTATCTCTTTTTCATCACAAGCCTCTGAAAGCACCACGGGGCGTCTGCTCTTCCATCTTGACCCCCTATTGCTCATCCTCCTCTTCTTCACTTCCTGCCTCCATGCAAGTGCTTGTTAGTGCTGCCCCCTTTAGTCCACAGCTGACGTATCAATCAACCCCAAATGAGTGTAAATATCCCCTTAAAGAGAGAAGCCCCTTCATTGTCCTCCTGTGTTAATAACATCCTCATACTGAGACCCTCACATGAATTTATGAGCGTCTGACAGAGAAGGGGAGATGAATGAGTGAGGATGTGCAGAGGCTGTAAACAGTGCTTTAGTGCAGCGGTGTCCCAGGTGTTAAGTAAAGCCAAATGAAGTGCAGGCTCCAATAAAAGCAGCTCCTGTATAATCTGTCAGAGAGGCCACCGCCAGCGAAGCAGGATTTTCTCCCTGATTGATATCATTCATATCCCCTCCTCATAGCTCCTGCCGTAAGTACACAGCCCCGCAGTCTTCTTTCCTCCTCCATGATATAAAAGTGGAGGCTAAAGTGCCTTTAATGCATTAAGGTAATGCGGTGTGGGAGTTTTTTTTACAAGAGCGGCGGCGTCTGAAAAGTTTGGATCAATCCTCTGAAGTTGAGTCCAATAAAGTCCCCCCCACTCACTCTGCAGGTGTGCCATTAACTGAACAGTTTACAGCTTTTGAGTGCGTGTCACCGGCGGAGATGGATGACAAAATAATTATCTTTAGGCTGCAGATGCATCAGCCACGCAGCTGTAATTAAGACAGACACAGAGGGTGTGTACTGTACAGATCCTCCAAAGCGTCTTCCACAGGATTCATAGACATTATTCCATCAGAGTTTATTCCACATCCGGTGCCTCAAGGTCTGCACAGATTGCTTCATGGCTGCAGGCTTTTTATAGGGTGAACTTTGCATGTTTGAAAATCCTGTCACAGGCAGCATGGTGTCCTTCATGTGAGATTGCTTTTGAAATTGCATTAAAAAGCTTGTAAATAGCGAGGACTATGGCTTAGGACGGATTTAAAGTTTTCTTTGAACTCAATAAGGTCCCTTTTCCAGTTTCTTTTGAACTATTAGTGGTGCAAATCTACTATTTTCCACCGTTTTTTATGGATTACTTCCTGTCTGATCACAAATTGAGGTTGTGCAGCGGTGATGTGACCTTTCTGAGAGGAAGGAAGCTGCAGAATTATTTTGAGCCTGTCGTGCCCTTATCTGTGTCTGGCCTTGTTTGTTTTAAATGACATGGAAGAAGGATAGAGCAGAGGGGAATAAAGGAGAGAGGGCGTTACAGTGGGGAGCTGATGGATTATATCTTAACAATGTGGTGCTGAATACATAATTTTCCCCAATGCACGGATTGCAAAGATGTTCCTTTCAGTTTAAGAATCTGCAGTTAAAAGATGATGAATTGTTTCAAGATCTCTTATCTGAGGAGAGCAGAGACATCGGATCTACTGTCTTGAATGCACAGTCAAAATGGTGAATACTGTATGAAGAAATATCTTTTTCCTGCAGACAGAGAAAGAAGAGGAAGAATGAGAGGAAGGTAATTGATAAAAAGCCACAATTCATTCTGCCCTTATTGGATGCATTTGTGTGAGCCTTCAGTCCTTGGGAAAGGCAGCTGTAATGAACACAGGGGGATTACAGTCCTGATTGGAGGATGAATTAGTCTCCATGTGCTGTCTGATTACACTCTGCTGCATCTTATAACATCATCTCTAGATTATACAGCTTCACACTGACACCGGTGCTGCAGCTTTAGCAAGTATAAATAATGTTGGAAGAAGATGGTGCGTGTGCAAACCTCAGCAAATCATGACTTACTGTAGTTTATTTGCAATATTTGGCGAGATCTGGGAAAGACATATTGAGAAAAGCAAATGTTTTTGTTCTTAGTTAGTCACGATTTTCTCTCATTTGCCCGTTGTTGTTTTTGTTGAAGGTTGCCTTTGAATCTTTGCAGTGTTTTTATTTTAAAGAGACCCTATTCTGCTCATTTTAAGGTTCATATGAGTACATTGTGCCTACTGGGACATGTTTCCATGCTTTAATGTTCAAAAAGCTCTTTATTTTGCTCATACTGCCTGTGCTGCAGCACCTCTTTTCACCCTCTGTCTGAAACCAGAGCCCAGTCTGCTCTGATTGGTTAGCTGGCCGGCTCTGTTGTGATTGGTCAACCCATTCGAGCTGTCCCTCCCTTTAGCCTATCATGTGTTGGAGGTGTTTCAAGGCCTCTTTAAACTAGAAGGGCACTCGGGAGCACAGACCTCTGTAAAGGCAGTTTCTTAAGTGAAACATCATTTGATATAGCAAGATATTCACACCTGTGTGTCTGGGGACATATTCCTTTTACTTGTTAGCCCTCAGAGGACTGTTCTGCACCTAACAAAGATATTTTGGGCTCAAATTGCGGAAGCGGATTTGTGAGAGACATTTGAGGTGATTTTGCTCCTCAATGAGATAGATGTGCATGTTTTCTCCAGCTCAAAGTGACCAAGCGTACATTTTACCTTCACAATCCTTTATGTATAATACCCTTGATCATTTGTGTCCTGTGATGTGGTTTTTTTGGAGAATATGAATGGTAATTATATTAGTATGTGCTGGATATAACAAATGAAAGAGTCTGGAGGAGATACGACGGTTTAAATTATTTAGTACATGTTTGAGAGCCCTATCCCTCTGATGGGCATGATAATCCTGCTTTTATATTTGCACTTGATACACTGCACAAAAGCAGAGTCTCTGACAGAGAGGTGTAGCAGGGCTCCGGTCATTGTGAGTGTAATTTGTGATGGTTGAAGTGCGGCTGCTTAATGAAGCGCTGTTGTGATGTGCACTAAATAACTTCACCTAGGGGTGCTTTGGGTCCCCGAAGGCGCTCTGTGCAGCAGGAGGGATGCAGATGCTGCTGTGGAGAGCATGCAATTTGCTCAAAGGCATCATAAAATGGAAAATAGTCCAATGTTTGCTGCACAATGACCTCAACGTGCACGCCAAAGTGTCTTCCTAAACCACAGTCATCCAAGTAAAATACCGCATTTTTTGGGATCCATGCGATATGCTTCAAAGTACTTCCAACTTATCAGCAAACGTATTCTGGTTTGTCCAATCACAACGCAAGAAAACTCAAATTAAGGCAATCTCTGTTTCCAAAAGTGGCATTAAAAAGACACTTAATGAAAAAGTCTATTTGATACGCGTTCCCATATGCTATCTATGCATACTGCTCTTGCTTTGTGGCTCTTCACCAGTTTAACTAAAGGACCGCGGGGCCCTCGGGGGCCGATCATTGTGCAGCTCAGCAGCGGCTCCACTTCCTGTCTCCTCCTCCCTGTGGGACCTGCAGCCTGCAGTTTACTCTCCATATCTCTAATTGCCACTGAGGGAGCCTCTGCCTCTCCCTGCGTGTTGCTCGGTACCAGCCCACAGTGGACGCTTCCACCAGTAAATCCAACATTAGGGGATTAATTAGGCAGAAAACAACGGGTCATAAGAGCGCTAACGACAGAACAACAAGGCACTGGTCTTACTCTGTGCACAGCAGACACAGCTACAGCCGAGGGGGGGCTAATTAGCTTCAGAGCTTAGCTGTGTTTCATCTGGGAGAATATTATATGTCCAGGAATATCATTCTTGTTATAAAGCTATATTACAAGATCAGGTTGACGTATACAAAAAACTGTTGTTGCATTTCTTATAATATACTAATAAAGAAGATGACTTAATGACATTTCTTTCATTTAGATTGCTGTAAATACAACAAATTATCTGCTAAATGTAGTCAGAAACAGCTTTTTATTTACACATGTAGCCCATATTAACAGTGTGAAATCTGTCTCTTCAGCTGATTTTACTTCACATGTCCTTGTGTCCCTTATATTTATCTGTATTCAAATGTATTTTAATGTCTGCTGTGCTCTTGTGTTTGTTATGTTTTAATCTGTTTGAGTATTCCTTTTATGCAACATAAACTGTCCTTGGGTGACACCAATTCTCAAGGCGCCTCAAAATACATTTGTATAATTATTTTAGTTAGCTGACACATCTATCCAAAGTGTCTTAGAGTAAGTGCAATCATGCAATTTGCATGTTAATATTGTCACAGTTTATGTTTGATGATGCCATATCTGTCTCCTCATCATCTCGTCGTGGAAGAAACTCTAACCAACAGATTTAGTGAGTTAGATGCTTATTCTCTCTGAGTTTGTCACTGCAACAGCCCTCTTTCACGTGACACATCATCGTTTTTTCTATTGTCTGTATAAATATCATTTATAGCGCAGCTTTAGAGTGGAAAACCACCAGTTTCCATATCCAGATGCAACTGTTGCTTGACAGAAAGCTAACCTGCGTGTTCTCTTCCAGATTCGGTGATGGCTACACGGTGACGGTGCGTGTGGGCGGCTCCCCCCCCGCTCTGAAGCCGGTGGAGGACTTTGTGCAGCATGGGTTCCCAGGCAGCGTGCTGAAGGAGAAGCATCACAACACGCTGCTGTACCAGCTGCCCTACACAGAGGGGGCGCTGGCACACATCTTCAGCCAGTTCACCTGCCACCAGCTGCGCCTGCAGGTTGAGGACTACTCCGTCTCCCAGACAACACTGGACCAGGTCAGAGCCACAGCTTTTAATATACTAAATATTCTATAAAAAGCAGGCTTATCAAAGGCTTTATTATAGGCAGAATATAGAAAATAAATAGTGCAAAAATAAATAGAAAAATAAAAAAATAAATACAAAATAGATACAAAATTAATATTGTAAAATGGTGCCAGAAGAAATTGAAATAAAATAATGCAGAGGTGAACACACCGTCCCTGTGATCAATCCTCCAGAGTATCTCTCTCCTGGGTAAAGGTACAAATCAATCAGCGGAAATCTCTCCATCTCCATTCATCCAGTGTTACTGCGATACAAAGCCAGCAGTATCTATAATATAATCTATACCATCAGAAATGAAGCAATATATTTGCAAAACATGTTATGTTAAGGTGTTTCGCACACACTGTTCTTCCAGTTGTTGTTTTGCATTGTTAGCTTGACAGCATCTGGAAATCGAAAAAGCAACACCGGCTCCATGATGCGAGAAGCATTTCCACTTTGCTCTGGGCATTGTATGTTTCTTTTGTGAAACCGTGATTATTTCCAACGGTTAGTTAAAGGTGCAGAGTGATGATGGCAAAGGTGTTCTGCTCTTTGACAAAAAATGTTGAGCGGAGCATGGGAGTGAAATTGTTTAATCATTTATTTAAGAGCAGAACATCCGTTTTGAAATTCATCCGTTTCGGGTAGGAATGTGCCAAATATTTATTATTTATTATTGTTACTGTCATAATAATAATAATTTCTTATTAATGTATTGCATATTTCTGTGAATATTTGTATTTCTTTTTTTTAATGTTTACTTTTCGATAAAAAAACTTCTGGAGTTATTGAAATGCCTTAAACAATTTATAAAATCTAATTCTACTAATATTGAATACTTATTTGATACAGTGTAGCCTCAGCTTTATCAGACACTATGCACAATTACCAGCTTTAATCAGAATCACTTCACACTTAAACATTTATTTAATTTTTAATTAAGCAGACATATATTTAGCAGTTATTTGCAGCAGATGTCAGTCTCCCCATTTAACTTGTGATTGAAGAGCATCCGGGTCCTGCTCTGTTGTCCTGCTGTTTTTCTGCAAATCTTGGCTCAGTTGAGCAGATCATTAGTGCTTCAATCAATGCATTCAGCATTTGAAGTGCCCTCAGTTAAAGTCCGCTCAGTGCAGGGTCTCAAGATCCCTCTCTGCCCACACGCTGTTAGACTGACCGTCGAGGACTCCTCTGAGTCTCTGCAGCAAACACAGCCCGGCCTCAGCTCTGCGGATCGATAAAGATCTGCACAAAGGTTTTTCTTAAAATAAAACGCTCAGGCAGCCAGCTGTGAGATGAACTGAGGCTGGGTTTTACAGTCCTTGTGTTTCTCTAACGACCCCTAGGAGCAGACGCAATCAGAGCGGAGAGAAAGTGTGTGCGTGTGTGTGTGTGTTTAACCTCTAAGGGTCCTGGCAGGTTATCACCATGCTTGAGAAAAGAGTGCTCTGCATTCGATGTAGGATTTAAATGAAAACGTATGAAGCATTACCTTATCAATTCGAGATGAATGTTTTTCAGCTTTATTTAAGCAGATTGTGTTCTTCATGGGGCAATGAGCCTATCATGAAACGGACAAGAAAGCTACATGCTTTTATTTGGTTTCATTTAGCATGACTTTTGGATGTTACTTTGAAGAAATCAAGACTTAAAAACTCACAGGTGGATATTATAATGCCTCTCCTTAGTTCCTAACTCACACATCATCCCTAGGGCTGTATGATTCAGAAAACTAACACATTTTTATGTTTTGGCTATAACTGCAATTGCAATATGATTCACGCCATTGATCATTTTGGTGGGAGAGAAACTCTTTGGGAAGTTAGCCTTTGCAGACCATTTACATGCACAAAAACCTCTAGAACAGGGATATCAAACTCAATTTCATCGCGGGCCAGCATCAGCATTATGGTTGCACTCAAAGGGCCGGTTGTAACTATATAAATATACATATATAAATATATAATATACATAAAATAATGTATTATATTACATTATTGGATTATTATCGGATAGGGTAATAACTTCATAACTACGTCTGAAAGCAGAAGTCCAGGGCAAATAATTGCAAGTCTCTTCAGTGTCACAAAATGAGATGCATTGTAGGACATGTAGTTTATGGGCAACGTGCTTCTGTAAATCGGCATGTGACCATATAATAAACGTATTATATTCTTTGCAATCTCTTGCCGGCCACATAAAATGAAGTTGCAGGCCGGATTTGGCCCCCGGGCCTTGAGTTTGACACCCCTGCTCTAGAACAAACTGCAGGGAAAGGAAAACAGCATAAATAAGAATAGGACCTCTTTATTAAATATTTCTCAGATACAGTAAGAGTCAGTAAATAACCGATAGTTCCATGTGCAGACTGCCACCTCTCAGCCTGTGATTTATAGCGAGCAGCATTGACCTGTAGGATAGCAGACGACCTGCACTGCGATTAGTATTGATCGACAGCCTGCAGCTCAGCGCTAACACACACAGGAACATGTGACTGTGTGTTAGCGTGGACTATTTTCTACTGTTCTACCACTTAATGTGCACTATAGTCTCTGCTGCACTACTAACGCAGAAAAGCCTTTAGCACATAAGATATCATATCTTAATTATCACTTCCCTGTCTTCGTATATTTAAAAAGTAATGTGACCTTCTTAGAGTTAATGTAACTCCTGTCTGTTACTGTTAAACAATTTAAATATTGCAGGAGCTCTGACACACTGTGACAACAGTAAAGGTGACTTACAGTCCAATTAACTCGTATTATAGTGAAATTAGCCCTAATATAGACGCCTAAATGATAGATTTAATAAAACAAATAACCATTATAGATAAAAAGTGATTTGTAATTATGCTTCAATTATGCATACACTCTTTTTATGACATTTTACTGACGTTTTATCTTGGAATGAACCAAGGATGAAAGTCTGCTTTTGTTCAATTTGAAATGTGACAGAAGTCAGATTTTTTAAACGAGGGATTTCAAAGTAAAAACCTTGTCAAAGTCGAGACAGCAGAATAATTACTGCCACCATTGGAGCAAAATTCTCTTCAAAATTACCCAATAAAAACGAGACGTGTAGAAATGATCAGCTGAAATGATATTCTATGTTATTTGAAAGGACCATAATATTAAGGAAAGGATATTTTATTTCAGCAGAAAAGCCGTAAACCTCCTCTTTTGTTCAGAAATGTCGTCTTTATTAGTAGCATTAAATTCTAAAGCTAGTTTAAGTGTGTTATTGAAACAGAAGATCTTTACTCTCCATTTTCTCACATGTTGTTACTCTCTATCCCATTTCATTTAATAGGGCGTGTATCTTTGAAAAGGATTGAATTCACAGTGAGCGACGTCTGATTGAATTGGTCTTATTGTTTATACAATCTCACGTATCCTTTTACATCCCGAAGCAATGCTCTTATTCTTTTATATGATGCTGCTTCCTGTGGAGAGTAAAAACTCTTCATCACGCAGACGCCTTGCTGTTTAATTTAGAAGCTTCTTCATCTTCTCCTCTTCTCCTTCAGGTGTTTGTGAACTTTGCGAGGCACCAGCATGTGGAGGACGACGCTCGGACCTTCGACAACGCCGTGGACACTTCAGACGAGCTGCCGCTGCAGGCTGTGAAAACTCAAGAGGAACACCTGAAACAAGTCTGAACACATTTCAATTTACTCTGGCAGAGGGATGACGTTTCTGCACAGATATATTCAAAAATGACACATTTAAATGTTTGTCTTCCATCGCCATTTGTACCCAATCATCTCTTACTTAACCAATCTTAATCTAGCCTTATCGTGAGTAATCAAACCCTTCATCCTTGTTTCATTCAAGTGAAAGAATACTCTTTTAGCAGTTTTAAATATTTGTTTTATATTTGGTCAGTGGAAAGAGAAACTGCAGACAAAGAAAGGATAAAATGTATGTGTTTATTTCCAATTTAAAACAAGTAAGGATATTGAAATGAGTCTTAAATAGGAGAACATTTCAAAAAGAGTTGGTGAATGCACTGTTATCAAGAGAAAATACCATTTAGAAAACTAGTAAGCCTTAAGGACAACATTATTTCAACGTGTCTGCATCAGGAAAAATCTTCTTCCTAAGGTCACTGCACTGATTAAAGAGTAATCAAACACTCTTACTGCACTTTTACAGGTTTTCTAATCAACTTTAAAGACTTAATTCCGGAAGAAAATGACTTAATTTTAAGGATGCTTGTCTGGGTTTTCCCTTTCCTGTAGTGTGTTGTACTAATTTGGAGCACTTGCGCTTCTATAGGCTAGCACTCCAACACATTGACATCTCTAAGCGGTTGACCAATCA
The DNA here is from genome assembly GCF_902827165.1 of Trematomus bernacchii. Taxonomy (NCBI): domain Eukaryota; kingdom Metazoa; phylum Chordata; class Actinopteri; order Perciformes; family Nototheniidae; genus Trematomus; species Trematomus bernacchii. The sequence continues at coordinate 4,643,413 of NW_022987685.1, forward strand.
GAGCAGACCTGGTGAACATGTCACAGTAGAAGCACAAAATACTAACATGAGCATGATAGGGCATCTTTTAGGAGATGTTTGGTATATATAAGGTTTAGTTTGCAGTATATTGGAGTAATAATCCTCTAAAAGCTTCACACACTGCACAGGATGCCTCGGGATCAAACTTTATTTGAAATGATATTTGAAATTAGTTTACATTTGCTGCTGGTTCTAATGATGCACCACAGTTAGTTGCTACCTCATATTTCCCACTCTTATATGTCTGCAGAATATCTAATGAATGTATCCAACAGATTCATATTTAATGACATCTTTAAGGCATTTTCTTGTGAAATGTATTTTATTTATCGCTTCTTCTTCTTTGCAGAATCTAAATAACATATGACCAGAAGAGAACTGTCATAATATTACATAATTAAATAAATATATACATATTTATTCACAACGTGCCTTCAAACACCAGCATGCCTTAGATGTGTAAACAACATCATAATATGCAACTATATAGAACATTTAATTGTGATTTTTGATCTTTATTTTAATTTCCTTATTGTGTTCACCATTTAGAAAGTGCAGTTTACAGTGATAGTCTGCAAAAATACCACTGACAACAAACATGTCACTTCTGCATATCTCAGGAATGTGTTTATGTGCAATTTGCCTCAGGAAAATCTACATGTAGTTATTTATAATAAATCATACTTGTGTGTACTGTACAATATTTACAGATTGTCTCAAAGATTAAAAATCACAAAAAAAACGTTTTCTTTTGCAGCTTTATTGACTTTGGGAGGTGAATACTTCCTCTCATCTGCATGCTAGCTCCTGACATTAGCATCATGCTATCATTCTAGCTCCTCACGTTAGCATCATGCTATCATGCAGAAAATAATTAGTCCTGCTCAATGCCAAAACGATTAAACTTGTTGCTACATTGTAATGTGATGCACTCTCTGTCGTCTTCCTGCATTCAGTGGCCGTTTCTCAATCGCGAGGATGCTGGCTTGGTAGTCGCGTACTTCCAAGTCACTTCCTTCAGAAACGAAGCAAGTATGCTTCCAAGCCACGGCTTCGGAAAACGAAGAAGAATGGAACAGGCTAACAAGTGTGCCAGGTGTGCGTCATATGAGAGGCCCCGCCTTACATTTTCCGCCACTGATTTGGGGAAATTGGTCCGTGCGCAAAGCATTGTGGGGATTTTAAGGACGCAAAGTCTACCCATGTGCAGCCTCGAAATTTCCCCCAAACCAAGGACGCGGCCTCGGTGGAATTCCAAGTATGCTGGACATTGGAACGGTCCTGCTGCGCCACTTGATGACGTAGCATCCTTGAAATATTGGCTTGGAAGCCAATATCCTCGCGATTGAGAAACGGCCATTGTGTCTGTCTTCCTGCTCACTTCTTCTTCATGTGTTTGACATTTGTTGAGTATGTCCACAGGGGGCCAGAAGACAGAAGACAGACGGCAGTGCAGAGAGAGTAAGACTTTTTTATTTCACATTTCAAAACTTTTATTCCTTTCTTTATTTTCCTTGTCTTCTGCAGTGCATTCATTTGAATGTATTGTCTTTTTTCCAAATGAAATACAAAGCGTGTTTGCCTTAAGGTTGGACCACATGTTTCCTAAATTATAATTTCATTTCCAATAACAATTTCCGGTTTTCTTCCTACTCAACTGATCTATTTTGAGTGTCTGCTCTAATTATCACTCTGAATAATAGATATGGATGAAGATGATTAACTGATCATTCAGACATATCTGAGGAAGATGCACGACGAGTGGCAGACATTTTCAATTATTTCTGTAAGTATGTTTTCGTTGTTCTTCAATCTAAATCGAAAAAATATTGTGTGATATTATTTATGTAATACGAATACATCCTATTAGAAAAAAGAAGTAATGTGACAGCCTTATTGTTTAAAAAAACAACTAATAACAGAACTGGGAAATGAGGTCAATATTCAGAGAGAAATGTATTAAAGTGGTACATTTACAAGAAAAAACTCAAAAGTAATTTATGGTTATTAAGTTTCAAAATAATTATAATTTGAAAATTAAATAATATACAAAAATGTAAAAATATGAATATAGAGCCTTAGATTTAAAATACAAAAATAATGATTCATGAATAAAACTAAAACTCTCTTCACAAGTTTCCGCCACTGCTGCAGCATGTTGAAGGTCGTACTTCTTGTGAGTCCTTGCATTTTTCCCATGATGCAGTGCAGTAAAGCGATGGTGAACAGATGTATCTTTCTCTTTTGGCCGACTGTGCTTATCTGAGGGTGCAGGGTGCTGATACTGTGAGTCTCCAAACTACGGCCCTTCAGATTTAAACAGCGCCCTCTTCTCTGTACTCCACCCACGCTAAGGTCAAACCATCCCGATTGAAGGGAGGGGGGGGGAATATTTTCTGCCACCAAAGAAGGGGAGACCAAGGTGGCCCTTCAACATGGCCCTGAACGCCCCGTCAAAATAAAAGCGTGTGTGAATCATCCGGACGCTGAGCTGATCAGTATGCAGCTGCAGGCGGAGGTGTGTGTAGCATTAATGGCTTCTTTCTTCTGTTTAACCCCTAACCCTGCACTGCATAGCAAATCAACTGCAATTAAACTTTCACCACGTTTACATGCACTAAATCCAACTTTATTCTGAAAAACACAATGTTTCACCAAGCTGTTTAAGATGAAGACTAGTATAACCCTATTATTTCTGTTTACATGCACCGTGTAAACTCTGATTAACTTAAAAATCCCCCGATGAGATACGTCTCGCCCTTCAAATAACTTTCATCCTATCAGCTGCGGCCATATTACTCAAAGTGAACCCTCTTTGCCATTGTTTAAAACGTTTTGAAAACTTAAAAAGGAGAAGAAGAAGGACTATTACGAGATGAAGAAGAATGAATGACGCAGTGATGTGATCAGGTTTGTCCTCCAGGTGTCTGCCGATGATTCATTATGCTCTGATGTAATTGTGAGGAGGAGTAATAATCAACACTACAAAGATAATTTGCATAATCTACGCAAGTCCTACGGAGACATGATGTAACGTCTTCGGCAGAGGAATAACTCAGCGCTGATTGCTAAGGTGACTTAAAGGAAGCTAGATAACTCAAACACAGACCATACTCTATCAAAGACTATTCTGACGCCTTGATAAAGATTCAAATGTCACATCCTTCTGAGAGAAATAACCCAATAGAAGCACTGCCATAAAAGAGGCTTTGCATTATTCTTTATGGAAGCTACTATCTTAAATTAAAAGAAGGAAGGAAGAAGAAAGAAGAAAGATCCCCCTTTACTCAAACCAGGAGACAAGATGGAGATTTCAGTGTGATGCAAAATGTCAACAAAGGCAATTCACTGGAGGAGGAGAAGCGTGTTTACACAGGACGACAAAAGCAGAAGTGATATTTCTTTACAGCAAAACACACACTGGGAAACTAAAAGTCCATGCAGCGTTTAGTTTTCTCTCTCTGGAACCTGATTTCCATTGCAGGAAAACAACATATTGAAGTTAACAAGTTAATATTCAAATCAAATCCCTACTGGTGTTCATTTTAACACGAGCATCCTGTTTCATGTTGAACAGGGGGAAGTCTAGAAACATTTTTATGGAGGTAAAGAAGTGAATAAAAAGTTTTATACGTAAATAAAAACATCAAAGACTTAAATGAAGTTCAAAGCAAAGAATAAATAATCTCAGAACAATAGTTGTGTTTTTAAACTAGCACAACAAAGATTTTAAAAGAGCGATTTTTCACTTTCAAATCCCCAAATGTCCTCTTCTTACTTTTAAGCTTCAGGCATGACTTTGTTTCAGCCACAGGCAATGTGAATATCTGCATGTGTGTTGAAAATTATAAAATGTGAGTTATTATTGCATCCTGCACAGATCTCCTACTTATGTTTATCTAAGTATTAAAGTGCACCTATCATGCTATTTTTGGGCATATATTATGGGTCTTAGATATATACAAATATATCAAAACATATGTCTATGATGTGTTTCTCTCAAAATACAAACAGATCATGCATTTTAGACATCCCTCATATCCCTCTATTCCAGCCCTGTTAGAGAAACGCGGATTTTGGGTCCTTAGCTTAAAAAAATAAAAAGAGGAGGCGGAGCTAATGCCTGATCAGAATTCTACCGGAGATACAGTTCAATTCTGCTGTGATAAAACGCCATCCTGTTCTAAACCACATCAAGGATTATTTCTGAAACAGTATGGAGCTCAAATAATTTTTCTCTTGCGGGTTTACCACAAGGTGAGTTCCTTTTTTTATTTCCTGCTTTTTAAACACATGTGCTCTCTCCAGTAGGTACAGGTTAGTTCTGAGTGTTAGCGAGGCTTGCTAATGTAAACAAATACCATATTACGTCCAAAACACGTCAGGCATTGTTTCTGATAGCAACTCTCTGTGGGTCCACCATCCGAAATTACGTAATATCGGCAGCAAATCTGTATCCGCTCGTTGAACCCCCGTTTTTAAAGGGTTTTATTTTCTGACGCTGCGTGAGTTCCCCGACACACCAGGGACACATATTTATGTATAAAAGACATAAAAAAGTGCATTTTGCATGGTAGGTCCCTTTTAAGACTTTTCTCGATCTTACTAATAGACATAGTTCAGTTTCAGAGAATGCCATGGCAACATCCCCCTCTTTGCACTAACAGGAAGTGATTAAACTATGTGCTGTCTTCTTTGTGAAGTGATTCAAAGCAGACTTTAGCACTCAGTATCACAGCGTTCATCAGCAAATCCTCTACTTTAATTACCTGTTGTATGGTATCCATAGCAACAAGTGTCTTTGGGTCAGATGCACCTGCAGAGCTAGTCTTAACATTTGTCTTAGTGTGTGTGCATGTGTGTGTGAAAGGCCAGGCGTATGGATCAGCGGGGTTTACCAGCTTCAGGCAGAGAGCACGTTTCCGTGTGGTCGTTCTGAATCCAGACGTACGCAGACTTTAGATTATATATGGAAGCCTAAGAGGGACAAACCTCACCCTGATGAAGGTAAAGAGTTATACACGTTTTAAGGTTCCCTCTGTGGTGATTGCATTTAAAGATAAATACAGGCTTTAATAGTAAACCTGTCATCAATTGGATGAATGAATCCCACAAATTCTGATTGTGATTTTGATTATAGGGCTTAACAGAAAGTAATTTTTTTACATTAAATCTTCTTTTTAGGTATGCAAATTAAGATTTAAATGTCCATTGTCCTAATTTATGAAGATTTAAAAAAATATTTTTAGATATTGTGGTTTTATAACCGTGATGTTTTGGACTAATATAGTTGTTTGTGTGCAGTAAGCAGGAAAACAGATCTGTTTTTCTGAGCAAAATAAAAAAGGAAAATGATTTTGAGGCTCAAAAGAAAAAATGAATTTAAGCAGAATATTTGGCTTGACAAAAAGCTGTTTTGGAAATGATTACATTTATCTTTTTCCAATTATTTTAATGAATGAAGCTTCAAATTCTTCCCGATTGCTGTTCACAGAGGGAGTTGAAGACCTTTTTCCAAAGACATGACCTCCGTTACCTGATGTCTTTCTGATCGCATCGAGAGAAATCTTACTTAGAGACTCCGAATAGTTTCAAAGAGCTCTTTCTCACTAGATGCATTTTGGCAAAGGCCTGCCCTCACCCTGCGAGTCAGCAAGTCTTCTCTGCAACCTTGAGTCATTTCTCTGCACCCTGGAGTTGTCTCTCTGCATCTGAAGTCAGGAAACAAGAGAGGAAGAGCTTCAAATCTGCAGCATAACTTCAGATTAAGACAGAGGGACGAGTGTTTATGTAAGCTCAAATGTTAGCGTCGTCTCTCTGAAGCCTCGAGCCGTCTTTCTGCTGCCTAGCATCGTCTGATGAATGCTATCGTCTTCTTGAATAAAATGGTGTGGATACAAAAGAAATCTCAAATTTGTGTGGAAAGAAGCAGGGAGTTGTTCCTTTTTGTGCAACAGAAATACTTTCTTCTGCACAGAAATAGAATAAATCAGCTGAAATGTAATTAGCTACAAATTGCTTTCCACCAGTAATTGATTGCCTCTCAGTCAGGTCCTCGGTTATCAAGTGAAAACACATTTTTAAAGTCATTCTCGGTGTGTTACAACCTGTGCATGTTCTTATCTTAACCCCGCTGTTAGACAGTTAATCAAACCACTTATCACATGGATGTGCACAATGGCTCTGGATGTGTTTGCTCTCGGCCTGCAGCTGCGTGTTTGTGTTCCCCGCAGCTTTGATTAGCCGGCTGCAGCCCACTTGGCGTCCCTCATCACTGGAAACACACTGAGAGGAGGAGGAGGAGGAGCAGGAGTCTCAGAGGAGGAATGTCTTCATACTGGGGGCTAGAAATAAACTCATGGGGGCATCAATAGGTGCAAGTCAACGCCAATGGCAACCTGACTTCTCCTGAAGCGCTTCAATCCATGTCCACTGACTCTAAATAGCTCGGTGGAAATGTTCATTTTTTGCACAGATGTTTTGCCTTTCTAATTGCAATGTGAAGGCATTACTCTATGGAAAAGAGCATCCAAATCAGGGTCATTGGAGGATAAGCATAGATGAAAAATAGGACAAAAGCCTTTTGAGAGCAGGAAGTCAGTTTGCATTTAACGTGATTGTAGAAGAAAATGCAAAATCATTCATAAGGGATTTATCGTTCAGGACTTTTCCTCTATTGAGTTTAGCAGTAAGTTGTATTTCTGCAGTTGTCCCTGAAGGCAGCATCTCCCTGGTTCAATGGGATTTCTCTATTCGATGTTGGATGTATGAGACTTATACGTTTTTATCAGCAGGATCATCTCGACACATTAACACCATAATTATGAAGTACAAATCTAATGTTAGGCTTTAAAGGAACTACAGCACGATCACATGACCCCACCGCTAAGGTAAAGTCGGCTAATATTGGGCGTGATGACGTTAAGTAGTCTCATTTAGACCCAACCTTTATAAAATTCCCCAGTTGGATATTTACTGACGTGTTTTATGTCCTTAGACAACATTTTAACATCTCTTCAACCTTATTTCAGGATAACAACCAAAGAAGCATTCAGAAAACCATTGACCTCCAGGCCAGGGGGCAGGAGGTGAGTCATGTCAGAGTTTAAGACTCATAATGCTGAGTCATGTCAGGGTTTTAGGACTCATTCCTGCACCACTCTAAAATAAGAAAAATATAGACGGACAGAAACTTAAAGCATGGTACTATTAGGCTCTTGGTGCTCCAAAAACATGGTTGAAATGCTTTTGAACGCATCCTGCTGCTCACTTGTCCCTGTAAACTCTGTAGACTGTCTTAGAGGCAATTAGCCTAGCTTAGCATCGACCGTCAGCACAGTTGTTTCCCAGAGTCCTGTTATCACTAAGCATAAAACGTGTTAATTACTTTCTAGGATTGTGAGTGAAAGATTTCCCGGAAAAAAAAGTTTTAGCGCAGTTAAAGTTGTAATTGCAGACAAGGGGTCTGTTGTTGACCAGTCTTCAGATCAATATCAGTTTTAATCTTCTCTCTGATGCTGGAGGTTAACTCTGATCGACTTTCCTTCAGCGCGCTTATTTTCTGATGGCGGGACCCTTATAAAGGCTTTCAGACACAGATGATTGTCACATATTAATATTTAAAGGTTCACTCTGAGTTTCACCTTCATCATCGCGCTGCTCATCCTCCTCCTCATGTTGGACATCTGGAGGATTTCTCTAGCAGATGCACTACCCTGTCCCCCAGCTCTGAGCCATATTTCCTCTGTCAGCGTACACAGCGAGAGTGCAGGGGGGGGTGACCACGAGCCTGGCCTCCCCTCCACTGCAATCTGCTTTCACACACACACACACAAACAGAGCGGCGTCCATATGGCGTAATGAGGGTCATTAATGTGTCCGTGGGCTGTGTGATTGACAGGTGGCAGGGGGGCTGAGTGGCAGGTGCGTCCACACTGAGGGAGGAGAGGTTAGTTTAGAGTGACGTGACTCTTTGCAGGTGTTTTTGTAAAAGTGTGTTACGTCCCCACTAGGGATGAGGAAATGCAACACACACCAGTATGGAATTGGTATAATTACAAGCGTTTATTTATAATTATAATTGTGTTATCAAAATAATAGGACAGGCAGCCTGGCACAAACAACGGCCAAAAAGGGCGCAGAATAAATAAAGTACCAACAAAAGGAGCTTTGCTGCTGCGTGGGGTCTGCGAGACAGCGATTTGTGACTTTGCAGACCGTTTACATGCATAAAAACCTCCATAACACACAAGGGGACGGGTAATAACCGGAAAAGCATGACATGGGACCTTTAACTTCCTGTCTGTTAACTTTATTCTGCGTTTCCCTTTAGTGTTTACTTCCTAGGTTCATCCCATTTGCTTATTTGGTACTTTCCCTCACCCCAACTCTTCCTCACGTCTTAGCTCCTCCCCCGTAAGACGCGAGCGAGAGTCATGAGGAAGAGACGCGAGGACAGAGGAGTCTTCAGGTATGAGTTGGGATATCCTTGCTCTTTTTAATGTAGTTTTCAATGTATTATTTTCGGTCCTGTATTTGTTTTTAATACATTTACATTTAAAGTGGATCTATCATGCTATATTTAAATGATATATTGTAGGGCCATACCTATATAAGGTATATTTATACGTTTCTGTTTTCAAAATACCAAACAGATCATGCATTTTAGCCATGCCTCATTTCGCTCTATGTGCTGTTTGCTGTCTACGGGTCTGATTCTGCTGACTACGCCCCCCTGCAGGAGAGGGGAGACGTGCTCTGATCAGCTGCTGGGCTGTCAGAAGAGGGGGAGAAAAAGAGATCTCAGTCCTCCGTGTTTTATTATATAGAGTCGTTATTAATTTGTTTTAAAGCTCAATAAATAACAAAGAAGACCTTTGACCGGCACTTTTCTAATTTTGTCCGGAAGATTTAAACTTTAACGGACATCTTGACCGGCGAAACAAACTGAAACTGAAACTCTGCCGCACGGTCCCCTCGTTCCTTGGAAGAGGCGGAGAGGTGGGTGTTTGTCATCTGCTGGTGGACTAACCGGAGAGAATTACAGTGCTTGCCTCGACGGGGAGGGATTGCATTGAATTAAAGCAGCAGAAGCAAACGCTTGCCTCGGGGAGGGAGAAAAAAAGCCACAGCGGAGAATAAACAGAAGGGTAACCATGGTAACTATGGGCGGGAAGTCTTCTTCGCTGCTTTTGTGGCAGACTACAGCGCCACTTACAGGCCTGGCATATGTACTACAGCGTCTCCAGCGCTTTCGAGCGGCAATGGCCGGCCGTGGCCCAACCCCACATTCCCCTGATAGGTGGAGAGTTGGCCCAATAGCCGTAGCGCCACCGTCCTGACGTCAGGACAGTGTTCAAATCTGGATCAGTTTTTATCAGATCCGTTGCAGCCCCTTTTTTAGAGATTTGGGTATGGAGGAAAATAGAGAGGGTTGTGTTTTCTGACACTTGATGAGTTCCCTGGAACACCGGGGACACATATTCATGTATAAAAGACGTACAAAAGTGCATTTTGCATGATAGGTCCCCTTTAAGTTATAATAATCATAATAATAATTAGTTGATTCCAGTGGCGAGCCGTCAGGGCCCTCTAGGCCCTCTGTGAGGGCCTAAGATATTCCAAAAAATAATATTTAAAAACATTTTTTAAATATATATTTTTTTTAAATATATATTTTTTTAATATTATTTTTGTTATATTTTTCATTAGTTTTACCGAAAAAAAACTTGATTTAATTGTATTTAAAATAACATTTCCAAAGAAATAAATCCTTCGAATCTGCCTGTTCAGTCTCTGTTTGAATGTGTTACATGAAAGAAGCTCGTCTGGCCCTCTCTGCTATTCACAGAGGGCCAGCTATAGTAACTGAACGAGAGAGTAATGTCAAATGACAGTACAATTGACCAATCATATCTTCCCTCTAAATGGGTGGGTTTTATTATCGCGGACTTTATGACAAGTTCCGCCCGCTGTAAAACTGTTCTTGTTTCCATAGCAACAACAACTTCCTGTCAACAGCGTAAACTCGCCTTCTAAATAAAAGCATGCCAAATTACACTTAAGACATACAACTGTAACGAAAGTAACAAACACAATGCAATAACCTTTTCAATGTCAAAGAACACAAATTGGGTTCACAGGTGTTGTTTTGTGTGGTAGAGGGTCGCTGTCATTGATGCGTTTTGCACCCTGGGCCGTTGTTTTGATATTCCGCTGAAGTATACGCTGTGACGTAATAACTATTTTTTTTTCTTTTTTTCAAGGGAAGGGGTGGGGGTCAGAGGGCCTAGGTATAAAGCTCACGGCTCGCCACTGGTTGATTCATTTCATTATGTTATTTGAGCTCATTTCAGATGAACTTTTGTATTGGATGTTGTAATTTAATTTCTGCTTCAGAAGAGAGACACAAATCACTAAAATATTTGTTAGGTATGTTACCAGTATTTATATATATCCTAAATGTTTGACATTCTGTGGGTTTTATCCACACATGCGACAAAAAACAAGAATAAGAACTGTAAGTTATTATTTTATAATCAAACCATCATTAATGAATTTGTAAGTGTATTTCACACACTTTAATGTTTTTATAGAGTATGATCTCATTATCCGTTGAACAGATTTATGCATTCTACTCGTATTGAAACGCTCTGATCTTCCTTTAAGAGTAAGAACAGCTGCAGTAAGCAGACGGCTGTGCAGCTGGGGGCGGAGCTATGATGTGCAAGTAGCGATAACACTTCTGCGTAGTCTACACTCGTGTCTCCTCCGTCTCGTCTCCTCTTGAAGCCTCCTTCCTCCTCCCTCCTCGACTCCTCCATGTGCTTTTAAGCGATTGGGATGTCCTACAACATGGTGTGTCTCGATCGATTTCCGGGTCAAGTCATGGAGGAGAGAGGAGTCCAGGAGGGACATCTGGATGAACCTCCTGTTTGTCTTCATCTGCTGTTCTCTTTAGGGTTCACTTTCTGTCTATCTTCTTCTGCTCCAGCCTCAAGTCAACTCTCTGCAGCCTTGATAGGTGCAGTTTATGCAAAATCATTTAGATCAAACTCAAAGCCAAAGAAAACAGCGTTAAAGTTTATTTTACCCATCACTATTCAAATTGTAATTTATTTATTTCTGAATAGAAAGTTTCTTTCTTTCTTTTTTTCCGACAAAAGAGCCAAACCAATTCCTCAAATGTCTTTGTCCTCTCAGTGAAAGGTTTAACATTGAGTTGTGGGAGCTGTCTCTAGTACTTGATCAACATTTTACTACCTGTAGAACATTTCCCCATTTTAACCTCCAATATTAAAAACTCACTTCTTATAGTTATTCAAGCTTTCAGTAATAACTTCTGTTGAACAGTTAGCCTCGCTTTTTATTCGAAGTGAAATCAATTTGTCCGCATCTTTTCGTAGCAGAAAATGTTTACAGGCGCAGGTAAAAAGATCGAGCTGGGTACATAGAGGTGATTACAGAAAGACAAATGTATCGCAGAAAATTGGAAAGCTCATAAAGAATAAACAGCAGGTGAATCAATAAGAACAAATATTTTCCTGCATTTGGATTATGATTATAGGACCATTTCTATAGCGGCCACTTTTCTCAGTTTTATAATGTTTTTACGTTTTTTTATTACTGCAGGAGGTAAGCTTTAATAGCACTTACTCCTTCTTTAAAATGTTTGTTATAAGACATGCAGGTTTTTCAGTTTCCTATTAAATTATTGTAGTAAAAATAACTAGGCAATAACAAGTTTAGTCCAATTAGTTTAATCCATGGAATTGACCTTGTTAAAAAATCCCCCCCTTGAAATAATGTGTGTGTATATATACAATTATTTTTATATTTTTTATTTAAATATATCCAAATATCATGGGAGTGGTGTTGATATGTGGCGATGATTTTATTATTTTTCTATTCTTATACGTTGGGGAAAAAAACACTTTCAAGGTTGTTGTTTTTTTTGTTTTCTTTACATTTATGTAAAAAAACTAAGATTTAGATTTGGCTGGTAAATTAATTTATATTGTAAAATGTAAATCCATTTGTATGTAAATATATTGTTGTTATTATTTATTTCTATATGTTTTATATCCAAATATGAGTGAACATAAATGTCGAAAGTGTGCAAAAAATAACACGTATGTCGAAAATATCAGAAAAAATAAGACATAGTACATAATAAAGAGGGGGGAAAAAGAAGGAAATAATAGTTTTATTTGTTTCACATTAGCAATTTTATTTATTACATTTTTTTGAAAGAACTCAATTAAATAAGTATTATGAACCTAAAGTTGTCTCAACTCAATAAAAATAACTATTATCAACTTAATAAAAAAGAGTTGGTTCAATATTTGTTTTTTTATAAAAGTAATACAAAATAAATAAATAATTGTCTTAATTTGTATAATATTTACCAACAACTCAATAAAACAACTATTATAACATATAATAAAATAGTTAGTTCTGCTTCATTGAATAACTTTTGACAACACTGATTAACAAAACATTAAAATGTATGACTCACACACTCAAAAAAATGATTCAAGCCCTTTTTAGACATTTTACTTAAACTCTATTTGAAAGATTTGAGTTGGACTAACTCATTTACATTATACTGCATGGATGCCATTAGTTTGAGTTTGTGCCACATATATTTATTGGATGGAAAACCTGCCAACAATAAAATTGAGTTAATCCAATGAGTTATTTCTTTGAGTGCAGGAGTGCGTTTTTTTTTCTAAAGCTATGCTTTCTGCCCTCTTGCTTCTATTAATTGAGTTTTCTGGTACCTTGTCTGCATTAATTGTCTGTATTAATATTGAATTATAAGAATACATTATAATACGAGTAATTATCAAAAAGCAAAATCAGATCAGAAAATGTGTTTACACAAGTTAAAGTAACTTTTTCCCTTCAGCCTGTTGCACCAGGCTCCTGCTCATGGTTACCGTTATCTCACTCTGATTGGTTCCCCCTGGTTTCAGCCGTTTAGCAGATTAAACACTGAGCAGGAGAGGAGTTTGGAAAGCAGACCCTCTCCCCCGCGAAGTGAACCTGCTGCCCGACGTCTTTTGTTATTCTGGGCTCATCAGACGGCCTGTGGGGGAATTAACTGATCGGGCTGGTTGCTGTAGAAACATCACATATTATAAGTCCGGACTGCGGCTACTCTTCACAGGAAACAGCAGTGTGCAAACACACAAGTAATGCCAGGTTTTATTTTCTCTGCAATCACTTCCTGCTGCCGGATGCTTCTCTACTTTCCTCTACAGTAAGTTATGACGTTATGAAGAGAATTGGACAAGAAATGAAATGTTTCTGCAGAAATGCTGTGTCATATTGATCGGATGTCGTGTTGCTGGCCCCTGGTGGCTCAGGCTCACAGTGTGCTCAGAATATATCAGAGTGATTTCACCTGTCCGGTTGAGGGAGTGTAAACCTTTATTCAATGCATAAAAGGTTTATGTGGATCTCTGTAATGGAGTTTATATTGCTGATGATAGAGCTGTACCTACTGCCAACAAAGCAAAACAAAAGTACTTCCCATTAGGACAAATTGTTCTTCTTTTAAATTAGAGTGATTGAAAACAAATGGATCTTCAAGACATTCTTTACACAAATCTAGTTCCTGTAAGATCAACCTGCAAGAAGGGGAGATTAAAAGTGATTCAATTATGACATTCATTTATACATTTGAAGGCTCTGCTGTTTATTTATGAGTCGGAGCACGTCTTTGTTTCAGGAGATGGACGTCAGGCTGCAGACTCTCCCTCTTCATCCTGAGAGGAGGCAGTGTTGTCATGCAGAGCTCAGCCATCAATGCCCTCTGAAAAGTGTGTGCATCCCCCTCTTCCACTACAACCTCTCAATATAAAGTGCACTGCTGATTCTTTTTGCACAATGTAAACAAACACCGTCTCTCTGATACGGTGGCCAACAGGTGCAAACACAATGTCCAAAAATACTTCCCTTACCTTAGGAGAATTGGCTGCAGCTTCAGAAAGGATGCAAATATAAAAACACAAATGTGCCAAATAATATCTTCACCTAATTGACAACACATTCGCTGCGTTTACTAAAAGTGCTGCAAACAACGAAACGATGAAATAACTCAAAGCTGCAAGAAGTTCTAAACATGGTAACCAGGAGACACTATAAAAGTGACGCACACAGCTGGGATCGTAGCGCTTGTTGACGTTCTGGGCTTTTAGTAAACGCTGCACATGTTTCATCAGGTTGGTGAATGTTTTCTAAATGCAGCACATGTAATGTCAAGCTACTGAAGATGTTTCTTCATTTTTGTGTGTTTTTGCACATTTTTTAACTGCAGCGTGTTTCTTTTAATGAAAATGTTTTGGGTTGCATTTGCACCTGTTGGCCACCGTACACTTCTCCTCTTTCTGTGCAGGCAGAGTAAACCAGAGTTTGTCGGAAACAGAAAGTTGGAGTCACCTTCTGCTGTTGGAACCGTGACATGGAGGGCCACAGAGAGGGCAGTGAGGCTCAGCGGGGCCCCTGCGAACTTGGCCCCGGGACAGATGGCAGGTGCGGACCCTTAGACCTGTTAATGAGCAGGTCGTGCCAAGCGGTGTAGGACACGGGGACAAAGGTCAAACTACTGAGCTGGACATCAGGGGGACGCCACGTCCGTCTGCTTATCATGCTAACATGCTAACATGCAGAAACTAAAAGTCTACACAAGATCTTTACGTAATATTAAAAGGGTGGGAAATGTAGATTTTCAGCTCATTTAAAGCGTACTTAATGAAGCATCTACAATAAATGTTCCGTCCTCAAAAAAAAGTTTATGGGTTAAATGATGAGCGAAATGATAGCAGAGTTTGTGGTGTGATGGGCCGTATAAAACGATCTGAAGAAGGAATTATGCAGAAGCAGGTGATGTTTAATGACACTCACTAAGAATACATCGAGAACTTCAACATGCAGACCCTTTCTTTTCATTGTAGTTGCTGCAGGAAGGCATCTCTTTATTCACAGTTTGGACGGGAGGATCACATTGACAAATACTCTGCAATAAACATTTACCATGTGAGTACTGGTGAGTTAGTATAGCACATGTTTTCTTTGAGAAAAGCTAAGAATAAAACTAGAGAATGTTAGGAGTTTGAGAAAAAGAGTCAAATCCAGACCACATAACTTGAACTTCCCATTATTTGGATATAAAGTGGATTTGGGGATTTGGCCTCATGTCTGTGTGAGAAACAGGAAAGTGTGTAAACTGCAGAGGGAGTAACATGTTCACACCTTCGATTAGTCTGGCTGAAACTTTGATTGGCTCCATGGAGGCGTTGAAACACATCCAGAGTGATGTATCATGTTTTAATAACCTTATATTTGACCCTTGTATTCTTCCAATATCTGCAATGTACACTCAAAAAACTAAAACGATGATGTACTCAATTTAATTGGTGAAACATTTTTACACTTAAAAATATTGAGTCAATCTTAAAGCTGTGAAATCATTTAAATTTACCTTATGAATTGAGTAAATGTAAGTAAAAAAATCAAGTGGGTCTAAATAACTACATTTAGTACCATAACATATACAATTGAGTAAATATAATTAAAATCCTAAGTCAATGCAATAGTAACCCTAAGCCAAAACCACTATTTCTTTTTAGTAGATATCACTTAAATGCTAGGTAGATGTAACTGAAAAGGAGACTATTATTTAACAAAACAAATGTGTGAAATTTACTCGATGTTTTTAACTACATTTAATTAAAACTGGACTATTAATTATATAAATATATGTGTTACATTTACTTATTTTTTTAACTGTATTTACCCTTTACTCCAGGAGTGCTTTACCTGAGGTCAATACATCTAATAAAACCAAAAGAGCAATTGTACACATTGACATTTTAATTACATATTTATTGTTCAAATTTGACCAGTATAACACATCACATTAAGTCTCAACCTGGTTTAGTTTGCATATTACATTTGTAACAATTAGGGGCTGTTCTTGACAAAATACATTCTTAGTCGACTAACACTCGTACACATTTGATGACTAATCGATTAAATCAACATATTCTTCACAAAGAATCACACAAAAACACCACTTTAAATCCTTGTGTTTACCAGAGATATCTATGAGGGTCCGTTAGGGACATTATTCAGAAATACCGTTCACATACACATGTGAAGCACTCTCACACACAAACAATCTCTTATACACAAATTAAACGCTATCATATACACATGAAATGCGATTTCGATATGTTGTGTGAGAGGGATTTCAGTTGAAATGGAAGTCGTTTAAAAAAAACAGCGAAGAAGCGCAAATTTAAAAAAAGCGAACACAATATTATGTCCGTTTGCGATTGTTCCATCATGTCTGCTCAGCAGCATGCACAAAGCTGAGGCAGCAGCGTTGTTAAATAATATCCTGGCCTCAACACCATGCATCGTCCCTCTTCCCGTCCCGCGGCAGGCAATGGCCCACTACAGCTCCCCTTAGGAGAGACTGTGCACCCCGCTGAGGCCAGGATATTATTTAACAACGCTGCTGCCTCAGTTAAGCTTTGTGCATGCTGCTGAGCAGACATGATGGAACAATCGCAAACGGACATAATATTGTGTTTGCTTTTCTGAAATCGACTTCCTTTATCAACTGAGATGCCTTCCGTTTTAACTGAAATCCCTCTCACACAACATACTGAAATCGCATTTCATGTGTATATGATAGCGTTTCATTTGTGTATAAGAGATTGTTTCATATGTGTGTGAGAGCGTTTCACATGTGTATATGAGAGATTTTTTACATATGTTTGTAAATGATTTTGGTTTCAGTTGTGTGTATGAGAGTGCTTCACATGTATGTGAATGGTATTTCTGAATAATGTCCCTAACGGCCACTCATAGATATACGTTTCTTACAAATAAGTCATTCACCATGAAAAAAAATACATTAAAATATTACTAATTGACTAAAGAAATCTTCATCGACCAAAACCACAAATAAAGTCAACTAATCGACTAAGAAGGGAGAGCCCTGGTAACAATGGCCAAGCTATAAAAACGATGAGCTGAATTGAGCTCTGCATATAACTAAGCGGTCCTTTTAAACACGGGTAAAATGCAACAAGACCAATTGCAGCAGAGACATCTTAGCATCAATGGAAATCTCAAATTTGATTATTTAGCAATAAAACTTTTAGGCATTTTATCTAGCTTAACTTTCAACCAGGTATATTTTTGCCAATGAGCATGTGAACATTTCCATTGAGCTATGGGAGCAACGGGCTGAACTGAACTCTGCATATGACTGAAATGCACCAAGAACAGTGACACTTTACAACAATACCAGTCCAAAATGCAATTCAATCAATGGAACTCTCAACTCGTACCTTTTAGCATCTTGCTGAACAGTAGTCGGCAACTACATATGCAGGCAATTTTTCAGTCTCTGAACCTTGGTTGAAAGGTTGCCAGGATCCAGCTCCAACAGTAGTTTTTGGAATACCTCAAAACTATATTTGAGATTCTTGGGGTATCTCAGATCCAAGGCATAGGTTAGTCCCAACAGATAGCAGCAGGCTCTGCTAAGATCCCTAAGACTTCTGAGGACAGGGATGCCCTCAATCACAATCCCTACATCAGTAGGTTCATCGACTGACCCATCTTGGTTCTGCAGCAGGTACATCTTCATCACCTCCTCTGCCAACTCCTCTTGTACACTGACAGGTGCATCAGCAGCATCCTGCAGACATTGAAAAGATAACTGGTTAGTGCTTACTTTCAGCCTGCATGTTACAAGACACACAAAGAGCAATTCCTCACTGCTCACTCACTATGTATGTTCATGGTCATCACAGTCATCCATGATTACATTATTTAAAACTTCAAAACTAACACTGTTAAAAATCCTGAAAACTATTGTACTAACTAGGGCTGCAGCTATAGAGTATTCTAACGATGAATTCATTAATCGGATAATACATTATTTTGCTTTATTAAAAGAGCAATAGTAAATAGAAAAGAGAAAATAAGACCGGCCTCTCAAAATGAACAACAACAAAAATCCACATTGTTATTGTTTAAATTGCATACAATAATATGTCAAAACTAGACCCATTTAGTGCATTAAGTTTTAAAGAACCCATTTTCTGAAATGCAAAAACTAATAATTATTGTTTTTTTATTTCAAAGAACTAAAAAAAAAAAGGTATACGTCTTCTGGGCTACACATATAAGGGTACTATAATTGTAACTGATCACTGCACATCTGTATCGGCCTCGGTCTTACCTCTGTGCCACGCTGTCTGTCTGCTTGACTGAGTGCGTGTATGTCTGTCCCACTGCCCGATAATTTTTAGTAATCGAGTTACTTGAGGAATCATTTCAGCCATAGTACTAACCTCAAAGTCCTTGATCAAGGCACTCGCATCTTCTCCCAGATTCCAAAGGTACCGTGCTTCAATCGATAGTGCTTGAGAAGTGACCCTTTCGCTGAAGCCACACATGTGCAGAGCTTACATTGCCATCCCATAAGCTGCAACCTAAAAAAGTGAGGATAAATAGTGTTATCACATGGAGCGAACAGACTGGTTTAATGCTACTTCCATTTACCTACATACTTTTTGGACTAATATGTTTTATCATACAGAGCTTTAAAAATGACACCCAATTATATTTACTCATTGATGCTAATAATTACATCTACTCCAAACTATAGTTAATGGAACATCTACCGTAATTGCACAAACATTTGGAAAACAGTCAATAAAAACGATTGCAGTTGCAGTGTTCAGAGCCAGGATCCTCAATTGCAGGAGTAGTATATAATAATAATTAGTAACAGTTTGTATTATCAAGTCCTAGATATTTGTATATAGTCACTGTTTATGTTTCTAACAAGTGCTTCCTGGCCTTTGCACTCAAACATGGTCGAAATCAAGGTGCAACTCATTTAGCTTATTCACCGATTTCTTAAACTTGTATAAAGCAAACTAATATGTTGGCACCGTTGTTTCAGTGTTTAATAAAATAATGAAATTTACCTCCTCTGTTTTGTTATCTTCGTTCAACTTCTCTCCGTTAGCGCAGTCGGTGCTGTGAAACAAATATTGAAAATATTTAACATGCTTCACAAAATAATTCAACTTTACTTGCTCTAGCCATCATCAAGTGTTCCCTCATAAATATGACAACACATAAGTTGGGCAGGTAGGCCACTCCTCTTAAGAAAATGCAATGCCTTATTATAATAAAGATGAAACAGTTTCATAAGCATATAGGCAAGACTAGTAACAGCTGCTGGGCCGCGGATGCAGTGGGCAGACGTTATCTGAAATCCCTCGCACGATACAGTAATCACCCAAATAAACTAATAGCCACCTTACACAAACAAGGTGCATTTATCTTTGTATTATCCATACTTTTATCGGCGCTTCTACAAAAATCAACAATATAAGTAATACATTTACACAAACAACTAATAGTAGATTAACTACATTATTCAAAAATGTACAGTAACTTTGGATAATAACACGGGAGAAATAAACAGGGTGCTCTCTTTTCCTCTCTCCCTCTCCTGACAGCCCGTCAGTTTAGTCTCATGCAGCTCGCTAATCCAGTAATGAGTGACCCAAAAGTAAAGAATAAACATATTTATAACTAGTTCGGTTACTTCCAGAGGTAGATAAGATTGCTAAATGTGTTAGGTCTAACTTGAAGCGTGTGCTCTGCTCACCGGTCCCCTCACAGCGGCAGAGCTGCAGGTGATCATGCAGAGCTGCGTGTCTCAGTTTGCAGAACCTGATCACTCTCCCGATTATACTTCACTCGTGTTTATGTCCATATCGATCAGATCTAGCTAGTTTTAGTTAATGATATGACTGCCTCCTTATCAGGGATACCTAAACGATAAGCGTTGCTTAGTAACCGGGTGTGGCGGCAAAGCCCCCTTCACAGCCTGTTCAAGGCGAGACTGTTGCTCCGTTATTCCGGCATGGCGGGACATGCAGACACACATATTCGCCGGCGCTGTTGTGTTACACGTCAGGCCGGCATGCTGTCTAATATCACACACTGGGGCAGCATTATGCTGGCATTGTCTGGTTAAGTATTAAAAAGTCGACGTAATGGCGGATCTTCTTTACTACAGCATTTCTGAATAACAGTGTAAAAGGGGCTTAAAACAAACAGCTAACTATGCTACATACAGACAGCTGGTTGATTAGGTACTTAAGACAACAACTGCGGACAAAGCAGGTGCTAATGTTTCTACTTTTTACTTGAGTAAAACGTTAGCTTCACTTCACCTGGTTGACTGTGTCCACCATGCGTGTGTAGAAGCGGACAGAGAACTAGCTAGACCTATGACAGCATGGCTGCAAGTGTGACAGTATTTAGATAATTACACACCATAAAGTTGTATATGCACAAAGTCAGGGTCAATATTTCATTAACTTTTGCTAGCTGGCTACTTACCAGGATTTGCAGGGAGTTTTCCTGGTGGTTCTCGTCGTGGTGTTTCCTTGCTTGTTGCGGTTGCCACATGTGGCGCAGATAGAAAAGTAGATTTCCCATGAGCACACTGCATTTGCGCGCGATTGTTAATGGGGTCCACTCATGACGTTTTAGTGTAATTTACTCAATTTCTTAAGTTGTTGTTAAAGATGAAGAATATTGATTTGGAATGAGTAATAATTGCTGTTCCTGAAACTGATCAGTATAATTAGCCAATTCTCAAATATTTTGACTGAAATTTGCCAAAGATATTAAGGATATCTTAAAAATATAATTTGTTAGTCAAATACTCATTTATTTTCGTGTCATCAACTTAAATGATAGTAATAATTTAAGACAAAATTAACTGTTGGATTTGTAAGCATTTATTTTGGTATGTCCGACTCAAACAATTACTTTGGTGATATTTAGAGATTTTATTAAGGTAATATAGCTTTTTATTATTGTGATATCTACAAAGCCAATGATTTAGTTTTTTGAGTGTATGTATCTGTTAATATTCATATGTTTATCACTCAGATAGAAGTGCAAATTCCTCATCTGCAATTCTGATTGGGAAAGAAAATAATTGCGGGTTATTTCAGGTCATGCCGGAGCTAACACGGTCTTTGTTTTGCTCTCATTTGTTCCGCCTCTCATTTTCAGAGATCATGATCTGCATCAGCTATCGATCTGACGCTGGAGCTGTTTTATGTGAAGCCAACAGTTCAGCACGGTGTGAAGAGGCAGAGAGAGGCGGCATCCTGGGAGCTCATTTGTAAAGCGTATAGGTGTAAGGAGAAGCAGAGGAGACAGGTATGAGCGTGCGATGGATGACGGGGGTACACAGTGGACCGGTGACAGGAGGACATCAATAGTTAAAGCTTCAGTGATGTATTGCATTTTGTAGTTTTGCAGTTGAAGTTGAAAGTGGTTTGGGGATTGCTGCGGCCCACACCCAGCGCTTTGCTCGGCTCTGTCATATTCAGGAGACGTGATGCTTTCAAACGTTATTGTCAGGCACTATCAGTCATCAGCCGCTCACCGGAGACCTCCACCTGGAGCTGAAGGGCGAGACTGGCGGAGCATGCAATCCAAGCTTTATGAACTTGTTCCCTGACAAAATCTGCTCAATACATCTATCAGCGAATAGATTTTTGGTCTTCCATGCAGTTGAATATAGATATTCTAGCATCAGATGCACTTTTGCAAAAAAAATTGACAGTAGCTGCCATGTTTTTCTCTACATATAGGAAAAAAACTAACTTAAAATTAACTTAAGCTTGTTTTTATTTGTCCCAGAATAATTTACGTTTAATTTGTATTTATTATTTGTAAATATCAACCAACCTCAATTTACAATAATTAAGTTAAAGGTCCCATGTCATGGCCATTTCTACTGATCATAATTCCATTGTTGAGGTCTACTAGAATAGATCTACATTGTTCAATGTTCCAAAATCACATTGGTTTCTCATACAGCATCTCTGTATAGTATGTGTATTCACTCTCTGTCCTACACGGCTTGTTGGAGCTCCTTAGCAACCAGAAAATGACACCAGTAAGGACAAACAGATGAGAATGCTGCGTGGGGTCTGGGTGCCGTGTTGGCGGGACGCGGACAGTGTGAGCTGGGTTCATTTCTTGCTTGCTGCGTGGGGTCTGCGAGACAGTGAGACATCGCGAATGGACGCGGGAAGGGGGGGGGGGGGTGCTGAGGGAGCTGCAGCACCCCCCATCTGCGAGGCTCCACTAGCACCAAATGTTTTAAGCACATTTCTTAAAAATATGTGTACCAGTTTGGCTTAATATTTATAAAATATATTATTTTCCTGCCATGTGTTTACCACAAACTGTCCCTAGCCACAATCAACAAATAACTAAGTAGATCAAATAATGAAAAAAAAAGGTTCTGTGTACATCTCTAATCAAAATAAACTTGACAAAGAAGACGTGTTCGTGCACACTCCCCCTGCAGAGCATCATGGGAATCTCTTCCACCACATATCTAACAGGAATAACATGATATATACATGGTCCAATGCGAGGATGAAAAGAAACACTCTACAACCAGCTAAAATAGATTTATTTTATGTTTTCCCCCCATTTTGATTCAATTCAACAGCACCGAGATGTTGCTGCTTGTCACGGCATGACATCATGTTGAAGTGAATGTGCTTCTTTGTTTCTGGGCAGAGACAGCCTCTTCTCCTGCAAGGAAACAGTGCCATCTATAGTAATACTGAGTGGAAGACCTGGCTTTATTACATGACAGCCTTAATACAGTATCCTACCTTAAAGAAATACTGAAGCTATCTCCATTTGTTCCGAAAAAATATGCTTTCCATATATTGTTAATCTGACCTGATTCAGATTTCCTCACAGGAACTCTTTCTGACTGAGAGAAGTTTCTCCAAACATTAGTCATGGATAAAGCTGGGGCTTATGCGACAGTAAATATCCTCCTGACAGTTGGAAATGAAACTAATATATCTGGCCTGGCTGCTGTCAGTCTTACTTAACGGTTCCTGCAAAGCCTTCAAAGCTAACGTCAAACTTGTCTGTGTTTTCACCAGCACTGATAACACACTGCTGCAAACGGTACACAGCTGCAGTAAAAACCTAAGCACGGTTTCGCTATTGCATGTGATAATCTGCCTGTTTTAACTGACTTTAATGTATCAATCACCCATTATAAGGGTGTGTTTTCCAACATTTTGACAAGCAGTTCTGTCTCAGACTCTGTCAGATCCACATATATATGTACCGAGGTTTCTGATGTTTGATGTTCTCAGTTGTTGCTTTTTCGAGCACATTTTAAGGGAAATGTGTTTACATTTTTACTTTTTACCATTACCAAAAGCAATATAATTGCAATCTATTAGTCTTTTATTGAATCTTTGAGCCTGGTAGTTGAAGAGAATTACAGAGAAACACAACCATGCCACGTTCTACAAAAGATATGTGTTTTGATTTCTGTGATGGGAAATATTCTTTTGACAGTTCATTTGTGCATCTTTTATGAAATATCTAATGAAATGCAAGTATTTTTCTGGTTATAGCACAGTAAATCTCCTCTTCAATCCAGTATTAGCTGCTAAACATTAGCATACTTTAAGTTAGCATGTGAACTAATACACACATTAGCATAAGGAATAAACAACTGTAATTATGTTGCAGTTTATGTCAGGCTGTGTTTGTGACAACTGTCCATCCGTTAACATTGATGATCCATTTCAAAATAAATAAGCTGTCGGTGCATGCTTTCTTCAGGTGACCTTGCTTTGGTCCTGCTGAGTTTCAGTGTTCAGTGTGCAGCAGGTGGTGCTCCATCCTCAGATAACTACATCTCTCTGTGTCTGCTCTCTATTAAATGAGAAATGTTCGGTCCAGCCTTGGCTAGAAAAGAAGCAGAGCCTGAGGATTGAGGGAGGCTCGGCGTTGGTCCTTAGGGCCAAGAGTCTGTCAGTTTCCCTCCCAATCGTAGCCCTCAATTACTGCATGAAAGAGGAGAGGACAGGCTCTATAACCCAGCTGCACACGGAGCACTTCTCCTGGGAGGAGCTGCTGCACCAGCTCCAGAGAAGATTCAAACTCCATCGCTCTTCTTCAACAGTTAGTTCCAGATATCTGCTCACCTTTTTTCACACACTTCACATGTTGCTCACATAGAGTCATCCTCTACACCAGTGGTTCTCAACAGGTCAAGCCTCAGGACCCACTTTTTTCCTTTGTCAATAAATTGCGACCACTCAAATGTATTTCACAGACCATAGTGCAGTAATATATATGCTTCTCAGCATACACTTTTAAGTAAAGTGAAGTACAGTGCATATATTTTCAGTAAATGTAGTCCATGAAACAAAACCACATCCTCAACATATTAGTTCCATGCAAGGCAGATTATATCCCTTCACAGAACTAAAGTATGCTTTATTGTCCCACCCTTTAACTTTACGTGGCCGAGTTGCTGTGGTTCCTAAATGTTTCCACTTTACAATAATACCTTACAGTGGTATTTCACGATCTGACTTGTTGCATCTCTGCTCTTTAGCTCTTTAGAACGATCCATTCTTTCACAAATGTTTGTAAAGGCAAACTGTATGGCTAGGTGCTTGATTTGATACACCTGTGGCAATGGGACTGAATGAAACACCTGAATTCAATGATTAAGAGCAGTGTCCCAATCCTTTTTGGAACTGGCTCCAGAAGGGGACCCCGGGCTTCCTCCGGGCCGGGTATCCTCACTTCCTGTGTCGTCTTTCATGAGGTCTTTTGAACCAATCTTAGTCTGGCCCCTTGCCTGAGACCAATTTGCCATGGGAGACCCTACCAGGAACACAAGGTTCCAGACAACACAGCCCCCAGGTTCATCAGGGCACACAAACCTCTCTACCACAGTAAGGTGCTGGTTTTTCAGAGAGGTGCTGGTTCTTCAGAGAGATTTACAGAATGATTCCTTATAATATTGCCTAACAGAAGCATATATAATGTGAACAAAATAGGTCCAAGCACTGAGCCCTGTGGCACTCCATGGCTAACTTTGGTTTGCATGGAAGATTCATCGTTGACACATACAAACTGAGAGCGTTCAGATAGATAGGACCTATCCCAGCCTAAAGCAGTTCCCTTTATGCCAACTAAGTGCTCTAGTCTTTGCAATAGGATATCATGGTCGATAGTATCAAATGCAGCACTGAGATCGAGCAAGACAAGAATAGAGACAAGTCCTTTGTCTGAGGCTATTAGAAGGTCATTTGTGACTTTAACCAGAGCTGTCTCTGTGCTATGATGTGTTCTAAAGCCCGACTGAAAATCTTCAAATAAATCGTTGTTTTTTAAGTAATCACACAACTGTTTTGCGACCGCTTTCTCAATAATTTTTGAGAGGAACGGAAGATTAGAAATAGGTCTATAGTTGGCTAAAACCTCTGGATTGAGGTTGTGCTTTTTAAGAAGCGGTTTTATCACTGCTACTTTGAATGATTGTGGAACATAGCTTGATAATAAAGGCATATTCATAATATTTAATAAAGAAGTGCTAATTAATGGAAAAACTTCCTTTAACAGCTTAGTTGGAATCGGGTCTAAGATACACGTTGATGGTTTATGAGAGAGAATCATTGAATTCAATTGTTCAAGGTTTATGGCTGAAAAGCATTCTAATTGACTATCTAGTGTAATATTAGAACTTACGTTTCCGGGAGCTGTTGATAACACTATACTGGTCAAAGGCAAGAGGTCATTAATTTTGTTTCTAAGAGTAACAATTTTGTCGTTAAAATAGCACATAAAATCATTACTACTGAGTGCTATGGGAATAGAAGGTTCAATCGAGCTGTGGCTCTCTGTCAGCCTGGCTACAGTGCTGAAAAGAAATCTTGCATTATTCTTATTCTCATCTATTAATGAAGAGTAGTAAGCTGCTCTCGCTTTACGCAGTGCTTTCTTATATTCATTGAGAGTAATATGCCAAATTAAACGAGATTCTTCAAGTTTAGTGGAACGCCATATCCTTTTAAGTTGTCTCCACTTTTGCTTTATTTTGCGGGTTTCGGCATTATGCCATGGAGCTAGTCTATGTTATTTCATTTTCTTCTTTTTCAAAGGAGCAACAGAGTCTAATTGTATTCGCAGCACATCTGTAGCACTATCAACAACATGATCAATTTGGGGTGGTGTACATTTTGTATAAATGTCCTCCCTTACATACAGACATGCTATCGAGTTAAGTATTGGTGGAATCTCTTCCTTAAATGTGGCTACAGCACTAACAGATAGGTTTCTGCTGCAGGAGCTTTTGACTAATGGTTTGTAGTCTAGTAACAGTACTTCAAAAGTTACTAAGAAATGGTCGGATAAAGCAGGATTATGCGGTTCGACTAATAGTTGAATATTGAACATGAATATTAAAGTCACCTACGATAATTACTTTATCTGTTTTAAGTACCAAAGTTGATAAAAACTCAGAGAATTCTGATAAGAATTCTGAATAAGGACCTGGTGCACGGTACACTGTAACAAATAAGATTGGCTGCAAGGTTTTCCAGGTCGGATGCGTAAGACTAAAAACAAGACTTAGGTATAATTTAATTTTGGTTTAGTATTGATAAGTACATTTGAGTCAAAGATGGCTGCAACTCCACCTCCTCGGCCTGTGCCTCGAGGAATATGAGCATTGGCTGGGTGGAGTGGCTTCATTTATGCTGACATATTCTTCATGTCTCAACCAAGTTTCAGTGAGACAGCATATATCAATATTATAATCTGATATTAAATCATTTACCAATATTGCTTTAGATGCTAGAGATCTTATGTTTAAGAGACCACATTTAATCTTCCTGTTTTGTTGCACTGTAGTAGTTCACTGAAACATGGCTACAAACATCAATGTGCTTGTGATATTTTAAAGATGCGTTTAAGCCATGAGAGTTTCTCTGTGTTGAATCCCACCTGATTCAGAAAACGTCGGTCGCTGCTCTCTGAGCGAGGTAAGGAATAGATTGTTAATAGACATCTTTGGCTTTCTTTACTGCAGGCAACACACACACACACACACACACACACACACACACACACACACACACACACGCACACACACACACACACACACACAACTTTGTTTTGGCAGGCCTCTCAAAGCACCTTGGGGAAAAGAGGCTGCTGAAGAGAGAACAATTGATATTTAAGTTAACAACATGCTGAACGGGGGAGTTGCTGCGATCCTGAGCCACAGAGACTCTGATTACTGCTTTAGTGTTATTATTCACTGCTGCTGTTGGTGTAGGGGAAACTGAACACTGTTGAATGTACATGTACAAGTGGTCTTCAAAGGCTAAAATCCCTGTCGGAGTTTCTCTCCCACACACTCCTCCCCCCTGCTTGAAACGCCTCCATTGGATTCCTTTTGTTTCCTTCCTGTAGTGACATCACTATGTATTATGTTGTATCTTAAATACATTGTCTGCCTGTTTAAGGTTCATTCTATGTTTATCTATCCTAATTGTAAAGCACTTTATGCATACATGTTATTTTGATCTTATTTCATGCTGTTGGTGCAAAGCAAATAACAGTCAATAAATGTGTGTTTTTTCAAGTTGTGAAGTTAATGAAGGTACAAAATGTGTCTATACTTTATCTCAGCTGGCAGAGAAGATGTTAATTCACACTAAAGAATCCCACTGTCTATACGTGTTGATTTGACGAGGGCAGGAATTGATTGGGGAGTTATTTATTTATGTATATAACATATTATATCGTTTCAGTGCAGCTTGGATGACCTAGTTTAGACTGGCACTAAAATAAAGTTAATTTGTGTGCTCCACTTTTAATTGATTTTCGTTGATTAAACAATCTGTAATGATGATGCGCACAACCAATTCTATATATTTAGAGCAAAAAATATGATGTCCATGCTCTCTTTCAGCTGAACAATAAGGAATTCCATGTCTTAAAAACAATGGAAATAAAACTATATACAAAACACACAACTGCATTGTGCTTCCTGCGTAAGATTGCTCTTGACTTATTGGGTTTTGTGTTTAATATAATGGTTTATTCTCTGTTTTCTTTATATAGAGCTTCTGTAGCTTTTTTTATCTCACTTTCAGTCATTAAATCCTCTCTGTGATTCATCATTTTACTTTCAAAGTGCAACTAAACTAAATTAAATGAGAACAAAACCTGTACATCTCTCGATTAGCCTAGTCTGCTAATTAGACAACAGAGCTTGCGTATTTCTAATTTCTAATCACAAATCTCTGCAACATACTTTTACAATTGCTATGGCTTCACACCCACATGAGCTGCTGTTTCTAAAAAGCCATGTCCCCTCTGCAGAGCCTTTAATGAGATGAACCCAGACACGGGGAGCAGCTGTTGCAAAGAAAACACATTGTGACGTGATTGTGATCGATGCACACCTCCTACCGTACCCACTGCATAATTTGGTGGATGGCATCAGGATAACAACCTGCATTATGTGGAGACAGCTGTCGCCATGGCGCCTGGGCAGCCATTGCATTGGCTCCTGCCGTACGGAGGCCGAGGCTGGGAAGCCAATTAAAGTGATTTACTGCCTGTTGCGCGTCGTCACCACCTTCAAACCTGCAATTCTGTCCAGATAAGCAACACCAGGGCTACCTGAAGACAGCGTTATTACCCAAATGTATTTCTGCTCCAGACTTTTAATATTAGCTTATCCTTCAAAAATATAATATACTATATAAATATGAAGTATGTATTCATCGAGCATATATGCATATACCCTAACGAGTGTTTTGTGATCATGTCAGAGACTGTGATCTTGAACATGTGCATAATTTAACAGAATAACATATATATATGAACTAATTTCACATATATTCCATGTCACAGTTTACATTTTTTAAAGTTCCCCTATTATACAATTTGTCAAAAAGATATTATAGGTCTGAGATATATACAAAACATGTCTCTGAAGTGTTTGGCTGGAAATACCAAACAGATCATAATTGTAGCATCCCATAAACCCCTAATGTTCAGCCAAAAGTGCTGATTTTGTGTCTGTAGCTTTAAATGCTAATAAGCTGCTGCATGGCACGCCCCTCTGTGACGTGATTGGTTTAAAAGTACACACTGGTGCTCTAGGAGGAGATTCAGGTGATAAGGTCAACCTGGTATCACGGCAAGACGTGAACATGTGACGATCTACCATGCTGGGAGACGTGAATATGTCACGGTTTCGTCCCTTCAAACGTGACAGTTACACGGTATTGTTAACATGGCCCAACCAGTGGAAAATACCCGGAAGTGCCAAGCAAATGGTCTATCGCGCCTATTGGTCGGTTTTTATTGTCAAAATGAGATGTTTTTAATTTATTTTTTAATCGTCACACTCGATTTTGCCGATTTTCTTGTTGCCCTAGCTGGTCGACACCTCTTTTAGCAGAAACAAAGGCTACATTAATGTATTAAATCGATGTTAATCCATGTGTGTGGAGGTGAGGATGTGGAATTAACGGACGTGACGTTGTGCGATTGCGTTGCCAGGCAACGCAATTTACAAACTCTTCAACTACAACCCTAATTATATTTTAAAACATTTTAGACGGCCTCACGAAATACTTTAATGTAAATTAAAATGTAAATGTGAAGGAATGTGTGTAATGTGGTGATTGACATTATTCACCCACGGATCTATGGGTTGGGGGTATTGTTCCGCACGGACATTTTAGTTAACCGGACTCCTGTTGATGTGAAATCCGAAAACATTTAAAAATAATACTTTATTCCGAGTTTGCTTGCTTTTCTCTTTGGAGGTCATCACATAACGGCATTGTAATACACGGTTCGGCTGCATTCAATATTACATATCTGCCGTAGTTCTGTATTTATAGAGCCCTGATGAGAAGACTTCTGGACAAACAGGAAGCACTGCCGCCAAAACTGAAAACGTGACGTGGATCATAAATATATCAGCAATTAAACAACATCTTACATTTATTTTCACACAATACGTCTCCTTGCAGTATCAATACTAATTCGGCTGACTTTTATATTTGATCCAATTGGTAGATAGGCTGTATTTACACCATAACGGTGCACAGCTGATAGAAAGGCACATCTAGTGGTTATTTTATTATTTTTCACAAAAATGAAACCATCAATAGCAGAAACAGAATTAACTGTCATTAGTAAACCACCCAAAAAAAAAGATCATAAATGGTTTTGTTTTATATATATTTTAAGGATAATAATAGCAATGTAACACTGTCTATGACACTTACTGCATAACACTGATTTGAAAAACATACAGAAAAAACGAATTCACTGCCCTTAATAAAGTATTTAAATATACATTTCAGGTGTGCTGTTTTGTTTAGATCATTGACATCTGGAGCTCTTTTAATGTCCTTTTTGATTATTGTTACACCAGGTCTTGTCAAAACCTTTATTCCATATTCAATATCCATTACTAAACAAAACAGCAATTCTACTCCACTACAATTCAGAGGTTAACCTGGTATTTTTACTCCACTACATTTATTTTAGTTACTTTGCAGATTCTGATTAATGATGTGAAATATAAACAACCCTTAAATCAGGCTTTAGTTACACCTGAGTAAAATTCAGGGAAAGGTGATTGTCAAGTGCCAACAATCAGGAGAGATATTTGATAGTTGCTGCTTGAGAAGACGCAACATGTATCTGCAGATCCCTATAAAGTATATTCATTACTCGTTATTCTCTACTAATAGTTCATTAAAGACTGTATATAATGGCTATTTTGCATATCCCTTTCAAGATTTCAAGATTTTCTAAGGATCATTGACATATCATATACACAACTAATTCAATAACGTGCTTTAACCACTAGGCGGTGCACACAAGGTACACACAGCCATAATAACTTTGTATTATTAGTGTAGGACACTTGTGTATGTATAACATCTGAAGATGTGTAGTTTTATTCATGTTTTCACATAATTGTACAGGATATTGCTATATTATTTCATATGTTTTACTTATAATATCTGATTTGTAAAATATCACAGACAGAAAGGTATATCCGTCATTTAACAGTAAGCTATTGAAATTCTGAATCCATAGATGTGTCTCCCATCACCCAAATCCCCTGACTATTCTCTCAACTCAGTATTTACATTCTTATATTCAAAGAAAATCAGTAATATCTTTAAAAACGACAAGTCCTTTTATATCAGCTGTGCACCGTTATGGTGTATAGAGTGGCGAAGTCACGCCAACCTACTTCCGGGTAATGGGACCTTATTTCGGAAAAATTATGCATTGAAGTCAATGGGGAGAGAAAACTTATCTTTCGATCCCGTTTGAATTGTGCCATGAATTACACATATGATGTTTGTCAATCTTAAAAAATAATTTCCATGTCAAAAAAGTCACAGTTTGTCGTAAAACTGTTGAAATATAAGACTATGAAAAATACGTAACTAGAAAGACTACAAATCCCAGAGTCGCGTAAGTGATGTCACAATTGTTTTCCTCCACCATTCAGATACCTAAGATCAGCGCAATATAGATATAATCTATCTATATGGCGCTGGCTAAGATAAGATAACTTTAACAAGATGCCTGTGTGCTTAGTACCAGGTTGTTATTATACCAGCAATGGGTCTTGCTCGTTCTTTTGCTTCCCGTCTGATGAAAGGACCAGGAGTGGCTTGATCAAGTTAGCTACCTAGCTAGTAGCTAGCACGTTAGTTAGCATTACAGCCTTGTCATTTTTATTAGCCTTAACATGAAGTAACATTAAGTAACCCAAAATGTTAAACAGTAAGAGTAGTAGTCATATTTCGTGAACCCTTTGAATAGTACTGCCACCGGTGTGATCATTCTATAATACACCATTTAAGCCCGGGGGAGAAATGCTAACGCTAACGTTAGCATCGGCGATCTTCTCTACTTCATGCTATCTGCACAAATGGTTGACATTAAACATTAAAACGACCAGGCAGTTCAGAGAGAATCAAAGGAAGGCAGGCAGGCAGCTTTGCATGACATTCTTCAGGACGTGTTTCATTGTGGTGATAGTGAGGATAGTCAATCGTTTTGTTGACAAGACAGTAGTGACGGCCATCTTGGTGACGTGTGTTGTTGACCAGAGATGTAGTTCATTGAGCGTTTCACACAAACAAATGTGTTACTTCACAGTTTTACGACACATTTTTTTTTTTTTTGACTTGCAAAATTATCTTTTAAATTGACAAACATCATATGTGTAATTCGTGGCACAATTCAAACGGGATCGAAAGATAATCTTTCTCTCTCCATTGACTTCAATACATAATTTTTCCGAAATAAGGTCCCATGGAGGTCCACCGGAAGGGGAGGGACTTCGCCACTCTATAACGTATTTTTTTTCGGATTTCACATCAACAGTAAGTCCGTTTAACTAAAATGTCCGTGCGGAACAATACCCCCAACCCATAGATCCGTGGGTGAATAATGTCAATCACCACATTACACACACCCCTTCACATTTACATTTTAATTTACATTAAAGTATTTCGTGAGGCCTTCTAAAATGTTTTTAAATATAATTAGGGTTGTAGTTGAAGAGTTTGTAAATTGCGTTGCCTGGCAATGCAATCGCACAACGTCACGTCCGTTAATTCCACATCCTCACCTCCACACACATGGGTTGCATTCGAATAGTCCATTTAGCTTAGGAACCTTCCTAACGGAGTGAAATGACCCGGAAGTCCCTCAGTGGCAGCCATGATAAGTGCCGTTCGAATTCTCTAAATTAAAAGGAAAGGAGGTTTCAAACTTCCTTTATAACCTCCTTTAGCTTAGGAACCACTGGACCTCCCTAACCGAAAGGAGAGGAGAAAATGCTGCCCCACAATGCCTTGCGGCCGCAGCATTTGCCATCACACAACAGTCGGCCGTTCACGGAAACAACCGATTATGAACGAGAAATTATATCATGAAAGTTACGGTGCTTATTAAGCATTTTAAAACGTATGTGGTAAGTTGCCAAAGTGCTTTGTTTTGAACGTTCATCAGTATTATAATCAAAAAGAGAAATATGAACGTTAGTTTTTACTGAAATGATCAAATAAAGTCAACATTTCACAGTCTTTACTGAGCTGTGTGGGGTTTGTTCAACTTTTAAAAGATGTTTGAATGGTGATATACACAGTGATAGATGTTAAGGACTAACGTTTATAATAAATACATTTGTATTGATTTTAAGATCTTTTCATACAATCATACGTATTGGGATCATTTGTATTAATGTGGACCGGAGGGAGAGGGTGACGAGCATAAGTTTCACTTTCCTTTTTTATTTCAATTCCAACTTTGGTCATGAAGAATATGTTTCTCTGTTGTCCCCGTTCATAAAGCATAAAACAATAGCATCAGAGCACGGTGCAGAGTCTCTAGATGAGTTTACAGTAGTCCCTCGTTCTTATTAAACATCCATGTTGTAGTCCGCTGTATAGAAAACTGTAGTTTCCATAGTTTCCCCACAGCAGCAGGCGCACATTTATGACCTCCGCTGGCGCATCATAAACACGTCGGATAGTGAAAGTGCAGTCGGATTCTCTAAAGTGCCGCAGTCTCTTCTCCTAAATCCTTTTGAATTCTCCTATCCACTATCCCTTAACCCCATGACGTTTCACTCCGAGGTCAAGGAATAGACGATAGGGTTAAAACTTAGGAGCTGTTTTTTTGGAGTATTCGAACGCAACCATGGATTAACATCGATTTAATACATTAATGTAGCCTTTGTTTCTGCTAAAAGAGGTGTCGACCAGCTAGGGCAACAAGAAAATCGGCGAAATCAAGTGTGACGATTACAAAATAAATTAAAAACATCTCATTTTGACAATAAAAACCGACCAATAGGCGCGGTAGACCATTTGCTTGGCACTTCCGGGTATTTCTCCACTGCTTGGGCCATGTTAACAATACCGTGTAACTGTCACGTTTGAAGGGACGAAACCGTGACATATTCACGTCTCCCAGCATGGTAGATCGTCACATGTTCACGTCTTGCCGTGATACCGGGTTGGATAAGGTGGGCGGGTGTTACCTTTGGCTTGGCCAAATCTGATCAGCTAACCTTCAGAAAGGTTTTTATATAGATGGATCGGGACAAAAAGAAAGATAATCTTTTTTCCTGAAACTTTCAGAATATTTTTACACAGAGGGAACAAATATTTATGTATAAAAGACATGAAAAAGTGGATAATAAGTTACCTTTAAGTCTCTTTGTTTTGCATAATTATTAGCCAAAGTTCTGTACACTGTATTAAGTGTATTTGCCTGAGGATGAATTCATCTACACTAAAGAGTGTTTTGTGATCATGTCTGAAAATGTGATTTTGAACATATGCATCACATTTTTCCTTAAATAATGTCATGTATGCTCCATGTTTTATATAATTTCCAAGAGCCATGCATAATGCATTTTTATCCATGATAGACAGTATTGAAATCTGTTTGTCTTGCATAATTATTAGTGTAGCCTGAGTTCTTTCCTTCACGAAAAGCTGTCAAACATCATAATAAACTGTATAAATATTAGGTTTATAGTGTATTTGCCTAAGGCACACATTTTACCTGATCATTTCACGTACGTTCCGTATCACAGTTTTACATAATTGTTCACATAGGTCATGCATAAGTCACTTTATCCATGATAGACATATTCACGCCTTTTTGTTTTGCATAATTATTAGTTTTGCCTGCAAACATGTGTCATTATCATGTGACCCCACATTCGTAACACCCTTTGTAACAAACATAAGGAAGATGCTGCTGGTTTAACTGTGGAGGCTGAATGATGTAAATGAGCCTCGGCGGAGGGTTTGAAGGCATTCACAGTAATGAATTCGATGCACAGTATTTGATGAGGCAGATGGAACTTGGGAGATGGAGAGACGTGTGAAAGACAGGGTGGGTATTTATGATTGACTGTAGGAAGTAATCTGAGGGAGCTTTGAAGTGTGAAATGTTGATGATGGGATACAGTTTGAATCTGTTTCAGCAGCTTGAGAGGTCACAGGAAGAGCACATCAAGGTTCTTCAGAATACAGACGACTGTGCAGATGAAGGAGGAACAGGAAGTGAGCAGCTCTGTTGTTGTGGACACAAGATGATTTGGGAACTTCAAGCTATACTCACTAATTATGGACATATGGGTATAGTCTAGCACTGCACAGCAAAGCTAATTTGATGTGTTTTTTCAATGCAGTAACAGCATATCCCGTTATAAACAATGCCTAGGCCTAAACGGTGTGAACTGACTTGGATACACCTCTTAGGAAACATGTTTTTAATACGTTTCTGCGGAATAAATGTAAGGATGTCACTGTCAGTCACCCTTTTCTGGTCAAAATAATGAGGACTGAGAGATACAGACAGTACCAGCACCGCCCTGCCGGTAGGTGGCGTCGACTAAACCAAACGTTTGCATCGCCGCTGCCTAAAGAGGAAGTGGTCGCCTTCTGATGACAGCTTTTGCCGCGACATTCAAAATGGAAGTATAGCTCGGGATATAAAACAGCTCTCTGTAACAGCGGCAGTGTTTTTTCAGCTCCTAGTAGAAGCACAGGTGTGTTTCAGCTTTCTTTCGGTGTGCTCCAGGTGTGTTTACCCTGACAATGCTGAAGAAGAAGGCCAGCAGCGCAGAGAAGAGGCGGAAACAGTCTCAGACCGAAGAGCGAGCCGACAACAACAAACGCAGATGTGCGGATGCTAACTCCGAGGTAACAGCTTAAGCTAGTGTAATGCTGTGTTTAACAATCGGAATATATTATACACGATTCTGTAAACTGACACTGAAATACATATTTGATTAATTACGTTTCATGTTTACCTTTAGGCGAGATGTATTTTAAATCCATGATTAAGAACGTATGTTTTGTGTATTAGCTTTAGACTACCTGGTTCTGATACTGTCAGAACTCTCAGCTAGGGTTCTGAAAGTTTATCAAATAAAGTAAAAGATATTAAAACCTTTCTAAAAACGTTAGAACCCTGGCCTTCTGTTGTCAGAGTCATGTTAGATATGCTGAACATTAAACATTTATCAGACTTTGGTACAGTTTTTTTTTAATGAAGCTTGCTGTTTTCATTTTCGATAGTATTAAGCTGTGTTGATCAATAGCAACCAAGATATACCTAACAGTGAATTGAAACGGAGTTTTTCAATTACTTGGGTTGTATGTTAGCCTACGGGCATGTTATTTAATTCCAAGTTTGTTTAAATAACATGGGAAAGCTCTTGCAATATAACTTAAATTATAACTTAATTTAACTCAATATAACTTGTGGACCACATACCGTTTGAACTACTAATCATTTTGGCACAGTGTTAACATCTTTATTGTCTAAGTACCTCCAGAGTAACATGTTGGTTTCTTGCTGCAGGGCTCTAAGGATGATCTGGCGGACGCAGAGCTGGACCGGATCGGCAGCGACATCGAGGAGGGGGGGCTGGACCTCAGCCTGGCCTTCCAGCCCATCACCGCCTACGTCGCTGACAAGAAGGAGATGTTGCAGCAATGTCTGCACGTCCTCGGGGAGAAGAAGTTACGCAAGATGCTGCCTGAGGAACTCAAGGTGAGGGATTGTGTCTGAATACTAACTCATGATCTGTGCATGCCTGGAATAAGATAAGCAGGATGTCAAATGAAAGTTTGAACTTGTATGATTTCAATTGCTGAAAAAAAGGGTACCTACCATTGATCAGGAAGATTTGTGGAGAAATCAGCCTAATTTCTCAAAATATTCATTTACATTTTGGACCTCTCAAATGATCTGTAGACCACAATAACATTTATTTTGCGTTGACACTGTATTTACTGACTTCAGTTTTGGATTCAAGGACCACATTTTGTGTTGTAAATCAACATTTGTGGCCATATGTTGTACTGTTGGACACAGCACCATTCATCTGAAAAGCAACACCACCTTGAGATAGGGATCATTGCATGAAAAGGTTTGTTCCATGACTTTTATTGTTTTATGCCACCTTTTTAGTTTTCCAGGTCACATAAGTCAGATAGAGAATTGCTACTATTTATTTTAGTTATTGAACATACTTTACCTTTTTAATCCATATCTGTAAGGTGTGTGTGCCAATTCAAGACATTGTAAACATGTGTTAATGAAATGTATCAGGTATTAAATACTTGGCTAAACTAACAAATATAAGCTATACCTATACAGATAGAGTAGTAAGACTGTATGATTCTGCTGTATGCTCGGATACTGTTATAGCATCCCATCATTAAAGAAACTATTACACACATTATCATTCACAGGACTGTAATTTAGAGGAAATCAAAAGATGTGCTGGGATCAACTGGAGCCCATCTCAGAGCAAAATCTCATTCAGATTCTAGCAGGTAAGAATTAAAGCCATTTGGCAAGTTTTTCTTACAAACTATCTTGAAACAATATTTCAAACGCTGCATTATCAATCCCTAAAGCTGTTGGTTGTACTTTAGGGGAAGACCTGACATCTGGAAACACAGAGGAGACTTTAGAAAGCCAGTGAGTGAAATGACTTAGGACAACATTTCAGAATACAAGTGCTTTTTTTCATGAAATTATACGG
Organism: Trematomus bernacchii; assembly: GCF_902827165.1. Classification (NCBI taxonomy): domain Eukaryota; kingdom Metazoa; phylum Chordata; class Actinopteri; order Perciformes; family Nototheniidae; genus Trematomus; species Trematomus bernacchii. Next base: position 4,681,001 of record NW_022987685.1, read on the forward strand.
CGGCTGACAGGTGCCAACGCGCTACAAAACATTTCCATTAGGAGAAAGCGCTGCAGCTTAAGAAGCTATGCAAATATAAAAACACAAATGTGCCGAAACGCATGCAAATTAAGAAACTTCTTCACCAACTTGACAACATATGCAGAACTTAGAAAACATTCACCAACTCCCGCAGCGTTTACTAAAAGTGCTGCATAAACGCTGCAAATACAAAACGCTGCAAGAAGCTCAAAACACAACGGAGCGGCAGTGCTTTAAGTTAACGCCGCGCATGTGTGGTCAAGATTTTTGTATGTTTGCATCGATTTTCGAAGCTGCAGCGTCTCTCCGAATGTAAGTGTTTTGGGCCACCTTACATATCCCATACTTTAATATGTTCATTTCTTTTTTCTCGGTCAAGGCAAGACAATAATGTGGACTCTACATCTAGCTTAAAAGAAACTGCAAAACCTGAGGACCCTAAACAAGGTAATTCCTATGCTAGGTACACTAAACTAAAGGAAAAATATTTAATAGGAGCATTTCAAATAACAATGTGTAATTCTCTCCACAGAGGGATCAGGCGAGGAGAGTGACGTCCTCAGTATAAACGCAGACACTTACGACAGTGACATAGAGGGACATAAAGAGGAGCAGGGTAAAGCTGTGGAGGTAAAGGCAGCTGCTGTAGACCCAGCTTCTGTAAACCCAGCTGCCGTAAACCCAGCTACTATAAACCCTGCCCCCCCCACTGCCCCACCTGCAGAAGCAAAGAAAGACCTGCAGAGCGACATAGACCGGAGTGTCAGTGAGATCTTAGCCCTCTCTGCTGGCACAGAGGAGGCTAAAGAGCAGAGTGTGGGCCCTCCTCAGTGCACTGATGTTAGCTCACCTGTTGTTCCCCCCGTGTCAGGCCGGGCCCCTGCAGGAGGCCCCCCCTCCCTGCAGCAGCTGGAGCTCCTGGAGCTGGAGATGAGGGCCAGAGCCATCAAGGCCCTGATGAAAGCTAGTGATGGGAAAAAGCTTTGTGTGGCAAAAAATGTGTAGTATGCTTTATTTGTTGTTGGTTTGCTGATTTAAGAACTTGTGTTATTACTCCATATTGGAATGACTCTGCAGACTGTTTAACGCAGAATATAACACATCTGATATGATTAACATTATGGGGTCTGCCCATGTACTGTTGTGTTTGGCCACTAGATGGCAGTGTGCACCTGCAGTACAGTTGAGGTGATGTGTCTGAAGAGCAAGAGGTATCTACTCGCATCACAGCCGAAATGCACACGTTGTTTTTTTTAAAACATAATGTTATTTTGATTTACAATTTGTCCTTATTTGAGTTTCTGACCATATCAGAAAGATATGTTAATAAATAAAAAGACAAAGCTTTAGCAGCAGCAGTGTTGTGAGGTCATTTACCTGGTGTGTTTCTTTACTGAACTCTTGTTTTAGTAATGCTCAAGTAAAAATAGTTATATCTTTCTAGTTTTTGTATTCTAAATATTAAAGGGATACTCAACCCACAAAAAATAATCATTTGCTGAGGATGCATCGCGCCTGATTAAGCGTGAGATTGTTAATAGAAGTGTTTCAACATAGTGCAGTTTTAATGGATGTGCAACTTAAGTTCATTGAGAAGGATGTAAGAGTAAGGATGTTTTTCTTAAGTTTGAAATGTGGCATGCATTTACTACAGTTCATCAAAACTTTTCCTCTTTTTTTTATTCTTGTTTTTGCGTTGAGGCATGTAAGAAACTCTAAGTTTACATCTAGGTAATGCATTGTAAATCATAACTTCTGAAGCTGTGGCGTGTTTACGTCCACACGGCAGCGTCCCGTTGAAGCTTGCCGGTGGGCGTGCCTGGCGTGGACCAACAACCAATCACATTAATCTCCCGCCCCGGACACACAAGCACACGGTTTGATTGGCTAGTGCTTGTTCTGGCATATGATTTGATTGGCTGGCGCTTCCGTCGGCGCTTGAAAAGTTGAACTTTTCTCAACTTTCGAAGTGAGCAACGGAGCGGCAAAGCGACGCGACGGAACCACAAGGCAGTTCGGCAAAGCGTGACGTCACCCCATTCAAAGTGAATGGGAAGCGTCTCCGTTGAAGCACGCAACGCTGCCGTGTGGACGTACCGTAAATGCTTTGGACCGTTGGAGCGCGTTTGCACCCGTTGGCCGTAGTTGAGGCAAATACAACAGAAACAGTTCCCATAGTATGTATAAAGTGAAATCATTCTGAGATAATTAGAGCAGCTGTCCTGACCTGTAGATCTTTTATCCACCACAGGAACTTTAAAAAGTGTCCTGTTCCTCCTTTCTTCCTATATTGTGGCTGTAATTTATTTGTGAAGCCACTTTGTTCTGTTCGCTGTGTGTGCAATTACATGCAGATGCAGAGAAAACACAATGAAATGTTTGATAAGAAGCCAGGTGCCTGAGTATTTGCATTTAAAAGGGGGTGAAATGTGTGCAGGTATCTTTTGAAGAGGAAAATGTCTGCTTTAGAAAAAAACCGATATAACAATAGTTAAGTGCTGGTAGTGTGAATGATTGCTGAGTATTCATCCCTGTCATTTTCCCGCTATTAGAAGGCCAATTATGATTTGATAGGAGCAGATAAAAGGCTTTTGAGGCAGATGTCTAAACGAGCGGTCTGCAGGGCGGAGTGATGCTGTTTTGTTCAGCGAGTTCTTTTTCACATGAACTTGGTGATCTGTGTTAAAAATATTGAATGGTGCCATTATGAAAGTCAACGATAAGGCTATGCAAAAAAGTTTTGGCGTGTCATTTTGCTCCTAGATAAACAAGCCTTTTATTATACCAGCGTCCTCAAGAATTATTTCAGGATGGTTTAGTTTTTTCCTGCTTTATGTTTAACTTTTCATCAAACATCTGGAGCAAAACTGGCTCCACAATGTTGTGTTTCTGCCAAAACGGAGATTATCAACAGCTGACCTTTTTGTTGTGTGCAGCGAGAGTTGCAGCCTTGAGTCGTTGCTGTTGCAAAATAAAAAAATGGCCAATATCTTTGGCCACATATAATTAAAAAACTAGTAGCATGCTTGTTTGTAAAACTCCCGATAATACTGTCTTTTTTAAAGAGCACATCCTGTTTGCATAAATAAAGTACTCCTCTTCAAATATCCCATCTATGACACTGTTTTTTTCTGTATCAAGTTTACATAAATACGTAAAATGTCTCACTGACACAAGGTTGTTCAAAAAGTGTCTGTGTGCAAAAACATTGATTCAAAACAAAGCTGTCCTTGTTATTTTTAGGTTTATTTTTCTTGTGTGCAGCAAGGCCTTGAGTCTTTGCTGTTTGTAAGTACAAAATGGTAGACACTTATGTTGGTTTAGGAGCACTAAATCACATTTGTTGTCCCTTTTACAGTCTTAATTGTGTCCTTTTTTATATCTGTTTTGTTCTTAGTGGCCACAGAGAATTGCAAAACTAGTAGAATGCATGTGTGAAATTTTAGATGTTCCTGTCTTTTTGGAAGAGCACATACGATACGATACGATATTACTTTATTTGTCAGATCAAGTCTGAAATTTGACTTGTGTCACAGCAGCTCTTTGTCCAACATCAACAGACAAATATCCAGACAAAAATACATGAAACACAAACAACAAACATTTAACATAACAGCACAATCAGTGAGAGAAAAGCTGCTCAAAGAGCCTTCAGCGTGCATTTGATCTGGGATTCAGCTCTGTATTTACTGAGAGGAGTGACTGATGCACAAAGGAGTGCTTCAGTCTGACTTTATTGAATCGTGGGACCCTGTATCTCCGATTAGATGGTAGCAGTTCATATTCACTGTTCAGAACATGGTTTGGGTCAGAGATGATGTTGTTGGACAGCCTCACTAGGTTGTTATGATAGGCTGAGTCATAGAGTCCAAACATCCTGTTTACGTGAATCAAGTTAATCTCTTCCAATTTCCCACGTGGTGACACACTGTTTTTTCTGCATTAGGACAATTACATTTAAAAGCTCATGCTACAGGCAATAAATGTCTTAAAAAAAATTCCGACCACTTGTTGGTTTTGCAGCAAATGTTCTTTATTGCATATGTATGTAAAACTCTAGATAATAGATATTATTGTCTTGTTTTTAAAACAACATCCCAGGAGATGAAATGTCAAAGCTCATGCACCTCTGTATGACTTAAAGGTAGGGTAGTAAGTTTGAGAAACCGGCTCGAGATCGCTAGAATTTGAAAATACACAACCGGAGAAAATCTGCCACTTCCTTATAGAGCCCCTCCTCCAACACACACAAACGCGCACATGAGCAATGAGGGCACGAGATAAGTTTGTGCACAGATGGAAGGCTGACAGGCAGGTAGGCCATCCAGTTATTTTAGCTGTGCTTTTTACAGTATTACGGCTTCCACAGATGACATTTTTTTATGGATTTTTTGTCAAAGCACTTAAGATATTCATTGCTATCGGGATGTTAAGAGCATTCCATGGAATATAACAAAAAGTGTATCTCGAGCCGGTTTCTCAAACTTACCTACCCCACCTTTAATGATGAGATTTCCCTAAAGCATGACTCATCGTATTTCAGTTACAGACAGTGTTGGATTCATTGTGTTTTTATTAATGATACAAAAGTGCTAGCTGCTACTGCATTGGAAAAAGGCATGATGTTCATCTTAAGAGATTTTCTACAAATAGTGACTTTTGTTGGTTCTCTGTTGCCTTGAATGATGTCTCTAAATGGAGAAAAATTACAGTTGTGGTGGTTTTATCCCAGGTGTGATGCAAATCTGTTTGCTTTTCACTTCATGTGTAAAAGCTTTGCAGGCTTTCAGAAAAATGCATTTGAAAAATAAGAGCTCCTTTTTATTTTTGGTCACACTCCACACTCCACACTCCACACTCCACACTCCCTGAGAGAGATTTGATATTCCTCTCCTGCATATCATCAGCATTTTGAGAGCTGCCTCCACTGACATCTGACTCTGGGATTCAGTGCTTGCTCTCTGTTTCTCTCTCTGCATGGCTTTAACCTCTCTGCATTTAAATGGAGCATTAAAACCATCAAACAACCATTGGCAGTCTGTCGGGGGGAGCAGCAACCCGATAAAATGCTTCTGAAGGATATCGGTCACAATCCTATCAGCATAATCAAATCAAATATCACACAATTACATCAAAGCAAAACTCCCAAGCAACATGCTACAAAACACTGTGGCCTCATGGGAGTTTATTCACCACTAATAGAGTAATCTACGGTTAATCTCCAATCAGTAAACATGACTGCCCTCCCTCTGAAATGATCTATATGCAAACTCCTGCAATTAACTCTTTTAGCACCCCAGATAATTAGGAGAGCAACGGTTTATGTTTCTTTCCACATCAATAAACACTCGTAGGGTTCAACAACCCTGAAAAGGGGGAGTAAAAATGCAGATTATTTTTAAAGTGGACTTTAATATTAAAGGACTGTTGTCATCACTTACTTGTGCAGCCATTGATTAAAGAAGGTTTTACCTTGTGGATGGATTATATCAGGGGTGTCACATACAGAAAAATATATGAAGGGCTAGGTCACTCGCCGGTATATCGCCGGCGATAAATTAGCAAAATCAATCAAATGTAGGTACATTTTGCTTGTGCGTGTTGGCAGCTCACCCCTTAAAACAGAAGTTTCAGATTGATTATAATAAGGAGAAATAGGAAGGGTGTATTTCAAGCTTGTTATGTAAATAAGTCATTGGGCTTTTCTTATCAACTACTGTAAGATATGTTGAACATTTTTCCAACTTTAATTGACTGAATATATTTGAAAAGTGGTCTTAACACATGAATACTACTGTGTAATATATGTTTACATTTATAATTAAGAAGTACAATATAAGACAACCACAAGTTTCATTTGTGGGCCATATTCCATTATACTTTTACAATCTGCTGAGGGCAGATTAAAAATGGTCCCCGGGCCGTAGTTTGGACACCCCTGGATTATATGATACCCCTTTTCCACTGAAAATCAGTTTGGTTAGCAGTTAGTTCAATGTGCGAAACAGTTTGGTTTCAACTGCCCAGAGCCCAAGTGGTGCTGCGTCATGACATCACCGTTCACGTTGCTTATTTTCTCAGCGGTCTGCGTCGGGTCGATGCTGATAGCCTTCAATAGCGCTTTTAAATTTGATAGCTTTTTAAAATACGACTATTGGCCTATTGACTATTGGCCAAGACCAAGTCGTTTTTATCTTTTAAATACCTAGAAAGGGTTATTAATGCCTTTGTTACCTCGAGACTGGATTACTGCAACGCTCTGTATGTGGGTATGGACCAGGCGTCAATTAGACGCCTGCAGCTAGTGCAGAACGCAGCTGCACGTCTTCTCACTGGCCATACAAAGCGTGACCACATCACCCCAATTCTGGCCTCACTGCACTGGCTTCCAATTCGGTTCAGAATTGATTTTAAACTCCTTTTATTTGTTTTTAAAGCACTAAATGGTCTGGCTCCGGCCTATATAGCCGAACTCCTCCATCGCTACACCCCAGCCAGAGCTTTAAGGTCTGCTGACCAGCTGCTGCTGGTAGTGCCCAAGACCAGGCTCAAAACCCGAGGGCACCGAGCCTTCGCAGCAGCTGGCCCTAGGCTCTTGAACACTCTGCCCCTCCATGTGAGGTCGGCCCAGACCCTAGGGGTTTTTAAATCTACACTAAAAACTCACTTCTTCTCTCTGGCCTTCTAGTCTGAGCGGAACACGACTCCTGACATTTCCCTGTGTGTTATTTTTTATTTGTGCTGTTGTATTTGTTGTAAAGTGTTTTTATTGTAAAGTATTTTTATTGTATGTACAGCACTTTGGCTCGACCAAAAATCGTTTTAAAAATGTGCTATATAAATAAAACTTTGATTTGATTTGATGTTTGGCATCATAACGCCGTTATTAGAGTTTCTCTCATGATGATAGCATAGCATGACGAAGCTAGTCTGACTACTTGTTGCTATCATATTGTGGGAGAAGCCGTTTTCTACTGGCATATACTTATGGGCTCAGAACAGTCTCATAATACACACATGCACACATAAGGATTCACACTTGTATTTCATGATCCACAAAAGGATTCACACTTGTATTTCCGGATCCACACTTGTGTTTGTCAATGCACACACAAATGTGTTCCGTTTCACATGTAAATAAAATCCAAATACAGAAAAAAGTTTTACATATGTATTTTTGATCCTCACATATTTGTTTTCCGTTTAAAACCGCTGCACCTACAAACACAAACCGCTTTCTGTGCATGGATCGCTGTGCATTCGTGTGTGGGTTTTTTGAGACTCCCCTGACGGTGACCCGATTCGTACTTGTAATTTTTTCTATCTATAGCCAATCAGATGTCTCCTCAATTCTAAGCCAATCACATGAGCGCGCCCCCACGAGGGTAGATTTCTTGCGTTCATGACGTAGCGCTTCATGTACGCATTTTGCGCTGTCCGGAGCTGACAGGTCCATGGAGCCTGCCTGCAGGCGCTAATCTCAGGACACTTCCACTCTCAGTACATTGCCACTTTCCGAGCAGGAAATGCACGCAAATACAAGCCTTTATATTATTAAGGTACAGCGCCACTTTCCGAACCATTAATGAATGCTTGTGTACATAAAAACGGCGGGCAAAACCGTTTTAAATGTGTGTTTCCTGTATGGCGAATACAGCTGCTTTATTGATGTCTGTATGAAGTTGTTGTGAGTGTGGAGGGAGCAGCTACAGGTTAGCTTAGCCTAATCGATCAGTGCACTACGAAGCCAGTGCTAGACAGTGAACTGTCAACGGGGGGAGCCCCGCCGGTCATTATCGGCCGATATTCACTCTTAATAGTTTGATCGGTGCTCTCTATAAAGGCCGATCAGGAGAGCTGGATCTGATCGATATGGACATAAACGCGAGTGAAGTTTTAGCGAGCTGCATGAGAAACTGACGGGCTGTCAGGAGAGAGGGAGGGAGAGAGGAAAAAAGAGATGATCCTTACTCCCGTGTTATTAGCCATATCCGGTCATAGTCCGGTAATTACCTGCTAACGGAAACTCTGCTACACAATTCTTCTTCTTCTTCTTCTTATTATTATTATTATTATTGAAACATGACCGGTAAGTTTCAAATTTGTCCGGTAAAATAAATTCTGTCCGCGGAAACCCTGCTCCGGACAGCGCAAAATGCGTAACGGACCGTCCACACAGCAGCGTTAAAAAATCTTGGAACGCTTCTGCCCATTCACTTTGAATGGGGTGACGTCACTTTGCCTCACTTTTCGCCGAACTGCATTGTGGGCAGGCGAGCGGAGATTTTCAGGATTTTCAGGATTCAAAGTTGAGCAATGTTCAACTTTTGAAGCTGAGGTGGAAGCGTCAGCCAATCAAACCGCGTGTATGCTGGGAGAGACATACCGCAGGTCATTTCCTCATATTCCAAAAAATGGAGGAGAAATTAGCGGTAGGGAATCACCCGGTGCTTTATGACCAGTCCCTATTTACCTACCGGGATATAAACCGGAGGAGCCAGGCATGGAGGGAGGTGGCAGAGACAGTGGTATGTTTTCGCCTGTTTGGGGAGTTTATATCCAGTTTACTTCAAACTTTTTTGCTTCGTATGTCGGGGGCGGGAGATTCATGTGATTGGTTGTTGGTGCCTTGCTCGCAAAAAATCCCCAAGCTTCAGATACGCCCACTTCCAAGATTTTTTTTAACGCTGCTGTGTGGACGGGCCGTAAGTGTCATGAACGCAATAAATCTACCCTCGTGGGGGCGCGCTCATGTGATTGGCTTAGAATGAAGGAGACATCTGATTGGCTATAGATAGAAAAAATTACAAGTACGAATCGGGTGACTGTCAGGGGAGTCTCAAAAAACCCACACACGAATGCACAGCGATCCATGCACAGAAAGCGGTTTGTGTTTGTAGGTTCAGGGGATTTAAACGGAAAACAAATATGTCAGGATCAAAAATACATATGTAAAACTTTTTTCTGTATTTGGATTTTATTTACATGTATATGAAACGGAACACATTTGTGTGTGCATTGAAAAACACAAGTGTGGATCCGGAAATACAAGTGTGAATCCTTTTGCGGATCATGAAATACAAGTGTGAATCCTTCTGTGTGCATGTGTGTATTATGAGACTGTTCTGAGCCCATATATACTAGTGTATTTTTCCCTTGTGATCTTACTTGTGATAGTCTGACATGGCAACCTGTGCAGCCCATATTGATTACAGCTGATGGCTTCTATAATACAAATAACTAGAGGAAAGCTAATGCCGCTGAAGCAATGTCCTGCCCAAATCGGTCAATAACAGCGAGCGGGTGGTCATTAAAAGTATAGTAAAAATAAACAGTATCACACGTATGCCTGGTTAGTGTTGCGTAACTTTATATGTGTAGTCGGGTTCTAGTCACTTTGCTCAGCGCTACTGCTTCTGTATGAACTTCGTTTTTGTTTGCCATACTCGCCATGTATGTATGGTTACCCCCCCCCCTTCCCTGCCTCCGACTTAAAGGTCACCTATTATACTGTTTTTCATCAATATATTATAAGTCTCAGATATATACAAAACATGTCTCTGAAGTGTTTGTCTGAAATACCAAACAGATCATTGTAGCATCCCATAATCCCCTCTGTTTCAAAAGTGCTGATTCGCTGTCTGTTACTTTAGATGAAAATAAGGAGCCACTCCCCACGCCCCTCTGAGAGATATTTGGTTAAAAAGAACACAATGGTGCTCTAGGAGGAGATTCGGGTGATAAGGTGGCGGGGGGGGTTAACTTGGTTGGTTATTGGCTAATGGTTACACAGGCCAAAATCTGATTAGCTCATTTTCATATAAATGGATCAGGACAAAAAGTGAGCAAATCTTTTTTCCTGAAACGTTCAGAATCTCTTTACACAGAGGGGACACATGTGTGTGTATGTATGAAAGACATGAAAAAGGGGATTTTGCATAATAGGTCCCCTTTAACCCTCTGATGTATTTGGTTCATGGTTCTTGAACCAAATACAGTTTGTCAAATCGAACCAGTTAACGGGGCCGATAGCCGGGGCTAGCTTGGGTAAAAACATGAGAAACTGGTTCAAAATCGAGCACCTGCTTCGAAATTGGCCCGGAACCACTTTGGTTTTAAAGAGCTACAATAAACTCTAAACACATCCAGTTTCTGTGAAGTACTAAACATTGCACACACACACACACACTGTTTACGATGCTGATACACATTCACCATTTGTTGGAAGACATTGAACTGTCATATCCTGGCGCAGTGCCATTTTTTTATTTTTGATGATTTATATCCTGCAGAAGCACAAAAGGCCCGAGCAGAGTAAATTACTTTTGTCAGAGTTGTGATAAACCCGTCGGATATCTTCTCTGCAGCAGCTGGTGTGTGACATGAGTGATGCCAGGAGAGCAGTTTATATCCGGGCGAGTTTCTGTCTGTCTTTACGAAGGAGTCACGTTCCTCGCCTGTCTTTTAATGGCTCTGTCGTCTGTTTTAACTACTGCAGCACGTAGCTCTCCTGGGTAAAGACATTCTGTTGATACAAAAGATACAAGCACATAAATGATATATGTGTTTTCATTAAAACGTCCATATGTCTCTTTTGACACCTTCATTTAATGGTGAACCACAACACATCATCACTTTAGTTGCTAGCTGATAACTCTTCTGATTATTTGCAAAACAAGCATCATACGAAATATGATGCTAAAGCAACAGGCTACAAATAATTTTCAATAATAGAAACGTTTTGAAAAGTTGTTAAAAAGTCTGAACAGTTTTGCCTTTGAAAGTTAACTCATGGTACCTGAAATGTGAGCACAGATTTAATGAGAGATTTAGGTACAGATTTGAACATGTCCTTCCTCTGCAGGAGGAGCTGTTGCATGCTGGGAGGAGAAGAAGAGGAGGCTGTTCATCTCCATGTCAGAGTGCCTGAAGCTTCTGCACAACTCCTTGGACCTGCATGGCCTGCATTAAGAGGTATGTCTGCAAACTGTCTTTCATTTACCGACTCCTTCTGCAAATAACTCAGAGGAAATCAATGCTGGCATATTCATCCATTACACAGCAGAACACAGAAATGTCATTGTGAAATGAATGCGTGCTGCTACGAGCTCAGGAAATGAACTATTTGTTTGTCAGAGGCTGAAAGAGTCGGGCACTTTGATAACGATTTCTGTGGGATTAATCAAGGTGAGTGTGAAGTGAGTCCTGCATTAATCAACAGTCCCTCTGCACTCACTTTAACCAGCCCAAACTAATCAGCAGCAGACCCCACAGCACTTCACCTATTCAGCGTTTACACCATTCCTCCTGCAGAGAGTGTCACTGTCCAATTAAAGGTCATATAGAAGTGTTGAGGCATTTCAAAACGATCCATCATGAGTCACGACAAAGGTCCTTAATTGTGATAACCTCACCTCTAACTGCTCCCATCAGTCACACCAGTAATGATCTGTCATAATAGTGTGCATGATTTGTGTGTGAAGACATGCAACAGCTTCCTGGGTGTAACACTCCTGTATTTATCCTACAGCACTGAGGAGTCATAACCGCTGTGTTGGAGGTTTTATCAGAGTTTTATCACTGGTGCTTGGACTGCATAATAAAACGTGACTTAATGAAAGTAAGCAGGATAATGTCTCCCCCCCGCAGCGGAGTGTTGTTGTGTGAAGCTGCTGTTGTACTTAACCTCATCACCAGCTGATGGAGGACGCACAGGGTGTTTCTTATTTTTAATTTACGCCTGATGAAATGACTCAGCAGTTTAGAAGTGATTACAGAAGTACATTTTATTACACAGTGCTTTTTTTATTCTGCATTGCAAGAGGAAGTGTGAGTAACAGTAAAAGTTAGCCATGAGGGTTGTGAAATAGATCTTCCATCACACCGTATTGTACTGGTATCTTACCCAACGGTTCCGTATCCTATCCTATCGGACCTTACTTTATAGTATCTTATCCTAACATTCCATGCGGTATTGTATCATATTGTACTGTAAGGTATTGTATCCTATCGTATCGCATCCTATCATACTGTACGGTATTGAATCGTACGGTATCGTATCTTTACGGTAGAGTAGCGTTCTCATTTTGTCTTGTCTCGTATTGTGTAATTCGTTTTTAACGGTATGAGGCGCCTTGCTAGTAGCTTCTGCTTCCTCTTCTTTGATTTAAATACATTAACAAAATCTCTACAGTGTGACAGAAAATCTGCACCGGTGACGCAGGATTCAAGTCTAAAGTTGCAGAAGATGAGGGTTGAAATCTTCCCCGAAAGCGTTTTTTTACGGAGTGATGGTGTGTAAGTGTGTGTTCCTGTTACGGGCTATGTCATGGGAGTGTTTCCATGGTAACGTGGCTGGATAGTGCTCTCGGGGGAGTTTCTGAGCTCCTGCTTTGCGGGGAATGATGATAATAGTGCCGAGTGTTGGATAAAACTCAACTGGGGAAGGCTTACTCCCTCATATTGCTGCTTCTTCTGCACACTGGCATTTTAAAATCCATCCTACAGTGTGTTCAATATGCAGTGCTTTTTCTGGTGATTTCATGTATCGCGCTCTGACAGACAGTGAGAGTAACTGCTGGAGCGTAAAGGACACAGAGAGGCACAGAGCTGCTGCTCAGACCTCTGCTGTTTTATATTGTTTCTGACAGTTGTTACTTGTGAGTTGTGTTCTTTAAGAACTTGTAGTGCCATTTTGCACCTTCACATTGCTAAAAATACTCAGTTTAACATCTTCTTGATTGCATTTTCTACAGATTTTGTAGAAAATAGTTTGAAATCCTCATGTGTATCAAACATATCCATGCATGGTAGCTCACAGTGTATCTCTGATCCGGTGCCTCCTCGGCTGCATCAGATACCTGTTTATACCCAGCAGCACTCTGTGCTCTTTTCCCTACACTGATATGCAAATGTGCGTGTTATTCACTGTTAGATGTCGGATTCCAGCAGCTTAGCAAACACAGCTTTGTATTAGATCACTTTGGTGCATAAATTACATGCAGAGCCAGTATAAGGCCTGCAGAAAATGACTGAAGACTGAAACTCTTTGGAGTTGAAAATGTCACATTAATTTCAAACACATTACCTCCCGCTGCAGGACTTAATGAAGAATCCATTAGAATGTCATACCTGCTTACGTGCAGAAAGTTTATTTGAAATGTCTGAGTCAATTACCCCGAGTGTGTGTGATAAGGAGCTGCTCAGTGAACCTGAAACACGGCTGTGAATCATTTCTAGGCGAAAGTCTTTTTATTTTTCTCCTGCAGCTTAATGGGTTTGTCCTCGGCGTTACTGCAAACGACAAATTCACTTAAATCTGTTTTAAAATAGGCACAGGCTAAGAGACAGACAGAGCTGACCGATTGTCGCATTACTTTTAAACAGATTTAAAAGAATAATTTCTTATAAGCTTTCCTTTTAGTTTTAAAACATATATTATTCCATGGTGCCAGTTGGATTGCAACCTATTTAGTAGTATCATTGAATTGATGCAGTAGAGAACCTAATTTCCTACTTCCTGTTTGACTCCTACTGTTCCCATTAGTTCTACTTCCTGTTTGACTTCTTCTACTGTTCCAATTAGTGTCTACTTCCTGTTTGACTTATTCTACTGTTCCCATTGTGTGTATTTCCTATCTGTCTTCTTCTTCAGTTCCCTTTAGTTATTACTTCCCGTCTTCTTCTACTGTTCCCGTTAGTGTCTACTTCCTGTCTGACTTCTTCTGCTGTTACAGTTAGGCTCAATTCCAAACCACCCCCTACACCCTACTCCTACACACTACCCCGCCGTTTGCGCGTTCGCGTGGAGGGTCGGCCACATTAAGTGCTGTTCCAAACCAACGAGTGTGGAGGGGGAGTGGGTTATCAAGCCCTCAAACAGCGAGTCTGCATCGATCCTGACTTCACCTACTGCCCTACATGACCGGACTCAACGCTGGGTGTGTCCGTCATGACACAAGCTGTTTACAAGTAGTTCCAGCAAACATCCACTGATAAATTGCGATGTTAACAACCTCATGATAACCTCATATTTTTTTTACTTAGAATCGTATACTTGTGTTTAGTCTAGAAAAAGGTAAATGTGTGCATTTTATTATAAAGTTGTGTATATTTACAGACTGTTGCAAAAACTAAGAAGCTTATAAACATCAGGTTTAAAACTAAAAGAGACACAATTAAAGATGTTTGGAGTTTTATTTGAGTTATACATTTATTTTTTTGTCCAAGAGATGCTGATTTGAAACCGTTGTTACATACAGTTATGGCATTTCCTGTTTCTACCGGAGAGAGGAGAGTTTGTCCCAAAGCTTGCCGCTGTATTTACACCCTCCATCTGACAGGAGGGAGCCTCATTTAGCTGCGAGTGTCACTCCGACACGGAGTTCACTCCGTCACGGAGTGGGAGTGGGTAGGGTGTGGTTTGGAATTGGGCCTAAGTCTCTACTTCCTGTTGGTGTTCAGCTGTTCCTGTTAGTGTTTATTGCCTTTCTGTCTTCTTCTACTGTTCCCGTTAGTGTCTACTTCCTGTCTGACTTATTCTGCTGTTACAGTTGGTCTCTACTTCCTGTAGGTCTTCTACTGTTCCCGTTAGTGTTTACTTCCTATACTGTATGTCTTCTTCTACTATTCCTGTTAGTATCTACTTCCTGTCTGACTTTTTCTGCTTCTACAGTTAGTCTCTACTTCCTGTTGGTCTTCTGCTGTTCCCGTTAGTGTTTACTCCCTGTCTGTCTTCTTCTGCTGTTCCCGTTAGTGTTTACTCCCTGTCTGTCTTCTTTTGGTGTTCCCGTTAGTGTTTAATTCCGTGAGTATATTCTGATGCGTATACTTGTAATCTTTACTGAATTAAAATGTTGGATGTTTACTTGTAATAGAGTATTTAAACTAAAGACCATACTTATACTTTTACTGACAGGATTTGAGTACTTTATCCACCTCTGCCTTGTAGAAATAAGGAACATACATATTTGCAGAATATTTGTGTGACAGCTGGCCTACTTGTATTTAAACTCGGGTGGTTTTTATTTGTCAGTGGTTGACTCTGTGGACGTGCAGCGTTTCTGACAATACAGAAAACCTTTCCCTGCTATCTTCCTCTTCCTCTCTCTTCAGGGCTGAATCACATTCCTCTGCCTCCCTCTGATGTGTCTCTCATATATAGATGCACACACACACACACACACACACACACACACACACACACACACACACACACACTGACAAATCCCCGTCCTGCAAGAGAGTGGATAAATAAATGCATTGTCTCTCCACTTTGTGCTTCTGGCATCAGCCTGTCTGGAGTGTGTGTGCAGGCAGCGGTGTGTGAAATTGAGTTCAGGACTGTGTGAGGGCGCGGCAGGAGTGTGTGTTGGCTTTTACATTTTATTTATTCATATTGCACACGGGGTCAGTTAAACAGATTCAGGGGTTGGTGGAAATTTGACACAATTTGAGAAAGGGTTTGCATTTCCTCTGAAAGGTTATTCATGTGATTTATGTTTTTCAAATCTATAATTTAATAAAGAATAATACCGTTAATGATAGGGGTATTTCCATTTTTGAAACATTATGGTATTTTCCATTAATTTAACCTCAATTGAATATTTTTACTGGGAATCTTGTGTGGTATCTACATACTATTTACTGTTCAATTGCATTTTTTTACCGTATTTTTTTTTTATAGCAAACTGTAAATACAATGACAAAAAAAAGGTGATATTTTTAACAGTTTTTGGGTGTTTTTGTTTATTAAAAGGTTTTATACTGTAAACTTATCAGCAAAATCTATAATAATAAAAGAATGCGTACATCTTAGGCTATTAACATTTTTGTAACACTATTATAAATGAAGCTTTAAAGTGAGAGTTGGATATATCTTTCCTACAAATAGCACAATATTAAATGCAACAACACACGTCATCATGACTTTTTAACTGTGTATTTTATACTTTTATTTTAACCCAATTTTATCCTTAATTTAACTTCATCATTCATTTTAACCTACTTTTATCCTTAATCTAAACGTATCTATCCATAATTCTTTACTTATTTTTTATCATTAATTTTCCTTAACTTTGATCTAATTTTAACCTTAATTTTAACCGAATGTTATCTTTAATTTAACCACATTTTTGTCTTTTTTTTTTACAGTAAGGTTATTCATGTGAGGGCTAAATGCAGCTTTTAGTTTTCTTTTATATCTTTATTCCTCTCTGACAGTCTTTGCTCTTAATGCCATGCACACAAAGCAGAAAGGTAATTTATCTGGAGTCAGTGATTGAATAACTTCACAATGATGAATTTCTTTTCCCTGAGCCACAGAGTTCATGTGAGAATAATAATAGCACCTGCCCGGACTAATTTGCACAGAACAAATGATTTTGCCTGTAACTTTTGTGCCTAGATTTAATCAGCGTATTACGCAGCCCGTCCTTCCTGGCTGTGTGTGATGGATGTGTTGTTAGCGGATGATGTGTGTGTGCAGATTGCTGCGGATAACTAAATAAGAGTTATAGTTAACAGAAAGTGCCACCGTAATAAAATCATTCAGGGATTTCAGCGTTGTCTCTCCATTCAGTGACACATGATGAATGTGCTTTTGTTGAAAGAAAAGAAAGTTTCCAGACTTTTTGACGACGCTGTGTGGATGTCAGTCAAGTTTTAGTTTAAAAGATAAGCAATGGTTGAAATGTCCTTCCCTGTCACTGAGTCTGCAGTATGGAGGGTGTCCTGTTCTTCATTTTAGAGCAGCATAAATCACTTTGATGTGTGTATGCATCCTCAGCATTACTGTCAAAGGTCAACTCATACAGTAGTACATCCTCCATCTTCTCATGCCTGTAACACTCAAGCATTTCATTTACACATGTAAAAACTACAGCATCATGTATATTAAACATGGATGGAGTAAACATGCAAGGATCTTTACTCCAATTTCTTCTTGCTCTCAAAGCAATGACAAAGTCTACCTAACCTAATTGTATCCTTCATTTTAACCACATTTTAATCAAATTTGATCCTTTAATTCAACCACATGTTATCTTTAATCCAACCTAGTTTTATCCTAGAATTCAAACTAATTCTAAACTTAATTTAACCACATGTTATACTTATTTTAACCTAATTATATCCTTTATTTTAAACCTAATTATATCCTTAATTTGAACTTGGTTGTATCCTTTATTTTACATCTGTATTTGTGCAAAAACTGCAGCTACAGGTTTCCATTATTTTGCGTCACTCGACCTACATTTGCATTTATTATTAAAGTCAATGCATTAGATCAGCATTGAGCCTAGGAACTCGATAAGAGTGTGAGCATGCCTGGCTGCAGAGAAATCTCATTTATGTAAACACCTCCATTATCTACTCTTAAAGCATCTGCCCTCATTGAGTAAATCCCGTCACACCAATCAACGCGTCAGTTAGCCCTGCTTTCATTCTGATCTCCTATTAGCAAACAGATTGCATTTTATACTATAGTTGTCGTTTGCCCTTTTCTGCAATGCTCAGTCCTTTTAAACATGTTAATGATGTAATTAGTTGTTGTTGGGCTCTAACGCCTGCTCCGCTCTGATTTCCATAAGCTGTCACACCGAGTGCAGGATAAATTCATCCTGACTGGCTGCAGGCGTGTTTCTGAGGCGTGAACTTGAAAAGAGCAAAGCACATAATGAGTGCAAACATGAAGAGCTGCTGCTGGGGATGTTCTTTAAAC
This sequence comes from Trematomus bernacchii, assembly GCF_902827165.1. Lineage (NCBI taxonomy): Eukaryota > Metazoa > Chordata > Actinopteri > Perciformes > Nototheniidae > Trematomus > Trematomus bernacchii. The sequence continues at coordinate 4,698,741 of NW_022987685.1, forward strand.
ATATTATATACTCTCATGGGTCTCATGCACTGTTAAGAAGTACAAGCTTCTCTCAGACATAAGAGTTGTGATCGAGTAGTGTCAATTCACCTTTTGCTTCTCCAGCTCTACGGCACTTCTATTTTGCCAGATTATGCTTAGGTGATTGCGTTTAAAGCAAATTGCTATTAAAAAGCATAATTATTATAAGGGGGGGGACCCTTATCAAAACATTTACATTTTATATAAGGGGGACCCTTATCAAAAAAGTTTCATTTTGATAACGGGGGACCCTTATCAGGTGATAAGGGTAAATAACATCTGATGAAACATCTAATGGAAAGGCCACAAGCCCTTAGAATCAACTGAAATATGACTTACGCATACATATTCCTTTATTGGCTAAACCTAATCTCCACAGGCGTTTCACAAAGATTCAGTCAAGATTTTATTTCCTTTACACACCAAACTAAAATAATTATGGAAAATATCTGATGTGAAGTTAATGCTTATTATTTGCTCCATCATAGTGTTCATTTGCAGATAGTAAATATACAGTATATCCCTCACCTGTTGCCAATTAGCACCAGGTTTTCTTTTGTCAAACAAAATAATAGATATCATTGTTCAGCTATTCTTTTATGATTTTTATATTTAGTTTACTCTTTGAACTGTCCTTATGTGTCCAATGTAATATATGTGTAATATATACCAGGGTCACATATTATAAATGACAAGAGCCACCAATTTAGCTATAGCTAACCTTCGCTAGCTAGCTTGTTAGATGGGCATCCAAGAGTAGCTAACATTCGCTAGCTAAATAGCACACTGACAGGTTAATTGAGTTAGGTCTCTAGGATAATTTGTTTTTATAAATGTCAACACTGTGAATCTTTGTCTACCCTTCTGGCATTGAGACTTATTATAAACTGTCCACATGAGCTCTAGTACGCAGTTTCTTCAGTAGCCATCAGCTCATGTGACACCTCCATTATCTGAGTTACAGTCTGCAGCTCCCTCGAACTTTAATCCAATCAATATTTCAGTGCTGAGTTGGTCCTTTAAACAAAAATAATTTTCTCTGACAACCTGAACAAGCGTCAGAGGAGGTCTGCCTCCTCAGAGCCCACTAAAAGGCTTTTAATGAGACCCCCCACACGCTTTTATACAATGCTCTGTCCCCTCATTAAATCTTGATGACATGGGGAGGTATTCAGGACGGTGGAGAGACCCCTGTGTTCTTCTGCAGACTCTCCATGGGAGGGGAGACCAGCTGGACCTGAGACGCTGATAATAGCCTCCTCGCTCCCTGTTCACATGTCACTTTATACTGCTCTGTAATGGGCTGCAGGAGTGGAAGAGCCAGATATTTGAATACATATTCTTCTTCTCCTTCTTTAGTTTCATCTTGTCTTTCTAGCTATTTCCTCTTGCTTTCTTCTAACATCATTACATACATACGTACATCATTTCAGGAACGCTTTTTTAATTCGCTCTTTTCTCTTTGTATTTAGCTCTTTGTGAGAAATGCAATATTGTGTTTGTTGAAATATATTACGCCTTGCTCCTCGAATTAAGACGTTCCAGCTCTAAGCGAAGCCAGCGCTGAAAACAAGCGTGAACAAATCATGACACCGTGCTGAGCCTGTATTGTTTTTCAATTTGAATTAGTGCCTAAATGAAGCATTACGATACATGCACTGTGTCTTTTCTGCAAACGCTGTTATTTTAATCACATTGAAGCATGGTTTAAGCAGAATAATAAAAGGAGAGGGGAGGCTAATTTTAACACCTTTCATTTTCCATTTGCCTCACAAGGGCTGTTTGTATTCCAAATGCACGCTGAATATGATGCTTTTTGAACGTGTGGAAACACTCGAGGCTTATGCTATAGAAGTGATGGAAGAGAAATATAATCTGCCTTTAACCGTCACACTGTGTAGACTCACACAGCTGCAGGTTATATTTCATAATGAGATATTGTGATACAGCAGGTGAAACACGGAGCAATAATCTTTGAATATTATTGACCTAGTAAGAAATGAAGCCTTCAGAGTAGCTTCATTCTGGTTGTGTTGAGGAGTGTGCAGTGGGAAGTTAAAGCATCCCTCAGGAAGGAAAACCAGTTTTCTGAGGGATGAAGGAGGCGGAAATTTGCACTCACACAGGATTATTCCTGAGCTTATTTCCACGTCGGCTTTTTTTCTAGTTTGTGTTGCTGTATTTGTCCAAATGTTATCATGTTTTATCAGCTCTAATTGTGCTGACTTTGAAAGGCAAATAGTTGTTGTTTGAAACTACTGTAGTACCTAAAATGTAAGTATATTGACTTATTTGATCAATTTAATCATATGATTCCTTCAGATATAATTGCAGATCTGCTGTAAGATAGCTATCTTACCTAGCTAACCTAGTTATTTCAAATATACTGACAAAACACTTACAATTATGAAGCCGTCTTACTGTGCCAACAGTGACAGTTGGCCAACTTTACATTCCCCAAACGCCAACACGCTCTAGAGTTTTGGGCCGTTGTTTGCACATGTTGGCCACCGTAGAATAGTCACGTTACATAAACAATGTTTCTTCCTGGACAGAAAAGCCAGTGTCTTAATGAAACTGCAATTTAGCTTAATTTTGGAGATTAAACATAAATATCAGAGTCTGAAAGCTCTGGTTTAAACTCTGTGTTTTCACCCTGTGCATTTACATGAGAAGGTTTATTTTGTATCTTTACAACTGATATATTCACACAGGTGAAGTAGTTAGCTGACCATTCCCTCTTTTTTCTGAGTCAGAACATTGCATTTGCAGAATAAAATGATCCCCAAAACAACCGGCAAAGCACTCAGACAATATAATATATTCTTCCAATCGGCCATCCCTCGAGAAAGTAAGCCCTCTTTTTCTTTATCTCATCTTCCACATACATTATGATATCTCACATTTAATATGCATTGAATGATTTGTTACTGCTGCAGGGACAGATAAGCTCCTCTTCCTCCTAACGAACGCCCCTCGACAGACAAAGTAGGGCAAGCTGAGCAGTGAGGCATCATAGGTAAAAGAGTACATACACAGCATGTGAGTAATTTTGCATTTATAGTCTTTAGCTGGACTTTACTGTCAGTGTGACTGTGAGTTTCTTTTTTTTCAAATACATAGTGTACTGCAGAGGAAAGAGCTGCATGCATAGAGTTTAATAAAGAGGAAGTTGGTCACACTGAGCATGTGGAGGATTAGGTGGAGTGCTCAAATGAATCTGTCAAACCCGTAAGAATAACAACATGCTGTTTGTCAATTCTAAATAAGGATGCATTTCATACCGCTTGCAACTCAAAACAAACTTACAGTAATTGAGTTTCAGGCATTTTTAACTGTGCCAGTCTGTCTGATGTTGCTAATCCTCCATCACATTTTAACAAAGACCACTGTAATGTGTCTTTGAGCATCTGATAAAGCACTTGAGAAATCAAATGTATTATTATTATTATTAAAGTGGGGAAGTTGAGGCCACGCCCAGCAGAACTTGAATCCTGTAACTAATGCTTCTTATCAGAGTTCTGCCTCATTAGGGCAGCACAAAGATGCTTTTATCAACTTTATGTTGATATGATGAAGTGGTTAGCATACAGCAAAAATGTTGAAATCTATCAGATATGCAGGCGTTAGTCAGAGTTTTGTTTGTACCTGATGAGTTTTAGATCTGCATTAACTTCTGAGGTCAACATCCATGATGCAATTTGTTCTGTGTTTGTTTGTTTGGTGCTGGGCAGGTAGATTACAGTGGGACTTTAGATTTTTCACTGATAATGGCTGACTACTACTAAAACACAAGTGGGACTGCTGAACTAACGCCATAACGTTTCTGAGTGTCGAAGTGATTAGGGGCTTGGACTGGGAGCTGTAGGGTCGCCGGTTCAAGTCCCCGACCAGACCTAAAATGTGGAGTGTGGACTGCTACTTGGAGAGGTCCCAGTTCACCTCCTGCCCTGCCGTGGTGCCCTTGAGCAAGGCACTGGACAACCCCCTTCCCCCCTCACTCCCATTGCTCCCCGGGCGCTGTACAATAGCTGCCCACTCCTCCTAGTACTAGACTCCTGGTACTAAGATGGGTTAAATGCAGAGGACAAATTTCACTGTGTGCTCTGTGTGCTCTGCATGTGTGACCATTAAAGAGCGTTTCATCCCTCCCAATTCTATTCTATTCTATTAGTGATTTGATCCATTTTCAATATAGTATTGATTATAGATGATTCCAGCAACTACTACTACTCATACAATAATCAACCTGGTTCAAACCCTGAAAACTCCCGTATGTATATTTAGTTTTTCTAGGCTCCATTAAAGATGACATATTCTGCAAATGTTCAGGTTTATAGTAGTATTTTTTGCCCCTACTGTGACATGTTCCATGCTTTAATGATCAAAAGCTCTTTTTTTTCTCATTCTGCCTGTGCTGCAGCACCTCTTTTCACTCTCTGTCCGAAACCAGAGCCCAGTCTGCTCTGATTGGTTAGCTGGCCGGCTCTGTTGCGATTGATCAACCACTGTGAGATGTCCCGCCCCTTACCCTATTACGTACAATGTGTTGGAGCGCTAGCCAATAAAAACGTGAGTGTTCCAAAGCAATGTCACTATATTCCAGAAATAAACTAAGGAGTCCAATGGATGCGTTTATAATAATAATACTGGTTGGATTTGAATTATTGTCTTCCTACATATATAAAAGCAGATAAATGTTTGTGTATTAGCTCAAATGTAATGACTCTGAAACATGAATCGATAATTCAGCAGTGAATTGAGTCTAGTTCTCCTGTTTCCATGTTTAAAACGGTCTCCTGCACTCACAGCAGCCATTTGTCTCTCTGGCATTTGTTTTACCAATTACATATGACTCTCCTCTTTAATTCCATTGCTTTCCAGTCATCTGGACATAGACAGAAGGAGCTATTGTTAGAAGCATGCCCACTTACTCTGTGTTTGTAATGAGAATACTCTTCCTGTCAGCCAAATTACTGCTTGTTGTTCCTTCAGACGCTCCATATGCCTTTATTTAACAGCGGGACACTGAAACAGCTCTTATTGGGAGATATCCATGAGTGATATTGTGAATTTAATTTGAAATATGTAAGTTGGCTGAGAACTGTTCCTGGCTGCTGGAGATGTGATAAGCCCGCCACCCGTTTGTCAGGTTAACCCTCCCCCCCCCCCGTGCCTCCTCCAGGGACCAATGAGAGGCTAAACACATGACAAGAAGACTTCCAGTGTGAACTTTCCCTGAACTAGAGATGCCGCTGATCCATGGCCGTGTCTCTAACTCCTCTCTTGCTCCCGCTCACCATTTTCCTCTTTATTCATGTTTCTAGCAGCAGCAGCAGTTCTTAAGCTAAAGACGCTAACAAGCCGCTGTCACAGTGCAGTGCCACTTCGCTGCCTCCCCATCATCATTTGGGATTCTTGGTTTGAAAGACAGCAGTTCATTTTCCAATGTGTGGGCTTTCACTCCTTCACACACACACACACACACACACACACACACACACACACACACACACACACACACACACACACACACACACACACACACACACACACACACACACACACACACACACACACACACACACACACACACACACAGAGCGGCTGACCATGCCATTGCTTTGATTTATCCACTCTGCTCAGGCACTGGGCAACAATGGACCACATGTAATGAAATCCTCTCAAGATTCGGGGCGTTTTCCCTTCTGCAGTAAAAAAAACAAACATAAAAAATAGATTGGATCTCCTAATTGTTCAATTAAAGTTTGCAGAAAGATAATCCTACTTGTTTTAAAATATGTTTTGCTAATGGCTTGAAAAATCTCTTAAATGCTTCAATTGTGCGTTGAATAAAAGGCTGTCTTAATGATCCAGCACATGCAGAGCCATGAAACAAAACATTTTTTCATTTGTTTAATGAGGCATATTTTAACGTGCATACTCCCATATCTTCATGCATGCCAAAAAACAATATTAGTACAAGCCTGTGAATATTTGGCTCTTAATGTCCAGCACACACATGTTTGCTTTAAATTCATCTAATATTTGATTTAAAGGTGAGAGGCTGTGTGCACAGGCATGTTAAAGGCCCAATGAGGCAGTATTTACAATATTTCTTTACATAATCCTCAAACAGCCAGCCATTTTCTAAAACCAGTTGAGTCTTTTGTCTGCATCAATGTGCACGTCTTTAAGTCACCAACAGGGGGCAGTGCAGGAGTTGATAACCACTATGCAAGTCATTTTTCCTTCTGTCTGACAAACAAAGGAGAAAAGAGGCATCCATTTACATGCATCATTCTTTAAAATACTTTAAAATACTCATGATACAACTGTCTCTTTCTCTGCCTCTCTGTGTGTTTTATCTTCAGTTGACTTATCAGAAAGAGAAAGAAATGTACTTTTCTGCACATACCTGAAAAACTATCTCATGTATTTAAAACATGCTGCTAAAATGCTATTAATCAAAATGTACTATAATGATAAAACAGTTGGAAAAAGGTTTCTATAATGTTTTTTTAATGCTCTTACAGTACAGCCTTCCATTTTGCAATTGTGTTGTTCAGATCACATGTCTGCAGTTTACCTTGAGGCAGTGTGTTTTTGGGGCAGTTATTGTTCTAATTACTCCGCAAAATGTATTTAACACTCAAAATTAAAGGAGATAAAATGGAGTACTGTACTACTAATTTCTAAATACAACCTAAAAAATAGATTTAATTGGCTCCACATTGACAAATTACAACGTCAAAAGCAAATTTAGCTAAATTGGCTATTTTATATTAGTGACAGTCACAAGCTAACGTTGGCTACTGATAAGCATACTTTTAATTTATTGGCTGCGAAATGAAACACACGTTGCTCTTCCATTACATTACATTACGTTACATGTTAGACGCTTTTATCCAAAGCGACTTACATACATTCAGTACTGTGGACAATCCCCACAGGAGCAATTTTGGGGTGAAGTGTCTTGCCCAGGGACACAACGACATGCTGACTGCAGTGGGACTCGAACTTGCTACCCCCTGATTCGAAGTCCAGCACTCTATCCACTTAGCCACAGCCGCCCCTTTTGAACTTCTATTTTATTTCTGGACAACTGAATCTGTTGTTTATCATGTAGCGTCTTCTGAATTTAATATATGAAAATGGGGCAATTTCAAGGGAACGTTGTCATATACATGTTGTTGCAATCATTTCAGTTTTGTTCACTATATTGTCTGAGCTACCTCCTGCAGGAGCTCCACATATCTTTTATTTTCGACATGCCCCACCTTCCCGGCAGTATAAAGTATTTACAGAGTGCATTGGGTAATTTATAACTTTCATCAACCTCTGCTGGCAGCCGAGGAATTGGCAGTGACATTGACATGCCTCTGGCATGGCTTTATGTGGGTTAAAGATGAACGCTAATATAAAAGTGATGGATTAACAACAGTGGAACAAAGAAGCTATAGCTAACTCAAGATGAGATCCACTCAAAAACGTTTTAATATCCTTTCTGTCAGTGTTTAGGAGTTTATGATGAAGTATGAAACTAATTTATTATGGCCATTTTGTGCTACGAGGCACTGTTATCTTTTATTATACAATGGTGTAAAAAAGGCTGTTGTTAGGTAATGTTAAAGGATAACGTATAGAAATACTCAACCAACCCTACAGATATTCCTGTGATAAAGCCTTATTTTTGCATAAGCGAAGACGTGATGTTCCCTGTTTTAAAGTAGTATTTTGACATGATTGTACTTTACTTGAGCATTTAAATGTTGTGCTACTTTATACTGTTTCTCCTCTACTACATTTGTGTGACAACTCCACAACATTTATTTAACACTCACAATGTCAGAGATAAGATAGAGTACTACTTATTTGTAAATACAACCTTAAAGCAAAACATTAAAATGGCCTGGCCTTTAAGCTAACATTAGCTACTGTATGTAAGTGACAATCACAAGCTAACATTAGCTACTTTATGTTAGTAACAGTCACAAGCTAACACAAAATGCCGTGAGACTGGGTTGAGTATTTTCAGACCATATTATTTCATACTTGTACTTGCGTACTTGGTGCTGTTAGACCTGACAGCTGCCTTTGACACTGTGGACCATAGCATCCTGCTGTCACGGCTTGAACAGTCCGCTGGCATCACAGGCTCTGCCCTTGCATGGTTCAGGTCCTACCTGACAGACCGTAGCTTCTCGGTACAGCTAGGTGCCTTCTCCTCTGCCAAAGCCCCTCTTACCTGTGGGGTTCCCCAAGGCTCGATTCTGGGCCCCATCCTTTTTCTACTGTACATACTGCCCCTAGGTTCAATACTCACAAAACATAACATTCCCTTCCACTGCTACGCCGACGATGTACAGATCTATCTGCCTCTCAAAGCAAATGTCACACACTCACTACAGCAGCTGATGGACTGCTTAGCAGAGATAAAATCCTGGCTGAGCAAAAACTTCCTCAACCTCAACGAGAGCAAGACCGAGGTCATCTTTTTTGGACCGCAACCTCCAGCCTCTCCGGTTGATATTCTGGGCTCTATCAAAAAAAACATCCTCCCCTCGGTCATGAACCTTGGAGTGACCTTCACTAGCACTTTTAAATTCGACAAGCAGGTCAGCACCGTAGTAAAATCCTGCTTTTTTAAAATAAGACTATTGGCCAAAACCAAGTCGTATTTATCTTTTAATGACTTAGAAAGGGTTATTAACGTCTTTGTAACCTCGAGACTGGACTATTGTAACGCTCTGTATGTGGGTATGGACCAGGCCTCAATTAAACGCTTACAGCTAGTCCAAAACGCTGCTGCACGTTTGCTGACTGGCCACAAAAAGCGCGACCACATCACCCCTATTCTGGCCTCACTACACTGGCTTCCAGTTCGGTTCAGAATTGATTTTAAAATCCTTTTATTTGTTTTTAAAGCACTAAATGGGCTGGCTCCGGCCTATATAGCTGAACTGCTCCAGCGCTACACCCCAGCCAGAGCTTTAAGGTCTGCTGACCAGCTGCTGCTGGTAGTGCCCAAGACCAGGCTAAAAACCCGAGGGCACCGAGCCTTCGCAGCAGCTGGCCCTAGGCTCTGGAACACTCTGCCCCTCCATGTGAGGTCGGCCCAGACCCTAGGGGTTTTTAAATCTAAACTAAAAACACACTTCTTCTCTCTGGCTTTCTAGTTAGAGCGGAGCACGACTCCTGACTTTTCCGTGTGTTTTATTTTTATTTTGTTTTTAAGATATATCTGTTGTAATTTATTGTCGTTTATTGTGATTTGTAGTAATGTGTTTTTATTACATGTACAGCACTTTGGCTCGACCAAAAATCGCTTTTAAATGTGCTATATAAATAAAACCTGATTTGATTTGATTTGATTTGATTTGCGTAAAGGAGTACTTGCGGTGGTGGCGAAGTCGATAGGGAGTTGGCTTGGCAACTGGAAGGTCAACAGTTCAAGTCCCGGCAAGACCAAGTGCTACCGAGGTGTCCCTGAGCAAGGCACCGTCCCCTACACTGCTCCCCGGGCGCTGTTCAAAATGGGAGCACACTGCTCCTAACACTAGGATGGGCCAAATGCAGAGAAACAATTTCCCCACGAGGGGTTAATAAAAGTCCATCTTTTTCTCTTTCTTACCCCCCTGCATGTTTGTGGTGCTTTCTAACACATGACTCAGGTAGACTGGGTTCCCAGGACGATTAGTTGGAAACGCATACCTGTCATTGTAAATAGTTAATGTAAGCTCTCCCTCAGGGTGAACACGTCTTGTTTGCAAGTCCCTGAGTGCTTCACAGTCTGCTGCCTCCAAAGAGTTAAACCCAGGAGAGATGCTGCAATACTTCCTCATGATTTCTGCTGACTAACAGGCCCGGACTGTGTTTTAAGTGAGATACTCTAATGCTTAATGATGAGTAATGAATAGATAATGAAGTATTAGCTCAGTGTCTGGCAATGCATTTACTGGAAGCAATTATTAATCTAACATAATCATAATTATAGACTGAGTATTGAGTAGAGATTACTCATCACCTGCCCAACACAGATTGCTTTCTTCTTAATTGTTGTCAAGTAATTTTAATTATCTGCAAATAAGCCAGTGCACACATTAAGCAGCAACCCCTGAAGAGACTTTCTGTGAGTCACAATCAGATTTAAACTTTTGAATTTACACTGTCAGACTTTAAAGTGCAATAGGACATTTACATTACTTTCTTTCTTCTACAGATTCTCTTAATGGGCACCTGGCACATACTGTTTTATCAGGTGAAAGATCTTCAGTCTTTGTTCAGAATCTTAAAAAAAGGCAACATGATTACCTGTTGCTTGATTAATCTCATTTTCATTCAAAACATTTGTTTGCTAGGATCTGTAGTTTCTTGAGAAAGTAAAGAAGCTAAATCACCTACAATTAGTTGGAGATCTAGCCAATAGAAGCCAGCTTTCCATAGTGATGTCACTATGTTCAGGAAGTAAACACAGGAGTTAAATTGCGGTGTTTCAGGCATGGGGGGGGGTAGTGTGTGGAAGAGAAACTGCCTCTGGAGGGAACTTTGGGATTTTTGCCTTTGCAGACCATACACAAAAGCCTATAGAACAAACTATAGGAGAGGGTAAACCACAAAAAGCATTAAGGGTCCCCTGAACGCAGCCTCTTGTATAGCAATGTATTAATACATATTGGAAGTCTTGACTCTTTTGAAAATATTCCCCAGTAAGCCGTTATAACCATAATTGTGCTTAGAGCTTGAGCTTTCCCAATGCATTTTCTTTCATTCTGAATCTTCTGATCCTACTCCTAACAGAATACAAAGCCACTTACTGGACATACTCTTCAGTGTTTCCTTTTTGGCAGTTTTGCATGGAGGCTTTTATCATCAACTCTAGCTTTGGGAGGCACATTTAAAAATGCATCATTAAACAAATAACAAGCTTTTTCTAAATAGCTATGTACCATATCATTATATTGGCATCTTACACAATGCACAATTCAAGCATTTAATTATTTCCCAAGCCATTAATGCAAATGAAAGCAGTAGGAGTAACAACAAGCGCAAGGGATGGTGTACAACAAGGTGGATTAGTTTTCCGCACACTGTCACTTAACACTGAGGTGATGCAATATCCAAGTTGTTGAGACAAGATAGGATAAGACTTGAGAATTTAAGATATTCAAATTATTTCTTTCTTGCCAATTCATAATGGCAAGATGACATGAAAGGGAGGGAAAGAGAAATGCAAATAAGATCTCCTGCATACTGTAATTCAAATTCATTGCCATATTTGTCTCTGATTTCTGATCAACAGAGTTACAGTGAACCTGTGATATTTGAGATGTGGCATCTGCTTCTATTAATGTCTTCAGAATGGAGTAATTTACTTGGCTCAGTATGTTAGATATCTTTACACTCTGTCTCGCTTCCTGTTTAAGTTGAAGCCTCAGTCTGTACCTCTGATGTGCAGTTGTGGGTTTTATCTGTACTGAGGGTGGAGGACTTTGTTTGATATGCACAAAGCTTTATTAACCTTTTGCTTCTGTCTGTAGCAACTTCTACCTTGACCGTCCTTGAGGGCAAATGTGTTTTGCAGCCACAAAAAAAGAACCTTAGAAAAACATTCTAGTAACAACAGGAAACCCTCTTTATCTCCTGCAGCTAACTGGAAATCATATCCTCAGTTGGGGAGCATTCACCAGCCAATTTATTGTGTATGATGCTTTGAATAAATGAGATGCTTTCTTTACTTAAAGTATATAATAAACCCTGTTTCGATGTGTAAGCGACTACAGTATATGCTTCCCACTTGAGCTGCTATAGCTATTTATAACAGGTATTTATAAATCCCTGCCTTAGTCATGAGAGGAATTTATACTTCAGGCTACTTTGCTGTGTCTTTTCTACCATACTGTCTCCTCTGAGGAATGTACCCTTAGTGTGTGACTCCTGCTTGAACCGTAGATATATTCAGTATTTATATAAAGGTGTGAACAGGTGTTGCAGCTTGTTGTGCAGAACCTCAGATGTTTTCTTTGTATTTCTGACGTTTTTCTTTTGTCTGGTGTTTTGCTGGTGCTGACAGTTTTCTTTGTGTGTGTGTTCACACTCTTCATCAATAAGTACTTCCTGTGTTTGATGCACTAGGTCTCCTGCTAACATAAAAACGTTTCTGCAGAGCATTTCACTCTGACCATGGTCAGCATATGCACATTTGTTTAGAGAATAAAACTTGAGCTGTTACAGTAATAGCTCCAATACGACAACTGTCCTTCCATGTTATATAAAATAAATGTCTCCCCTCTTACATAAAGTATGTGTATATCAAGTGAATGAAAACCACCTCATGCATTGCACACATCTGGGACCGGAGCGCTTGGTAATGTTAGGGGATTATAAAGTTGGACCACTGTCACTGTTGGCACAGTTAGTCTGTTTCATAAGTGTTTTGTCAGTATATTTTGAATGACTATAAGCTATGTTAGATAGCTAGCTTAAGGCAGATCTGCAATAATATTGGAAGGAATCATGGGATCACATTTTTTAAAGAAGCCGATAAAATTTACAAAGACAGTTGGTCAACGCCAACAAGCACTCTGGTCCAAGCTGTGTGCATCTTTAGTGTCCCTTGGTGTTTCCTTTATGCAGCGCTTTTAGTAAACGCTGCACACTTTTTGTCAAGTTGGTGAAAATGTTTCTTCATTTGCATGTGTTTTTGCACATTTGTGTTTTTTCATTTGCATCGTTTCTGAAGCTGCAGCGGGTTTCTCCTAATGGAAATGTTTTTCATTTGCACCTGTTGGCCATCGTATTATTCCGATCATCTAGTGCATCATGCGATAATAAGTGTATGTACACATAACTTCCCCTAAGAGATAAATTAGGTTTATCCCAACCCTCTCTTTGTGGTTTTTGTATTTAAAGCTGTGTGGACAAGTCCATAAATCACTCACAGAGCTAATGTGGATTTCCTCTTTGGAGAAAATGAGTATGGATTGTGAGGTGACGGTGATTGCAGAATGGGAGTAAGCACATTAGTCATTGTTATCATTCAGACTCAGGATGCTTTTCAGGAAACGATGACACCGGGACATTAATAGGTGCAGAGGATAAATGCTCTTATATCCAGCCATTAGCTTCTTTTGGGTGCCTGGGTAAATGGTTATTTAATAGCAGGAAAAGGTCAGTAAATAATTGTATTCACCAACAAACATCCTGAGATTATTTCACCGAGCAGTGGCTTCACCAACAGATCCAATGTGTTGACATTTATCATTTAGAAACTAGAAAGGGTACGCTAATCAAAGTCTTCCACTGTCAATGCTTTGGAAACTCTTTTGATGGTAATGCAGAGTTTACCAAGCTATCAGAGTGGTGCAATTCCATTAACCGTGCAGAGGACGTGGCATGATTTCATCAGAAACTGGTAAATATTTGTAGACGACGCTTGTCATACTGATCAGATTCTCACCTTCAGGACCAAGTCCTATAGCTGTCATCACTTGTCGTTATCTTTACCAGCTGATGGAGCTATAATAGCATAAAATATCTTCACATTTCGGTATTTTAAGACCACAAAATCAGTCCTTAATTAAAATGATATACATATACTGTTGATTGCTAAAGAGATTATTTCTGCAAAAATCCAAAATCCAATGGAGAAATCCCATTGAACCAGGGAAATGCTGCCTTCAGGGTCACAAAAACAAAAAACAATTTATTTTTATTTTTACTTTCTCTTTAACATCAATCTACTGACAAATAAGTATTATTACATTGGAAGACTAACTTTACACAGTGAAAGACATCTAATTATCTTTTTGTACCCTGATAAAATGCATGCACAGCTTTTGATTAGCTACAGAAAATAATGTAACACTTATTACAGGAAATAATTAAATGAATTTACATTTATAATCTTTACTTGTCTTCTCTCAAGTTGCTCTTTTACTGTACTGTGAGAATGAAGATGGATGGATGCCCACTTCCTGTCATCCTTTCGCCCTTTCCCATGAGCCACTGCAGGGTAAAAAAAGTTTGGACAAAATCAAATTTGATCCAAATTGCATTTGCTCCCGCGGAGGAGACATTGAAACCTTCTCGCCTGAATGAGCTGACAGTGATTTCATTTGTCTAAGTAGATAAATCATACATATTGAACGCGTCTCTCAGGCGTGTCACTGCTCAGACCTGATTTAATTTGCCCCTTTCTGCAGGAGCGCACGCCACGCTTAAACAGAGAAAACCCTGAAGGTTACACCATTTCAGCATTTTAATTAGTTCCCCTCCTTCTAGACATCCCTCACCCGGATGCCTACTTTTCAGATATCTTGTAGAAAAAAGTATTTTGAAACACAACATATACTGACCTTTTAATAGTTTGCATTACATCAAAAGAGAGGATTCGGATAACGCCCTTGCAATTCTGGAGGGTTCAAGTGCACCTGATGTGAGATCAATTGTGTTGGAGAGCGGCAGTAACACTTAGGATGCTCTTTGCCGTGTGGGGAAGCGGAGGCCATGTTTGACAAGAGGACAGAGGCAGTCTCAGGAGAGAGCGCTGATGAAAGACAAACCATTTGTGCTCACGGCTGAACACTGAGAGCTATATTTTACGGCTGCTTTTCTACCAAATTGCTTTTGTGCGTTGGGGTTGCTTTTTAAATAATGCAATCGGTTAAAAGCTCTCTATGAAGGCGTGGGAAGCTGGAGTGCATTTTTTTTAGGAGAAAGGGTTATAATTTATGCACAATTGAAATATGGCTGCTCTGATTCAACAAGGTTCAACATGTGCACAATGTGTTTTAAGAGGCGTTCGCAGACCTTCGCTCCGGTGTGTTTAATAGCTGTCATTCACACTGTTTGGATAGCAAGGCTTTAACAGGACTATGATATGATGATGGCGACATGTGGCCTCTGCTGCATTTTCAAACAAATTATTAAAAAGTCACCATTACTGACACATGTAGTTCCTTCACCTCTGCCCCCCCTCTCCGTAATTAAAAGCTGTAAGTGGCTGTTAGCATGGTGACACATTCACCAGGGAGGCGAAGCTCAGACTCTGGACAATGGCTGACAAAATGATGGATCAGTTCTTCCCCATTGGCTTGTTGATCCATTTCCTCCCCCCTTTGCAGAGAGTATTATTGGCGTCTGCCACTCAGGCTGCCGTGCCCCCGAGTCCCCTAACTGCTGATTAGTCAAATGAGAGGCGGCCTGTAGAATAGTTAATGTTTAACATCGGGTCACCCTGCAGAGGATCGAATGGACAGCAGGGGCCCGGCTAGCTTAATGCTATTGTTAGCCTGGGTTCAAAATAACCTGATCAATGTTATTGTTAGCCTAGGTTATCCTGAACGTGAGCAATATTAGTGTTAGCTCGTGTTAACTTTGGTCTGATCAATGTACGTGTGTGCCTTGTTTAAACTTAGCCTGATCAATGTTAGCGTTTGCAGGTTAACCTTAGCCTGATTAATGTTAGCGTTAGCCGATTAATTCAGCCTGAACGATGTTAGCGTTAGCCCAGGTTCACCTTAACCTGACCAATGTTTGCGTTAGCCTAGTTAACCTTAGACTGTTCAATGTTAACGTACATCTGTTTTAACTTTAGCCTGATCAATGTTAGCATTAGCCTGTGTTAACCTTAGCATTAGCAGGTTAACCTTAGCTTGAGCAATGTGAGTGTTAGCCCGGGTTAACCTAAGCCTGATAAATGTAAGCAAGGTTACCTTAGCTAGGAAGAATTAGTTGGACCTGGTGTTTAATTGTTTCTTAATTCATTTGTTATAACTTATCAGGTGGCAGCAGGAAGGATAGTTTGTCTTTTTGATTATGAATCTTAAAAAAATCATGTTTTCTGCTACAGGAAACTGCGTAATAATTCAGAACAAGCAGGTTTATCTCACCAGGGAACCAACAGAGTTAACTCTTCCTGTTTCAGAGTCGGGGGACATGCATCACTGTTCAGAAACATTTGTCCGCTTTCATCTCTCATTTGTTCACAGTAATGCAACCCCCCCTCTTCATTTATGTTATTTGCATTTCCTGAGAGGAGCTCCATGATAATAACAACGTGTTTTATAGCTGAGAGAGGATCACAGGAACGTCCCCGGGCTAAAGAAGGATTACTCATTAAATCACACCTCAGGATATTTCTTAGATGCAAACACACAAAGCAATAAAACAGAGGAGAATAATAAAAGAGGCTGGGTGAGATTTCCGAGGTGCTGACTTTTTGACAGCTGTTTGTTTTGGAGGCAGCGCAGGGTAATTTATTTATTTCTCTGACAGATATGCAAAGCATCTCTGCTCTCTTTGCTGAGATTCCTCGAGCCCTCCTTGTTATTCAGACGTGAACAAACACTTTCTCTCTTAAATGCACAGACTCTCCTGCAGGTAAAATTAAAACACAGCAACATTTTGAAAGGTAATCACTTAATGTGACCGATGCATGCCGCACCCTCTTTCATAATGCTTATTAAACATTAACTGCTTCAGTTGACTCTCAGGCTTCAGAGCCAATTTGCCGTGGTAATTGAAGGAGATGAGAGAGTCAGCACAAAGGACTCGAGGCAGCATGCTGATGAGGATTTATGATGTCAAAGACAGTGTTTGTGCTGCTAAAAGTTCAGATTCAATACTATTTTACAGCGTTGATTCCCTCACAAATTAGACAATATTCTTATGTTGTCAGGGTCATTTTCTATAAAGAAATGCAGGAAAATCGTCTCATTTCAATTAGATTCATTTAAATTGTCCTTGCAAACAGTAAATGTTGCTTCAGAAATGTTGCACAGGCTAATAGAAAAATAAAACCCTGCCTGTATGGATTATATTCACTGTGATCCCCTCCCTTTATCCGCCAAAGGCTTTATCAATACAGCCATGACTTTTATTAATCTCGGAGCTCCGCAGAGGCATTGATCCCAGCTTCTATCACTGCTCTGATCTCATCTCGGACTGTAATGTGAAACCAAAGGGTCAATAAAGACGTCTTATTTAATTCCCACATCGGGCCGCTTCAGTGGATCGAGCAACAGAAGATGTGCGTCTCTTCGATAAACATCTTCGGTTTCATTTTCCCCAGCGGGCTGCAACGCAGATGTTTGCTTAGTTTCAGATGACAACTCCCTTTGCACCACGTTATGGGAAATCTCCTCCATGTCCCTGTCATTTTAAATGTCCTCTCTGGGATCATATATCATTGACAGATTCTGTATAAAACACTATACAAGTCTACTTTGTTTGGACAGTAGAAAGAGTTTTATTTGGCATGAAGATGTATAGCTATTATCAAAAAATCTTGTCATAACAATATATCTACGAAGATTCAGTATCATTCATCAAGTCTCTTTCTGTTTGTTTGGCCATAGATGGATATAAACTTTAATTTCCTGCCTATTATACCGCTTTTCTTTGTCTTTTCTACAAAGATTAGGGAAAAGGAGAAAGGGGGCATTGCAGATAAAAGCGATACACTCAATATTAACTGGAAGTAGAAGCGTCCTACTCTGTAGAAATACATTGTGAGCGATAACGCTGGTCGTTAGGTGCCCTTTGCTTCAGATGAGGTAAAACAATGGATTAATAATACATTTGTAAATCAATGGAGGCAGTGAATAGACCTGGGGATTTATTCTGATTGCAGAGTGGCAATAAGGGGCCATGACAGCTAGTAATTAAGAAGCCAGCCTTAAAACAAAGGCTGGAGCTAACTGCAGGAGTAGCTGTGCATGTTAATGTCCGCGCCATGTTTCACCTGTCAAGTTGGTGAAAATGTTTCTTCATTTGCGTTTGTTTTGGCACATTTCTGTTTTTATAACTGCATCGTTTCTGAAGCTGCAGTACGTTTCTCCTAATGGAAATGTTTTGGGCCATTGTAACGCGTTTGCACCGGTCAGCCACCGTAGGTCCTGCAGGAAATGTGCAGCAGACATCCGTCTTATTATAATATCTTGACCGCACTGCAGTGAAGCCATTGGCCATGGCTAGACTGCTGCACTGTGAGTGGGAATATATTGAAATGCAATGCAAGGATTAAAATGTTAAAATAATACCCGCTTGTTTTCATACGAGTCATGTTCTTTACTCAAGTTATTCTAATTCACTTTATTGTCTTACACATGCACCAAAAATATCGACTACTTTACTGTCAGTCTGATTTCCCCCCTTGACAGCATGATGGATTAAGTGCTGCTGGCTGCCTGCTTTAATTGGTTTGTCTAAATGTTTTATGAAATCAAGATAAAATTCAATCAATCCCCTTAAAACTGCTGAATCATGCTTAAAAAAGGCAAGGACGTTTTGATTGATGTCAGTAGCCGAGGGGTGCCGAGAAGCTCAAGGTTAAACAGTGCGTGCTTTATGACGAGGGGGGGCAACGCCCTGCAGCCGGTTTTACTGCAGGATGCTCTGCTGCTACACACACTGAGATGTACAGTACAGTGTGTTCAATGGACACTCCCTTCATTCATCTCACCAACACACTCTCAGTGGAAATCAATGCTCATTGCTTTTTAGCAGCTGACATTGTTTCCTTCATTTCTGCTTCGTTTGGCCATTGTTTATCCAAGAACTTACTCACTTACAGCCATGATGTAAATCATATGATAGGGGCAGTCTGTGTTTGTAAGCAAACGTTTCTCCACAAAGCACTTGCGGGCGAAAGCAATCATAGCTAATCATGCTATCATGCAATCATGCTAATCATAGCGCTAGCAAAGTAGCTTGTGGAGATGCCAAGCTATAATGCCCCACAGATCGATAAAAAAAAGAAAATCAATTTTAAATGCTAAATTAAAGCCAAATATTAATTTCAGTATTTCTTCCTACTGTATATTAATCTGTTCGATCGCTGCTCACTGCAGGGCAGCACTACTGTCAATCTGTGTTTGTGGTTAGTTGAAGTCAGTAATAGCCATACAGTCTGGGGTAATTACAGAAGGAGGGACTGTTATCTAAACTGCTGAGTGGAAATAATAATGTTGTCGGTAGCCTCCAGGTTATAAACAGTTTACATGCTAACGGATTATGTGATTTGATGAGGACATTTGTGAAATAGTCTGCTACACCTCTACCATCTACTACTAAAACCAAATTACACCATGTGGTTATGGTGATAATCTTGTATTTGCTTGTGCACACTACCAACCATTTTTTAAATTGTGGTTGGCGCTGCCTGTGTTTTGCGCACCATCAGCTACGTGTGGCCAGATCGTTCTAAACCTCGGACAATAAATCTGATGTGCTCCAACTTAAATATTTGCATCATTGACTATTCTGCTCATGTCTCACTCTTTTGAGCATTTGCTTTAAAATAAAATATAATGAATCTCCGTGCAAAAAGAACCTAGGATAAATCGTAATATGCTGTCAGTTAAACAATCAATAAATAAACCCATCATTAATAGACTAATGATTTTAATTGTAATGAAGTTTCACTGCTGGGCCTCCTTCACCACACACCTCTCTGTTTGATCGTCATGTGATTTCTAAGTCTAATTATGCTTTAATGGCTTTTGTAATTGCGGATAAATTGCCTATTTTGAATGAGGATTGATGTTTTTATACAAATGAGATTGATTCCTAATTAAAAGCTAATTGAGCATAAATCAGGAGACGGTGTTGGAGGCGGCGGAAAATAACTATTGAGTGTTTCTGTGGAGCTGTACTGTAATAGGAGGTGCATAGACATTTTTTTCCACATGTCGAATAAAATGCAAAGCCATTTCCTGCTCTCTCTTTGTGTAGCCCAGCCATGGTGCTCTGCCATTGTTCGTCTGCCTGCAGTTATCTGTCAGCCGGGGAGGCAGCCTATTATTTTCTGCCATTTGACTGTCCCTGCGCCACAGAGCAACACTTCTGTCAGGCCATGTGAGCAATCCGATGTTTTCGACATCCAGCGAGCAGTATCTAGTGATCTGTAATGGCGGTAATGTTTCCTGTCAGAAAACTGAGAATATGGCATTGGAGAAAGCTAAAGTGAGAGGAAGAAGAGATAAGAGGCAACCTTTCAGGGAAATATCACAGGCCAGTCTTCTCTTATATCTGCATCCCAGACAGAAAGCCAATCGCAGTGGAGCAAAGCAACATCATTTCAGACGCTGTTAGTCCAAAATCCTATTGATTCTGTGAGATAACAAGAGCCAACAGAAAGGCATTATGATTCTGCTGCTTACATGTGTTTGTCTCAAGAAGACGGCTATTACTCTGCAAACACTTCCTGTCACTCCAAACTCACAAAGCTGTAAAGTGCCTCCTTAACCTGTCGCTATTTTCTAGATTTGAATCGTCATTTCCAGTTAATAGAAATCCAATGTAACGTTAGAGAAATGTGCAAAAAGAGTTCTCACATGGCCCCGAAAAATGTTTTTTATTTCCATCTCTAGCTTTAGTATTCCCTAAACTGTTTGCATACTAACACAGCATTATGTTGTGCAATGTTAAATCTGTGTTTGCTGTTACATAATTACTTTTGCGCCTGTCAAACAGTTCTCTCCTCGGTGCATTCAGCTACCTATGTAGTGGGAAGCTTTCTGTAATTAGTTTTGCTCGCTGTGGAAATTCTGCACGTAGTCCATTCAACACTTGTCACAAAGGCAACAATTGGAGGAGAAATTAATCCACAGCAGGCGAGCAAATGTAGAAAAAGCTTGAACAATCCTAATAATGGACAAAAAATCGTCCTCAGAAAGCACACAGACTTCCTCAAACCACTGACTGTCTCTCTCTAGCTGCCATTCACCATATGCTTCACCTGCTTAAGGGAGCGATTCCACATTGATGTATTATGTTTTGGTACAGTTAAAGCGTAATTGCTACTTTGCAAAGCGACGCCTGCTTTATCAACCTTTGCTTGCTAACTGATTTTTTTGTTTTAAATGAATGGTTATGAAGTTCTAACAAACGAGAAACAAACTACTATTTAGATAACCAATATGTGATTACTTTATTAAAAAAAATGTATATTTGAGAATTTACAGGAGTTCGCTAGCTTAATAGCTAATGTTTGCTAGCTAAACAGCACACTGACAGGTTAATTGAGTTAAGTCTATACAGTACTGCCTGAACGGTAGACACAGGTAAGCACTTTAAGTTTAACCATAGTGTGTTAAATAATAATTCCCATTTCAATTACGAGAGCCACAATTTGGCTATACAGTAGCTAACATTCGCTAGCTTGCTTGTTGGATGGGCATCTAAGGGTTGATTGATTGATTGAAAAGTTTATTAACAGCTTGTATATTGGGTACAGTACAGTACAGCTCAAAACATACAATTGTTAAGGGGATGCAGACCAGAGAAAGACTTTCGTCTTGTTTACATCAGGGTCCCCCATTTCCAATTCATCATAAAGGGTAGCTAACATTCGCTAGCTAGCTTGTTGGATGGGCATCTAAGGGTAGCTAACATTCGCTAGCTTGCTTGTTGGATGGGCATCTAAGGGTAGCTAACATTCGCTAGCTTGCTTGTTGGATGGGCATCTAAGGGTAGCTAACATTCGCTAGCTAGCTTGTTGGATGGGCATCTAAGGGTAGCTAACATTCGCTAGCTAAAAAGCTAACGTTTGCTTGCTAAATGTCTAACTTTCGCTAGCTAAATAGCACACTGATAGGTTGAGTCTATAGGATAATTTGTTTTTATAACTGTCAACACTGTGGACCTTTTTCTACCCTTCTAATGAGAGTTATTATAAACTGTCCACATGAGCTTTAGTATGCAGTCTGAGAAATTAAACATTGGGGACTACTTACAGATGTGCAATAACAAGTTTCCTGGCTCATGTTGGACTTTCTGCAAAGATTAATAAACTAAAAAAACTGTTTGTAGTATACATCCATTGTTCATTTTAGTTGTTGTCAGAGTATTTTCCTGCTCGTTCAAATGAGCTGTTGCCCTCTTGAAGTCTCGTTGTCAGAATCATTTAACTTGTTCACCCTGGAAATGATGCTGCACTTTAAAAAAAGGCAAGCGCCTTTAATTTAGTTTCCTACAGCAGTGCACGCCCAGCAAGAATTGTATCTGCAGAGAGCCTGAAAAGAGAAGAGAGGAAGGCACAGTAATATGTTGCCCTGTATTCAATTTCGCAGAGGAAAGCAATCGGGGAAAGGAGCAGGGAATGTCTTGTTCATGTGTAGTCACTTCGAAATAAGCAATACACATAATCATAAAAACTGTACGATATAACTTTAATACAAATCCAGAAATGTTCTCGAAAATGAGTTTCATATCTTCAGACTCTCTCCGTTTCAGAATGTCAGACCTTAAACATTATATTGGATGTTGATGAGACATACAAACTGAGCCTATGAAAATTGTACTGCCTTGATATTAGCGATTAATATGAGTGCATTTTGCTGCCATCATTTTGCTTTCATTATCAAGTAACAAGCGCTGCAGAAAGAATACAAAAAAAGACATGGCAGCAGCTGAGCTGTGAGTGTGACATTGTGTTGACAATCAGTGTGTGTGTGTGCAGACACACAAACTATACTGTGCAGACACACAAACACAGGCTTATCAATTCGGGCCTTTACTGTCTGCAGCAATCTGGCTTAGCTTCAGCTGTGCTGAGGTGTTATTGCGCAGCTGTCTGGCATTAGGCCTAAAAAAAAAATGGAGGAAGTCTTCCCCATATAGCAGCGAGGCCGTGCACACTGAATTTGCTATTACTTTGATGCTAGCTTCTTCCAATTAATATATACATATCTACCAATGCATGGGCTGAACACCAGAAATTAAAGTTGAAGAGCGATTTCTGATATGCGATTTTAAACGTTCAGTCAGTCCTGGGGAGAGACTCGAGTAGAGCCGCTGCTCCTTGAGGTGGTGTTGTTTTTCTGTTTGTTTTATCGCATGGTACATCATACTGCTGCTGATGCTACACATGAAAATCTTCATTCAATTGCTTTAAATCTTAAGAATTACAACCTTAATGCTGTGGTATTTGCAGTCGTTTCTACAATGATGCACACACCGGAAATAAATATGCACACAGAAGAAGAGGCCTAGTAACAGGAAATATAGTCCTTTTTCAACTTTGTGCCAAATATATCTAAAAGGAATGGCAGGATTTGTATCATTAAAACTTCTATAGTGACACAATTAGCCCAAATTGTGTTTTTTTTAGCCAGTACTAGTAGAACTAACGAGCAAAATCAATTGCTTTATGTCTTCGGGAAGGCAGATAAGGTGTCAAAAATATTTATGGTACTTATCCCAACTCTGAGGTTATAATAAAGGAAGGGTTTCACTTTGTGGCTGAATCTGTCTGCAGAAAACTGTTAACAGATTGAAAAAAAAAAAATCAAATGGGTTTCTCTGACAGCTTGAAGTCAGCAGTCTTTACAGAAATCCAAACATGATTAATCTCTCCCATAAAATGTGAGGAGTGGAGCCTCCTTCTTTATGAATGGACCTTCAAACTCCTCCAGGGACGATTTATCAACGTCTGCTGCACACAGAGGGAAAGGAAACCATATGACTTCTGTCAGCTGATGAGTTCCCCTGCAGAAATGCAATGATTAAAACCTAATTAAATTACATTACCCAGTGTCTGTCTTCGCATTTCAAAGCAGATCAGGTGTGATTATATTAAAATAACTTATATACAATTTGCTGTTTTTTAAATAATTTTTTTTTTAACAAGTTATCATGCATTTTGTGGGATTATTTCCAGTTGATATACTGCAACTGCAATATCTATAAAATAAAATAAAAACCGTTTCATCAGAAAATATGTGGCTCTGGCTCTGGCTCTGGACCGGGCACTTTCAGAGCGGTTAGCGGTGGCGCGGCGTGAAATGCAAATTCTGAATTTTACTTTCAAAGCAGCTTGGAGCGTTCAGGAATAGCAAACGGCTGCTATGAAAGTTTTATTCCGGCCTTCTGACGGTAATCCCTTTCTCATCAGTCCTCTGAACGCTCCCGCTGCAGTTAAAAGAGGAACAATCGATAATGAACTGAATCTGGACACATTACAGCCCCCCGTCTGGGATATGAATGCTCTCTGCCCTCCATAAATCCATAACATCAAAACACAGTGACCCGGCTAATGAGAGAATACGCTCTCAGTGTACCGTGATTATTTTAGGTTAAAAGAAAACTGCACTCTGAACCGTTTAGGAATCACCTTTATAAATGAACACAACAGTCCTCTGCACTGTTGCTCTCCTCATTGCTGAGTGTGGAGCCCTGCACCTTTTTCCTTCAGAGTTGTATCTCCCCCCTCAGTTAATTGAGTAATTAAATATTTTCATCCCCCTGCTCTGGAAGTATAAATACTGTAATAACAGGGCCCTCTTTCTGCGGTGAAGGTCAAGCATGTCGCACAGACTTCCAACTGCCCCTTAAATATTTCATCACTTTGAAATGAAAAATATTCCATGCAATTCAAATGTAGCTGTAGGCTGCTCCTACAATACAGGCAGGTTTTAGTCAGTTTTATCATGGTTGGATCATTGTGTTTTTTATTTGTTCCCATAATCCCGGCAGTGCACAAGTTGTCAGTAATATCTCACATTGACCCTCCTGTTATCATTAGGGTCAAACAGAATACAAGTCAATGTTAGAATAACAGGTGCTTTGAGTTGGAAAACTGGGCGTGAGGTAACAATTCTGCATGATTTTACATGCAACAAATGGTTATATACTTTATCGATACATTTTCAAATGTGTTTTGGATTAAGAAATGAATTGGTGCAGCACCTCTTTTCACCCTCTGTGTGAAACCAGAGCCCAGTCTGCTATGTTTGGTATTGCTTGTTGTGCAATACCAATTATGTGCAATATATATATGCTGTTAATAACTGTGCAATATATACCTGGCTGCTATATCTCTCAGAACTGTTACAGGTACAGGATGTGTATTTTGTAAATTATGAATACAAAATTATCTTTCATATTTTGTATGCATGCTTCTTGGTTAATATTAAGCTGTCTTTGGCTCTTTTCTTGCTGTAACAAATGCACAATTCCCCTCTGCGGGACGAATAAAAGGATTCTGATTCAGATTGCTTTGCTGGCCAGCTCTGTTGTGATTGGTCAATCGCTTGTCCCGCCACCTAGCCTATCATGTACAATTGGCGCGCTAGCCGACAGAACCACGACTGTTCCATAGTGATACTATGTTCGGGGAAGTAAACAAAAACATAAATAGAGACACGATTCTTCCATTAGGACACATTCTCTATCCATCCATCGAGAAGATCACTAGCAGTGCTTTAGCAGTCATGGTGATATTCAGACTTAAATGCCAGCCGTTTTATTGAAATTGAACTATTGAGGTGTCAACAGATCCATGGCATTAGATGTAGAGTGTTTTTCTGGAAAGCATAGAATGTTGTTTAGGTTGGAAAAATGGTTTGTTTTTACTGAGTATCAAAGTATCAATAGGTTTTGACATTTTTCTGAATTGTGTAATATATGTGTCAGGTCATCATGGGATTTGGGTAAACTAACAAGCTAAAACAGAACTGACAGAGCCCTTCCTCTCGTTTCTTACACTTGACACATTTCTATACAATCGTGATGTGTTTTTTCACTTTGTAAGACTGTGTGTGTGTACAGTATGTATGTGAAAGGTCACAGAGATGACTACATTACGCTGCCTGCCTGGCGGGAAGGACCTGTGTAAATATCTCAATCCATCTGACAACATCATTTCATTCTGACATGAGCTTCACACCTCCACGTAATGAAGTCAGCCCTCCATGTACATCCGTAAACTCGGATATGAGGTGCATGAAAACATGTCTGTCTATATTATTAGAGAAGAGAGGTTTTCAATTCAATTCAATCTTTATTTCAGACTCAAGGTCCATATCACATACAACATGACAAAATACACAACAATAAATAAGATTAAAAAGCTAAACAAAAAAAATTAAATCAGTCCAATTACAGCTAGCCACACATATATGCTCACTGTCTGTAGAGGCTGTTGCGCCAATGTCTCCAAATCATGGAAGAGAACCGAGTAGAACTCTTCACAGGGTTAATTAAAATAGAGATAACGTGATTGTCTGACTCTTCTAGGCGACACATGAATTTGTACATTACATTTCTTAAAAGGGCTTGACAGGTAGGTACCCCCAAGTTAACAAACAGCTGGCTGGCACTGTGCCATCTTGGTACCCTCACCAGCAACCGTATAGCATCATTGTATGCAACTTTTCGTTTTTGCATGCTGCTAGCCTTGTAGTTACTCCACAGCTGAGCCGTGTACAGAAAGCTTTAAAAAGTGATACCTTGACATCTACAGAGCACTTGTGAAATGTCCGCATTAATATGTTTGCAGCGTTGTCTATGGATGTCTTTGTCATCTGTGAGATCATCAGAGAGTTTCAACAGCAGAGTTATTTATTCCTACAGTTTCACAGCTGCAAGAAATAAATCCATGAGAAACGGAGAAACTCTTACTGTTAAAATAGATTTGGAAATACGAGTTGGTGTTGAATAAAATCTGTGAATAAAGGGATAATTCACAGATTTTACATTGTTTAGTGGTTGTCCCCCCTCAAGGTGCACTAATACGAGCAATCTGTGTGTGTTGCTAATACAGTCACATACTAATCATAGTAAATACAGCGCTAGCAAAGCAGCAGGTGGTGATGGCGAGTTATAATGCCCCACAGAACTATATCAAAATCAACTATAAAGGTAACCGACCCACTCTAAGGAAGATTTCAGGGTCTGGATTTTAATAATGTGATTAAGGCGAGCGCTACGTTAGCTAGCTAATCATTTAACACCACTGACTAAGGCTGTTTCTCCTGTAACTGTACAACCACCCAACGGGAACCCCAGGAAAAAAACATATATATTTAAAAAGCCAAATTGAACTAAAATATCCATTTCAGTGTTCCTACCGCTGCTAGCTGCAGCTTAGCATTGCCGTCAGTCCATCCCTGTTGAGAAAGTTTAGACCTCTGCAGTATTTCAGAGTATTTCATTAAGCAGAACAGGACACATTACTCAAGTGATTGTGCAGCTTATAATAGTTAAACAACATTTTGTAGAGAAGGTCAGTGCATGTGTGTTGTTATGTTAATATGAGCAGTGATTTCTAATTAAAAGAGCCACTATTACTGGGTGTTGTTAATTGGAAATTCTAATGCTGTAGATGAGTCATGAATGTTTGCACCACAATAGAACAATTATTAACTGAGAGCTGATTGACTTTAAATCTCCAGATTTTGTTTTATCTCTTAAACCCGACCCCATTTGCAATTCAGATCGAGACTCAATGAACTGCGCGAGATCGACCCAATCTGCAGATAAATGTGAGCCCTGTCAAAACATGCAGAGACAAAGCCTGACCTCTTTTGTACCTACTCTGTTCATTTTAGCTGTGTTATGAATGTTCTAATGACTAAATCCCAATCTGTGTACACACTCGCTGCCGTCTTCACTTGGATAAAGCATTAACTCAGAATGCAATGCAAAGAAGTAGAAGAAAAGTATGGGGACTGGGGGCTGCCAAAGGAGGCTTCTTGAATTATGGATTTCCCTATTTAATAATAATAATAATAATAATAGCTTGCATTTATATAGCGCCTTTCAAGGGACCCAAGGTCGCTTTACAGTAATAGGGCAAAAACAAACATAACAAAACAAAAGTCAGACAGACAAAACAACAGATCAATTAGGGGCCGAAAGCCTTGGCAAACAGATGGGACTTGAGGGCCCTTTTGAAGGCGTCGAGTGTGGGGATGTTGCGAATCTCCGCAGGGAGAGCGTTCCAGAGGGTGGGGGCTGCCACACTGTAGGCTCTGTCCCCGAAGGTTCGCAGTTTGGTGCGGGGGGTGGTAAGCAGGCCAGAGTCTGAGGACCGCAGGTTCCGGGGTGGGGCATGTGGGTGAAGGATGTCCGATAGGTACTGGGGGGCAAGGGCATGGAGGGACTTGTAGGTAAGGAGGAGTACTTTATAGGATATACAGGACTTGACCGGCAACCAGTGTAGGTGGATGAGGGTGGGAGTGATGTGCTGCCACGGCTTTGTGTGTGTGAGTACCCTAGCAGCACAGTTTTGGACATACTGGAGCCTGTCCAGGGGGGCCAAGCACAGAGCCCTGGGGTACACCGTGGTGGACTGTCTATTTGTCCCTATTTCAGGAGTTTAGGAAAGCGAGAGGCCGAAAGGAAGTTTGCATTTTGTTTTTAAAGTAGCTGTTTAGCAGCTGAGACTTGAGGGTTGCAGATCTTTTCACATGGTTCAGAATTACCTCCCCATGCATCAGTCCATCGGCATTTTCCAAAATAATGCATAGCAGCATAAATGATATTGGTCGTGAAGCTATCACTTTTAGAATACAAAGCTCAAGAAATATATAAATATCTCCTAAAGTTAATGAATCTTAAGAAATATTCTTGTTTTAAGATATATTTTGTTCTCTATGGACAATGCATGTGTTTCTCACTCAACTGCCTGTCAGACAACATGTTGGGCTGCATTTCCCACAAACTCACACAAATGTACAGCATAATAAGTATTTTCTGTCTTTACTGTGACATGCTTTAATGTTCAAAAAGTCTAATAACATGAGCTTGCAAATGATGCACTTACTTAAAGGAATATTGTGATAACTACCATATGGGTTAAATTATATTTTTGAACCAAAGCAATAAGTCGTTGTTACAAACGGGCAGGTAGACATTCAAAATGAGTTGTGAAATGGATGGGAAAAAATACAATCGATGGAGAAAATGTGAGGAAGTACAGGGGAGGAAACACCCAAATAAAGCATAAAAAGTTGCGGCACATCAATCGTGAGTTGACATTTCATTAGCACTTTGTGTCAATAGAGAGGTGGTCTGCAGGGAGAGGAAGAGGAGGAGGATATGAAGAAGAGGACGGTCCTTTTTCATTAGACACTTCCTGATTGCGCTGGAAATTACGGACACTGTGGCTATAGGCGTGATGGGGGGAGGTTCCCGTTACATTTTAACTCTCCATCAATCATCCACCCTGCGCCTTTTACCCCCACCCCCCCCCCCCACGAGTCTCTCCGCCCGCTCTGGGTGCAGGAAGTCGTCGCTCCTCTTCCTCTCCTCCTAAGGCAGCAGCCGAGGCGTTTGAAGGAAAATCACCGGCATAACGACTCCTGCCATTCCCCATAACGCCCTCATCCATCAATTAGCAGGTTTCCAGGAGGAGGGAGATGGATGTGGCAGAATAAGGGCAGACTTTGGGATGACTGTTGCACAGAGGGGGGGTGGGGGGCCCCACTGTTACCCCTGTGTGGGGGCCATAATCACAGCAGTGCCGCAGGCAGTGTGAGGCAGCAGGGACTGTCCATCACACACACTTTAAAATCAGAGGGAAGCGGCAGAACAACTATTCAGATTCTTTACTTAAGTAAACTACTTAAACTACACTGTAAAAATAATCTGTTGAAAGTATAAGTACTGCATTAAGAATGGTACTTAAGTAAAACTGTTTAAAGTATGATCAAATAAATGTACTAATGGGAGTATTAGGATTAGAAATGAATTCATATTTATTCAAATATTCTTTAAAATCAAATCTTCCCATTTGCTGGAACTCTCTCCTCCAAAAAAACTGGTGTTGATACTTTTTCTGTCACTTTCTTAAAATATTGAAATATGATTTGGGATAGTTCAAAAAAGTCTAAAGAGTGCTGGTTTTTACTTTTCAGATGCTGATTTAAATGTTTTCATCTTGGTTTAAATTCAATATCTTTGGCTTTTGTACTCGTTCTCAGAAAAAAAAGCAATTTAAGATGACCTTTGAACTCTTTCTAGTGTCTTAAACGAAATAATAGTACATTTAGAAATCAATAGGAAACATATTGTTTTGTTAAATGTGGAACTTGTAATCGTTGAGGCCTCTTTATTCTCAGGGATATTGGAGCTGTTTCAGTCAAATATGCCTACATTATATGTGCCTATAAATTGAGCTGTTACTCATAAACTGATGATCTTTGATCAGATATGCAGTTTGATGAGAGCGGCTGTGCGAAACACCCAGAGATGTAAATAGCAGCGTCAGCCTGCCAGACTTCAAGTGTTCAGCCCTCTCAGCCCACTTAGCCCTGATTCCCCCGGCTCTCCAGCTCCTCTGCTGTTACCGGTTCAACATCCATCCGTCGGCCTCTCTTGACTCCTCCTAAACTGCCTCGCTCAGGAGCTGGAAGCATGCACATCACAGCAGCAGAGAGAGGGGGAGTTCTCGTCAGTTTCAGCCGAGTGCCGAGCTGAATACCTCAGGCTCTCACCGTGTGAGCTGTCTGCTCACCCAGACGTTCCTGCTTTCATCCGGCCCCAACATCCCTCTATGCGTATTCTGCATCATGCCAGGACACACAACATTACAGAGACCTGTAGTTTAATTGTTTGCTGCTGCAGATAATTAGACCTTTTGGGGTAAACAAACAGCACTTATGCTAATGTCCATCACTTGTCAGGAGATGAATAATAATTAGGTGGTGACTGTGGGAGATGCATCCTCACCTCTGAGCATTTCTGTCCAGAAAGCTCTCTCGTCACATGCTTGTTGCTCCTCACTACGTGATATAGAATGCAACACGCAGGGATGGCATTTACAGTCAGGCAGACAATTACACAATGTCATTGGAGATCAATGATCGGCGTTGATGTAAAGTACATTTAAAAGCAATAGGGGATCAATGTCCTGCAGGCAAATACCTAAAATGGTATTTTAATGCAGCATCCACAGTCTCTTCTTCGACTTTGTAAATGTTTACTTTGACATTTGGCTTTAGCCACATTAGCATCATTAGCTGTGAGGAAGAGTGTCCAACAGACGTACACGTTATGTTTATGGTCTCCGTACTCTCTATGGAGGACCTTAAGCTACAAATATTTCTTTTATCGTCCTTTATTTAAAAGTGAAAGTAAAGAAAATCCTAACTTTGGATCTTAGTTGTTGTTGTAAGTGCAATACACCACACAGCAGTCTTTCTATCTATCTAGATAGTTCGGTGTTTGGCGCTGGTTTTCTCCGAACAGGTCAGGTGTGAAAGCACTCTGAAGCAGTGAGCTCCATTCTCCTGCATGAACAGGCTTTGTCTTTGAAACAAATGTGCAACAGGATAATGGGGGAACTGTGAAAAATGTTTCCAGAGTGCACATTGTGTTAAGCCACCATTTAAAGTCCTGTCAATACCCGCAGCGAGGAATCGATCCGCAGAGTCTTCTTGAAGCCCGGAGCCTCACTGCGTATCGATAGGTTATGGAGATTCACTCTGCAGTGTTTGGAGGATCTGTCTGCACTGATATAAGACAACTAACTGTTCACATCACTGGAGTTTTATATAAAAAATATGGATATATACTTTAATTTCCAGTCATAAAGCAGAATGTGAGCACTGAAAGCTTTTAAAGTGATTGAGAACACTTCCTTCTCTGAGTGATGCAGGTGTCCATGCTCCTCTGAGGGGAAGACAGGATTAGGGAGTGAAGTAAATTGTGCTGTCACTTTGTGATAGGCACTGAGGCTGTGTTTCCCCCATGACACACACACACACACACACACACACACACACACACACACACACACACACACACACACACACACACACACTTACACACACATACACACACACACACACACACACACACACACACACACACACACACACACTTACACACACTTACACACACATACACACACATACACACACACACACACACACTTAAACACACACACACACACTTAAACACACACACACACACACACACACACTTAAACACACACACACACACACACACTTAAACACACATGACAATGTGTTGCCATGGAGACCTCAGCCGGGAAACCTGCAGCAGCCGATGCATGGACGCTTCATGCAAACACAGGGAGCATGGTGTGTGTGGATCAAACTCAATGAGCAGATGATGACCATATCTGATTCTATAGACATTGGTTTTTTCTCACATGTAATATTTTAAGTGTGCAGGAAGCGCGCCATGACGTTAATGGATTGTAGATTAGTCAAAGTATTTTACCATTCGTTTAATTTGTACAAGGGCATCAAATGACTTCTTATTCTTCTCCTTCTTGTTCTTCTTCTTCTTCTTGTTCTTCTTGTTCTTGTTCTTCTTGTTCTTCTCCTTCTTGTTCTTCTTCTGCTAAAAGGCTTGTTCTTGTTCTTGTTCTTCTTGTTCTTGTTCTTCTCTTTCTCCTCGTCCTCTTCCTCCTTCTTCTTCTTCTTTAAAATGTCTATATTGTGTTCTAGGTGCTCTGCAGAAAGTGGTGGTTAGTGACAGGTAATCATGACCCACATGAAAACAGAGCTGCATATCTCTTTGTTGGCAAAATGACCTAAAAATTGAATAATTTCAGGAAGTATGCAAATAGACAGAGCAAGTGACCATTATGATTATGCATCATTGAAATTCAGATTAAAAAGATGAAGCCCCTATTTTCTAACATCCATCAATATGGTAATTTTAACATTTACTCCCCCTGTTCTCAGTGTATTGCTTCTGTACTTTTAGACTTACACACACACACACACACACACACACACACACACACACACACACACACACACACACACACACACACACACACACACACACACACACACACACACACACACACACACACACACACACACACACACACACACACACTGCAGAATAATTTCTCTATTAAAGAAAAGTCCCCTCTTCTTCTCCTTACCTACTTATTCTGATATTAACATTCAAAATATTAATCACCAAATTATCTCTGGTTTCATTTAATTAGCTCCAGGCGCTCTGATGCTCAACCAAAGTGTGCAAACATCGTGGGAGTCTTGGAAATAATTAAAGCATTTAAAGACCGGAGCAAAACTCGTCATATCATTTACACAGCACTCTTTTTTTAGCATGTTGTCGTACAAAGAGAGCTAATTTCCCGTAATATCTCTGGTTGTATTACAGCGATGTAGTTACAAATCAATAGGAAATATTGCGTCATGGCCATATCAGATTTACTCATATCATGCATCTATGTGACCTTGACTTGTCTTTTTGTGTTTAATTCACTGTGTTATCCGAAAACAAACACAACTGCCTGCCTATTTTGCATGATTTGTGACTATAACGCTGCAGACTTAAGCATAAATTGCTAAAACAGATGTAAATAGGGTTTGTTTGAGACTATTTTCAGCAGCAGGTTAATGTGCATTTGCTTCTCTAGTGACTAGTCGAAGTAGTGTGGCTCAATTTATCTATTTAATAGGATTTGTCCTGCAGGAATATAAAATTAGGTGCATTGCTAATTAGCATGCAAGCTAACGTGACTCAGCTTTGTAGGTGAACAGTCAAATCCTTTTTCATATTGGTATTTATGTTGTTTTATATGAAGTACTGTCATTTCGAGTCTTAAAAACGAAGAGATTTATGTTTATCCTTCTTTTAATTTGCAGCTGTTTTGAAAATAAAAGCGCAAGTGAGGTGGAGGCTCTCTGCATCACCAACTGGATAAAAAACCCAGCTGAACAGCAGCCAGGGAAGGTCAGTATGGATTATGCAGCGCGGCGCTCCCTGTGGAAAAGACTTGTTTGGTGTCCGTCCCAATGTCAGATCAGGAATCAGTAGGAAAGTGTCCCTCTCAGCAGAGCTACTTCCTGTCGATGTTAATCCAATGTTAGGGCCGATCTGGGCCAGCAAGAAGGAGAGGAGGAAGAAGAAATCCTTTGTTTGCATAGATTTATTCCTGGATATTCCTTCTTTAAAAACGTTGCACTTAAGAAACAGAGCATGCAATAGACTGAGTGACCATGCAGCCCTTTAATTAGGCCATAAAAGTTTAAACAAGGTGATGCAGGGACTCCTCTGTGTTTCAGAAGTAGTGTGTGCCCTTTCAGTCTTTACAGGAAGTATTCTCTGAAGTGTGATGTCTGCTCCAACCGAACCTCACCTGGGAAGACCCAGCCTTAATGCTATTTATACTCTCCCCTTCACCTGATTCTAGGTCAGACAGAATTTCAACACAGTTTTTACAAGTGGAATGAATTGTTCACTTGGGAGGATAAGATCAACATGAGCCGGGAAGAGATGAAGGACCTGAAACCTATTGGAGCTGCAGAGGAAATCATCTTCACCAATAAGGTATTAAACAGTGTGTGCGATTAGAAAACCACACATGCAGCTCAACCCTCTTTGCTTTAAACAGTCGGCACACAGAAATAATCTTAATTTCCTCATATTCTGTGAATCGGGTGTGGTCTCTAGCACAAACCTTATCCGAGGAAAAAGTCTGAATTCTGAGGAACAAAAAGTAGAATTATTTTGTTCTCAAAATTCCGACTGTCCTCAAACTCAAATAGATATTTTTTACTTTTGGTCAAATCTCAACATTATTTCTCACGTGGCCCTAATCCTCTTCCGTAGATACTGTATTATTTATTCGATTCAATTACAGCTCTTCAGGAAATCTTCACATTTATAAGCTGGTACCAGTTATATTATTCAGTCTTTATTTATTCTTAAGACAACACTATCTTGTTTTCCCTGCTGAGAGAAAAGGCCCTTAACATAGCAGTTATTCCTTGTTTTCATTTGAAAACTAGATTTTTTCACAGGGTTTTGTTTTTGAAAAACTTCTGAGATGACGTTGTGTTATGGCTGAAAGCAAACTGTGTGCGTAAAGGAAGAAGGTGCTGAATTACTTAGCATGACTCAGCACTAATGTCCAACGTTACCGCCTCTATGTGAAGCCACTTCAGCTGCAGCCTCTTGTGTTCGCGATTACTTCCTTGATTTATAATAATTCGTGTTTGATTGAAGTAGACATCATTCCTGTTTCAGATGTTGTACCTTTAGTTTTCTTGTATCGTTGTTTGTTAGTAGAGTTGGTTTACCGCTGTCATGATGCTTCCATAGAGCAGATATATGGCGGTTACCTAATGTCCTCAGAGTGTTTGTGCTGCATAAACAGCTTCAGCAGCGTGATTCATGCTAGTGCACGAGTGAGTTTCACATGAGACATGAGATGGGTCTAAATGTGTTCATCTTTCCAACTCGCAGTGCTCTTAGATTCTGTCCTGCTGTCAAAGACATTTACATTGCCCATTTTACCTACTGTACCTACCTAGTTTTTACACTGATTCTACAAATAACTGCAGCTTTGTGCATTGTAGCTCAATCGAGGTAATATGCCACTACATTATCACACTTGATTAGTCTAAATGAAATAATTTATGAAGTCTGTTTTTGAACAACCATCTATTTACCTACAATACTGTTATTTGATTCCAGTGCAGAAAGAAGTTAGCGCTATAGGTAGTGTGTATCATCCCAGATAATGTACCTTAACTAGAGCCTCTTTGCACACATGCATTGCCACCCTGAAGTTATCCTACATTACCCGTAAGATTTTTATGTGAGAACACACATTTCTGAATCCTCAGAAAGGGAAAATAAACAGGATTTAACTAGCTATGATGCACAAGGTCGTAATGTATGACTAGTTTGTCCAGAGAATTCATGGTTGGTCAGAACAATTTAAAGAACAGAAAGAAACTTAGTTGTTGATAAAAATGACAAGCCAATACTTTGCCATTGTGTAATCTGCGTCATGTTGTGCCTCCTACACGTTCTTCCCTAAACCAAACTTATTATTTCCAGTAAGTGAGAACAACAGAACACTTGTCTGAAACAATTGTCTGCAGTTTGTTTGATATGACGGCTAAAGTGTTTTCGTTGCTTTACCCTACCATTTAACAATTCCAGTCTCTGGCAGGTTGACATTAATCAAATGGCAAGTCCTTGCCTTCTCATCTGTTAGGAATGTTTGTATAATGACATGCTTTGTTTTTCTACAATACACTCTAAGTTCTCAGCAACCTGTTGTGTGTTTCTGGTGTCTATCATAACGAAGATAAAGGGCTCCTATTTCTTTAAAGCAGCCTAACTCTGCAGGACATCTTTCCCTTCGCCTGTGAGGTCCATTGAATGTCTCTGACCCACGGTGACCGGTCCTTCACGTCTCTTGTAATTGTGCGCTCACATTTCCTCAGGTGGCAGCTGTAATTGCAGACCTGCGAGAGGACAAAAGTTGAATCATTTCCGGAAACAGGCCATTAATTATGATGTGCAGTAATTGCAGATCTTCGGGGCAGGCTAATTATGAGACTGAGGAGACGCTGGCAGCACGCTGCCTCGTGTTTAGGAAATATCCGACACCGCTAACCGCGTGAGTGCCACCACATTCAGATCAGATCACATTCAGCATAAACAGAGCAGGGCTTGGGATGAACACCTGATCATTTTAAAAGCTAATTTCTCTCTGTCTCTTTTAATTACCGTTTAAATGATCGTTGCACAGGGTGGATTACTGCATCCACCTTTGACTGAAGTGTAGAAAGGTTTCTGGAAGAGGAAAGAGCTTTATTTCTTCTGAGTTTTTGTGTTATGCAAGGCTTTTCTAGAAAGCAGCTGTGTGTTTGTGCTGTTGTCAAATGAAAGCTTGTTCCATGTTCAGTTTGTAAGGTCGTTTCTTCTTTTTTGCTGTTGTAACGCCAATTTGAGTTTCTTTTTAGAAAGGCAAACCAACTCTGTTGAAAACACACACAGAGACCTTGGGATGGGTCTCAGTTTTTCCTACTCTGCAGACTGTTTATTTCTCCCCCCCCCCGAACATTTCCCAATTACTAATCCTGTGTGCATCTCATCTGTTTCCATTTAGCGACACGCCCCCTGCGACCTGACTCATGCATAATGGGAATCAATCGTCCTGAGTCACCATACAATTAATGCCACCAATTTAGAAATTCCTCTGTGTTCGAGGTAAAGAAGGGCGGATTAATTTGCCGCTAGTCTGGTATTAGTTAAGGTTCTGACGTCTTTCACTTCCTGTGGACGGACAGCACTGACAGCCCTGCCCTTTCCTCGACATCTTTGTGACCTTTTTGGAAATAGTGCTCAGGGCCTCGAACGCCAAAGATGGACCAGTGCTGAGAAAAGAAACCTGTATAGCTCTTTTATATCTTCTGCTTCTGGCCCAGGAAATTATGAATTTGCTAGAAAACCCAAACCATACCCCTTTTGAAATGTTCTCCTTTTCTTCGGATACAGGTGACCTAATTCAGTTATGGCTGCCGGCTGATGCGACAATGCACAGTGCCTGGATTGAGTTTTTTGTATTAGAGACCAATGAAAAATCGCTCAACTAAGACATTGTGTACTAACGCTTGGTCGACTTTTTGGGGCAGCCCTAACCGAAACATGATATTCTTTCCAGTTCTGAACCAACTACTCTCCACTTTCAAACCATAATAACATTTTGAGGCTTGCCGATAACACTATCTCTGACCCCAACCATGTCCTAAACAGTGAATATGAATTGTCCTACGACTTAATAAAGTTAGACTGATACACTTTGTTGAGAAACAGTCAATCCTCAATGTAATGTAAGAGTTAGGGTTTCGTCAAGTTGGTGAAAATGTTTCTTCATGTGTTTTTGGCACATTGGTGTTTTTATATCTGCATCGTCATCAACATTATATATTGGCCGATGTTGCGCAATTGAACTTGTCTGTCACAGTATGAAGCTGATTCAGACTTGTATTATAATTTCATAAAACATGATGGAAGTGACGTATCTTGTATTGACGTTTTTCTGGTAAACACAGCACATCTTAAAACTGATGTTTGATTATAGTGATGGAAATCAGGCTCTCCCTGGCGACTCACTTGCAGCCACTTGCCCTTTCAGCCCCCTCACCTAATAGCTGTCGGCACATTGATCTCCCCCGAGCTGTCTGTCACCTCCCCTGTACCCCCCCCCCCCCCCCCCACATCAGCTGATGAGCACCGACAGACACGGATCCGTGACCTTTACAAGTTTGGGCCGCAATTTAGCGCAGATTAGCCGAGTCTAACATGTAAATTATCTGCAGAAAGGGCAGCAGAATCAATTTCTTTTTTAGCTCAGTTATGACTGTATCTTCTGAGAGGAGAGGCAGCAGCACAAAACAGAAAACAATTACCAAGATTTAAAAGCAAAAACCGAGACAGAGACACGTAACCTTTTTACTTTGAGAAAGTGTTGCCACTTTTAGAGCTGTGCACTTTGCAGGGATCATTATCAGTGAGGGACATGTGCACAAAAGCTTTTATTCTTTATATATACGTTTATTTGTCTTCTTAACAATGTATTTTCTGCCTTTTAAGCAAATTGCACATGCAGTTATGCTCCTGGTTCTCCTCTCATGGGTCTTTAGATCCTCCCGTTAGGTCAATCATAAAGAATTGAACCGCTCTCGCCGATGGCAGAATACTTTTTAAACCAATTAGGCCGCCCTGCCTCCCGAGACTTCACTATTGACAAGAAGCCAATGTAATTTCCATAGCAGAGTGATGGGCGCCCTGAAGGCCATCGGTGGGGATGCCGCCATGCATCTTAGCTTTGTTCTCCTTTTACGCCATCAACAAGTCAAAATGTCTCAGTCAGCAGAGTTTGAGATGTAGTGACCCTAACCCTAATGCCAGGCAGTGTAACTTCTGATTACTCCTCCAGTGATGCTTTCTCAAGGACGATTACCAGTTCTCCTTGGTCTGGGAACATGGTGACCCCATATTACAGCGAGGCAGTGAATCAGCTTTATTGGATTACCTCGCAGCCTTGACCCTCTCCAACCCCCGCCAACCAGTAATGCATTAGATCCTCACACTCTCTGCGGGGTTGTTTATGTTGACCTCTGATCAGGATAAGTTGAGGTAATTGATGTGAAAAAACCTGCAAATGAGAGTTATGATACAGCGGACATATTTAATCACCACAGAGTATTATCCATTGATAGTAGGCGAGTCCATCTTAAATAATAAGGATGAATCGAAGCTTAAAGCTCTTGTGCATTTCCTGAAGCTTTCAGGCGTTTTTAATTGAGATGGCTAAATTGTTGTGCTTTTCACCTTGTGTAGGCCTGCTCATTTCCCCACTTCGAGTTCAAACGCTTATGTCTTAGTTCTTCCGGTTTTAGCACTAGCAGCATTGTCAAAATATGACTAGTAAAACTAGTTAAAAAGTCAATGTATGACAGACAACGCTGATGCATATATATGATGACATCACACAGGAATGAATTACACATTTGTCTGGGGTTTGACACAGATTATAAAAAATAAACAAAGTGTTATTTCAACAAAAGCTCTGTACATGACACAGGAATGAAAATCCAGCGCACACATCTACTGAAGTCGTCTCTTTTGTCGCGGCTGCTGATGAAATGTCATGATTCAGACGCACCGCTGCCCTTTAGAAAGCTCCCGCAACACATTCCCCACCCTGTCCCCACCATGAATAGATGTGCAGAGATGTTATCACACACAGCTGGAGCTCTCTGAGCATCAAAGCCTGCCTGAACATGTCTGAACATGCGGCTGAATGACTGCAGGACTCATGATGTCCTTGATGGGATGTGATGTCCGTGTAATCAATCCCAAGCGCTCTGACGCTGCGTGCATTGTAATGTCTGCACATATATCACAAAAAGCGTTATATATATATAAAGGGAGATGAATGTGCAGCATGTGGAATACTACAGGGCAATTTTTGAACATTTGCTTTGTGACGAAAGCTTCCTAGCGCTGTGTAAAAGCTGTATGTTCTTTATATTGATGCTAATACTTGTGTACTTTTACTTACTGGAGTAAGATTTTGAATGCAGGACTTTTACTACTTTTGACTGAGTATAAAATGTAATAACTTCTGGCAGAGAATGTATTTAGCTTTGACCAAAATCATGAAGAAATGGTTGCAAAATGAGCAAAAGCCGGCAGTAAAAATGTTGGTTTGTAAAGAATAATTTGAGTTTAATTTAAACAGAGATGTCCCAGCGCCCTTGTTCCCCGTGTCCACCATGTTCTCATTTAAAAAGCTCAGAAATCCTTCAGTTTGCAAACCTTAAGACACAGCCATGACAACAGTCGCTCTGTGCAGCTGGTCAGTGCACGTCGCGCTGCAGCAGACACAAAAGCAGAAAGCTCAATTGGAAATCATTTCCACACAGCGGGAGCTGCAGGAGCAGATCCTCAGACTCTCTTCAGCGAAGCTCTCGTCACGTAAGGAGCGTGGGCGAGCCAGGCTCTGCTTTCTGAGGCTATGCTGGCCTTCATCAGCGGCTGCTTCCTCCTCCAGAGAAGACACCTGCTGTTTTCATCTCTCAGCCTCATGTCGGCTGTGATCAATCACTGCCTGTCAGGAGAAGCAGTATTGATCCAGATCTGTGTGTTGGTGCAGCCTACAGTACTCCAGTTTGCATGTGGCGTTCCTCTTTCAATCAAAAAAGACAAACGTTCATGCTTAGGGAGACCTTTCAGTGCTGCCCTCAACACACCAGCAGCTTATTCTCTCTGACTCCTGTGGACAGAGAGACAAAATGTTTGATTTCAGGGAGTGCCAAAAGAAAAAGAAAGAAAGTGAGGCGCTCTTAGAGTGGTGGCAGCTAATGGTGCTGTCAGTGGCTAATCACACTGTCAGCTACCATTACTGTTCACGCCTCCATCTTGACTCTGTGTTCCTCTTCAGCCTGAGCTTTAAATCCTCAGATAGACACAATCACCCAAACCTGTTCTCAAGTGTCCCTTCAGAAAACTTTACTGAAGGTTTCTTTAGCTTATGGTTTGCAGTTATTCCCCTAAAGCTTCACTCGCTCTAGGGCCTGCATAGGGTTGCCAGCTTTATAAACCTTTACTTGCCAACGTTTTTGAATGAACTGTTATAACATTTTTTCAGTTGAGGAACTAACTATTTAGATTACCAATATCTGATGACTTTACAGTGATGTTTGGAGCTGTGAGGAGCTGCTGAATGGCTTATGGTCGCTAGCTCAATATCTAACAATCGCCAGCTAAAGAGCTAACGTTCGCTAACTAAAAGGCTAACGTTGGCCAGCTAAATAGCTGACGTTGGCCAGCTAAATAGCTATTGTTGGCTAGCTAAATAGCTAACGTGCATTTTTACAATGCTGCTAGTCCTGAACTGGAAGATCTTAGACATTAACATCTGAACAGGAAGTGGGAAAGGGGCAGGGCCACATAAGGTGAATACTGTCAGTTTTTCTGCAGCCGCTCTGTGTGTGAGTTAATGCTCATGTTCCAGGTTTGAAATGATACCACCATCAGCCCCTGTGGGAAAATGTGTCTTTTGCATTTGACACTTTACTTCGCGAATATGTAGAACAGCGCCGCGGGACACACTCCACCTCTGGGGCCGAGGCTGGGTCAAGGGCAGAGGCTTAACATGCACTACCTTAGGGGGGGAAGAAAAGCATGGAGACACACGGAGAACATGCCAGGGCCTCACGCTAACACACACACAAGGAGTGTGCTGTGGGCGTGTGGTGTCATAACAGCTGACATTAATCAGATCTATGTGTACATGTGTGTGAAGATAGTGAGAGAGACAACATAGATGTAATGATTTATCTTTTCATCACTGACTCAACTGTCCATTTTGTCTTCCACTGATGTGTGGATTGTTTTATCTGCAACATGGCAGAAAATTGTGTTTCCCAGCAACCCAGTCTCACGGCATTTCGTGTTATAGTCACGACATTTAATATATTGATTCATGTTCACCAACACGATTTTCCCCTTTTTTCCGTGTCACACAGAACGATTTTAAAAGCAATGTATTTCTATTGGTAGTATGTCTCGTGCCTGCACCACGTCTTTTTGTCCGGTCGGGTCTAGGAAGACCGGAAGCTGTGTGGTTCATAAAAACATTTTCTTACTCAATATCAAGCCACGATTATTGTTTTTATTTTAAATCGTATAATGTCGGACTTTTGTTGCCGTCAGTGAGGAAAGTAAATGGGGCTCAGAGCCTCAGAATACTGAAATCTGTATTTTTTAAATCTTTTTTTCCTTCTAATTTGTTATTCTTTTCTAAATAACTCAACAATACTCAACAATAACACACAATTATCCTTGTTTTTAGATACTGTAAGTGATCTCTACAATAAAACAGTTTAGTGCCGGATGTACAAAGATATTAATAGGAGGATGTGCAAAACAGAAAAACGAATTAACCTTTATTTAAACATTAAAGAATACTTTAGGTTAAGGTCTTCTTTTGAATAAGAAAAAAGCTTTGGGGGTATCTACAGATAAATATTAAGCCTGACAAAGTACTTAACATCTAATATATTGCTTTCCTGCAATGTTAACTATGTTGAAGCACTTATTTTAACTGATATTATACATATGAATTATACTCTTATAAGATGTATGTAGATAGAATAAGAAATGTGCAGAATATGACAGTGTAATGGTGGAGGTATACAAACATATTGATAGATGTCTTGTAATGCACTGTTGAGGAACCTGCGACCCAAGTTTTTCATTCATTGCATAACTTTAATGTAGTTGTGTATATGATATGTCAATAAACATTGAAATCTTGAAAGGGATATGCAAAATAGCCATTATATACAGTCTTTAATTTACTATTAGTAGAAAATAACGAGTAATGAATATACTTTATAGGGATCTGCAGATAAATGTTTAGTCTTCTCAAGCACCAACTATCAAATATCTCTCCTGATTGTTGGCACTTGACAATCACCTTTCCCTGAATTTGACTCAGGTGTAACTAAAGTCTGATTTAAGGGTTGTTTATATTTCACATCATTAATCAGAATCTGCAAAGTAACTAAAATAATTGTAATGGAGTAAAAATACCAGGTTAACCTCTGAATTGTAGTGGAGTAGAATTACAAAGTAACAATGAGCTGTCATGTGGGTATATATTAATGCTGCCCATTATGGACACAAGCCATTTTCACCCATTTATTAATTATATGTTTTAAATTTGATAACACCAATGTGTTTCTTATCCCCTAATCCTCCAGGGGTGTACAAAGTTTAATACTGGCAACTTCTAATTGTGGGAAAAACAAAAACGTCTTTTAAAACTACAATTCCCAGTAGAGACGTGCCATAGAACATGTTGCGAACATAGGTTGTGAAACACAATAGCCAGCATGTGTAGTTCTGGGGGGGTGGTTAGTCCAGTTTTGGATAGTCTGCCGTGGTTTCATTCCATTTAATAGAGCCGTTGGACGCTCGGTGTAACCTTGGCGCACTGCCACTCCAACATCCAATCACAGAGCTTGAAGATTAATCACAGGGTTTGTCAAGCAAAGGGACTGTA
Organism: Trematomus bernacchii; assembly: GCF_902827165.1. NCBI lineage: Eukaryota > Metazoa > Chordata > Actinopteri > Perciformes > Nototheniidae > Trematomus > Trematomus bernacchii. The sequence continues at coordinate 4,741,882 of NW_022987685.1, forward strand.
GTCCCAAAGGATAGCTGAGGATTATGGGTAGTGTAGTGTCTTCGGCCATCCTAAACTCAGAAAAAACTATTTGTTTCTCCGAATCGAAGGGGGAAAACACAAAAACATTGTACACAATTTAAACCAATCAATGTTGTGTAATTAACAAGGATAAACTGATGTGTTTAGTTGATGAGTACTGCAGATTACTATGCAAACTTCGAGAACAGAAATACTGTTTTCACCCCAAGCTGTTGCCTGGCAACGCAATTCTGTTGATAGTTATTTCATATCGCATTAACACCGTATCCCAAGGTGTATTGCGGCTAAAACCTCCAATCACCGAGCTTCAACCATAGCTGAGGATCTTGGGTAATCAGTTCAGTAGGTGTGTATCGCACGTCTGTTTTCGGTGACTTTATTTTGAAATTCAGTTCCTGACGGACGTCAAAAAAGCCAGATTTTATAGAATTAAACAAATAAATAAAAACAAGGATAATTGTGTGTTATTGTTGAGTAAATAACAGTGTGGTATTTAGAAAATAATAACAAATTAGAAGGAAAAAAATATTTTAAAAATACAGATTTCAGTATTCTGGGGCTCTGAGCCCCATTTATTTTCCTCACGGACGGCAAAAAAGGTCCGACATTATACTATTTAAAATAAAATAAATAATCGTGGCTTGATATTGAGTATGAAAATGTTCCGGTCTTCCAAGACCCGACCGGACAAAAAGACATGGTGCAGGCACGAGACACACTACCAATAGAAATACATTGCTTTTAAAATCGTTCTGTGTGACACGAAAAAAAGGGGAAAATCGTGTTGGTGAACACGAATCAATAGATTAAATGCCATGACTATAACACGAAATGCCGTTAGACTGGGTTGTTCCCAGAGCTTGCTCGTCATGTCATGTCATCTTCTTGCTTAGTAAAAGTCTTGAGAATTGGTGAATAATTCTCAATCAATTAATCGTCTAAACACAAGTATATATGTGCATGTAGCATGGAGAATTTGTGCTATCTTCAAAGTCAAAGGTGCAACGTACAGACTGGTTTTTAGACTAATTATTTTTTCCGAGATGAGGCAATGAGGAAAAGGGAGCATTATTGTGATCGTATTATATTGCAATTAGTGAGGAAAAAATACCTTTTATTAAAGTCTTGCAGTAGCTTACAACTTTAAACACCCAGACTTTAAAGGGGACCTATCATGCAAAATGCACTTTTGTACGTCTTTTATACATGAATATGTGTCCCCGGTGTTCCAGGGAACTCACCAAGTGTCAGAAAACACAACCCTCTCTATTTTCCTCCATACCCAAATCTCTAAAAAAGGGGCTGCAACGGATCTGATAAAAACTGATCCAGATTTGAACACTGTCCTGACGTCAGGACTGTGGCGCTACGGCTATTGGGCCAACTCCACCAATCAGGAGGAGACAGCCACGGCCATTGCCGTTCGAAAGCACTGGAGACGCTGTAGTACATATGCCAGGCCTGTAGATGGTGCTGTTCTCACAGAATCTGCCCTTGCAAAAACAGAGCTAAAAAATGTCAAATTGAGCGAAATGAGGCATGGCTAAAATGCATGATCTGTTTGGTATTTTGAAAAAAAAAAAGTATAAATATGCCTTATATAGGTATGGTCCTATACTATATTATTCACATATAGCATGATAGGTCCACTTTAAGTAGACTAAAACTGGATTAAAAAAAGGTTTGACCGACTAAATAAAACACTAGTGACATCTCTCAAACGACAATGTTTTATGGAAAGGTTTTCACGTTGTTATCTAGTTATTCTACTCCTGCCTCTCATAAATAACCTGAGTAATTTACTCACAGCTGACGTAACGCTTTAATATAATATCGCTAACGTTTCCCCTGGCTCCGGTGTTTGTGCAGTGATTGATGCGTGGCTCTTACAGATTGTATTGAGTCCTCAGTTAGCTGGATCAGATCACAGTTTGAGGTTTCTCGGCCAAAGCTGCAGCAGATAGATTCCTCCTCCAAATCCATGCAAATCAAACCTGGCGCTTGTTGTTTGTCAGCGTGTGTGCTTTTATTAATCTCGGTAATTTTTGCAGACATGAGAGGGGGAAGCTATCGCCTTTGTGTCAGCCGGTTGAGTGCTGGAACATTGCTTATTGGTTATGGTTGAATTATTCATTTGGAGCTCTGAGGTCCATGTCAATGACTGATCCACGCTAACTCCTCTTCATCAGCACAAACGCTCCTCTTTTTTTCCTGCAGCTCCGTGGATCTTGGCCGTGATCCAGCTCTGCATCTCTAAATATTTCACATATCTGCTGATGAATGGATCCCAGCGCTGTAGAAACATATCCCTGTGTCACTATGATGCATGTTTATGTGAAATTGATCATCTCTTACTGAGGCAATTTATTCTCGACAGTAGCATGTATCTAGAGATGTAAGCTCCTGACGAGGGGAAACTGTCGTCGGATGTGGGAGAAAACTCTGTTCCTTCCTCTTCATACACCCTGGTCTCTCCTGACAGCTAATATGGTGTCTTGGGATTCAAATGCGAAATTCTCTTTTTTATCAATCTAAACTTTAGCTCTTTCTTCATCCTTATAATATTTGGTGCAATCTCAGGGTTATAACGCCTCCATTGGACTCCTTTGTTTACTTCGGGAATATAGTGACAACACTTTGAAACACTCACGCTTCTATTGGCTAGCGCTGCAACAATTAGTATGTGATAGCCTAAGGGGCGGGGCAATTCTAAGTGGTTGATCGATCACAACAGAGCCGGCCAGCGAACCAATCAGAGCAGACTGGGCTCTGGAGGGTGAAAAGAGGTGCTGCAGCACAGGCAGTATGAGAAAGCTAAATAACTTTTGAAACATTAAAACATGGAAGAGTCACAGCAGAGGCACAAAATACTAATATCAGCCTGAAAATCTGCAGAAGAATGCCCCTTTAAAGTGGACCTATCATGCTATATTTGAATAATATAGTGTAGGACCATACCTATATAAGGCATATTTATACTTTTTTTTTTTCAAAATACCAAACAGATCATGCATTTTAGCCATGCCTCATTTTGCTCAATTTGACAATTTCTAGCTCTGGGCAGATTCTGTGAGAACAGCACCACCTACAGGCCTGGCATATGTACTACAGCGTCTCCAGCGCTTTCGAATGGCAATGGCCGTGGCTGTCTCCTCCTGATTGGTAGAGTTGGCCCAATAACCGTAGCGCCACTGTCCTGACGTCAGGACAGTGTTCAAATCTGGATCAGTTTTTATCAGATCCGTTGCAGCCCCTTTTTTAGAGATTTGGGTATGGAGGGTTGTGTTTTCTGACACTTGGTGAGTTCCCTGGAACACCGGGGACACATATTCATGTATAAAAGACGTACAAAAGTGCATTTTGCATGATAGGTCCCCTTTAAACTAAATTGGCTGTATTTTTACAGGTTGTCGTGTAAACTGAGACTTGTGGTCCTTGGTGGAGGCATATAAGATCATAATATCAGTTTAAAGCCATGAACACAATAATTGAATTTTCAGGTTGTGACATTTGTCAAATCCGGACTTTCTCACATAAAATCTGTCATTGATAAGAACAAGCATCAGTTCTATTGTCGCAGTGTTTTAGAAGGAAAACAATACTTTAAAAAATGAATTCAATATGTATCCTAAAAGGTATATGAGGTCCTAAATGAGGTAATGATGAGCTGAAATGAATACTCGGTTGAGAAAATTCTACCACGGCAATATTGAGAATTATGATTTGTTTCTTAATGTATTGCAAGAATGCTTCGCAGAAAATATTTCCAGTTTTTCTTTTTCTACATCAGGGAAGTAAATATTTTTCGCTTTGTACTGTTTTCTTATGGACCAAACAAGTCAATAATATTTGTTCCAATAATGGACGTCCATGTTTGCAGCGTCCTGAGAGTAGACGAGGAGCTTTATTTCCACATGTTGACTGAACTGAAGGCCTTTAAGCCCACCAATGATAACGCCAAATAAAAAGTAATAGCCTGCGAGCGTATGATTCATGTCTTGATCCCTGCAGCTACATTAAACACACATCGATCCCCCCCCTCTAATCCTAATGCAAAAAATAAATACGGAGTAAATTCCCCCTGGTGGATATTCCTGCTCTCAGAGACGTTGAGAGTGCGTTCAATCGATCTGTGCTTTTGGGTGTAAAATAACCTTTTGATGACCAGCGAGGAAATGCTGAAGCTTTCTCACACACCCTTATTGATTTCCCCATCTGTGTGCACTAACCCCCCCCCCCTATCTTCTGTGTGCGCAGCACATGTGGAGCTGTGAGTTTACACCACATGTAGTTGTGAGTGCATGCTTTGCTGCATTTAAAGGTTGCCCGTTCTTTGGACAATCCTGCTGTGCTTACTCAGCTGAGCAGCCATCACTGCAGTTCACTTAGTTATTTCTTCCTGTTGCAGGTGAGGGGTGGGGAGTATGCAGCCTCAACTATAACAATAGTGAGAGCGTTTAAGAAAAAAAGGATGCAAGTGTGATTTTTGTGTGTCAGTGTGCCAGGGCTCTGCCACCTATAGAAATAGTTGGTCGAATTGAACATGTCTTTTGCCAAGGCAGCCATGGAGTTTTGTCACTTAAGGGCCCTATTGGAGAAGATATGATTGTTACTTTGGTATAATGAGGACTTTGACATGACAAATGTAGCAACTGTATTCATGTACATATATGGTCTGTACTTATATAGAGCTTTATCTAGTCTTTATGACCCCTCAAAGCGCTCTACATGTCATTCACCCATTCATACAGAGCAGTGTACCTTACTCTAGGAACTAACATGCATACACACTCACACACCGTTGGCCATGTGATCGGGTTAAGTATCTTAACATCGACATGTTGACTGCACGGGCTGGGATCGAACCCACAACCTTCTGGTTGAAAGACGAGAGCACTCCCTCACAGCCACAGCCGCTGAACAGTGAAAAATAATGGGATTTACCACTCTAACTGGTAATATCATCAACTCTAGCTCTGAACATTCCGTCCCATTATACACTCATTATAAAATCTGAGGTCTGAGTCTGAACATTTCACAAAACTTAAACTGAGATTTTAGGAAAACCGTTCCATCTATCAAAAAACCTTTTTTGGTCCATTAAAATTGAGAGTGTAGTGAGTGAACTTTGAATCTTTTCTCTCCGTTAAAGTATGCCATATTAGTCTGACCCTAAAGTCGGAGGAATTTGAGTTCTGTTCTGTTCTTTTTTCACGTTCCCATCTTTTATTCAAGAGGAAAAGCCCACTTCCACATTCTCTAAAAAAAGAAAATACCTCTAAGTTAGCTCCTACATCCAAATATTTGAACCCCATGCCCCCTGGTTGCTCAATATATTTAATGAAATATACTAATTCCTCTCCCTTTCCTCCAGTGTAAGCAGCCGCGCTGCACACTCAGCTCTCTGGCTGCAGCCAAATAAGATTTGTGCCCTACACGGTGGGCATTTACTCTGTCTGACGGCTTATTACCGGGCCCATGTTGCAGCATAATCTACAGCGGGATGGAGGCTCACACTCATTTGCTCGGTCGTTAGGTTAAGGGTGAATTTATCATGGGGTACGAGTGTATCGCAGCGAGAAACACAGGTGATGCAGAGTGAATTAAGAAGAGGAAGTTAGGACATTTCTCATTGTTATGTTTGTTGTTGCATTCACAAAGTGACATCCCAAAGAATAGCTGAGTAAGGCTGCAGGTGATCATCAATGTGTGTGTGCACTTGCCGGGGGTTGTTGTTCCTGTCAGAGTCAATAACAGCCATTGATTGAACATGTAAGGAGCAGGAACCTTTGTTTGAAATGGGCTTTTGATGGTGTGTCAGTCAGTGAATGCATCTTCACTTCTATCAATGATGCATCTGTGACGATGCAGGATGTTTTGTTCACCACCTTGGAGTCTTGGATTCTCTGAGCTCGTTGGAGGAGTGTCCCTGCAGCAGCTGCTCCAAAACACCGTCATCACTCTGCCCATAACGAGCCAGAGTGGGGGGGGGGAGGCGCTCCCAGTGACACCAGCTGTCTGCATGGACACATGTAGGACTCCTCGGGTGTCCTCATTAATGAGTTTCATAGAGTCATTGTATCTTTCTGATATTTTAAACTTGTCATATACCTACAGTAAATGCCCTGCAACAAACGTATGCTAATATTACGGTGGCCGACAGGTGCAAACACGCTACAACGGCCCAGAACATTTAAATTAGGAAAAACCCGCTGCAGCTTCATAGAAAATGCAAATATAAAACACAAATGTGCCAAAACACATTCAAATGAGGAATCATCTTCACCAACTTGTCGAAATGTGCGTAGCATTTACTAAAAGGGCTGCACAAACGAAACACTGCAAATAGAAAATGCTGCAAGAAGCTCAAAACACAACGGAAACTAGGGGGACACTGAAAAGTGATGCACTCAGGTGACGTTCAGGGATTTTAAAGTTGGCCAACTGTCACTGTTGGCAGAATGAGTCAGTTTCATAACTCTAAGTGTTTTGTCAGTATATTTGAAATGAATGTTAGCTACGTTAGAGAGCTAGCTTACAGCAGATCTGCAATAATATCTGAAGGAATCATGCAATCACATTGTTAAAATAAGACAACAAAACTTACATTTTAGGTAACTTTCCAACAAGAGTTACAGTTGGCCAAGCGCTCCGATCCCAGCTTTGTGCATCACTTTTAGATTCCCCTGGTTCTGTTGTGTTTTGAACTCTTTGCAGCATTTGGTATTAGCTGCGTTTGCACATGTTGGCCACCATATTATATACTCTTAGGAAGAAAATACAAACAAAACAAGCAAAAATAGAAGAAGACAGGTACAAAATACAACAAAACTTGCAGTGCAGTTTAAGATACAAACATGTATGTCTTCGGTCTTGAGTTGAAGGTAGTGAGGGTTGCAGCGGACTTCCAGTTTTCTGGGAGTTTATTCCAGATATTTTGGGCTTAATAACTGAATCCCATGCAAAATAATGCTAATATGCTGTACTGATGAGCTCACAGTAAGAACACACACGTGTACTTAATAAATCTTTAATAGAGTTTGATAATTTAGCCACAGCACATCATCCTTTCCTGCCCCCTTGCAGGATCAGACTGATTGTTGTTAATCAGCAAAAAAGATCCTGACAGTTTCTGCTTCTTTGTTCCCCCTTTGCTCGAGTTTCTGCAGGAACCTGCACACAGAAAAAGGCAATTAAGCTAATGCAGCGTGGTGTCACAAGGTTGTAGATATTTCAAGAGCAGAGAATTTAAGAGCAATTTAGCACTTGAAGAAAGAGGAGAGGGCTTGCATAAAACCTTTTACTCACTCACAGATTTATTATGCTTTTAGTTGCGTTGTGTGTGTGATATAATTAGCGGCGGTGCCAATAAGGCTAGCGGCTCAAGGACATGGTCATCGCCTGACCATCTGTCATTAATTTCCTCCTCTTGTTCTGGGCACGCCAGGGGGGGGAGTTTAGCCTATGACACATCTCAGCACAGGTGAGGAGATGATGAAATAGGGCGCTGGACTTGTCCTAGAAACACTTTTAAGGTGAGATCTGTTTATTTGCTTGTTGCAGATGTGCAGACTTTTTAGGAATTTAATAGCCGAATTGGGGTATTATCCTTATTAATGTGTCTTATGCTTTCAGCGAAGGCCTGTACAATTCATAACTGTGTCATACCTTAAGCCGTTTCACTATGTCTTCTTCATTAAGAAGCAAATGAGAGCAGAACTGCAGAGGGCAGCGATGATTTGTGCCATGGTAGGCTACATGTAAGGAGGGGCTGTACGGTGCTCCCACACACAGCGGCATGACTTATGGCCGCGCTGACTCTTAATCTACTCTTTTTAATCAACACTGCGGCTGCTCGCTTCATGCTGCTGGTTTTATGGGCTTTGCATTAGAGTGAAAACAGGACATCACCACAGCAGGAGAATACAAAGTACTGCTGCAGTAATGGACATGCTTCCCTGTTCCTGCAGAATGCCTCTGATATTGGTGTTCCTAGTGCTTTTTAACAGCTTGTTTCTATGCCCCAGCGGCGTGACAGTAACACCCTTTATCAGGAGCTGTTAAGGTGCACCGTGAACATTTCAGAGCAGGTGTGAAAAGCTTCCTATAGGTCAGATAAATCTGCTGTCAGGCTGATGTGCTCCATTCGGCACAGTCTTTAATGCAAAATGAAGCTTAGCCGCATACAAGAAAATCGAGTGTTACCCTATTCACCTTTCCCCACATCTGGTTTGAACCGTATTGTCCTAGTTCTTCCGGTTAAGCACTAGCAGCATTGTAAACAATACATGTTATTGGTGATCAACTTCATCATCATCATTATCAAACTTATGTTTGCTATCTATCTACCTAGTTAGCTAGCTTACCTTAGCTACCCATCTAACAGCCTAACTAGCGAATGTTAGCTATCTAGCTGCTAGCTATGGCCAAATTGGTGGCTCTCTTAATGTAAAATGTAATTATTATTTAACACCCTATGGTTCGACTAGCAATGCAGACCTGTGTCTACCATTCGGGCAGTGAGAGAAATTATAAAAACCTCTTGACTTGTTTATTAAAAGCTCTCATACAGCTCCAAACATCACTGTAAATTCTCAAATATACGTTATTTGGATAAACCAATCACATATTAGTGATATAAATTGTTAGTTCCTAGCCTGAACAACTGTTATAACTTGATAAAAGTTAATTTAAAAGCTTTAGAAACTGTTTCTTTGGCAGGTAAATATTAATAAATCTGGTGACAATATTCTAAGTAATAGCAATAACGCTTTAACCGGAAGGGCCAAGACAATTTACGGCAACATGGGCCAGCGAAACATAAGGTGTAGCCTATAATGATTATGCGCTGTAGAAAGTAAACTCCTTTCTTTGTCATTTTTGAAAATACTCCTTTTTTTAGAATTGCACATCCTGCAGTTGTAATTCGGTGTCAAAGGAAATGCAGGAAATAAAAAGTATTATGCAGTGCATGAACGCACTTTAGTGTCCACACTCAGTGAGTCAGTGATGTTTGCCAGCTTAAGGGATTGTATCTAAATTTAGAAGCTTCATGTCTCGCTTGTATTTAAAATTTGGATTGCTGATACCTGGACTACTTTTCCTGACAATGTGTCATGACAGGGAGTCCTCTCTGCTGCCAAGAAGAGGGGGGCTATATTAGGGAAAAACAAGATGGCCCCCGGGGCGTTGTTGAAGGACAGGTGGGAGATGAGTTCCTGACACGCTCATCATGTGTGCGCTAAATCTGCCGTCGTGTCAGCCTGACAGCGATCACTTTATTTTTTTTTTGGGGGGTGGGATCTGACAGGTAGCAGAGATGCAGGTGATCACTTCCTGTGCACTTTGGCTCCGTGAAGCGAGAGGTTGCTTCCTCATTCAGCCTCTCTGTCGGCCCCTCTTTGGGCTGACGGGCTGTGAGTGACAGATGAGTTTGAGAGAAGTGGCAGTGTACACACACACAAATTCAACATGGTGGTGAGGAGAGCCATCCTGTTGTTTTGATTGGCTCAACATAAAGTGCAGATTCTCCACGACAGCAGGTTTGGTCAAACTGCACTAAAACAAATCCCTTCTTTGTATTTATATTATCATACAACCTATTCATCTGGGACAGGGAGAAGGGATTATTTTTGGGGGTTCAGGTTCCACATAGCGCTTCTACTGGTGCTCCAACACATAGTACGTGATAGGCTAAGGGACGGGACATCTCGAAGTGTTTGACCAATCACATCAGAGCAGACTGGGCTCGGGTTAACATCAAAATATACTACCAAAATAACAGTACTCGTTATTTAATATAGATATTATATCACATAATTCTTATTATGCATTAATGTGGATAGAGTTTTAATTGCAGCAGATTAATGTGAAGTTCATTTAAAGGGGACCTATCATGCAAAATGCACTTTTGTACGTCTTTTATACATGAATATGTGTCCCCGGTGTTCCAGGGAACTCACCAAGTGTCAGAAAACACAACCCTCTCTATTTTCCTCCATACCCAAATCTCTAAAAAAGGGGCTGCAACGGATCTGATCAAAACTGATCCAGATTTGAACACTGTCCTGACGTCAGGACAGTGGCTCTACGGCTATTGGGCCAACTCCACCAATCAGGAGGAGACAGCCACGGCCATTGCCGTCCGAAAGTGCTGGAGACGATGTAGTACATATGCCAGGCCAGTAGGTGGTGCTGTTCTCACAGAATCAGCCCTTGCAAAAACAGAGCTAGAAATGGTCAAATTGAGCAAAATGAGGCATGGCTAAAATGCATGATCTGTTTGGTATTTTGAAAAAAAAAAAGTATAAATATGCCTTATATAGGTATGGTCCTACACTATATTATTCAAATATAGCATGATAGGTCCACTTTAAAGTAGCAAAAAACTAAGCTATTCAAATAAATGTAGTGCTGTAAAAAGTGCCATATTTTCTTCCAATTGCAACGGAGTAGAAGTATGAGTTAGCATAGAAATTAAAATACCTCAAATTGTATTTAAGGACATAACTTACATTTTGGATTAGACAATTAAAGCCTGATTCTACATAGCCTCATAAAAGCAAATATTTATTTGTAAAAATAGTATTTTTAATTTGAAGGTTTTTTTGCATATAGCTTTCACCAGAATCTCTTTAAATGTTTCTTTCCGTATATATCTCCAACTGGTGCATTTAGATCCTACCTCCCCCGACTTAAAGGGCGTTTGTTTTACTGAACACTTTAAAAACGTCGGCGGTAATGTGCAGCTATGGTCAATATTTATGAACAACCATAAAGGCAAACGTAGTGTGGCTTCAAAGCCGAGCCATTATACAATCAAAGTTAATGTGCATGCAGAGAGGAGAACAATGCAGTCATTAAACAGAAAATGACTGCTGTGTCACTCAAATGTGCATAATCAGAGAACTTTAAGTGCAATTCAGAACAAAAGACCCTGCTGCATTGAAATTCAGACCTATTGAGACAAAGACAGAAAATATGATACTTACAAAACGTATAGCCACACTGACTCACAGCAGACTGGAAAAATCAATAGCAGCAGATGCCCTATTTTCTGTTCGTCTTCGTATATATATAAGTCCCTCTGCTGAGAGGTTGACGCCTGTTCTCTGGACTAATGTCGGAGCAATGAGCCAGGAAACGGGGTGTGATGTACACATGGTCAGGAGGATGAGGAAGATGAATCAGCTGCAGACTCTCTGCTTTAATATCATGATAATAAAGTAGATTAGGTACACAAGTACAGTTGTGAGTGAGTGAAATGTTTCTTTTTTTTTAAAGTGTTTTGGCACATTTGTGTTTTTATATTTGCATCGTTTCCGAAGCTGCAGCGCGTTTTGTTTTATGGGCCGTTTGCACCTGTCGACCACGGTAAAATTCAAATTCAGGAGACGTAAATAAAGAAAATCTTACACTGGCCGAAGGAAATACAGTCCTGATAAAGTGCATTATTTAATCTGTTCCAAACATATAAAACACTTCCTGTATCTATAGCCTCAGCAGAAACAGCAGTACACTGAGATAATGCAGGGCTCCCAGAATATAAATATTTTCTTGGCTTTGACTTGAAAGCTTTCCTGTAAGCAGCATGGCGTGAGAGGTTGCAGTAATATAGATATTATCTGAATGAGTATTATTTCTTTAAAGTATGTTATGGCCTCTTCATGTGGGAGGATTTAAACGCAGTGCATCTCAACGATCAGGCATCTCTTCGTGGTTCAAGGTCGCAGTCACTGCACGCCTTCGTGTCCACGCTGACTTCATCAGAACATAAACAAAGATGTGTGTTTGCATCCCACGCTGTACTATTGCTCCTTCTCTTAACAAATGCTCCAGGTATGATGTGTTTAACAGCAGTGGTTAATCAGAAACACCCACACATTTGAGTTTTACTTTACTCTGGACTCCTCCTGCAGTCTGACCTCAGGAAGGACAGCGCTCGCTGCCTCAGACAGCAGATTACACTTTATCACATTTAAAGGGCGAGGACCTTGAAATAATGCACCTTTAATATGATTACCCGCCAATAGTGCAGGGAGGGAAAACACACACACACAGCCTTTAGTGTCACCTCATATCTGGCTGACCAGCGCTGAGCCACTCTGAATTTCTGCTGGCGTCAAATCTTTTGTCCTCACAAACTTGATTTTCATTTGACTCAGGGACCTGAGGGGAAGGCTTTTAATCCAAACAGAAAACGATGAATTTAGTCTGTCTTTATCATGGTTTTGAATAAGGTTTGTAGAAAGTTATTGACTCGGATATGGAGAAGTCATTCCTGTAGTTATTTCCTATTTTGTGATAAGTCATTGTGTTAGCCTGAAATAGTGTTCAAGCTCATTGGAAAGTCAGATTTTGGAGAGGCTATTCTGTGATATGCGGGGAATCTCTAAGCGCTTGACCAATCACAACAGGGCCAGCAAGATAACCAATCAGAGCAGACTGGGCTCTGGTATCAGACAGAGGGGGAAATGTAGTGCTGTGGCAAGACCTTGTTAAACATTAAAGCATGGAAACATTACTTTACAGGCACAAAATACAAATATGAACATAAGCAATGTAAGGAAAACCAATATATGTGTAATGCAACGTGAGTGCATGCATATTTCAATTAAAGTGGACGATATTGGATCTTTGGTTTGAGCATCCGCTATCACACACACACACACCTATGAAAGCATTTTCTTTTTGGATACTGAATTCAAATGTTGTTCCCAGCAATAGATATTTAAGGGAAACAATGTAAGTGCCTGCATGTAATTCAAGTAAAGTGGACGATATTTGATCTTTAGCTCTTAGTCTTTTTTTGTTTGATGTCCTGTAATACATCTAATGTCTCTTTGGAGAAACACATAGATCCAGTGAGCTCTACAACATTCATGTAATATTCTGCTCTTCTTGTTGGTTTGCCAGACAGATTATAGCTTGATTGGCTATGCTAATAATGATCTGCATTATTGGAAACTATAAAAGTCTGCAGACTTGTTGATGGGAATGTCCTTAATGTTAAAGCTCTGAGGTGGATGTCTGCAGGGAGTTGGAGCAGAGAGATGTCCTGATGCACTGCAGCGCAGCTAAAGCATATCTGAACTGACAGCTAGCACTCAGGCTAATGTGGTGGCAGGCTGTGAGTGGATCCTTTCTGCCTTGATAACATGTTCCCTGCATGGTGCAGCGAGAGAGAAAGACTCTCAGAAATCTCTAAACTGTGCCACTGTTCCTGTCTCCAGCTTTATTGATTTTGGATTACAGTCGCTTTATGTTTCCCGTTGCTTTGCTACAGATTTCCAGCTCATGAGGTTTTTTTTAGTCCTCTGTTGCATGGCTCCAGTGTCCAGCAGTGTTTTGGGAATGTGTTTAATACAGTATGCTTGAGTAGACATCCACCCATCAGTGCTTTGCTTTGTCATGTATTGGTGGAGCTGGTTAGGACCCGACTGTCTCTGCTCTGTAATAATGTTCCTCTATTCATCTTATTTGCCGACTCTAAGGCGCTTCCACATTGTCGTATCATGTGTTGGTACTTCTATTTTTTTCAGTAAAGAAACTATCAATTTATATTTTCAATATGTGATTAGTTTATCCAAAAAACCTATACTGTATTTGAGAATTTAAAGCGGTGTTAACAGCAGTCTGCTTAAAAAAAAACCATGTCAACAATGTTTTTATAATGACTCTCACTGCCTGAGCGGAGGACACAGGCCATAAGGTGTTAAGTAATTCCACTAAATTAGAGAGCCACAAATTTAGAGAGAGCTAGCTAGATAGCTAACATTCGCTAGCTAGCACATTGACAGGTTCAATGAGCTGGGTCTCTGGCAAACTTGTTTTTATAAATGTCAACACTGTGGACATTTGTCTACACTTCTGGCATTGAGAGTTATTATAAACTGTCCACATGAGCTTTAGTATGTTTTGGTCCTTTTCCTAATTGAGTCATTAAAATGGTCCTCATATGAGATTGTGGGCCATTGCCATATCCCAACCTGCAGTCACTAACAGAGGATGGATGCTGTAAAAATATCCAATCAGTGTAGCTGTAAATGACCTCAAGTGACTCACCTCCTTATGCTTTCACATGTAAATGTTTCAGAATGCGCTAACCACTCCTCTTCTCTTACTCCTTGCTTCATGTAAAGGACTCAACATTTACCGTGTGCATTGAGGAAATGACACATCATCTTTGTCCCCAGCACCACGGTTCATGACTTCATTTTTCTCTGCTGCTGCGAAAATGAAAAGCCTGTGTAAAAAGTAGAAACCATGCCCTAAAAATATATCTCTAGGCGCATTTACTTCATCTTAAAGGGCCGCTGTGAGGTCGCCCTGCAGCCCCTCCCTGCTGACATTTCCCAACCTGACATTCTGTGACATTTCCAGTTAAATATTGCTGGTATTCCTGCAGAGGAATTAAAAGTCTAAAAGGGATTCCAAAGCTCTTCCTCTCTGTCTCTTCATCACCGCTCAGTGCACTACCTGCTCAGTGTGGTTGACTTGCATTCGCAGGTATTAGAGGAAGTCTTTTTAATCCAGAAAGGATTACCAAAAAGTCTCTCACCCAAAATATACTGAAGACAGACACACAGTCAGAGCTTATGGAGCTGTTTGCAGCAGACATTTAAGAATGTAAGAAGCAGAGGAGCACATACAGAGAAACAAATAGTTTTAGCAATCCTGATTTGTTTAATGGTCCAAAAAAGTATTTATTTGCATTAATGTCTTTATTCACCTGCAGCCAGTGGCACTACTTTGTGCTGAGAACAGTTACAAAATTATACTGATAGTGTTTGCTTGAATGACTTACAGTGTTAATTATAGCTCGGTGTTTAGCTAGGCTAGGTGTAAATATGAGTTTTAATTCTACAAATTAAAACACATATTTCGCCATGCAAATATTAAAGAAATATGACCTATATTTCCTCATAGTATGCAGTTGAGTCTAATATATCATTTCCATATTAATGCTAGCTTGCATTGTGTATGGTTTAAAGTTGTTTGTGCTAGCTTGTGATGCTACTGTGACTTCCTGTTTATAATGAAATGCCTTTGATTAGATGTCAGTAAAGAATTGTTCTTAGAAACAGAATCATATACTACTCAAGTCCAGCTAGAGTCGAGACATTTCCTCAAGAAATACGTCACCAAATTAAATCATGTGTGTTATTTCTCACCCTAGTAGTACACATAAGGATACAAGTTAAGTTATAACGTTGTCAGGATGCAGTCAAATGTAAAAATGTAGTTTACATTTACAAAAACATGTTGAACAGACTACAGGGAAGGGAACACCACAAAAAGAAGAATAGGGCCTCTTTAACCTGTCGCTCTCAGTGTTTATATTGATTAATCATAAGCTCTAAAACAGTCCCCAACATATATTCCTGACAAACTAACTATTTACTGCTATTATATCTTTATTAATTCAGTTTCAAGCACCCTCTTACGTTAGAGATTACCCTTTCCCTCCCAATGTGATTTGAGCATGAACTGCTGCCTCCTTTGTTAGAGGAGACAACTGTCATAACACATCATGGTATACGCACTTACTTAAAGTCTCTTTTCAAGACTGTGGATTATGCCTGTTTTTAAAGAAAATATGAATGTCATGTCGCTATGAACAATTATATTACAGCTGCATCCATTAGGGAAAATAATATCCAAATATTTTGATAGTTTTTAATGCAAAATTTGTGTTTCCAGCCTCTCATCTGGAGATATATCATATTAAAGTAAATATATTTAGCCATTTTAACATCACTTTGGATCCTGAGAAACTGGGATGGACATTTAAAATATGATTTAACTTCTTATACACATGAAATGTTGGTTTTCATGGTGTTGTTCTGTCCTTGGCGTTGCAGCTCAATATCTGATTCACATATTTCCTGATAAATATGGAGCTCCACCCACCATAGATCTCTGTCACTGCAGCCCGAATGATTTAAGTTTTTACTTCTATTACCAAACAGTTCCTGCGAGGGCCTCTGCACAGAATATGGTGGATTCATTCTGTGTTTCCACATTAGCCTGAGACGTGCGTCGGGAGATAATTGATTGTAATCAAAATGTAAAGTAAGCCTTAGCTGTCTCACTAATGGATGTAAAAGTTTATTTGACTGCAGCAGTGAATCAATCCTCAGATATTGACCGCAGGACGCTGCAGGATTAAAAATGGTTGCCGGGGTCACAGGGCAGGCTTTGTTTCTGCAGCAGGTTAGCATATTGAAAGGAAATTAACCTCCCCAACATAAATCATCCTCTTCCATCTCTTAATTCATTATCAGTCCAGGGATGACAGGACTGCTAAACACACTTTGTTTGTGAAAAAGTTAGTGAAATTATTTCTATTAAGCTTATGATTCCCCGGCTCAAGGGCTAGCTAAATAGCTAATATTCGCTAGCTAAATAGCTAACGTTCGCTAGCTAAATATCTAACATTCCCCAGCTTAACAGCACATTGACAGGTTAATTTAATTTACACTGGCTGAGAGGGGATTTGGTAATATAAAACCATTCCAACGCGGCGTTATGGATATTGGATACACTTCATTTTAAAATGCAAACACTGGGAATCAAAGTGTTTAAAATTAAGCTGTCAGGTTTCCTTCAAGAAGTCTCAGCTCATATTGACTCTGCATGATGTAGGCTCTCCACAAACAATCAATACTACGGCTATAAAAATTAAAAAAGTGAATAAGATATGGGGATGAGGTCTCTCTGTCTGCAGCTTGCAACCGTGTGTGTGAACACATGTGGCATATTTCCTCCGTAAATCAGACAAAGCAGCAACCTGTTTACGCGCTGCCAGCACACAAGCATGCAATCAGAGAGTCCTCGCCACACACACACACACACACACACACACACACACACACACACACACACACACACACACACACACACACACACACTGCAGAATTAGAGGAGGATTTTTTGATTGTGCCATTAAAGAAGCCCTCATTAAGACTGCAAGGACAATTTGCATGCTCCGATCCACTGAATGTGAATGAGGCTCCAATCAATTACTCTCATTATCCTGCAGCTGATGTATGTGGACAGAGCACACACACACACACACACACACACACACACACACACACACACACACACACACACACACACACACACACACACACACACACACACACACACACACACACACACACACACACACACACACACACACACACACAAACAGACACACAAACACACACGCACAGAAGTTCAGCAGCTTTTCTTACATGTGTGCAAACAGCAGAAACACACAGGATGAGGCAGCAGGTTAATTAGCTGTTAGAAGCATCTTAAATAGGTTCCTATGTTTTGTTGTTTTGCAAATGTGTGTGTGTGTGTGTGTGTGTGTGTGTGTGTGTGTGTGTGTGTGTGTGTGTGTGTGTGTGTGTGTGTGTGTGTGTGTGTGTGTGTGTGTGTGTGTGTGTGTGTGTGTGTGTGTGTGTGTGTGTGTGTGTGTGTGTGTGTGTGTGTGTGTGTTATGCCTGACAATATATATAAATTCAATGATTTCATATTTGATTCTTTATGCAGTGTTTTGTCGACTGATTTCTTGTGTGCATTTTATTTATTTTAAACCTGTTGCTTGAACGTTGATATGCATAATTAAGAGATTACTTTATTAATCGAAGTGTTGATTGATGTAGTTAGCAACTGTTTAGATAATGCTACAAATATGTGATTACTTTATCCAAAAAACATATATTTGAGAATGTATACGTATAGCGATCTTTGGAGCTGTGAGGAGCTGCTGGCTGCATGAGAGCGCCTGGTCTGCTTAAAAAATGAAAAGGGTATACACAATACATCATGGCAAGTCTAAACATGGGGTGTTAAATAATCATTCTAATTTAAATTAGCTCCTGGATAACCAATTTTGATGATAGCTTCCTAACATTTGCTAGCTAGCTTGTTATATGGGTAGCTAAGGTAATTTAGTGAACGTTAGCTACTTTTATTTATAGATAGATTGCAAACGTCCCCTTACAAACTAGCTAATGTTCACAAGCTAAGTGGCTAACTTAAATAAGAAGTGGGAACATTGGCGGGGCTACATAAGGTAAATATTGACATGGAATGTGGGGAAATGTTTTACTTCACATTCACCGGGGCTGGGAGGCATCCAGGGTGAACATTTGACTTTTAGTTAAATGCTCTGTTTAAAAAAGACTCCGTAACCTGTTGTATCTGGGTAATAAAAAAATAAATGCTGGATTAGCCTCTGTGATATCCACAGCCTCGTGTTTTGGGCATTAAACCTCAGATAGCATGATTGCCCGGTCTGCAGAGAGTCCTCCTGTTGACAGAGCTATTAGTGTGAGACACCACAGAATTCATCACCGTCAGCCTGCAGCTCTCACAAATTCATCATTTCATTAGTTTTCCTCAGAGGGCTGCAGAGGGGGGGGCGTCTGTGTGTGTGAAGGCGTCGGACTCTTAAGAAAACAGAGTGTGTGATGTTGCTGCTGGTGTGAGGGCGTGGACACAACAGGAGCAGGATTAATATGTATTTCATTACTCCTCCATCAGAAAGCCATCTATCTGCAGGCCTCTAATCTGTCGCACAGATAATTAATATCTGCTTATTGAGTAAATGGAAGTCATTATGTTGATTTCCTTCAGATCATTCATCAGTCTGCGCCTCGCTTCACTTTCCCTCGGCAGGTATCGATTACACTCCTGATATATGCTGTCACACTTTTTATGTAATCTGCAGCAAGGTCAAGGTGTTTGTGTGTGCCTGTGTGTGTGTCTGTCTTCCTGTATCTCATACACAGAAACCATGGCAACAACATACATCCACCGCCTGCATGAATTGCCAGTTGATAAAGAGCTTGCATATTTAACTAAACCAGAAAGTGCAGTGTTGTGGTATGTCTGTGTTGGACCCTGAAGGCAGCATTTTCCTGGTTCAATGGATATCTCCATTGGATTATTGAAGAAAATGTTCTCTATGGCAAACAAAGATTTATGAAACTAACCCGTAAGGCTATAAAGGAACTACAGCACGGTCACATGACTTCCCGTCACCACCGCTAAGCTAAAGGAGGCTAATGTTGGGCGTGATGACGTTTTGTAGTCTCGTTTAGACATTTGTTAGCAACCGCCGTTTTTGAATTCACACTGTGGTGTTTACTGACGTATCTTATGTAGTAGAACAAAAATGTTAGAATCTCTTCAGCATGTGTTATCCGCAGACCTTATTTTAGGCTGATAACCATAAACACATTCAGAAAACCATTGACCCCCAGACCAGGGGCCTCATTTATAACGCCTTGCGTAGGATTCACGTGGGAAGGTTGCTTACGTAGTACAAAGCAAAAAAATAGGTACAGAAATGTTCCGACATTTTCCGATTCACAAAACATTGCGTACCGGCGAGGGAAGTGCGTACGGCACTTCCTACGCCTGTTTCCCTTTATAAATCACAATCGACTGGAAATGCGGCGCAGCTTTTGCGGGCTTCACGTAACGCCCATATTTGCCTATAAATAGTCAAAGAAACGCCCATTCATTCATTTTGACTGACTGCATGAAGAAGATCGCAGGAAATGACGACAGAACAGCTAAAAAAGACATCTCACACCGTGTCAGATTTTGGTTATTGTGGGGAGGTCGAGATAAATCATATTGTTTGGTGGATGCAGTTTGAACCAGAGTAGCAGCATGGAGGTCGGATCGTCACCAAAATAAATAAATAAGTGGTCCGAAAAAAGTTAATGACAAAAAAAATACACATAACCTTCCTCAGGCAGTGTGTTTGTCCCGGGGACAGGAGACACCCCCTTGATGAGAAACTGTAAGAAATGATCGGGGAATCCCTCCGGAGTGGAGTCATGACGACTGGATCTGAATTATTTTTGTTGTATTTGGTGGTTTGTGTTCCAGCTGTCGATCAGCAACTATATATCCATAATCCACCAGTTAAAGGAAATACAACTAATGGATTGTGTTATATTAGCTGTACAATTTACCACATATGGTGTTCTTAGTTTCCATACCTCCTGTGTTTTACGAGCGACTTATCAAGTCTTGGCAAACGGCATAAAACACGATTAAACGTGATAGTATATAAAACCATGCTCGTATCTACAACCTATAGAAATGCAAAACGGCGTCAGTTTAGATGTAATTCTGTCCTCCTGCTACCGCATCATTTATGAGAAAACATTTCATAACATTAACACAACATATTCGAGGTGGTTTTAAATAACATATCCGTATTTATTTATTTCTCCAAGTTATGTTTTTGTGTGCACTGAGGAGTCGCAAACAGGCGTTTGTTTAATCATTTTAAGATTGGCTTTAATCAATGTTTGAAAATGAATTCTTCATATTTGATAAATGAGAGGTAACATTTTATTTATGGTATTATTTCCACATATTTCTCTCCATTCTTCCTTCTGCCAACGGTGTCGCAGTTTCTCGTCTCTCCCGTTTGTGTGCTTAGTGCGTACGCATGGGTTAGAGTTTGCGTGGAGGACAGCACATTTTCCCGTCAAGTTAGTATTTTATAAATCGCAAACATTGCGTAGAAACTGGCGTACGCCATTTTTTGAGCGTATATCCCTTTATAAATGAGGCCAGTACCAACATTCTGAGTCATGTCAAGGGTTTTAGGACTCATAATGCTGAGTCATGTCAGGGTTTTAAGGACTCATAATGCTGAGTCATGTCAGGGTTTTAAGACTCATATCAGGGTTTCAGGACTCATTATAGTCATACTCATTACAAGACTCATATATTGTATTATTTATTTAGTTTGTCGATATTTATTGACAGTGTTTTTTCTGTTTCTTCTCATTGTGCAGGGCTGCTCAGAGATGAGGAAAGGGAGGAAATGTGATTCTGGATCCTCCCTGATCCTATTCACAGGTTAGTGCCATCTCATACCAGCAAGAAGTGGATTTATAGGGGGAAATTAAGAAACACAACAGCATGTCCATATTTCTGTTAATTTGTGACAATCCTGCAGCTTCTCAGTTGAGGAGAGATGATATCAGAGGGCAGCAGAGTATACACCCTGCTGTGAGCCCTCAGGGTGAGGTGGAGGTGGGGGGGGGGGTATATCAATGTGACTCTCATGCAATGTGCCGAGCATTGCACAGAGGTGGAGCAGCTGATGGTGTTCATGGGGAGATACATCTTGAGTCTCTTTACGAAGCAGATGTTTGTATTGTCTTATATTGAGCAGCTTGTCCTGTCCTGTGTTTTTTATTTTGGGAAAAAGGGGGTTTGTATGGTGGTTCTCTTATCCTGACATCTGTGTCACTCACCGTCGGCTCTGATCTCAGAGCTCCATAGACTGTGTGATGAATAAGGTGATAATACTGATCATACAGTACAGGAGTCCAGAGCTATTTCCTCCTCTCTCCTCCCGTCTGTATCGGACGCAGCTTCCTGAGGAGATTGGTGGCCAGGATGCTGAATATTTCATGAGGCAGGAAAGGTTAGATAAGATCCTCCACGTGTTGGAGACAGAGCTCTTACCTAGCGCCATGGAGAAAATACATCCTATGTGACCTCTGAAGAGAGAAATCTCTGGTATTAAAACACTGCTCTATATGGTGGCCGACAGGTGCTAACAATAACCCAAAACACTTCCATTAGTAGAAACGCGCTGCAGCTTCAGAAACTATGCAAATAAAAAAACACATACAAATGAGGGAACATCTTCACCAAATAGACAACACATGCGCAGCATTTAGAAAAGATTAACCCTACTTGATAAAACATGCTTGCAGTGCGTTTACTAAAAGCACTGCAAAAACAAAACACTGGTCTTCCGTTGGGTTTTTAGCTTCTTGCAGCGTTTCGTCTATAAAGCGCTCTCAGTAAACGGTGCGCATGTTTCGTCAAGTTGCGGAATGTTTTCTAAACGCTGTGCAGGTGTTGTCAAGTTGGTGAAGATGTTTCTCAATTTGAATGTGTTTTGGCATCATTTCTGAAGTTGCAGCGTGTTTCTCCTAATGGAAATGTTTTGTAGCGTGTTTGTACATGTCGGCCCCCGTAGATCCACAATCATAACACAAAGATTTGCAAATGTTTTATCAAAATAAACTTTAAACCTTCTGTTTCTACTTACAAATTACAAAGGGTTACTTGACAAATCAAATGATTGTAAAGCATAAAGGAAATCAGTTTAAAAACCTCCCAAAAGCCACTTAGAGAAACATTGTTCTGATTGTTTGTTATTATAATCTTTCATTTGCACATAAGGAAATAAATATAAAATGACACAAAAGAAATTAATGTGATTGTATGAGTACTGCCATTGTTAACATTAGGTTTCATTTTGACTAAATCAAACTACAAATGTCTGCATGCCTTTCAAAGATTTTCTGATTTAATTAGATGTGTTTGTATATGAGGTGGTGTTTGATGCGTGTTGGCAAGATTATTGTGAATCTAATTTTAGCTTCTATTTCACTGTGATTTTTTGATTACATGCTGAGAAACAACACCTCAACACGAGGATGAGGACTTTGGGGGGGATACTGTATGATGGTAGGCCTGGTAAATGACAGCTTGTTAGAGCTGTTTGTGCTAAATGTCACACAACACGCTGCCATTTCCTGTCAACTTCTTATTTCTGCACATATACACTCAGAGCAGGGAGACACACCGACAGCAGTGTATGGATCTGTTTTTACCTTGCACAACTTTAATTCAATTAGGAGACTTCGTTGAGGCCCCACCCCCTCATGTGTGTCTCTTTGTCGTAGTTTTAAGTGTCTTTGAAGTTTTCCTGACTTTTTTAAGTAGTTTTGAGAAGAGTCTTTGTGGTCATTTTGTGTCTCTTTGTGGTATTTTTTTGTCTATTTGTGGTCATTGTTTGTCTTTTAGGGATTTTGAGTCTCTCTGTGGTCATTTTTTGTCTCTTGTGTTCATTTTGATACCATTTGTAGTAATTGTGAGTCTCTTTTTGTTCATCTTACGGTTGTGTTGCCCCAAATATTCGCTCTTCATGGTTTCATTATGTCTCTTTGCAGCTGTTTTGCATGCCTACTTTGTTTCTAATTGGCAGGACTTTCATGCAATTGGACAAGTTTTTTAGGCCTGGACCCTTATACTGTGTGTGCAGCATTATCTTGAATGCTTCTGGTCATGTTCCCCACATGTTCCCCTGCGGTTGGCAGCAGCCTGCCTAATGGACTATCTGTCAGCCCCCCCCCCCCCCCTTCACTGGAGGACGTGTTGTGACATGCATCAGCACTAAAGGCAGCGTGCACGCCACCAGCAACAATGAGGGTATGTCATTTCTTAGCGGAAAACTCTGACCATCACGCTCTGTGACTCACCGCCTGTTTTCTGGCTGCAGCAGTGATGTCTGCCAACTTTTGAAAATAACGATTAGACAAGTTTTATTGGAGTGAGCTTTTCATGCGGGGAGCAGAAATGACCTTTAAGTGCTTTTAAGAGTTGTCAAACAGAATGTGGGAGGCTGAGATGATGGGTATGTAATTTATGGGGACGCCATGAAGTCGTTTTTCACACTGGTGCCGGCCCAAAAGTCTGTAAATCCTTAACTTAATGATTCCTCACAAATAATGTGTTTTTCAGAACATTAGTACACGACTTTATCTCACTGTTGAACAACTCGCGATAATGTTAAATAAAATAATAAAAAAGTATTCTTCCTGTGCACAGAGCGTGTTATCTCATCCAACCAAATAATATAAATGCATGTGTTCTCCTCTGAGACCCTCAAGGTGGCGAGAGTCTGATTAATATGCATGTGTTGGTGATGTGTGTGACATAATTCAGAGTATTTTCCCTTGTAAAGCCCTTTACACATGTCATAGATGTCACTATGTTACGAGAGTAAACTAAGGAGTCAAATGGAGGCTTTTAAGGCAGTATTTAGATAAAGAATTAATGAGGCTGTGTGTGTGTTTTAACATTGGTGATGTTACAGTTTTAAAAAGTACATGCTATAAATAATTACATTTTCTTCTGGCAGTCTCAGTATGGAGCCTGAACATGATCAGGTTTGTAAAAGAAAATGTTTGTTGGACAATCTCTGTTGCTGTGACACAGTGTTTGAAGTGCTGGTGGCCTTCTCCAGTCCCGGGGGGGGTAATCACAACACTTCCCACTGCTGCCTGCTTGGCTAAGCAGTTTTAATACACAAATCAATGTTGCATTACCCCCCTCTGGCTGCGAGTGCTCATAGTGTGAGGGCCATGAAACATTGATGGGCCTTAGCATGCAGATTGGCACTGGGTGCATCTTAAATCTGCCCGGATCTTTTTCTTTTACGAGACAAAGTCAGAGGGCTGTTTGTTCTGCTTGTACAAATGTTGTTCTGCGGTTTCAGTTTAGAAAGAGAGACAGTTGCTCCAGTGGAGAGGCTCAGTGAGTGGAAACAGCACGTTTTCACATGACACACATCTACCATCTAACAAGCTAGCTAGCAAATGTTAGCTATTTAGCTAGCTATGGCCAAATGTGTGGCTATTGTTATTGAAAATATAGTTATTATTTAACAGCCTACTGTTAGACTTGCAGTATGGACTTGTGTCTACCATTTTGGCATTGAGATGTAATTATAAAAACATTGTTGATGTGTTTTTGTAAGCAGACCGGGCGCTCTCATACAGCCAGCTCCAAACATTGCTGTCACTTCTAAAATATAAGTTTTTTGGATAAAGTGATCACATATTGCTAATGCAAATAGTTAGTTGTTCGCCTGAAATACTGTTATCACGTAACAGTTCATTTAAATGCTTAAATACTGTTTCTTTGGCAAGTAAAGGTTGATAAAGCTGGCGACGCTATAAAGAAATAGCAATTAGGCTTTAACTGGAAGTACCAACACATTATACGGTAATGTGGAATCACACTAGGTGACTAAACTCTTAATGTTTCTGCATTAAAAATTCTGTGTCATTTGGCGAGCTGCTCTCTGTCTTTGACCAGCATGACTGTAAGAAATTATAGCGGCCATGATTATCTTTCACTATGAAATGAAGCTATCACAGGAGAGAAAGAGGGAATTTCACACTTTGGAAATGAGATTGAGTACGGGGCTGTGAGGATGTCCTTGAGTAGAGGCACAGCATCTGAAACTCTTTGACGAACATACACAGAAATCTGCAATGAGCGGCAAAAGGCATTCGAGGACCTAACTACTGCTTTTATTTATGCTTTTATTTAGTCATTTCGTTTTTATAGTAACTGCCATGACTTTGACACCTCATCAACGTGAAGTGAACTTTAAAAAGATTAAACATGAATATCTATAGAAAATCTGATTTAAACGAAATAGTTTGCAGAAAATGTGAAGATAAAAAAACCGTGAGTAGATTTTCTGTTGCAGTGAAGCTGAAAATATAAGCTTATATTGAGTGCATTTACAGAACCTGACATACAACATGCATGCTTGCTTTAAGGAGCAGTGAGTAAAGTATATGTAAGTTAAAATATAATATTCATAATGATGTTTTAATTTGTGCATAATCACCTGAAACTTGTTAGTTTAGATTATTATTTGTATCTATTATAATGACCGGGCATTTCCTCCGTGCTACATGCTAACGGCGGCGTCGGTACTGAAGGAGCTCTCCTGATGTGAGACTACTTTACTCCAGGAGCAGGAGCCTGCAGGCTCTCTGTGCAGGAGTGGGTTTGTTGCCATGACAATAGTAATGTCACTTCAATGGCAGGGATGTTAACATGGCGTGTGTGTGTGTGTGTGTGTGTGTGTGTGTGTGTGTGTGTGTGTGTGTGTGTGTGTGTGTGTGTGTGTGTGTGTGTGTGTGTGTGTGTGTGTGTGTGTGTGTGTGTGTGTGTGTGTGTGTGTGTGTGTGTGTGTGTGTGTGTGTGTGTGTGTGTGTGTGTGTGTGTTATTTCACATGCAGGTGCTCTGCACGGATGAGAAGTGATACAGATAGTGGCATTAATTTGCTCTGATTTCTGAGGCAAGGAGAGGAATATTAAAGGAGTTAAATGAGCTGCTCTAAGTCGTCCAGCTACTTAAAGAAAAGGCTTTATTCTCTGTGATTCCTGCGTGTTTAGCTCATGAGCATCTGTTTGTTTTCTCTCCAACACAACCACATTAAACCCTGGTGTTAATGCAGAGATCTGTGACTGATAATGTTCCTATCTCACACACGGCAGGTCTTAGTGTTAGCCGCTGTGTTTGTATCGTGTTGCAGGTCAATGCCAATGATTCTCCTCCTGCTCGATACTAACATGCTTATCTGTTAGCTGAGACCTGCCCGGCCTTGTGGTGTCCTCAGGAGCACAGATTGAATCCTCCATGGAAGGAAATTCAGTTGTATGCACTTTGTATTAAAGCTGGTGTCCTCTCAAAGCATAACGTATAGGAAGTGACAGTTGGAAGTGATACTGCATCTCTTGTCTGTGTGTGGCTGGAGGTTGAGTTTGGAGATACCTTTGTGAATGTTTTCAGTGTTTGTGCTTCAGTGCGTAGCGGCGTATCCGTCTCCACCCGTCAGGCTGCTGTTGATAGTTGCAGGGAGCGCTCCCTTTTGGCACTGGTTGTTTTGACTGTTTTGTTGCATGGTCTTTTTCATTTCATTTTTATTTATTCCGTTCATGGTATGCACAACTTAATGTATAACAATTGTTTACATAACATGTCTCTATAAACACACCATTGACCGAAAAGGAGCAGGGAGAAGAAAATAATCTTATATTACCTGCCCCTTTCTAAAAAAAACTAAATAAATAGAAATAGATGGTCTGTCCTTCATATTTTCTTATTCACATCCGTAACAGTATCGTAGGATAATAAGAGAAACACAAAAACGTACTAGAAAAAATACTTAGTTCCCACTTGACAGTTAACGGAAAGAAAAAACAAAAACAAAACAACATCAAATGTGCAACACCCTCATCTGAGTCCTACTGGAGAAGAAGGGGGAAAGCGGTGCATCATAATAATGATAATAATAATATTAATGGGACCTGCAAATAAAGAACAGACAAATATTTACCAATGGAGGCCCAGATTCTTTCACAAAATATACAAAGTAAATCCAGGTAAGAAACACAATCAGTGGATCCCTGTATTAGAGGTTAACAAGTCAGTAAGATGTAGGTTGAATGCAGCAGATGAGTTAAAGCTGCATCCTAATACAGAGCTGCAGGGATTTCTGTGTTGGACCCTGAAGGCAGCATCTCCCTGGTTCAATGGGATTTTTGCAGAAACTAATCTCTGTGGGAAACAAACGTTTATGATACATACAGGTTTTGTTCAGCGGTAATCTCACACCACTTTATGCTTTTTTTAAGTAGGAGCTAACGTTAGAGGAACTACAGCACGGTCATATGACTTCACGTCACCACGGATAAAAGATATTCCTATCATATATTTACATTCAGTTCATATTAGCAAGGTACAGAGAAAGATAACAGACCTTTTTCATTAACTACTTATCTGTTTGTTTACACTTTATCCAGTAATTTAATTCCCAGCCTCTACACTGAGACTTTAGTCTGCAGAGTTTTTGTCTCCAGCACTTTTCAATTATGTCTGTGTTATCTGGAAACAGCAGAGTAAAGACTATCCTCTTTCCTCCTGCTGTCAGACTGAGCACAGGGCTGAGATAAATGTAGCTCTCATTATGAAACGCCGACTCGTTTGGCTGAATGTTGCTCGGTCTCCATCGCTGGACAACCCCGATGATTGGACGGTCCTCTGAAGATCATTTCAGACGGGTAGCAGGGACATTAGCTGCCTGTGCGAGCTGTAGAGGGGAATATTGCTCCTCTTAATCACATCCAACAGAAACTCTACCTCAGTCTGCTGCATTACAGACAATAGTGGATGGGTTTTATGTTGAGATTTGTGCACTTGTGTTGTATGTATGTCGGAGCGGAGGACCTTTTGTAATCCCTCAAATTCTTATTAGGGCCCAATCATCGACAGAGAAGGAGCGAATGACCTATAATCCAACAGGTTATTATTATTAAGGATGCATGTAGAAAAAAGGACAAAAAGGGGGATGCTTATCCAAAAATGTAGTTCCATACCAACCTGCTTATGTATCAAGTTTAGTGTAGCTACGGTTATAGAAAAAGTTAGTTCTGATAAAAAGGGGGAAACCTATCTAAAAAGTGAGTTCTGGACATCCCTTACCACAATTATTGATTAAAATACAAGTAAAGCTTATAAGTGTTTTAGTGTCTCCACCTATTGTTTGTTTTGCATGTTATGCCTCTTCGGTTATTAACCTGTAAGTAACGGTGAGGTGTAATGGGATATACAAACAGTAACTAGGATTAATTATTGGTTACGGGCCATTTAGCTACTGCAATACGATTCACACATGTAGGAACTAATCACCAGACTGTGGTTCATTAATATATAGCATAAAGTAACGTGTACAATAATTCCTGATGTGCAGATTACTCGGTTACTACTCGTTAATTACCAGATAGATCCTGATTATTTCCTGTTCATGCACCAGTACCTCCTCACTGTTTCATGTATCTTCAGAAACATTTAAGTCAGTGTGAAGGATAATGTTGCCGTGTGTGTGTGTGTGTGTGTGTGTGTGTGAGATGTGAATGTGTGTTATTGGAGGAGAGAGGGAGAGATGTGAGTGTCCCGTCTATGAAAGCGCCATTAAATTGTCAGTTATGATGGATGTTCCGCCTTTTCTGCATTAACTGGTACATTAGAAGTCATTAATTCTTCAGGATGTGCTCTGGAGATCACAGCCTCCCAGGGGGGTCTCTGCCTCCATAAAGGGGGGGGGGGGGGAAGGGGTGGAGTGGGAGATAAAGAGAGGAAGAGGGGGAGAGACTCGCAGTGTGATAGCCGCTTCTGATTTGATGCATGTTCATTTTGTTGCAGTGGCCTTGAGCAGAGGGCGACTCTTTTTCCGCCTGTAATGTGAGGAGATACTATATTATCTCTTCTTACTGCACTTTTCCTCCCTGTCCTCTTCATTCAAAATGCCACATCAAAAGGTAGTAAATAGCTTTTTGTATCTCTTTAAGTAATCCTCAATTACACACCAAGCATGTGATAATATTATAATAGAACATTTACTTGGTTTTTCATACAGGTGGGGTGTCGGTGTAGCCGTCAAGCCAAAAAAGTCTCATTTGAAATATTTTTAAAATATGTTTGGGACACAATTATTTCTTCTTCCTGCACTTGTCTTCCAACAGCACACTTACTGCATAAAGAGCTCCTATTGTGCTTTTCCTGTCCGGCAGTGCCTCAGTCAGTAGGGGCTTGGACTGGGAGCTGAAGGGTCGCCGGTTCAAGTCCCCGAACAGACTGACAATATGGAGTGTGGACTGAGGTCCCAGTTCACATCCTGCCCTGCCGTGGTGCCCTTGAGCAAGGCACCGGACACCCCCCTTCCCCCCTCACTCCCATTGCTCCCTGGGCGCTGTACAATAGCTGCCCACTGCTCCTACTACTAGACTCCTGGTACTATGGAGTATGGGTTAAATGCAGAGAACACATGTCACTGTGTGTGCTGTGTGCTCTGCATGTGTGACCATTAAAGAGGGTTTCATCCCTCCGATTCTATCCAATTCTAAAGGGACAGTTCCCCTAAAATCACATAGCTGTCCTTTTGACTGTTATTAATCAACATGGGTAGTTTAAGAGTAGCAGCTGTGGAGATCTCGGCCTTCGTTCCAATGCAAAAATATGGCACATACTTTATAAAAACATAAAAGCTCTGCCTCTTTTTAAATAAAGCATCTGCTCATGAATTAGAAGTTAACCTGAGCTAGCTAACGTTAAACTCAAACAAGTAGGCCGCCACTCGTGTTTACTTTTTGCGATGAAAGGATGTTTTGTTGGAAAAGCAGCAGCTACATGCGAAGATGTTTCTGTTGTTTTTTTGCATGATTCGTTCTTCTTGGTTTCAATCTTTTAGCTCGACTCCTCTGTCAGTGGAAGCGGTTTTATAAACAGCGTCAGACACCACCACCTCTCATTGTCACCTCTCTGAGTCACACCTCCACTTCTCCTCTCATCAGCAGAGAGACATACGCTGCACAGCTCAGTCTTCCCACCTATTAAAACGTGTCAGAAATATTTCAGATCTTTTACGCGGCATAATGAAAAGTTATCTCCCCCCTCCCTCTCTCCGATGCAGCATGTGAAGGGAAGCCCTCAATGTGTGATTCCTCTCTGATGATGATGATCACTTCCTCTTCTTGAACGCAGCCCACACATTCAGAGCAGAGCTGAATGGAGAGGGTCTCTGCACTGACCCCTGCACACACTGCGCCTCACTTATCACTCTTAAAAACAAGAGGGACGTGGGAGGCTTGTAATTGGCAAGTGTCAGGGAGAGATCATCGTCCTCAGGGCGTCAGTCCATTCATGTTTCTCTGCAAACGCTGGTTATTCCTCTAAATGCAGGACATGATAATCCAGATAAACCTGCAAGCGTCGGTAACACATTTCTATAATGCATTACATGAGGAAAATGTTCGGCGGTTGTTTAACTTGTAGCTGCAAATTGGTCCTCCAGCGAGGTGGTGCATTGTGGGAAAACATTGAGCCTGGCCTGATCTGGCAGTAAGGGGGTGGGAGGCCACATATTACAAGTATTGTGTTACAAGTGGCACATCCAGTGACAGCTCCAATTTGAGTCCTGCAGCAGAGAGCAGTGAATACATGAGAGGGAAATGGACATTTATTTTTCCTTTACTGACTAACAGGTTCAAACGCACTGGAAACTTACCCTAAATATACATTTTATCGGCTTATTTGAACAATTTGATCACATTATTCCTTCTGAATAATAAGCTAGCTAGCTAACCAAGCTAACCTAGTCATTTTAAATGACAAAACACTTACACTTATGAAAGAGACTTACTGTGCTTACAGTGACAGTTGGCCAACTTTATAATCCCTGAACGTCAACAAAAGTGCTCTGGTCCCAGCTGTGTGCGTCACTTTTTAGTGTCCCCTGGTTTCTGTTGTGTTTTTAGCTTCTTGTAGCGTTTTGTATTTCCAGCGATTCATTTATGCAGCGCTTTTATTTAACGCTTTCATGAAGATATTCCTTAATTTTCATGCGTTTTGACACACTCATGTTTTTATATTTGCATCGTTTCTGTAACTGCAGAGCCTTTCTCCTAATGGAAATGTTTTGAGCCATTGGAGCGTGTTTGCACCTGTCGGCCAACGCAGAAGCTTTCCCTAGGAGATGTTATAGCTGTAGAGGGAATCCCTTCTTACAGAGCAGAACCCCTCTAGGAGCTCCTGTGTTTGCTCGCTGTGAGGGGAAGTAGTTTTATGACAAGGATTCGTATCGATGTTCCTGCCACCGTCTGTAGAGAACCTGCCGTTTGAGTCAGTGTACCGTCATCATTCTGCATGAGAACACACCCTTTACAGGAGATGTGTAATTTCAGAATATCAAAGCAGATTTCACTTTAGCTGTCATCTTGCTAAAAAATGAAAGAAAAATAAAAACTTTGTTTAAAAAGACACATCGGCTTTAAACAGGACAAATGACAGGAAGTCATTTCCTTTGTCCCCACAGCCATTCACGGCCTTTGAAGAGCCTCGAATATAAAAACATTATTAATTTCTGACATTCAAATGTTATTGCTTCCTCCACGGACTGTGTGTGTATAGAGTGTGTGTCGCTGCCTCCTGTTCATTTGGGTAGTTGACAGGTGAGGTTTCTCATTGGACCATGACGTTATTAATAATGGAGAGTGTCACTAAAAAGGATAGGTGTGGGGGCATTACAATGTTTGTCATTAAGCCCCCCACCGCAACTACACTTTCAATGTTCAGACGTTCAATAAAGTTCAATGTAATTATTTGTCACTGTTAGCAAGCATGTGATCACATCAAAATAAGCCAATTAAAACATTTTAAGTTTCCAACAACAGTGAGAGTTGGCCAACTTTGCACGGTCATTTTATTTACTATAATAAAGAAAATGCAGGAACTATATTTTTTGTTCTTGAAGCTACAGTTTGCTGTTAATACCTGAGTGCTGCTGCAGCAACAAGTCAAGCGTCGGTAACTCAGTGTTGTGTCTAGACGCAGCATGTAGGATCCCTGCATGTGTTTTCTTTTTAGGGGAGGGGGTTTGGTTGGTCAGATGTTCAATAATATATGAATTTGTTTCCATTTTCCTCCCTGCTTCAGAGCTTGCAGTGCAGAGTGGTTGTGTTATCTTAAGGTTAGAAACACAGTGACTCATGTTGTGCAGAAATAATATAATTTCTGAAGAGTACTCAGATTACTTCCTGTGTCAGGTTCCTCACAGTGCTGCTTCTTGTTTTCTGTAGTGTCAGCACAGTTACCTGTGCTGTCTGACAGCCCCTCCACAGACCCCCTCCTGTCAAAGTTGTATTATGGAGGTGAGACTTGCACACTCCCACTTCCTCAGGATTATTTGGTGCATGTTTGTGTCTCTGTATGTATATTAGTAGGAGGAGGATTCCTGTATTGTCTCTCCTCCCACAGAGATGTTTTGTTTCAGTCTGCGGGGGCGCCGTCTCCTCCAGTCACTCTGCAGACCCTCTTCATGCAGCAGTGAGTCAGTGGGTCAGCCTGTAATAGCAGCGCTCCCAATTACAGCTCTCCTGAAGCTCTGTCTCACCCTCTCCTTTCAGTGGAGGAGCTTTTAGGAGCCTTCTTCTTCCTCAGTGCTTAATGAGGATGAGCAGCAGCCCCCTGCATTCTGACACAGCTACCTGTTGTGTTCAGCGCTCGCTGTCTCTCTCCCTAAACAGCCGAGCTGTCGACGCCAGGCAGACTGACTCTAAACTCTCCCCCCGTGCAGGGACTCGCTGCCGTGACGGAGAATAAAAGCAGAGACATATAACATTTCCAGAGAACAACGAGAGGACAGCTTCCTCTCTGCACACAGTGAGGAGGTACACAGTGTTTTTATCCAGTCTGCCAGGGATCCTCTGTGAAAGGAAAAGTTTTATTTGATTTCCTAGAGAAGATCTAAATCGGTCCAGGTTAGTGTAGCAAAGAAAGGGGAAACTGTGGATGTGTAAAGAGGATTGATAACTTCTGGGTCCTTTGTGTGATGCTTTTTGGCCTAGAAATCCACTTTTCTTTACATTAACATTGGGAAAAAGCTGATTATTTTCCTTTTTTGTTAAATAAAAAGAGTTGCAGGCGCTAAAACAAACTCAGTTTGCTTAAAACTGTTTAGTCTGTGCAGCATCTCAGGATCCTGCAGATGTTGCCAGATGTGGTCCGTCGAAAAAACGGTTCTTGTGTTGCTACAGCATGCAACAAACCTGGCAACCTCACTGGGATTAAAGCATGTGTTCCCCACAGTATCTCAAGCATGGTACTCTGCTCAAAACTGTGAGGAGAGAAGGGTTCATTTGTCCACATTAAAGGCACAGTTTTGGTCCGACTCTGTTTGCCTTCTTACAGTATGCTAAGCTAAAAGTCCTGTCACCTGCTTCATGCATACTCATCTTGCTCTCACTAAGAAGCATGTTAAAATCAAATGTTAGTTCCAATGTGTATGAGTAGGTTGCATCATGCGTAAGCTGTTCTAGCTACAACTGTTTGTCTCCGGCTGCAAGTCATGTAGTTACAGTAGGTGAGACTAGAGGACAAATGCTACCAAATCTAGAAAATGAACTAGGATCAGCTAGTTCACTATTTAAGGCTCTATTCAGCTCATGTTCAGGTTGATATTCATATTTAGTGTCTCTGCTGGGACATGTTTCTATGCTTTAATGTTCAAAAGGTCTTTATTTTTCTCATACTGCCTGTGCTGCAGCACCTTTTTTCACCCTCTGGCTGAAACCAGAGCCCAGACTGTCCAGTAGTGGTTCAGTGTCCGGCAGGGGCTTGGACTGGGAGCCTAGGGTCGCCGGTTCGAGTCCCCGACCAGACCTAAATATGGAGTGTGGACTGCTACTTGGAGAGGTCCCTGCCGTGGTGCCCTAGAGCAAGGCACCGGACATCCCCCTTCCCCCCTCACTCCCATTGCACCCATCCTACTACTAGGATGGGTTAAATGTAGATACAAATGTCACTGTGTGTGCTGTGTGCTCTGCATGTGTGACCATTAAAGAAGGTTTCATCCCTCCGATTCTATCTTCTATCTGTCTAGTCTGCCTGATTGGTTAGCTGGCCGACTCTGTTGTGATTGACCAACCGCTTAGAGAGATGTCCCGCCCCTTAGCCCATCACGTACAATGTGTTGGAGTGCTAGCCAATAGGGAAATAGTGTTACATATAGTGATGTTACTATCTTCCAGAAGAAAACAAAGCAGTCCAATGGAGATGTTTCAGGCAGGGGGGAGACTCTAATAGAAACTCCCTCTGGGGGCAACTTTGAGATTTACATGTCCAAAAAGCTATGGAATACACTACAGGGAAGGGAAACCCCCCAGAAGCAGAATAGGGTCGCTTTGACTGCTAGCTTCCACATGTTCTGTTAGCGCTCTGTATGATGCATGAGACTCATATCGATGTTTCATCTCACTCTTTGAGCAACGATCATATATTTCTATAGCAGGCAAATGCATTCCAGTAACATTATTGAGAACAGATTGAGAGGAACTCTTTTGCAGAACTAACTTTGGTGTTTTGTGTAGATCGTGTGTGGCTTGTGTGAAATTCAGTGCAGTGAGAAGTCCTGAAGTAGCATGAAACACACAAACGCTGTAGATTTACCTCCCACTCCTCTCACACACCACCGAGCAGAATCACACACACACACACGCTTTACAGTGTCCAGGGTTTCTTCTTCATGTGTTTAGATGGTATTTCATGTGTTATTTAATCCTCAAATGCAGTATCCATAGCAGCCATAATGAGGAGTGAGAGCATGAGTTTATGAGCAAGATTGTCCTTCTGGATATTTCTCATATTAATGGGGAGTCGGTTCATATTTATTATTTGAAATGTGACAGCTAAGTTTAAATATATATTGTACTCCACTACATTTATTTAACACTCACTAGCTACTAGGATTACTATGATTTTCAGATTCTGACTTTTTACATAATGATGATGATTCGAATGGATTTTGTAAATGTAATACAGTTTGTGACTCTGAGCAGCAGCTTTTTACAGCCTCGCCCTCCAACCCCTCAGGGAAGAGGACACTTTTTGAGAAAATCAAAATCAATATCTATCTAAAGAGAGACACTCGCAGCATTAATCTTGTGGCTCCGCTGTGATTCTCACTGTAATTAATCGATGCTTTATCCGGAGAAATTTGGCAATTAATCTTTAATTCTCTAATGGAGGACACAGACAGAGATTATTCAATACCAAACTAATGAGCTCTATTATAAGTGTGCAGGAAGAGGAGGGTGAAATACACGACTGTGAGGAAGAGGAAGGCTCGGCTGGTCCCTTTTGGAGACGGTTTAAAAAGCAGCAGAGCTTAAAGAGCAGCACGTGTCCCCTGGTATGTGATGAACTGCACATGAACTCCTGCTGGTGACACAGGTTTACTCACAGACACACACACTCTCAGACACACACACACACACACACACACACACACACACACACACACACACACACACACACACACACACACACACACACACACACACACACACACAGGCCAATCTGCATCATGCAAGTTTCATCAGACAGGTGAACGCACCGTGAGTGAGAACTGAATCTGTAATCAGGAATAACAGACTTACTGTCCGTCTTCTTGACGTTTCAGCTTGAATACAAATCCATTTTCATGAGTCTCATTAAATATAACGGCATTTTATTTCTGCAGGAATCTTATGAGAGCTGAATGTCTTTACGTGAATTAAGCATGTTTCCTTTTACTCTTAATGAGCAAACAAACATTAAGAAATGGTTAAGACACAGGAGAGATATTCCATACCACACTTAGACCATTCATTCTTTGCATTTCAAGACAAAAACCTCATCATAAAAACTTTTTAACGCAATTTTGCAAGTTTTATGTAATGTTGCTTTGTCTCTGCAATTTTGCAATGCAATGCTTGAAAATGCATAGAAATAAGATTATGACTTATGACAAAAATATGGTCCAAATATTGCTGCTTAGACTGTTTAAAAATGTTTAGCCTGACGACTTGCAGACACACTCACCAAAGCATTAATTCATGGATTTTTCTAATGGGTATCAGCATGTTGTTATTTTGGCATCATTTTGATACGTGTATGACAATTAAATCACTGCAAAATGTTAATTTAGTTGGTGTTGGTATCTGCATGAAGATAAGCCCCGCCTCCTTGCCAGCGCGCTTACATTTGTCGCTCAATAAGAAGCATAACTTGCATTGTGGGACCACATTATCTCCTTCCCTTTCCTAGAGGCTGGTCCGGTGTATCCTAAAGGAGGTAACAAAGGATGCATCATCTCTAGAGGATCAAACAGCTCTTATCATGGCTGCAGCTCAGAGACTTCAGGGTCTTTTCCCTCCATTTTAATCAATTCGACCGCAACCCTGATCTATACCTGACCATCTGCAGCATTTGTCTTTCTGTGGCTTCACTCTATGTTCTCCTGCTGCCATGCACATGCAGGAGTGAATCACATTTTTATCAAATGTTACGGTGATTTCCTGTGCACAGGGAGGCAGGCCTCCAAACACGGGGATTAACGCCCATTGTGATGTTCCTAAGCGCAGCGTATTAACCATTTTCTCATGAAACACCATGAAAGCCACTTTGAGACAGGATCCTCTGATATGCCGGTGTCAGGGGAACGGTGTATCTGCGAGCCGTGATCTCACATTCAATTACAGCTCCGTTTTAAATGAGATATCTCCGCCACATCGTGGTGTTCTGAAATGTAAAGGGAGTAATGCACGAGACCTGTGTGTGAGCTAAGATATATGTAACTCTGCATGAGCATGGAGGAGAGATGTGAAAGCAAATAGTCCTTTTTGCCCCCGTTACTTTTCTCATTCCACTATTCCTATATTTAACCCTTCCTCTGTCGGTACTTACCTGTGAGTTTCAGGTGTGTGTGTGTGTGTAGCTAAGGCTGTCTGGTGGTCGCAGGTCACGTAGTCTATCTGAGGAGTGTTTGTCTCTCTGATTGAATCGTCCTCTGGCTGCAGGTTAATGGAGCTGGCTCGTATGATCAGGATTATCCTCCCGCTGGATCTTCTATGTCCAGTTTGTAATAGAAATGGATTTAGTCTTTTACTTTCTGACTCCTTAATCTCTGCACAAACATGAAGCATGTGACAGATCCCTGCGACTTTGTCATGTGTTTTCAGAAGAGATACTTCGTTCTTTATGTATGCTATAGCAACACGTACATATCTCTTTAGATGCAGACTTTCCTCTGGTGTTACCTTTGTGTTTTTTGGTGAAATACCTTGACAATTGGAAGGATTACAATTACAAAGTTTGTAGGGAGTTCTAAGGTGAACTTCAGAAATGCACAGAATGTACAGCTGTGAGGATTCTAACCATATAGACAGACAGACAGATAGATGATGTTTGCTAGCAAGCTTATTAGATCGATAGCTAATGTTTATGGAAAAGCTTCTTATCTTTCAGGCTGAATGTTTGTTTTTTTGACCACATCATTTCACCTTTACTTGACTTTATCCTCTTGTCTCTATATACTTATATTTCAAGATTTTCAAGGGTCTTTACTTTATTTTTCACCCTTTAGGAGACACTTGTCTGTGACCTGCACACAGTGCGAAATGCTTTGTCCTCTTCTCTTTACAGAATGAAGTATTGTCAACATTTAGTCCTTGGATTAAAGTATCTCGGAGTGAGTGAGGAGTCCTCTTTGCCCTCCTCACATCACAATAAATCACTGTGCAGTAATGAACGAGCTGCAGGCTCCATTCATCTCCCCTGTAAACCCTGGCTGTCTGATTTGTACAAATATTTCTGAGGGTGAAAGCGATGAAGGGTAGTGATGCTCTGATGTGACAGAGACCTCTGTAGTGAGATCCATCAGGGCGGGGAGGCCATTATCTCTGCAATCTAACACGGCTCAATAATTAATCACCTCATCAGCTGTTTGTTTGACTCTCCAACACTTTCCTCCTCAGATAATCCTCCTTTAATTTCAGAAAATACACACCTCTTTGGTTCATGCATATACAAATGAATTATGTGGGCAGTTCAAGGACAGAAACACCTTGAGACGTAACAGGCCTTTTGGTTTTTGGATAACATGATGCTCCCTTTAGGAAGTTTGGAGAAGGTAGTTCACTTTGCCTTTGCTACTTTAATAGTGAATTTAGCATGTTGTTTATCGGTTCTGTTCACTGTCAGTGCTCTCATAGCAGCGTTTTCGGCGATATTTGGCAGCGGTTGCCTGAAAAAACGCTTTAATAAATCTCTAAATAGCAGACAAACACAGATTAAAGCAGAGATTAGGAGCTACAAAGACATTTATATTGGTAGTTTGGTACAATATGTAAAAGGCACAGTATAAGTGCACATTTTTATAAATGCATGTACAATTATCAAAACTTGTGAAAAATGTATTTACTGCATGGAAAAGGACTTAGTTAATAATTGTACTTAATAGTTTAAATTAAATTAGATTCAAAAGTTGTACATGAATACTTAAAGCTTTTTTTCTTTTTGTGAAGCACTCTTTTTATCCAGTTGTGCAGCAAAAGATCTTTTAAAGGATTGTTCCTAATTGAGAAGGAATAGCTGCATGAGCTGGAGGTAAGACAGTAATCTGAGATAAATGAGCTCCTGAGTTTCTTCTGGTTTCAGTTTGACCCTGTGTCTGCTCTGTTGTGTAACACCAGCTGTGTCATCAATTAACACACAATGTGCTAAAGTGCTGTTAACGAGCACGCTGCAGAGAGAGGAGGATAAACACAGAGAGCACTATACTCAGTCAGTCTTCTATTTCTCATTCTTCTTCCCCTTCTCCTTCTCTATCTTCTTCTTCTTCTCATGGTCCTCCTGACACATAGTATTTCCCAGAGGACGAGATTTGTGAGAAACTGTTTTCAGCTTTCATTTGCTTTCCAAGCTTTAAGGGCTTTTTGTTTATCTCTTCAGTGAAAGACCTTTCTCTCTCCACTCACTGACTGTGCTTCATTTGTTTTTTCTGTAAAGTGCTACAAAAATAAATTCCGATAAACACTCTGCTTCTTTTTACATCAGGTTTAATTTCCCTGCATGCACAGCTGCTCTCCAAATAAAAAATAAAGGACGTAAAAACTTCCCCTTCAGTATTTGATCCAAGGAAATCTGATACAATGCAGGTAAGTAATCAGGAAAGATCAGAGGTTATGCAGAAACCTCCCCTGTCAGATATCAAAAGTCAGAAACAAAACAGAATACTCAAATTGCATGAGTTTAAAGACCAAGAAACCGTATTTAAAATGATAGAAGTTTGTTGACAAGTCGTGATGCATTGTAGTTTTGAATTGAATTGGGAGGGATGAAACCCTCTTTAATGGTCACACATGCAGAGCACACAGCACACACAGTGACATGTGTTCTCTGCATTGAACCCATCCTAGCACCAGGAGTCTAGTACTAGGAGCAGTGGGCAGCTATTGTACAGCGCCCGGGGTTAATTGTATATATTTGTTTTTGTCTAATCTAGATGTAGACTTTGTATCCTCTCTATTTCTATGAATACTGATTCATTAAAGTAAAGAAAAATGTGGACAGAAAAGTCTCTGTTGCCTTAAATATAAAATCACAATACAAAGACATTTTTCTTTGCAAAAGATTATTGCAGCTGTAATCGTAGTCCAATTTTAAACAGGTACATACACAATTAAGTTTATGTTGAATAAAGCCCATTGTTCCAAGTTCCTTATTCAAGCTGTATTGTGGTTGTTTTTGTTTGTCCTGTATTACGTATCATAGCCTTAGTGGGAGTTTCCCTGCAGAAACTCTTATTGGACGATCTACATTTAATGCCATCATGCAAGTGGACAGGGAGGAACATACCACTTGTTAAAACATTCAAACAATTCAGATTTAATCTCATGCACGGAAAAAAATTCAACATTGTGATCTTTAATGAACTAAATTGTTGTATGACTCATAACAAAGAAATAGCTGCTAAGTTAGCATGTTAAGCTAATGTTAATATGACTAAAGGACAGTGACATGCCTAACCTGGAACAGTTCTTAATTTGGCACATTATCACTGTACTAACAGAAGTTTCCCATCCATACAGAGAGGGACATGCGAGTAGACTCACACCGATTGAGACACACAGGACAGGAAGTAAAGATATCTGGAACGGAGGTGAGGATTTCAAAATAAAACAGGAAATGAGGCAGGAAGACATTCAAATATTATGCAGTGTCAGAAAGTAAAACTGCTGCTTTAATATTTATTATCCAGTGGGCGACAGCGATGTGTTAGCATTGTGTTAATGTGTAAGCAATGTTAGCATTTATCGTTTGCACAGGAGAAAGACAAGACAAGTGAAGTTATTTATGTTTTTAACCCCTTAAAAGTATTTATTAACTAACAAATCTTTAATTTAAATACTCAAAGGCTGCTCTTCTGTTCTCCTGCTGCACTCATGTCCTCTGTGTCCTTGCTTGAATCAGGATGCTTGTTTTTATTGTTTTCTTGTGTTTCCCTGGGTGCAGCCCATTATGAGGGTCTGACAGGAAGTCCAGCGCTCTGGGAGTCTGGTGAGGGGGGTCTCTGATGATTGTTGACTTGGCCGCAATGCTGAGAAACTCTCTCCTGTTGCATGGTATTTAATAAGCAGTGTTCACAAAGTTTAGGATTTAAATGTGAAGGGGACTTAAGGGACAGAGCCGATTGGTCCTTTGTTCGGGTGACTCTTCATGATTAACTGCCTGCACATTTCTGCAGAGTTACTGAATCCTGCTGATGACCTTCTCTGTCTGATATTTAAAATATAATCTACCCCCTACAAGCTTTAACAAATCACCATTAAAAAAAGGCCAACAGGTCCATGTGCTGCTCGTTTTAACACTTCCTACATGCTATCTAAATGCTAATCAGCTAATTGATATTTTTGGCGAGGATAATAACTTGCCGTAGCTCAAAGGAGGAACTTAAAACATACCAGATATGACTCTGTTTCTGATCATGCTTCGTGTCCTCCTGGATTGCATACTCATATTCAAAGTGCACTGTTTCTGCATGATAAATAACAGGAAATGATGCATAGTGTACATTCTTAATACTGCTACTGAACAATGCTAACACCAGGTTAAATCAGAAAACATCACATATAGAATAATATGCATCCTAAGGAGGTCATGCTTTCGGTTTATTGTGCCTGTTTGCAGCAAAAACTGTGTGTGTGCGTGTGCGCGTGTGTGTGTGTGTGTGTGTGTGTGACTGTGTGTGTGTCACTGAAAGCTGTCCGTGGTGCTAAATCGGACAAAGAGAGACCTGTACCTTTTTCAGTTTTATGTAAGGCTGAAGGAAAACAGACCCGTCCCTAACACAAATACATCAGGTCAGTTTCTAGTTTCCTCGATGATGGTGACAGGGTGGAGATGTGAAATGAAAAATATGAATAAAAAAAGGAGTAATATTTGTTGTTATTATGCAAGGTGGACCCTCGCAGCGGCGAAATAAGCGCATATATCCACATAAGCGCATAAAGGTGCTGCATTTGCGCTTCAGATGAGGCTCCATCCGCAAGTCTGTGTGATCTGCGTGTAGGGAGGGGCGGCCCTGCGTCCAGCCATCCAATCAGAGCAGACTGGGCTCTGGTTTCAGACAGAGGGTGTTTCTCAATCGCGAGTACGTTTGCTTGGTAGCACATGTCTGCCGAGCATCTTGCTTCAGAAGCGAGTCAAGAATACTTCCTGGCATTCGGAAAACGAAGAGTGGAACATGCTAGCAAGTGTGCAGGTGTGCGTCATATGAGAGGTCCCGCCTTAAATCTTCCGCCACAGATTTGGGGAAATTGGTCCGTGCGCAAAGCATTGTGGGGATTTTAAGACCGCGGAGTCTACTCATGTGCAGCCTCGATATTTCTCCAAACGGAGTACGCCGGGCTCGGTAGATTTCCAAGTATGCTGGACATTGGAACAGTACTTCGGCGGCACTCGATGACGTAGTATGCTTGAAATAGTGGCTCTGAAGCAGCTTTACTCGCGATTGAGAAACACCCAGAGGGTGAAAAGAGGTGCTGCAGCACAGGAAGTATGAGAAAAATAAAGAGCTTTTTGAACATTATAACATGTAAACATGTCACAGTAGAGGCACAACATACAAATATCAACCTGAACATGAGCTGAATAGGGCTCCTTTAATATTCAGGTTGGATGTAGAATGGATGTATAGTAGGCTATAGGGTAGATAGAAGGATGCAGGGTGGATCTCTTATTTATGTCTGACAGTGCAGTGAGTGACGGTGTGGAGGACGAATGGCACGCGGATGTCTGCCGAGATCGCTGCAGCCAATCCCCTTGCAGAGCTCGTACAGCGAACGAGTGTGTGGTAAACCTCCGCGCTGTGTGTGTATGTCGAAAGCTTCGGCGGAGGGTTACAGACGTAGTGATGTGGCTTGTATATCAAGGGTCAGGACTACTTCCTTTAAAGAGCTGCTCCTCGCGCTGCGCCGCCACTCAGTAATGTCGCGCGCGTGTGTGGCACCCCTGTGAAGAGAGACAGGCACTGCCGGCTTTTTTAATGATTTGATTCCTTTTATTTCTTCTATTTCCTTTTTCCTTTTGTTTCATGCCTCTGCTGAGAGGAGCTCATTGTTTGTGTGTTTTGATTTAATAAATATTTCATTTCCTCATTTTATCCTGTTTGTGTTGGCTTTTATGTTTCCGAGTTAAAGAGCGGAGCCGTCATTGTGACTATTGGCCAGGGTTCACTCAGAGATTGTTTCCTCAGGACGTCCGTAACTTTCATTTGTAGAAACGGTAAGATCTCTTTTACACTCATTCCCCTGCAGCGCTGTGATGGATGCTGTGTGCATGCGACACTGACTGACGCTGGTGATGCTTCATGGTGCTCTGACGGAGAGATGCTGCACATGTGCTCCTCTCCACATCTCCTCATCTCCTCTCCTCCTCATCTCAAAGGTGCCAGACATGCTCCGGAGTGTATCTGTGTCCATAGGCCGAGGCACGGAGTCTGCACCCGGAGTAAAACTCGCGTCATGTTGGGAATATTCGGGACTGTATTTGGAGATTTATGGCTGCTGAAAACAAACCATCCAAACGATTTTCAACCTGGATTTAATTTAGAATTTTCATTTAAAACACGTGATTTAAACTAAGGCGATTACAATGGTTTAAATGCTAAATAATGCTTGTGATTTATAGGTTAAAGTGCACTTGGAGTTAATTTCTGCATGTTTAAATAGGATTTCTGGTCTTATTGTAAGGTGTATACAAGCCTACAGTTCTTATACTGAAAGAGATGAGACTGTGTGTATTTTAAATGCTAAATGCCACTTAACAGCATTCATTTTATTAGCTTTTATAACTATAATTATGATGCCAAAGGTAAAATAATGTATCTACATCTCACAGTGCACGGCAGCTAATCACTGCTTCATAGTGTATTTCCGGGTTGCACGCTGATTGGCTGAGGCTCTGATTAGTTTACTTAGGGTGGCCGTGTTCCCGCCA
Organism: Trematomus bernacchii; assembly: GCF_902827165.1. Lineage (NCBI taxonomy): Eukaryota > Metazoa > Chordata > Actinopteri > Perciformes > Nototheniidae > Trematomus > Trematomus bernacchii. The sequence continues at coordinate 4,785,416 of NW_022987685.1, forward strand.
CCGCCCCTTTTCCGCTGCGCAAACCCCTGCGACCAAAAGTTTGAGAGTGCACACTTTATCTCCATAAATAACCGCAGCTACGAGCAAACACCTACAGGTAAGAGCCCCCCAGGGTACACATTCTTTATTTGAAATATATAAAATATATCAACCGTGCGTCAAATGTAGGCAAAGTGAATGCATTTATCGTTGACCGCGGCTAGTGTCACAAAGCTCGGTGCAGGAGGAAGACATGTTGCTGTGCAAAGCTCCTGCTAATACACTTGTTCACGTTGAGCTAGCTTAATTAAATACTGCATTCGTGTGTGCTAGCTAACCTCCAGCGGTGTGTGTTTAACCCAAAGTGTGTCCCACACACCGCCGCCTGCTGCTCTCTGCAGGACTAGCATGTACTTTCTCAACATTTAACACAATGCACCTACAAACACAATGCACCTACAAATATGAATGCTCCGTTTTTATTTTTTTTGTCGTGCTGTAGAGGGTTTCCTCAGTGTTTCAGAGTTAGCATTTCTGGTAGTCAGTGCAGGTGTGCTGCAGTGCACAGGTGTGTCTCGTTAATCAATCAGAGCTCTGTTCACCTGCAGCTCTGCGGCTGTAACATGCAGCACAACGGGCTTCCCTTTTAAATTAAACGAATAAAATAGATGTGTACAAGACTACAAATTACAACAACTTAAATATTAAAAAAAATCTATCTTTTTTTTTTAAACAATATAATTTACACCAGAGATATACATAATGTAAACGCATTGATTTTAAGATTTAAAATGGAAGCTTTGCCATTAACAATACTCCAATTTTGAAAACACTTGTATTCAGACCGTTTTACTGGAATACACATTGCTTTGAGCACTGTAGCTTTGTAGTTCTATTTTGTATTTAATATTATACTTTTGCTATGTAACATCATTTGCAACTCTCTGCAGAAATTAATTCCTGAATTAAAACGACATTATCAGCCTCTCTCTGCACTTATAGTAAAGTTAAAGCTTCATGTGGTGGTGCATTCAGGGTCGAGAGATTGAGAGGTGTGTGCCATATATTAGTAATTGTATGCCTTTCATGCTTTGTTCAGGAATGTTATGCACACATTCACGTGTCCATTCATTTGAAGAAATGTTAAAAGAATGGCACAGGGCACTCCTTTTTTGTGTTTTTAATCCATGTAATAATCATGTCTCTGTATATTCTTCTAATCATTTATTTTACACTTGTATGGACCTAGGAGTCTGAAACCAAGAAAGGCTGAATCAACAGGATATGTATTTATAGCTGTGAAGTAATCGACACACTCGCAGATCTTTTGCGGTTGGTCTGAGGGGTGTCTTGTACATACAAAAGAAAAAGGAATGCATGATATTGTATATAACTGATATTGCCATATTATATATTGTATATTGCAATGTGAAAAACTAGTGACATTTTTACCTGAAGTCTACAAAGTCAGTTACCTTTTGCATCTAAATCTTGTATCTGCAGTCATCTGGAGTTTCTACAGCGGGGCCTAGTTGGCTCTACAGTAAACTGATTGATTGTGATGGTTGGATGTCACTCAGTAGCAACAAACTCTTGTTAGAGATTAGTCATGGAAAAGGCTTTGCTTTTGTACTGAGCAGAAAATAGGTTGTAGCACGCTGCGTTTGATTTATTTTCCTTACTGGAGATGGCTTGTCGTGCGATGTGATGCACGCACACATTGAGATGATGCTGACACTAAATTAAATCATGCAGGTGATGCTGTCCACATGTTCAGAGGACGTTTTTTGGCGTGTTTCTTCCTGTTGACAGATCAGTGTTTGTCCTCTGTAGTGTTTGTGCTGCAGGCGTTGCAGAGTGTTGTACAGTAATGTGCTGAATATAAACAGAGGCGTGCTCTTTGTCTCTGTGTGGCACCTTTTCCTGCTTCTGATGGTGTGCAGAGAGTGGCTCTGAATACAGAGCAGCTGATGTCTGAGGCCACAGGCACTGAGTCATCTGCAGTCTGAGGGTCAGGAAAATATTTATATTTTACTTAGTTTGTACTAAGGCGGAGCATGTTATCTACCTGTGTGCATCCTGCAGGGGGGGTGCATGCACACTTTAGTGTAGATTTCTGGTATTTAAGATATCTAAGAGTATATTGTGTGCATTTGAATGCTCTGTGCTCCAGAATTAACATGGCCACATGTCTCCTTAGTATTGATTTAAGGCTATGTGAGAAGTAAGTTGATGTTTGATATTAATGCAATATGTGTTGTTAATAAGTGTAAATGCAAAATATATTTGATCAAAAACTCCACAATCAGGTTTTGTTTAGTGTTTTTTAAATAGTAATTTTGCACAATTTCTTTAAGTATCAGTTATGTCAAGAGAAAAAGAGAATATCATTTCAAATCTAATCTTTAAGAAATATTTCCCTAATGTATAGTCATCAGTGCTGCAGCTAACACATGACTGTCAAGGTCTATCAATCTGCTGAGTATTCAACCAAGTTTTTAGTCTATAGAATGTCTGAAAATTATGAATCATCAGTTATTCCCTAAGCTCAAGATAAATCCTGTAATATCTCAAAACATAAATACTTTTCTCATTAAATTACTGAAACTTGGGAATAAATTGTCTAAATAGTTGGCTTTTAATTTAATAAAATGGCAACTTCTGCATACATCTTTGAAGCTGTAGATTGGGGAAGCCCTTATGTTTCTATATGTCTGTCCTTATAGTTTGAGGCGTTGTCCTCTTTGTGTCCGTTGTTTTGTCTTTAAAATGTCAGAAAGTAGTAAAAAAAACAATTATTACTTAAACTCAAAATGACATCCTGAAATGTCTCCAAAGATGTTCACATTGAAAAGCTTAGTTTGAGGCATTTTTCTAAATAACTCAACCTAATAAATCTGTTATCATAATATTTGGCAACTCATGCATAAATGTTTGCAGCTGGTGTGTGTGTGTGTGTGTGTGTGTGTGTGTGTGTGTGTGTGTGTGTGTGTGTGTGGTGTGTGTGTGTGTGTGTGTGTGTGTGTGTGTGTGTGTGTGTGTGTGTGTGTGTGTGTGTGTGTGTGTGTGTGTGTGTGTGTGTGTGTGTGTGTGTGTGTGTGTGTGTGTGTGTGTGTGTGTGTGTGTGTGTGTGTGTGTGTGTGTGTAGTGCTCTGTCAGATGATCTGGGTTATACTCCTTTTTGTCCTTCTTAAATGTCCTCCCCCTGGCCTTTAGTGTGTGTGTGGGGTCATTACAGCCTCTCAGCAGGCTGTGCAGCCACATGTCTCCTATTGGTGTTGTATTTTGTGTGTAGTCCTGAAGCAGAGCTGTTGTAAATAAATAGTTTTTTATTTAATTTGTATTTGCATGTCTGTTAAAGTGACAACATCAAAGTGAGGTTAACAGTGTAAAACCTGCAGAAAAGAATGAATATTATATGTTAAACTTATCGGTGTGCAAATTTGTTTATGGTCTGGTGTCTTAAGTTATGTTGTGTAATTCTGGCGTCAGACATGCGTAATTTACTAGTCATTCACAGGTTAACTCGGCGTGAGCGGTGCAGTGAAATGTGTTGCACGAGAGCAATAACATGTATATAGCACTATTTATATGAAATGAAAATGCATTAAAAGGATAATTAGTCACACAATCAACAAAAGCGAGGTACAGATCAAATGAATAAAAAAGTAATAGACTTGCCTATTTACCAAAAAGTTAGACGCGTTATTAAGAATATAGACAAAATACAAATAGTAACAAGTAGCATTATTTAAAAATTAAGTGAACATATGAAAGTATTGAAGAAGCAAATAAATAAATATATATATATATATGAAGACTAAACATGAATTACACAAATGTGTATATGGCACAATATTAGTGGTATTGCACATGTGTGTCCCTGTGCAGTTTTTTTATATTGAAGCAGATATAGTTTACTGTGTGTTACTGCAGCTTTACCTTTTCTTTGGCGAAATTCTTACATTGCCACAAACATTTGGAGTTTATTCCTCCTAGTCATTCATAACTCAGTGTTTGCAAGTAAACAGATGCAAGGACAGGCAGGTCATTTAAAGGTCACCTATTATACAAAATCCACTTTGTCATGTCTCTTATACATACATACATACGTGTCCCCGTCGTGTAAAGAGATTCTGAAAGTTTCAGGAAAAAAGATTTGCTCTCTTTTTGTCCTGATCTATTTATATAAAAACCTGTCTGAAAATGAGCTGATCAGATTTTGTCCACTTTATGATGTCATAACAATTTTTTGGCTTGTGTAACCATTAGCCAATCACCAACCAAGGTAACCCTCCCCCCCCCCACCTTATCATCTGAATCTCCTCCTAGAGCACACTGTGTTCTTTTTAACCAAATATCTCTGAGGGGTGTGGGGAGTGGCTCCTTATTTTCATCTAAAGTAACAGACACAGAATCAGCGCTTTTGAAACAGGGCTGAAACAGAGGGGATTATGGGATGCTGCAATGATCTGTTTGGTATTTCAGACAAACATTTCAGACACATGTTTTGTATATCTGAGACCTATAATATATTGATGAAAACAGTATAACAGGGGACCTTTAATATAAACTGACTTATATTTCTGTAGTTACATTTTATAGTTTTGATACTATTACACCTTTTCTGCAGAAAAACAATTCCTAAATAAAAACCTCATTACCAACCTCTCTGCAGTTTTAGTGAAGATATTTTTATACCCTGCAATGATTATATCTCTGAGTTATTCCCTTGTTTATTTATTCAACACTAAGATGGACTTAATGAATGGAGCAAGTCAGGCTAAATTAGTAGAATATTTATTTAGCTGTGAATGAATCCACACACTTGCAGTTATTTTAACAGTAGATCGGATTGGTTTCTTTTATGAAAACAGAGATACATGATGTTGTAAATAACTGAAATTGCCAAATGTGTTTCCCCCATTATATATTACAATGTGATAAAGTGATGGATTCTTTTAACGAGAAGACAACAAATCTCTTTCTGCAGGCCTCGGATGTTTCTAGATGGCAGCGGGGCCTGATTTGGCTGTTCAGTCATTTGATTGATATATATATATTTATATATAAAGGAAAACTGTGATAAGAGAGCAGGAGGATGTGGATATTTTGACATTAGTTCCAGACAGATCGGATATATTTACTAGAGATGGACATGTGTGAATTTTGTTTCACACTGACTGTGGTATCTCGTTTATTTGAATAAGTCCTTTCTCCATAAGTGTTGGTTAGGTAACGATAATTAGTGTGAGTTCTGATCTAAATAAAGTTGTATACAACAGTAGTGCACTGATGTGTTTGTAGCATTGTGATGGTAACACAGTGTCAGCACAGTTAGCCATTTTTATATATATAATTATAAGCAGATATGCAAGGTGTGGAAATTATTTATTGTGTGGCACAGGCACAGCACATTACACACTTTATGCAATTCTATGTGTGGTTATTCTGTCCAACACCACCTCTTTTGAATCTGCACAGCTCTACACTCTAAATTATGGAATTTGTCTTCTTTTTTTTACAGTACGTTGTTTTGTTGCATTATATGTTGCCTATATAATTCCCTTTTCTATGTCTGTGTATGCAACATTTAAACCAAAGCAAATGTCCTAATTTATGTAAGAATACTTGGTAATTAACCCGATTCTGAAAGGTGAGATAAGAGAGCAGGAAGATATAGACACAAGTTGATGGTTTTTTACATTAGTTCCAGACAGATGTTATGTATAATGCACATGTGTTGCAGCTGGATGTTATTCCACACTGACTGCGGTATTTGGTTTTTGGTTTATTCTAATTATTCCTTTTTCCATAAGTGTTATTTGGATATAATGCACTGTTAGTTTGGAGTCAGACAGCCAGTTATATGGAGTGTTTCATCCCTTTTTACTATATTTATTTTTCTATGGTGTAAGTCATGTCTGCAGCATAGCATTTGAAGGAACAACTTTGTGTGGAGACATCTCTGCTCTTCTTTAAATTACAATCTGTAATCATAGCTACTTTGCATGTAGGGAAGGTTAAAACAAAGCTAGTTTTGAGGTGTTGCATGTTGTTCCAGGGGCCCTATTCTGCTCATTTAATTCAGGTTCATTTTTGTATTTAGTGCCTCCACTGGGACAGGTTTCCATACTTTAATCTTTAAAAAGACATGGAAATCATTTCAGATGCACATATAAATATATCTCCATATTTGATAGCATTTTCTTCCTATTGCAGCGTCATATCTGTTTGCAGCGAGGACATGTTGAACCTTCTTGCAAGCGTTTTACTTTTCAAGGATGTGTGCCTGCGTGCGTGTGTTCCTGTTCTCCTATCTGTCACGCTGACTCGCTCAGTGTAATCCTCTCCGGAGCTGCAGCAGAGCCTCCTCCTCTCTCCGAGTGCTCACTCAGGTTCAACAAGTTCATCACATCTCCTCTAAATCATCTTCTGATCACACAGAACGTCTTACACAAATTGTTTCATATAATCCCTAACATTTACCGAGTTATTAATAATACCTATTTTAGCATATGTATGGCAATCATATCATGTGTCTTACTGGAGTTAGATGTATTTTAATATCTAATTTTAGGAAAACAGAAACCATATGCATTACATCTTAGTTGAGCTGAAATTAAGAGAAAATATTTAATTTTGTGTCTTCTTCAGAACATCTCCGTGATCTCAATGCACAAAACATATTCAAATGAATTATTTCCCAAATTATAATTATTGTCCGGGAATAGATGTAGTATCACTCACATACTGTAACATGCGCTCAGGAGTATTTATATTGTCTTTCACCCCTAAATAAATCCTTTTAAAATGAAGGTACAGGTCACCTATAAACAATACATAATATGAGTAATTCTAGTACCTTTTAAACATTTTGAATATGGGATTTGACTTGTAACGGAGGATTTGCTCTTTGCATGCTGGGAGCCGTAAGAGGAGCTGGTGTTTCTGTGGTGCGTTTGAGGCCTCTGGGGGATCTGGATGCTGCGCTGGCTGCACGCTGAAAGCCGGCTGCTGCTTTTATATATTCTTTTTTTGGGAGAGGCGTCCTGCCAAGCGCTCTCTTCCAAGTGTTTATCTGAGAAAATGTTCCTGCCTCGTGGCTCCTACTCCGGCGGGACAGCAGCCAGTATTTGTGAATAAAAAGGTTAAACACATGGAGATTGAAGGCAGACGGCTTCTCTAACACAGTATGTTCTGGTGAGGATTTTCGTGGCTGAATATTACTTTTAAAAATGGCTTTCTGTCCTACAGAAACGTCCAATTGTATGAGCTTATTTTCAGGCTCTGACTGGGTTTATATTTGGAGAAAGCAGATGGAAAGAGCAGCAGGAGGCAGAGCTGAGCAGCACCACGCCTGAGTCTCTTACCTTTAATGACCATTATCAGCTGACGTTCAGAGGATGATATGCAGCTTTGTTGTCGATATTTATGCTGCATGAAGCGGAAACAGTAAACATCCTCTTGCATTGACAAATATCCTTTTTTAAGTCTTTGGGTGCAGCAAAAATGCAGTTTTTTTAATGATTTAGGATTTTGTCTGCTGGTTTATGCTGATCTAAAGCAGTGGACACAATTTGTTGCATTGTTTTTACATCTTGGAAGTGTAAAACCACTTTTAGATGTTCACATTTGTCACAACATTTAAATATATAAGAAAATGCACGATTTTTATAACATTTTAATACATTTCCTGCAGTAAGAGTATTGTAGTGTATTGTAATGACCATTTACAAGGTCTGTATGGAGCAGGTTGTACAGATCTTTAGCCTGAAAATATTTGAATAGCCTCTGATCTTCTCCAATTGCACCAACATGTATGTGTGTATATATAAAGAATAAGTTAGTGTACACACGATAATAGACCAAACTTCTACTAACAAAATGTAAACGTAGGATACATGACACCAGTGTGTGCAAAGTGTTTGCCGTTTTTAAAAGAAATGTAAATGCAAAGAAGTACATATAAATATAAAAAAAAAATTAAAACATAAACATTATATACAGGGTTTCCCACACATAGACTTTACTTGGGCGGGCCGCCCAGGTATATTAACGTCCACCAAAGTATATCTCGCGACCTATTTATCCGTCCGCGAGCACAACGCCATCTGCGATCGATTAACTACCCCTCCTGTACCTGTTCGCTCTGCTATCGCGTGAAGGGTCTGCTTTATGCGCTCCGCAGTGACTCCGCTGCGAGACTCCGGCGAACAGTTAATGAGCGTGCTCCACTAGCAATAAAGTATGGACACTTACTTAGAGAACTAAATACTAATATCAAACAGGCAGAATAGGGCCCCTTTAAGAATACTACACAGGTTTCAGAATGATGTTTATTTGAAGTAGGGAAATATCTACAGTGTTATGTATATATATCTGTAATGTTGACACAGTCGATCTGTTTTCTATATATTGATGCAGTTAGCTGTTCGGTCTGCCGCTGTCTTTTAATTTAAGTTATGTATTACATCTCTGCATGTGCTGCAAACTGTCCTGGTTCAGAGTCTCTGTGATCCTCTCCTCGTTGCAGTGCATGCTGGTCACGTGGGCGATGAGTTACTCATCTGAGGTTATTGTTTGTTCTAGTGAAGATAATTTTCTGTGTTAATGGGTCATCAGGGCCGGTTATGTAGTCTCTGCTTTGACCTTGGTTTGGGGACATGATGACAGAGTCACATGAGTCAGGAAGCTGATGATAAGGAGGGATATAGATTTCATGAAAAAAACACATATCTGCCCAAACTGCAGCATGTTAGCCTGATTGATCCTCTGTTACACTATGATGTTTGTATTTCACTATGCAGGAAGTAACTATGATCTTTTTCAGTTTTTGATATTTTAGATAAATCATTTTGACAGATCTGTCAAATAAATCATCTCATGGATTAGTCGCCAAAACTCGATTGATCACACACACTCTCCCTCCTGACTGCAGCAGATAGATGTTTATATATGGAGATAAATAACGCTGTTCAATACATGTTTGAGATGCTCTCCTCAGACATATTGATCATCTTCATTCCTGTTCACTGCAAATGCATTTCTGTTTTCATGGAAAAAATCAATCTTAAGTTATGGAAGGTTGACAGCTCCATGAGATGTATCCAACAAGGGGAAACAAATGAATAAAAAGGAAAAAATGTTTGGTTTTTACTGCTGCAACCTGCGTGGTTCTGTGACTCTAATTTAGATGATGAAGAACAGACATCATGTGTATGTGCAGCAGACTCCACTCAGTGTTATATGTTCCCAATTTGAAGATGTTACAGAGTAAGGCTGCCCAATACATCAGGTTTATATTTCTTTTTGCTATTGCGATTGCAACCCATCCTGAAAGAGTTATTTGCTCTCTGCTTGTTAGCAGAGAGCAAATAACTCTTTCAGGATGGGTTGCAATCTCATGCCTTTGTGCTTATGGCTGCACATTTGGTGCATATTAAAATATTCTTTAGGAATTATTTCAGAAAGCCAGAAGAATATATTAAATGATTTGTGTTAGCTTATCTTGTGATCAAAAATGCAACATTTTAGTGCAGCTGTATCCCAAATGTACTCAATTTGACTGGTAGTTTGAGCATGGGGCAGCAATGGCTATTATCGTGTTAGTCATAGTGCAATAATATGTTAGTTTCTTCTTTGTTCGGGTGACTGAAGTCAGTTTTAATTCCCAGTTTAGCTTCTGTTTGACGCACTTTGGCTCATCTCAGAGAATTTGTCACTGGTTCCTTTCTTAAGTATGAGTTTAATGAGTTGAGTATTATTCTGAAACTTCATCGTCTGCTCTGTGATGTCTCTTTCTGTCTGCTCTGTGATGTCTCTTTCTGTCTGCTCTGTGATGTCTCTTTCTGTCTGCTATGTGATGTCTCTTTCTGTCTGCTATGTGATGTCTCTTTGACTGCTCTAACATGAAGTGCTCTCTGTGTCCATGTCTGCAGAAGGCCTTTCCCGACTATCATGGCAGTGAGACTGTGCGATGTAGCTTCACTGCTAAGAAGTGGCTCGTGGGCTCCAGAGCCGTGGACTGGGGTCTGTGGATCTTCTCTTTTAAATCATTCTACACCATTAATCAAAATGAATTCATGTTCAAGGCATTTGGGGGTTTGTGAATGGTTCCTGTTTTTATGTATGGACTAATCTCTGGGTGTTTGTGTCTAGTAGTGAGGGCTTTATGGCTTTTTTAAATATCTGCTCTGTTAACAAAGGTTCTTCATGCATTCACTAGTTGCTGTTTTATTATTTAAAGCCTATGCTAACATGTTAATGGCTGCACATCTATAGGCTTGCATGTAACTGCAAGAGAGGGATTTCACCTGTGGTAGCACCACATACTGTAATGTCATATTTCACCTTTGCATGTACAATTTCCTGCGGGTATTTATGCTAAAAACACACATTTAGATAATTGAAGAGCCTGCCTGACTTATTTCGGAAATGTAAAGGCTTGTAATGCTACACCAAATGATGTTTATACGGTGGCCGAAAAGGGCAAACACGCTACAACGGCCTAAATATTTCCATTAGGAAATGTTCTGAGCCGTTTTCACCTGTTGGCCACCGTATATTAGTGCAATGCGAGTTGCATGAAGAAGCTTTGACTTTTTTTCTTGAAGTTAAAATACATTTCAATGAGTCCTCTCTGTAAGTGTTTCTGTCTTCTTTGCATTTAATTGTGACTTTGCTTCCTGTCTCTGCAGCAGGTTATAGCTGCCATGGGTGCCATGGAGACACAGCTTTCCAACGGGCCGACGTGCAACAACACAAGCAACGGGCCGAGCACCATCTCCAACAACTGCTCCTCCCCGGTGGAGTCGGGCAGCATGGAGGACAGTAAAACGAACCTAATCGTGAACTACCTTCCTCAGAACATGACGCAGGAGGAACTCAAGAGCCTGTTCGGCAGCATCGGAGAAATCGAGTCCTGCAAGCTAGTTCGAGACAAAATCACAGGTAACACAAATGTTCTCAGAAGCTGTGGGCTATGAATGTGTCCGCTGCATCGTTTCACCATGTTTTTATGTTTTTATAAAATACATGGCATGCAAATTGAAGGTAGAGCTCTAATATAATCAATTAATCATCTCAGGGGGAGTTCACGGGAATTTTACGAACAATTAAATACTAATTAACCTTTAGGTTAACATCTGTAAGACGATATTTAATGTATTTTATTTTGGAGTTTACCAGTTAAGGTTTGTACAGAACTGTTTGTAAACTGCGTGTTTTATAACGGACACAAACAGCGTTGAGTTCAATGCAGTCTCGCTATTTGAGGGCTTGATAACTTCCTGTTGGAGGACTTGATCGTTGTTGTTGGTTTGGAATTGCACTTAATGTGGCAGACCATCCATATGAACTCGCTAGCGGACAAGGGTGTAGGGATCGGTTTGGTATTGGGCCGATACTTGAGGCTGCAGAATGTTTTCATGAAGGTTTCCTCCTCGGCCTTTGTCCATCTGCTTCTTTATCACAGTCTGACGTTGCTTTTTAAAGGATGTAAACACATCTGACTCGTTTTAAGATTAAGATGACTTTGTTGTTTTATTTTAGAGGTGTCAGTTGTCGGGAGCAGTTGGGTGTTCGGTGCCCCTCTTAAGGACACCTTGGCAGTGAACTGGCACCTCTCCAACTACCAGGCCACACGCTTTATTTCTGGTCTGATAGTATTTTGTCTGATGGAGACTTAAACCAGCCACCCTTCAATTCCCAAGCCAAGTCCCTACAGACTGAGCTACTGTGCAGACTGAGCTACTGTGCAGACTGAGCTACTGTGCAGACTGAGCTACTGTGCAGACTGAGCTACTGTGCAGACTGAGCTACTGCCACCCGTTTAGTCCAGAAACATCAGCATTAAGAATGTAAGGGTCTTTACATTGAACAGAGGGTTCATTGTTGTCATTATGTCAAATGTTATAATGCTCGAGGCCTTACACACATATGTTTCTCTGCTGGCCTCTCTTGCCTATGCACTTTCAGGCTTTCCCTGAGAAGCATTTTATATTAAAGGTGCATTTTTTGTAAATAACCTGCAAAGGAATAGCTTCTCTTTATGTCTTTTCTGAATTCATACGAGGATGAAAGTGTATGGGGCTGCAGGGAGTTTCTGTGGCTATGCAACCACAATTCTGTGTGCTGGTGTGAAAGATGGGCTGAATTGACAGGTGATGATGGTTTAAAATGATTGTACATGGGATGCATATTAACAGGAGTAGTGTGAGTGATTTAAGTGAAAGGAGATAAAGTAAACAAGCAGTTAGAAATCAGGCTGCTGCAAAGAAAAGACTAGTAAACCTTTAAATGTGAATCAGCAGTAATCACAGCTTGGAAACAGTTGTACAGACTGCTCTGTCCATAAACCGTGCAAATCACCGCTGCAGAGTTTAATAAAACTGCTTAATGTCTGGGAAGTTAAAGCATATTTTATGATCATTTCTAGATTGCATCTTTTTACAGAAAGAAACAAGTAATAGTAAAACAGTGGTAGCTTCTGATTGGATTATCAAATGTCTGAATGCAGATGGTGTGTTTGTGGCTCTTAGCACCAGCTGATTTGATCAGGAGTAATAGGCCAAATAAAAAGTCTGTTTTAATAAAGAAATAGAAATGCCGCTCCCTGACTTTAGAAGATTCCTGTGCAATAAACAAATTGATCTTTCTTAATGCAGATATGTTAAGAGCCTCCATCTGAAAGGTATTGACATGTTTAAATAATGGATAGATGATCGCAGTAACCAGCAGAATTGGGGCGGGAAAAACTGACTTTAAACTCAGTTGGGTTAAAAAAAGAGTCTGTTAATTTAATTCAGAGCCTGCGAGTGCTTCCTGAGGCTGGCTGCTCTGACTTCACATGAAACGTTCTCCCTGCAGACGCTTGCTCTGTCTCTGCGTTTTCAGGGCTGTGGATTTAAGCCAGCCAACATCTGGGTGCTGCATCAGATGTTGAGTAATCATGGAGAGATGCTCGCTGCATCATCTCTGTTGTCTTCCTCCCGGCTGCTCTGTATCCCAGCAGGAGGCCTCTCCACCTGAAGACAGCTCAGTAGTTTGTTTCATAGGAGGAGTCAGAGCTTCATAAAGTGTCATTTCACCCGCACGCATGCTTCTAATAACTGTCCCTGAGGTGCAAAGTGAACTTTAGTTTATGAACCTCTCTTGCTCACAGCAGAGATAGTCACGCTAGTGATTAAGCCTGAAGGCATGAAGTACGGTGGCCAATGGGTGCAAACGCGCTACAACGACCCAGAACATTTCCATTTAGAGAAATGCGCTGCAGCTTTAGCAACGATGCAAATATAGAAACTTGATGAAACATGCGCAGCCTTTACTAAAAGCACTGAAGTAATAACCTTAGAAAAAACAATATATACATTTGCTCTGCTTCTCTGTTTTAATTCTTATTAATTGTAACATATTTGGACATTTGAACACATCACCCCTCAAGAAGCACATTTTTCTTCTTTTTGATATAAAGAGAAACTAGTTAAAATGTTTGGGAATGATTGACATGTTTGCACCTTGATCTGGTCTCTGGACATGATGTGAATCTGACCCAGATTTCCTCTCATATAAAGTTTTTATCACGAGTTTCCTCTGTGCTGTATTAATATGCTGAAGCAGCTTGAGCTGCTGAACTTGACCGCACTGGAATTGCAGAGAGACCCAGAGAGTGGGTGGAGGAAATTGAATTGTCTCTTTGCACATAGAGAGTGGGTGTCAATCTATTGTACATTTAGAGATAATCTGCAGAGGGAGGGGAACACACTGTGAGAAGCAGAGCAATTGCCTGTCATTTTTAATTTGAGACATGTTTGTGAAAGGGTTGTTTAGAGGATTTATTCTATAAAAAACCTGCAGACGGGCCTAACCTGCTGTTTTCTTCACCTGCTGCCAAATAACCAAAACCCACTGACTACATGATGCCGTTAGGGTGAACAATACAGAGCCTCAGGGATTTCTGGGGTGGACCCTGACGGCAGCATCTTCCTGCTTCAATGGGATTTTTCCATTGGATTTTGGATTATTGCAGAAAATAATATCTGTGGCAAAAGCACTTTTATTTTTTTAGTTACTTCCAGGTTTTGTTCAGCAGGATAATCTCCACATATTATCACCACTTATGGTTTCTGAAATAAGAAGCTAATATTAGGCTATAAAGGAGCTACAGCACGGTCACATGACGTCACGGTCACCTACCACCACTGCTAAGCTAAAGGCAGCTAAAGTTGAGCGTGATGATGCTTTGTACTCATTTAGACACTTGTTAGCAACTGCTGTTTTTAATTTCACCAGTTAAATACATTAACTGATGTATTTTATGTTGCTTCAGCTTGTGTTAACAACAGACCTTATTTCCGGCTAACAAGACATGTTAGGTTTTTAGGACTCGTATTGCCGAGTTATGTCAGGGTTTTAGGACTTGAAATGCTGACTCTGGTCAGGGTTTTAGGTAGGGATGCTCCGATCGATCGGCCGCCGGTCGTTATTGGCCGATATTCACTCTCTGCCGATCGATCGGTGCTCTCTATAAAGGCCGATCGGGAGAGCCGATCACATGACGTAAAATACATGACACTTTTCTCAGTGCGCGGCAAAACAAGCTCGCCAAAATGGCTTCACCGGTCTGGCAGTATTTTAAGGTGTCCGAAAAAGACAATAAAATAGCGGTATGCAACGTGTGTGAAGCAGAAATCCTGCAGCTCCACCCGCTGTGACGGACCGGTGAGCGGAGCAAAACACACACTAAGAGTTAGACCTAACACACTTAACTATTTTATCTACGTCTGGAACAAGCTAAACTAGTTACAAATATGTTTATTCTTCACTGTCGGGTCACTCATTACTGGATCAGTGAGCTGCAGGAGATACTGACTGGCTGTCAGGAGAGAGAGAGGAAAAGAGAGCGCTTCTGCTCATTTCTCCCGTGTTATTATCCAAAGTTAATGTAAACTTGAATAATGTACTTCATTTGAATGTAATAATTATGTTGTTTGTGGAAGCGCCAGTGAATGAGCCCCATTAACTGAGTTTTAAACATCACTTTAAATGGAAGATCCCCATAGCCCCCACCCACTCGATCGTATCGGCGATCGGTATCGGCCGATACTGATATTGGCGATCGGCCCCAAAATTGGCGATCGGAGCATCCCTAGTTTTAGGACTCGTATTAGGGTTTATGACTGATATTGCTCACTCATGTCAGGGTTTTAGGAATCATTCCTGCAGCTGTTCCTTTTGTTGGATGCTGGTATGTTTTTCTGATGATCCAGAAACTTTTCGCTAGCATGTCTAACTCCTCTTCCTGTAGATTATACTCTGCTTCCAATAAAAAGCTTTTCAACAAATACGCCTTGCTAGTGGAGGATTGATGCACTTCACCATGATTTGATAAAGGCAGTTGTGTCCATATTCATTTGTTATATATATATATATATTTTGTTGGGGGTTTTTGTTCATCAGTGTGATGCTTCCTGTTTGACTTTGTGTTGCAGGGCAGAGCCTCGGCTACGGGTTTGTGAACTACGTGGACCCGAAGGACGCAGAGAAAGCCATCAACACCTTAAACGGCTTGAGACTCCAGACCAAAACCATCAAGGTGAGAAGTAGTGTATCATTAATTTATTCCTCTCTCTGAAATCTGTTCTGCAGAATCCGAGACATGCCGCTCACTCTGTTTGGAGTCAAACATAATGAAGCTGGAGGAATGTGTGTGGGGGGGAACCTATTGTTAATCTGGGCACACTCTGCGCTGCCTCACCTCAAGTAGAGCAGAACTGTTTCTATGGTAGCATGTGCTGTGCAGGGAGGTGGCTGCCATTAGCATTCATCAGGCGGTGTGGAAAATCGTCTGCTTCATACAGAGCTGCAGGATTCATACCATGTGATATCTTTTACCAGGAGTTAGTCGTATCCCTTCTCCACACAGCCACGGCAATGTCTGTAATGGAGAGTTCATGTTTGAATAGCAGCAGATCTGTGAGCTGCACGCCTGATTATTCCTGAATCTGACTCTTGAATATGGTACTGGCAGCTGAAGATGAGGCGTGTTATGAACCATACCGAACACATCTTCCGCTGCTCATCTCTTCATCTCTTCTGAAAGCCGAGCATGGAAACATTTTCTAACATATTTCACTCATCCTTAATTCTCCTGCTGCTCTGTGAGAAGTGAGGAGGAGTTGAAGCGTTAGCAAGTATTAGCATCAGATAAAGGTGAGGCTGAGTGCCTCCACTGTGTCAGAATAAAATCGATCTGAGAGTACAAAAGGGAAGTCCTTTAAAATGCTTAAAGGAGCCCTATTGTGCTTTCTTTGGTGTTCCCTTTCCTGTAGTGTTTTGTATAGGTGGTTGTAGGGATGGGTACCGAGCCCCGGTATTAAACGGGCCCCGGGGCTGAATTATTAAAGACCGTGGTACCGTTAAGCTTCGACGTTATTGGTCTTTTTATCGGTACTGGAGACATTTAAAAAATGTCATATGTATTATTGCTACACAAACACTATATTGCAGTTTTAGTGTCACCAACTCCGTTTCTAATACGCAAAAAGACTGCAAAATGTGCATGAATGTGCACCACATCAAATATGAACTGATTAGATTCAATCGACAATGTAAGGCAAGTTTATTTATTTATTTATATACAATACATTTCAAAGCAAGGCAATTTAAAGTGCTTTACATTTAGGGCTGCTCGATTATGGCAAAAATCATAATCACGATTATTTTGGTCAATATTGAGATCACGATTATTAAATACGATTATTCATTGACTTTGAAAACATCTTTAAAATAATAATTATTATTTGAACAGTATGTTTTTAACAGTTGATTACCCTGAACTTTAAGTATAATTCAACTGAGAAAACAATAAAAACAATAAATACTAAAAAGTATACATTCAAATCCACATTTAAATAAATAATATCAAAATAATAAATGCCAATAAAGATCAACAAATATTTTGGAGCGCACGTCCACAACCTACTAAACATATATAAATATGATAACTACTGTCACTCACAACCTGTAATGTTTAATTATACTGCTACACGCAGTACTCTTATTAGTAACCCCCTATCCGGAAACTGGAAGTAGCCAAGAGGCTCCGGCTTTACGAGGTTAGTAAAAGTTGACTGTACGCTAGAGCTGACCGGAGAGTAAAGACACGGCAACTAAAGCTTCCGTTGTAACGTGTTGATATGGCTTTATTAAACAGACTGCAAGTCACAACACAACCTGGCTGAGGGGGCTTTTAGGGAGGGGCGACAGCGCACGCGCAGGCAGGATGTATGACGCAAGACAAATTTAGAGCATCATTGCGAAAGGGAATGCAGCAAAAATTATCGTTTTATTTCGATTTCGTTATCGTTGCAAGCCAAAATCGTAATCAAGATTAAAATACGATTAATTGCACAGCCCTACTTTACATACAGTATATAACATATGAATACAGTGCAACAGAAAACATTGTAAAATGACATTTATAGCGTTAAAAAGCCAAGAGGAAAATACAAAAGAATAAATGAAAATCAGTGCAGTCTAAGATATATGGGGTTATTTGATTTAGAGGTGTATAAACATGCATTCTAACCAATGCATCTGTGTTATATACATTTGATGGCAGTATTTCTGTTTCATCGGAGTTTCGATGATGTATTGATCTGCAGGATGACTCATGCCCCTTTCACACCGGCGCTTTTCCAGCTCCTGCTCTGAGCTGGAGCTGGAAAAGCGCCGGTTTTTCCTGTTCACACCGCAGCGGCGGCGCGTCATAGCTCCGGAATGCGGTTCACTTCCAGCTCCAAAAAATTGTCGGCCCAGAGGCAAGAGCTTCGGAGCTATGACGCGGCGTCGCTTACGTCGAGGCGTGCAGGAAACCTTACTTTGACCATCCGTTCGCTGTTATTGATCATTGTGGAGAGCAGGCAGACGTTTTGTTTGTTATTATAGCAGCTATCGGATGGAATTAATACATGGGCTGTACAGGTTGTCATGTCCGACTATCACAAGTAGAATCATAATGAAAAATACGCCGGTAAAAAGTGCCTGTAGAAAACGGCTTAGCAAGTAGTCAGTTTAGCTTCGGTTGCTATGCTAACATCACCCATGTTATACCA
Source organism: Trematomus bernacchii (assembly GCF_902827165.1). NCBI lineage: Eukaryota > Metazoa > Chordata > Actinopteri > Perciformes > Nototheniidae > Trematomus > Trematomus bernacchii. Next base: position 4,803,511 of record NW_022987685.1, read on the forward strand.
GAGAAACTTTCATAACAGCGTTGTGATGCCAAACAGCGTCAATTCAGACTGACACACATTCACTTAAGGGGAACTGGGGATATGTATCAGCTGCTTGTGTGACAGTCAGACAGTGAATACTTTAGAGCCGTGTGAGCTAACCCGGAGCTAACGGGAGAATAAACTCCCGTGGAAGCCAGCACTGCAGCGGTCGGTAAATGCCGCTGAAACACATTAATAAACAATGAACCACGGCACTCTGGAGAAAAGTATAAGGTTGGAGAAGTCGTTATTTAATTTAATCTGGCTTCGTATGATTAAAAGCAACACGATCATCGACCCGACGCAGTCCCCGGCCCGTTGTTGTTGTGGGAGAAAATCAGCGACGTAAACTGTGACGTCATGACGCAGCAGCGGCAGCTCTGGGCGGTGTGAACAGAGCGGGAGCTGAAAAGGGAAACCGGAGCTGAACCAGAAAAGCTCTCGCTAGGAGCTAGAAAGCGAAAAGCGCTGGTGTGAAAGCCGCATCAGTGGCTTTATGGACAGATGTTGATTTATGCTGCATATTTCTGCAGCTCTGCACACATCTCCTGCCTTCAGAGCGTGTTGATTTTTAATAAGCCGCCTCGCCGTCGCCGCTCTGTTGTCTGTAGAGATGATGAATTTATTTCTAAATGAGAGCTGTCTGCACGGCGCTGATGCTGCATCCATCTCTGTCAGATACACACAGAGACACTAATTCCTCACTGTCCCATTTACATGACGTATCAATACAGAGCTGCAGTGATGTGGTATTTCTGTGTTTTGAATTAAAAGCTAACGTTAGATTATAAATTAACTGAAGCAAGTTCACATGACTTCACGTCACCACCTTTAAGCTAATGGCGGCCAATGTTAGGCGTTAAGTAGTCTCATTTAGACACTTCTTAGCAACTAGTTTTTATAATCACCAGTGGGGTATTTCCTGACGGATTTTATGTCGTTAAACTTATTTCACGCAAATTGGCAAAATATAATGGTAAGCGGTCATTGACTTGGATTTTGGAGTGATGCAGCGCTGCAGGATGAACAGAGGTTTAATGTAGTTAGGTGTAAGAGCTTTTACCTGCCAACATTTAGTCATTGTGTTTTAGGAACAGCAAGCACATTTGACTTCAGCTTTATTTGTGCAAATTACATTGTTGTGCAGTTTATTAGAAACAAACAAATCGGACCCATGCTTTTGTTTGCAGGAACTCCATGTTTTACGCTTCACTATCCATCCACGAGTCTCACAGTTTCAAAAACGTTTTTGCCTCAAGTTCAATACCTGGAGCTAACCCCCATCTAGATCTTTCATTTAGCCAAACCTGACTCTAGGAGAGTAGAGATTTAAAAAATGTCTGTATTAGTCAAACAACAATAACCCTGTTTTTTAATAAAAATCATTTAAAGTTAAGCTTAGGTTGCATTAGCACATGTACATGCATAAAGAGAGAGTCATAAAGAGACAGCCAGTGTTTGAAGGCTGTCTGTTAGAAATGGGTCACAGCATCTGCTCTGATTCTCAACACATGAAACGAGAGATTTATATGTTTATATTGTGTTTAATGTGCAAAAGTGTTTAATGTGCACTCTGTAACGTGCATCATTGCTCTCTGCAGGTGTCGTACGCGCGCCCAAGCTCAGCCTCAATCAGAGACGCTAACCTGTATGTCAGCGGGTTGCCAAAGACGATGACTCAGAAGGAGCTGGAGCAGCTGTTCTCTCAGTTTGGACGCATCATTACCTCACGCATCCTGGTGGACCAGGTGACCGGTGAGTACCCCCCATCTCCTCTCTTCTCTTCCCCACACACCCTGTCACAGCCTGGTTTGGAGGTTGAGGTTGTGGGAGCGCCCCAAAAATACAATTCTCCACTCGAGGTGTTCATAGATATGTGTGTAAAGCAGTGGGACTTCATCATTCCTCTTACCCTGCACTCCCTGAGGTGAGCCTGATGAAATGTATTCAGAGCTGAAACACTAATAAACACATCATCACCCCTGGGGCCCCTGTCCCTCCCTCAAACATGATGGGATTGCTTCTCTTTATTTCCCAACATGGAGGATTCTGTTAATGCAACAATCTGTGATCAGTCTGTAAGAGAACACTCTGAAACTCTGCACAAACATCATGACAGATTGTTTAAAAGTGAAATGTGCAGCCAGGCGCAGCATGGAGAGATGGACCTGTGTGACTCTGCTGGTTGGCAGGAAGAGACAAGACAAACACATGCAGGGCTGCGAGAGGTAAATGAGACCCAGGAAACATGTGGCTCAGAAATAGCCTTATTTAAAAAAAATCAGGAATTATGTAATGAAAAACAGACATTATCTTATCCATTATTTGTGCAGGGGTTTGTTATGATGAATTATTTGTGATAATCATGACCTGTAGTGTTGATATTGTCCCATGCCTACTAGCAGCAGTCGATCATTTCTAGTAAGATGTTCAGTCAAACATTGTTTCTTACTTCTTTTTTATTTCTCACCTCTTGGGGAGGTCTGCATGTCACGATCTTCGGTCTTGTTTCTCCCTGCTGCCGATGAGCAGGTCACTGCCAACGTTTGTGCTTCTGTCTTTTGGTTTGGTTTTAGCAGAATTTTCTTTATTTCAGAATCTGGACCACAACATTATTATTCACCAAGAAATGCACAAAATCACCCTGAGAGTATAACTCGTATAACTTAATAGGGCTGCACAATTGTAGCCTCTGCGATTGTATAAGCACAAAATGCTGCGAAAGAGTTTAAGTAGGGTGCGTGTGCGATGGTGACAACTTGTTTTATGTGCTGTCTAATCATTATGCACGCACACCCTGCTTAGCTGAAAAATGAATCTCTGTTTAGGTAATGCAACCTGTGCCGTGTTAGAACAGAGCCAGAGACTAGTGGAAAGGGATGCTATGAACTGGTAGTGCCAACACATTGTACAGCATAGTGGAAGCGCCCTAGAGGCATAAGATGAACAGGAATTGGCTGCATGGGAACTGTTTGGGGAGCGTCTGTCACTATCACAACAGACAATAGCGCTAATGTTGTTCAGGATCAAGTGTTTTGTCAGGGTGAAATAAATGTTTTTGTAAATGTCCCCTGCGGCATGTCTTCATGGCTGGTGTGAATGAAGTTGTGTGGATGTTTTTCTCCTCAGGCGTGTCCAGAGGGGTGGGATTCATCCGTTTTGACCGGCGTGTAGAGGCCGAGGAGGCCATCAAGGGTCTGAACTGTCAGAAGCCCCCCGGGGCTGCGGAGCCCATCACAGTGAAGTTCGCCAACAACCCAAGCCAGAAGACGAGCCAGGCGCTGCTGAGCCAGCTATACCAGTCCCCCAACCGCAGGTACCCCGGACCCCTGGCCCATCAGGCACAGCGCTTCAGGTAAAGATAATAACATTGAAGTCTTCGCTGTGTTTCTCCTGCTGTAGAGCTCAAGTTAGTGAACATTAATGTGACCAGCTCTATTGAAATCAGTCAAAAGTCGCAAACAGTTCACTCAATCATGGATTTATGTGAAACTCTTGGGTTCTGGTTGATCAGTCATCAAGTTTTGTGACATATTTTGCTGAGTACTTGCAGAATAAATATGGGAAAGATATCATTGGAAATCTGTCTCCCCTTTCCAACAAAGCATTTATCTCAAAATGTGTTTTGGGTGAGTTTGCTTCTCAGTGCAGGAAATCGGTGGTGAAAATGGCATATTTCCATGTAGTAGAGTCAGATTATTTGTCCTGCAGCAGAGAACTTTACAGCATTACAACAGCAAAAGTAAAGTGCAGCTAAAAATAAAGCAAGCACGTTATTAAAAATAATTTTTTAAGTAAGACTAAGCTGATATTGATGTTCAGTAAAGAGGTTAATGGAGACATGGCTTCTTTATATCAGGCATCTGTCATCCTGTAATAATCATTGAAAGTCTTTCTTAATATTGAAATGAATGTGTGTTTGCCCTAGGTTGGACAATCTGCTGAACATGGCGTACGGAGTGAAGAGGTAAATAGATCTTCTTGAATTGATCCTGAGGGAGGTTCAGAGACAGCATGAGGGATAACTCTCTCTGTGTGTAGGAAGCAGCACAGCAGCAGGTTGCTCTGATTCAATATGATCAAAGCTAACACTGCAGCTTGTTACACATCATGAGGGTGTGTGGCTGTTTGTCTTTTCAATGTAAATATTCAATATTATACAGAGGAACATGAGTGCATGTTAGAGCAGGAAGAGACTATGTCATTAAGATGAGCTGCTCCTGTGTCCTCACTTTGAACAGGCTCTTTTCTGCGTTTTGGACTGTTCCCTCCCCTGTAGTGTGTTCTATTAGTGCATGTAAATGGTCTGCAGAGGCTGAATCCCAAAGCTCCCTCCAGAGGGAGTTTGTCTCCTAATATCCTAATATCAACCTAAACATGAGCAGGATAGAGCCTCCTTAAAGGGACAGTTCACCCCAATACAGTACAATAATGGATTCCTCCTACCTGTGCTGCTTACGCTTTACTAAATAAATAGCTACAAAACATACATAGCAATGTTTCTTTGTATGTTTAAGCCCCCGTTACTCGAGGTAAACCACCGTGTCGTTGGGAGCAGTTTTATGCAGGAGCTGTTGAGTTTTTAATGTATTTTTGTGTGCAATTACCCTTATTGCAGTTATAAAGTCTTGTCGAGTGTGCCTGTCCATAACGATAAATGCCTCTGAGTCAGAATGAGCACAGGTTAAGTCTTAGTGCAGGAAACACTTAAATGTTCATTAATTAAAAAGTAGCCTACTTAATGTCATCAGGCTGAGGCCTACATATGTCCACAGGAACAGCTGCATATTTACAGGTGCATGCATACTTGCAAAGCATTTTGTTTACATCCTTGTTTGTTTAAGCAAGCATGGAGGAAAATCAACACACAACAGGCCCATTGGCATTATGGGTATGCGCCACCATGCTGCAGGATATAGACAAGAAACATTATTTATTCAGATGTTAGAAAACAAAGTGTCTGATAAATACAAACAGTAAATGACCTCATGCAAACATACTGATCCTGTTAATCTGATCAGAGGTCATTGAACCAAGATGTGTGAGTTTGAAGATTTTAGAGAATGATTTTACGTTGCTGTCTGAGAAGAGGACGGTGAGGTGTTTTAATCTTGACACGATGTGGCAACATGTCAGGATTAAAGTGCCCTCTGTGTGTCGACACGACAACAGACAGACTTTCACTGTGTCTTTCTTGCTATTGCACAAAATTGCACACTTGTATTTCTAGCTCGGCTGAAGGCCTTGATCTAATATGGACAGCGCCGTCCTGTTTTAAACTTTGTTGCATCAGACGTCTGCAGGATTCTTGAGGATGCCAGTTTGTCTCAGCTCACTCTGTGAGAGCGAGTTTGATTGAAGTCCAATCCGCTGAGAGCTCAAAGCGCGACAATGCTTGGTGATTTCCATGACGTGTGTGTGTGTGCGTCCTCGCTGCTGCAGCACACCTGTCAGGCTGCATGTTCCCGCAGAAGCCTAGTGGAGCAGCTAATCTCCTCCGACACCTGCGGCAATAATTTATAGGCTCCATGCAATCACTTTCTCCTGACTGTAGAAACCACATTCCCCAAAAGCTTTTCATCCCACTGTTGGCACAAGGGCCGACTGGCACATGACACGTTCTTCCTGTGTCTGGTTCTGAATAAACGCCTCTGTTGCAGCAGTGTGTTCTGCTGTCTGTAGATCACTGCAAACATACTGATCCTGTTCATCTAACTAAGGAAGAAGTGAATGTGGCACATGGTACAAGGTTCTTACGGTCATTAAAAACCTGGAAAAGTCATGGAAATTCAAAATGCAAATTCCAGGCCCTGGAAAAGTTATGGAAAACAATATTTTTCCCAAAGTTTTGGAAAAGTCATGGAAATTTAACTAAAGTTGCATCAAATATAATTTATATTTTAGCTAATCGCCGAAATAGTAATACTATAATGATAATAAATACTGTATAGTAATGAAACGTAAAATGGCATTTAACTGTCGAGGTATTTTGCTGGTGAGAGATTTGAGTTGCTTTAGCATGTAGAAGCTAGTAAGCCTATTTGATTTGTTTTAGATAGGCACAACATGTTTCATATGCAGACCTTATTTTCCTGTTCCATGTTCAAATAAACCATTTTCAGTGGTACCGCTGAGAAAGAGTAATTTTTTTGGTCATGGAAAATGAGGTAAAGGTCATGGAGAAGTCATTGAAAATCATTGGTGAAAAAGTGTATGAACCCTGATGGTAGTAAAGTGTTATTTGTGAGGGAAGAAGTCATTAGGATATTGGTGCACAGGAGCTTAATTCATTTATTTTCATGACGTCACTGCAACTGTTTTTGCAAGGAAGCTCGTTTTCAGAGACAGCGATTCATTGTTTTCTCCAAATGCATATTACCAGATATGACAGATGCTCTTAGAGCTGTTAGTTTAGCGTCCGTGCATCCTCTGCAGAGTCTGTATGATTACTTGCACATCTAATTTATGAGAAGTAAGGTGTTAACACTGAGGGTGAATTCACTAAGAAGTGATTATGTCCGTCCACTAGCAGCAAAGATCCTGTATACCGGCACAAACCTGCTCATAAAGTTGTGAAAAGTGCACTTTTTTTTGCACAGGGAAATGAAAGAAGTTTGTATCTTCTGAGGGCTCCGCAGTTTTTTTAAATATGTGACAGTTGGTGCTGTCAGTAGCGTCGGTGCATCCTTTAGTGAGTTCCCCCAGAGGAGTGTGCTCTGCAGGACCGTCCCTCTGTCTCCTGTCCTCTGCTGTCTTCAGAGCTGTTTGTGTCCTCACTGCGTCTCTGCGTCTCTCTCTGTCTCACAGCAGGTTCTCCCCGATGGCTATCGACGGCGTCACCAGCCTGGCGGGCATCAACCTCCCAGGCCACGCTGGGACCGGATGGTGCATCTTTGTGTACAACCTGGCGCCGGACGCAGACGAGAGCATCCTGTGGCAGATGTTCGGCCCGTTCGGAGCGGTCACCAACGTGAAGGTGATCCGTGACTTCAACACAAACAAGTGTAAAGGATTTGGTTTTGTCACCATGACTAACTACGACGAGGCCGCCGTGGCCATCGCCAGCCTGAACGGATACCGCCTCGGGGACAGAGTGCTGCAAGTCTCGTTCAAAACCAACAAAACACACAAAGCCTAAACCCTCAAGTGTGTTACCGTGGGAACGGGAAGATTCACTTTCTACATTAGTAAACACAGCTTTGTAAATCAGTGTTACGAAGGGAAATTTAGCGTCCAACAATGTGATTTCTTTTTTTCTTTTTTTCGCTACGCTTTGAATCTTAATATTCTTTTTTTAAAAAACCTTTAGAGTCTCTAAAGCTGAGACTCACAGGAGGACGGTGGGTTTGTCTTTTTGTTGCACATTAAGTCTCGTAAAGTTCTGCGTTGTGATTTATTTTGTATTTGTGTCCTGAGTTGCCTTCAGGTGCGTTTTGCCTTCAGTGGTTAGCAGTTCTTCTGTTGAACTATTTTTGTAAGTATTCTGTTCATTGTAATTTGAGTTATCGGTTGGCTGCATAATGTTGTAAACTTAACAGATAAAAAGACAAAAAACACACTTCTTAAAGCAGTACCTTGCCAAAGAGCTAAGAACCTCTTTGATGTGGGTTTAAAATGCATCTATTTTTATAAAAAGAAAAATTTGGAGACACTTTTTACTGGACCTGGAACAAAATATTTTGACTTTGAGAAATATCTTCATATTGTGAGCTTTTGAACTTTACAGGAAAGTTTGCAGAGGTTGACATTTCTGGGGAGATTTATGATGTAAAAAAAAAACACAAACCTTTTGAGATCTTTGTATTATCTTTAGATTATAGGATCAATAGCTGGGCTGGTTTGTAAAATCTTACACGACCGGCACCTCTGAATCCATTTGGACAAAAATGCTGAGGAAAAAGTGCATGCTAAATTATAACGTGGAGGTATCTTAAAGGTGAAATGATGCATCTGAAGCTGCAGCTTCTGCCTCTGAAAACATCACCACTAACAGGGGTTTTTACATGAAGCCAGTGAAGGCAGCGCCGGTCTGGAGACAGGGCGGAGGATTACTTTGTAAATAAGTCCTTTTTATGTTTATCAGTATTATTTTAGTTTGGACCTCATCGCAAAGTGTGATATTATAGATATCTTTTCTTTTTCTATTATGGAGTATGTAAGGTATTTTTATTTGAGATGTTGACTTACTCTCAGTTGAACTCTTGATTTCAAATCTGTCGTAGATAGTAAAAAAAAAGACAACTATAGACATGTTTTTGTTTTTTATATATAAACATTATAGATATATATTTATGTGGTAAAGAATGGATATAAACCACTTTTTTGTTTTCATATTCATATATATGCATATAACCTGTCTTTGGAGTATATTGCTTTATTCACGTGGGGAGTTGTCTGAACACCACACCCCCCCTTACTGAGCAGTGTGCTATGCATTATTCTAATTAGTATCTGCAGCTGCTTTTCTATTCCTCTGTGTTTCTATAAAGGACTTGTGACGGGGGCAGATCTGCTGAGTCATGCCGGACCCTCGCTTTTGGACATTTCTTTTTGTAATCTTCCTGATCATTTGATTGTGCAGAGGGTCCGGCATGAGCTCAGTCCCCCCCCCCACCACATCTCTTATCTCAATTCTTACTATAAGAATGATTATTTATTTGGAGTTGTATAGTCTGACTTTGTTCACGTCATTTTTTTCTGGAATAGAATCTCTTTTTGTTGAGTATTTAAGAGGATGTACATGTTATTTACTTTGTGTTTGGATACTTTGGAGTTTTTCCATGTTCAGTACATCAATAAATAAGTTGAAGGGCAAACGCAGCTTTGTGAACGGATTATATTTTCCTCTGCACGCAGAACATGTTTCTGTCCTGTGTTTAGTTCAAGCACCGTAAAGAAATATGCACGATCACTCCGACTGTCCCTTTGAAACAACATTTGTACTCGTGCCTGATGGATCATTGGTGGTGCTTTTGTTTGCAGCTCGTACTCTATGCATGCTTTTTGAACACATCTCCACCATATACGCTTTTTGAAGATTTAAACTTTTAGAAATGCTAACTTGTATTTGAAAGCAGCGTCTTGCAGGAAGCAGTCAGATATAGAGAATTTCTTTTTACCTCTTTTCAGTTGTTTCTTTATGCCTTTGAAGTGATCCCCGAATGTGACCCAAGTCACGCCTAGAATCCTTTCCTGCAGTTTAAAGCGTCCGCCATATTGATTAGAGATCTTATCGTGCATGTTGAAGCTCCTCATCATGCAAACACATTGTTCCTTAGATGCTGCAGTGAAACAGGGTGAGGGGCTTTCTCTGACTGGTGCTGTAAAATCTCTCTGACTTCTGAATGCTAACAACATGAAGAACAGAATAGCTCTCACTGTGAAGAGGACACCAGATCAATCTGAGTGATGGCTCTGTTCTTCATGTGGTAATAACGTGTTGACATCTGATCAGCTCTCTTTCCCTCTGCATTCTGCCACCTGTTCTGCCTTCATGTAATGTCTTTCAATTATGCATAACTGAATATTGTTATTTGAGAAGCTAATACAAAACAAATTGCACTACGCAAATAGATGAAAGGATGCCATTTTGAAGCGATACATTTATGTTTAAATCATTGTGCAGTGTCAGTCAATTCAAAACATTCCCATAAACAATTTATTTGCATAAAGTTAGTGTTGAAGATCAGTGCGGTTTAGTATGATATTGAGCCTTAAAACATTTGTGTTGCCAGTTAAATTATGGTTTTATACTACACTATTTCAACTGCATCTGTTATTGTTTGTTTGCAGTTTATTTGTTTATTTTTCTATGATTTCAATAATTTCCTTGCCAACTATTTTGCTTTCTTCTAGTTACAACTAATTCAACTATTTTGCTTATACATTTCAAATGATCGATTACTTGCAACTTGAGCTAGCTAACTGTCATTTTCCTCTAGTCCACACTCTAAACCTTTTATTCTTTCCAAAAGTGCTAAAGTTTCCCAGCTGAAAGTGGATATTCTTTTGATGCTTTATTTCACTTTTCTGCACTGGTTTGAATTTCCTCAAGTAGCTGTGAGGTGATGTCTCTTCCTCTCCTTACCCTACATTTATGTGTGTGTGTCCCTCCAATAAGATGCCCCCCCATGCTGCGCCTGACTGCCCCCCCCCTCCCCCTTGTCCTGCAGCAGCATGTTCTGGGACACGCTGAATAAAACATAGCGGTACACTCTGTCCACAGCTGCTGATGTCAGCAGCCGCACGTAAACATGTCTGCAGACGCTCCGGCTGCTCCGGTGATTTATGGCCACCCTGATTCTCTATTACTTAGTCTGTATTCATGCACAGATTGAAGTTAATGTTCATGATTGAGCACAAAAGCAAAATGCGTTAGAAGTTGGAACATCAGCACTTTGCATTACAGGGTGGCCCAACACATTTCTATTAGGAGAAATGCACTGCAGCTTCAGACACGATGCAAATTTAAAAACACAAATGTGCCAAAACACACGCACATTAAGAAACATCTTAATGTACTTCACAACACATGCACAGAGATGGAGCTCTTGTTGACGTTCAGGGATTATAAAGTTGCCCACCTGTTACTGTTGTTGGAGTCTTTCCTAAAATGTAAGTTTATTGGCTCATAGTGATCACATGATTTTCTCCGATATTATGTCCAACTTTATAATTCCTGAACGTCAACAAGCGCTGCGGTCCCAGCTCCGGCATCACTTGGTGTCCCCTGGTTTCCGTTGTGTTTTGAGCTTCTTGCAGCGTTTCATTTATGCAGTGCTTTTAGTAAACGGTGTGCATGTGTTGTCAAGTTGGTGAAGATGTTTCTTCATTTGCATGCGTTTGGCACATTTTTGTTTTGGGCTGTTGTAACGCCTGTCGGACACCGTACAATACTTACCAGGTTTAATACTATGTGGCATTTAAAGCTTCATCAAAGTCTGGTCCAACCTGAATTTAGATCAATCACTTGATAATTATCGAGTTTTTTCTTTTGTGTACCAATTTCCTTTTTCTTGGAAGTAGCCAAGTAGACCAACAAGATTGCAACTGATGATGACCATGCAGAACTTTTTACTCAGAAAGATGCTCCTGGTGTAATTTATTGACAAATGAATGTGACTGTCCTCAGGAGATTTGTTGATTTGAGAGACATTTTTCATGTGGTTTATCATTCTTTGTCCAATTGGTTTTACTGTATTATTAAAAAGGTTCAGGACTATAGTGATTTGAGAAATATAGATGAATAATAATATGTCTAGCAGGTGTCCTTTTTTCGCCCAATCCGGTATTTAATTTTGTTTTAATCTGAATCATTTTGACGCAGATATCTGGTGTGCACGGCGTGTGGCGCTCCACGTGAGTCTAGCTCAGTAATTCTGGAACAATTAAACATGTAGAGAGGCATCATGTCCCCCGCTGCAGATAAACCACAACGCAGCAGCTTTAATTTGAGACAGAAAATGAGTTTCATTGAATCATAAAAGTGTAGGATAAACCAGTCTACTTATCTCATCATCAAACTCATCATGTCCCAACCACAGTGAGGACGTTTGAATGCATGTTGTGTCTTGCTTGCTGCAGCAGAGAAATGTTAGCGATTCATTAGTTCTGTTTTTGGCGAGTATCACACTGCAGACATATTCACCACAGCCAAGTAGGGTATGTTATGGTTTAGCTTGCACGGATAATAGGAGGAGCAAGTGAACGCAGCGTTGGCTTTCTACTAATTTAAACTTGAAGTCGAATTTCCTCTGTAACTGTAAGGACTTTCTCTCATGCTGCTAGTGTACCAACAAGTAGCTTAGCTTCCTGTTAACTCAATGTGTAGGTGGTGGTGGGTTAGGGTTATATATCATGCCTCGTGTGTGGCATGATATTACGAGCACAAGCTCCTTGCTTGACCCTTCCTTGACCCTCCAGGTCAGGGAGCATCATGTCACTTAGTGTGTGTCCCCTGATGAAAGGCTCTTAGCGTCTGAAATGAGAAGTCCTTTAAGCTGATTGTGGTGGAGAGGAAGAGGAGTGCCTCTTGATGTGACTCCTATATGATCCGGTGTTGCGGAAAATCCATAAGTACCTTCTCTGTGTGTGGGTGTGGGAGCTTCCTCCATTTTCTGCACCTGTCTGTATGAGAGGTGATCAGTGCACTAATTCAGATGAGTGGAAAACAGTGGAATTGATTTAGAGTAGCATGTTGACCCGCCTGAAATTAATTAAACGATGAAGGTCAGAGGAAATCGTTCTGTTTTAGATTCAGCACACGTTGCAGCGGTGCCACACACGATGCTTCTCTTTGCGTTATATTCCTCAAACATCAAACACCTCCTGTTCAGCGGTGCACGCTACAACATGTCTGGTGATTGGATTTAAGTGAAGTTCTTACATCACAGTGTTTGCAGCTTCTTGTCACACCAGCGCTGCATATCTCCCCCGCATGAGGCCTTGGCACCTCCGCTTCATAATGAGGTGCTGTAGAAAAAGGGTGCAGATTAGAATAACAGCCTGCACTAATCCAGAACGGGCCGATGAGGTTTTGGGGAAACCGTGTCATTTCTCATTCTCCCGAGCCACGGAGAAATCAGTCTCTACCCCCACGCAAGACGAGGAGGGCGTCCTCTGTCCTTCTTTCTCTTAGCTTCTCATGTTGACTCTGGAAATCAGAGAGGAGTTTGATCTCTCCTGTGATGGCTAACCAGGATTTCTTAAGGCAGAAAATGTGTTTATGTCTCCAGGCTGGGGGTCAGCAGAACACACAGCACGCAGCTTAGCGTGTCTGTGTTGCATGTGTAAGATGCGTCCTGACAGTCATGCTATGTGAGGTTTGCATCGCTGAGTTTGCAGTGTGCCTGATTTAAGGTTGACCACAGTGCAGCCGGTGGAGATGAGATCTCCTCGCAGTATTTACCCGGGGATGTTTGAAGTCTCTCTGTGAGGGCTGTTTTCTCCTCACACAGACGCTGTGTCCACAGGGAGAGACAGCTCCAGATCATTGTTTATGGATGATGCGGGCTCCGTGTGTGTCTGAGCACGGCCTTCTGAGTGGAGAGCTGCTGCGTGTCTCTGCGTGACTCACACTCACTTACTCAGATTATTGCATGACCCACTCGGGCTGCAGTCAGAGTGGGGACGCTGCTTCCAGACCTGACATTAAAGGCAGCATGCACACTGATAGGAAAAACAGCTTTGTGTACCATGTTGCATCCCTCGGTTGCCATGCATGTTGCATCTGTTTGCAGGCTATGTATTTATTTAGCTTTGCAGTTGTTTAAAGTCTCGGTAGCCATTGTGGGTTTCTTTTTATGTAGTTTTGCATAAAACTCTGTTGAACTCCTTTTATTCTGTTTCGTAATTGTGTTTTTTCTCTTAGTACAGCATTAGACACTTTGTGGTTGTTTTGTGTCTTTCCTTAGTGTCTTTCTGACCTTTTTTCATCTCAGAAAAGCAGAATCTTTTTGCCTAAATCTGAAATAAACAAAGACACTTTTAGAATGAAATCTTTACTAACAAACCAATTTATTTAAATGACTATCCTGAGTGTGTGGTAGCTATTTGAAGCAGCTCAGTTCCAGTGTTGCTTCTCTTCCCCCCGTACAGTCTGCACATCTCTAAGGAGCTCAGTCATTTGCATGGCTGCTTGTCAAACCCTACTGACACCGTTTTAATCATGCCAAGTCAATAAAGGTGCACGGAATTGTTTATTGCTGTGCGAGCGGCAGACTCTGAGCAGCAGCTGTAAATCACAGTCAGAGCAGGAACAGAGATGACTGTAATTGAGTGTACCCAAAATGCATTTCCATATTAAAGCTCTCAGCACGTGCAGGGAGAGGAGCAGCAGCCCTGACTGCAGTACTGTAAATCTGGAGCTGTTTACGGAGGCTGCCATCTTGGAGCGCTCCGGGAGGGAAACTTGGAGCGGGGCCATTTACCGGCAGCTTGATGAGAGAGCAGCGAGGCGACTTAATTAATACAACATCTCTGAGCCCAGAGGCTGCACAGGAGCGAGGAAGAGGAGCAGACGGAGAGTAATTATAGATATATATTCTGCAGGGATAGGATGCATCGGAGGATTGTTGCTCCTCCAACACGGACACTATTTCAAACTGTAGACTTCTGCATAATTTCTTTGAATTGATGCATGCAGAGACATGGCAGACGTTAACCCTGGCTGAAGCAGCAGCTGTTTCACATCCAGATTTTATATTTAAACACCTCCAGTGTGTAGGATGTTTTAGACTTTATTAAAAATGCATCCGCTACAATACGAGACTGACAGCAGGCGTTCGCTCTAGTGAGAGAAGCTTTCCAAAATCGAAAGACCCACTGCTGCGTTAAACAAGAACCATTGGCCTTTAAAACCTCTTTAACCAAAACACTTCTGATTTGTTGGTTATGTTTCCACCACGTCACTTCTGTTGGCCTAACTTTGCCTCCCTTTCGTCTGCAGAGCTCCATCAAAGTTCCCTGGTCCTCTCCTCCCTTTCCTTCCCCTCTCCCTCCTTTTACCCATTAAGTCAGCTGGCAAAAAACTCCTTTGGGGCCGAGGATGTCAAACAAGATTTTTTTTTTGTTCTTTCTGCAGTAGAGGAACACGCAAATAAGAATCTGCAACCTCAGCTGTACACGTTTTATTTTTGTGACGGATAACAATACGGTGAATTCAAGTCTTCAAGAATAGCTCAGCTCCTTCATGGAGTCAGTCTGCAGCGGACACGGAAGTGGAGGCTATAAATATCCTGAATAAATCCTGATCAGGAGGAAGCTGAATCTGAAATGCTCACCAGCTTTTTCTTTTGGTTAATGTTTCCAACTCACTGGGTGATGATTAGCATATTGAAATGCATGTAGGAGTGTGTGCAGCTGTGCTGGGAGCAGATAAGGAGACGAGAGTGTGACCTATCAGTCACTTCCGAATTGCTTTATAATTACTGAGATGCACAGACTTAATATCCCTCTAAGAATAATGCAAACTCTCATCTCCCCCCGCCTCAGTGTCTGTTGTGCATGTTAACACGGTGTAGCCTACTTCCTGCACAGCGGGGGGGGGGTTACTGCTGCCTGTGGGAGCGAAGAAGAACTCAGATTGTGACACATTGGGGTTGTGTTCACTGTCGAGCTGAACTCCTCTTAACTTCTCACAGTTTTATCTGCTAAGATTTCTCATAAGTTTAATTTATTTTGTATATTAAAACGCTAAATACAACACATTTATGTCTGCTACACTGAATCTGGAGACATTTAAAGGTAGGTTGAGAAATGTTTAGTAATCATTTCTCAACGATTAAATTGATGCTTTTACAGATGTGTTGACAGCAATAACAATTTTTTTTTAAACGTATAGATTCTAGATTTTGTTTGTTTTGACATTTGTGGTTTATCCAACTTATGTAGCCCCCCCGCCCGCCCCCTTTTCCACTTAATAATAATAATGCATTTCATTTATAGAGCACTTTTCTAAGTCAAAGACACTTTACAGAGTACAAATGTATAAAAACATAATTAAAACACACTTAATACTCCAATTCATACTCCGGCAAAGTGGAAGCTGCCTCGAGACGGCGAAGCATAAGGTGAATAACGTCATCATTTTAGTTTCAATGTGTGTGTGTTCAATAATCCAGCATGTTATCTAAAAGCTGCATGTTATTCTGTTTGCTCTACTGTGATGAAATATGGATCTACTGCAACAGGTACTTTTGATCTGTCACACTTTTAGACTTTGAAGAATAACTCATTGAGATCAATGATGTGTGTGTTTACAGGCTGCAGACCCTGAAGTGATGCAGTGCATGCTGGGAGTGAGCCAGCTGTCAATTTGTTGACTCTTATTCATCCCGACTGCTGTTGCTGCTGTAACTGATGAGTGAATCAAACGCATTGGAAAAGTGACTTCTTCCGGCTTTTTCAGCAACAGTTTCTCCTCTCCCTCTCAGCACTCGACTCTAATTGAAATCCAATATTTCCCAAAGAGGGGTGGCTATGTGCTTTAAAGAGACACATTTCACTCATTGTAGGGGCCATGAAACCTGAGGCTGTGTTCACAAAGCCTTCTCCGCACAATATCGTTTCCTGCTCGCGTTATTAGAACTCTGCCATTTGAAACTGGACCCTCATTGTTTGGCAGACTTTTTCCCGGGTCATTGTGCATTATGCAAAAATAAATGAAAGGCTGTGCTGTACAGGATGTAGACCTATTGTGACACGGCACTTCATTCACAATTGCCCTAATTGTATAAGTATGTGGAAACTGCTCCACAAAATGGAGCAATGACTATTATCAGGTTGATAACCAATAATTACTTACAAAGTCTGTGCTCATTAAGCAGCTCCTGCAGAGACTCTGCCCTCCACAATCCCCTACCCACAAGCCCCCCGCTGCTCCCCTCACAACCCCCTGCTTTTTATTCCATCTGTTTCCCGATCTCCTTCCATCTCTCCCCTTCTTTCTTCTTTCCCTGGCCTTCCGTTCTCTGAAAGAAGAACCATCTCCTCTGCATCTCGTCTCATCTATCATCCTAACAGGGGCTGCACGGAGGGAAAAAACAACCATTTACAGACGTGGAAACAGCCGCAGAGGAGCCGGGAGAGTGTTTGGATTGTTTCTAGTGAGCACAGCATGAGCAAATCCTTCTCAGTACGGTACACACACACCACAAACAAAAAAGATAGATGAACTCTAATTATGCACATTTTCAGGTTCATATTAGTATTTTGACAAGATTAACAAAAGAATGAAAGTAATGAAAACTTTTAAATTCTTTATTACCTGAACAGTTTTTATATCACTACAGTAAACTGTTAGCTTGGACCAGTCTGCTCTTCCTTGACTTTCAACAAACTGTTAGCAATGTATGTTTTTGTTAGCTTTTATGCAGCAGCTGCTAACATTTCTTGGTTTCTGTCTCTTTTGACATGTGCTGCTCCTCTTGACATTTGAAACCAAGATGATTTTCTTACTTTAAGCTATTTCCCTTGAATATCAAAGTGTTCATTAGCAGCTACAGACTGACATTGAATCTGATATGATTTACCTGTTTAGCAGCAAGTTTCCTTAATTGAAAACAGCCTGTGTGCTGTGTGTTACCTCCTCTCTGTAGCCTCCGGTCTGAAGTGGGAGAGCAGACTGCGGGAGGCCTCTGGTAACCACATGCTATCACAGCTCGGACTCCCAGCCTCCCACCGCGACACGCTTACACTCATGCACTCCACAGGGGAAGTGAGAGCACAAACAGAAACATTTACCCTCCACTGCCACGAGTACACCTCCCTCTGCCCTCCCTCCTCCTCCTCTCAGCCCTCCCTCCTCCTCCTCTCAGCTTCACATCTCCCGAGTAGTATGAAGCTGCAGCCTCGGAGGAGGGTGCACTCTCAGGACCGCATGCACTCTCAGGACCGCATGCACTCTCAGGACCCTAGTTGTTTTGCAACATCGCCACCTAGTGAGCAGGAGACATGAATATGAACGACAACGCAGAGAGTGTGAGTAGTGTGAAGTGCTTTTAAAGTTTTATTTGTTTAACATTAATAACAATTCCGGTGTCTTGAAATGAAGTGTGATTAGCTAACATTAACTATGATAGTCTTAAGGCAATACAAACAAACATCTGTTAGCTTATGATAGCTTCTAACAGTATTAAAGGCACTAAAAACAATTATTTGTTAGCTATAGCTTTCGGCAAAAGCTAATGCTAATAGCATTAGCTTCATTAGCATATTTGATTATTTGTTTAATGAAACTGTAGCGTGATTTTGGCAAGCCCAACTAGGTGTCCTACATTAATTGTTGATTTAATCACTAATTACAGTAACACGTGCTAAATGTCATCTGTTAGCCTATGATGACTCGCTGCAAAACCAACTGTTAGCCTTTTTGTTTATTTGTTTAATGAAACCGTATGTTATGGTTATGTTATTTAGCAGAGGCTTTTATCCAAAGTGACTCACAAAAAACATAAAAGAACCATAATTAACATTAGATTATCAATACAAATAGTTACATAGTCAGTTACATTACGTATTACATTTTTAACAGGGTAATTAGTCATCTGTAACCTACATTTTAAAAAAGTAAACTTCCCAACCCTGATCATTAATTATAGTCAGCTAATTAATTAAACTTCAAAGGATGACAAAAGCATGTCAATATGATCTGTCTGTCCGCTACATTAAATCAGCAGTAGCCTAATATAAGTTCTGTATTCAGTGTAAATGCTTCTTTAATAGTCATTGTATTACTATTTGAATTCATTGTAAATAATCTTAACTGTGCTGACTGCCTGTTTACTGTTTATCAGACAGTCTCATCATTTTGACATGTTTTGTAATATTGCATGAGGTGTTTTAGTCAGTTATTATGTCGGCCTATTCTGTAGGTTAGAATCTGTCGTGTCAGAATCTAACAATTAGGCCTAATTTATGTCTGTCTGTGAAAGTATTTCAAAATGTTCAGTTTGACCAATTAGGCTCTCTCTTTTTCAAGATGCATATTTCAATCCAAGAGGGGAGATCCTTGCCCGATTTACAACGATGCACTACATGTTGCAAAGTTTATAAAGTGTCTTTACTTCTGCCTTCTCCTATCCTAGTATTATGAAGTTGATTGACTAAGAGTAAGGTCAGCTAAATTAAGGAAGGTTTTGTTGTTTTTCTGTCTGAATTGTAATTTTCTTATGACATTCTACTTCAGGTGTCGTCAACTGGAATGTCTTCTCAGAGGGACACAAAAGGGAATTTCGGAAGGAATACCAAATTTCCAGGTGCTTTTACTGCGACAACCTTTATAAGGACGTTGGCACAGGCTACCGGGGAAGTGGACGGCGAGGAGTGTTGCAGGGTTTTTACTCAGAAGAGGGCTTCCCGGGGTACTGCAGCTGGAGCTGTTGTCTGGTGGTTGAGGGAACAGCAGACCCCGCCTCACCCCAGTGAAGAATCCACAGTGCCCAATAAATAAAAATGTATTCTGCACTGAAATTCCTCTCATCAAATTGCATGTTTATCTTTTGCAGCCTGGTGCATAAACACACTAACAGTTGTTTTTGAGTAATCTAGCACCTCTTCAAAGACACATTTGATTTGATTTATTTCGAACGTGTAATACAATAAAAAAAAAATATATATAATAATGAAATGAAACAAGAGAATTATGATACTGTAGAAACATAAGCAGTATCAAATTGATTCAAAGGAGTTTACACTTATTTAACCCCACCCCTTCTCCCAAAAACTAAATTAACAGTTTTCTTTTAACAAAATATACATCTAAATGTATGTCTACATACAATATACATTTACAATTATAAATAGATTATATCATTATTACTACAATATATATATATATATATATATATATATATATATATATATATATATATATATATATATATATATATATATATTTATGTTGTATGTCAAATTTGATAGACAAATATAAAAGACTATCTTTTTACATCTGACATACAAAATACATTTGTTATTAAAAATCAAAAACATATTAACAACTTGTTAATAATAATAATGTAATTTCAGTAAGAAAAACATATTTTCATGCATTTTTAGATGGTTAATAACAAGCATTACAATGTCTAAAGAGACTCGCAGTGTATGAGACTCAATACTCGCTGGTTGTACTTTTGCGGTCATCCAATCCGCTAGGTGGCGATGTTGCAAAACAACTAGGGTCCTGAGAGTGCATGCGGTCCTGAGAGTGCATGCGGTCCTGAGAGTGCACCCTCCTCCGAGGCTGCAGCTTCATACTATTGCATCTCCCTGTCTGCTCCTCCCACTGCTGTTTTCTGCACAGACTCTCCTCCTCTCAAAGCTTTCCCAGGCCCTGACACACCAGGCAGTCACCACAGAACTCGCCGACATCCGACACCGACAGATCCATCGACGAGTTCTCCTGCGTATTGGCCGTGTGTCGCACTGAAATACACCGCTTTACTACAGCCGAGCTCGTACGAACTGCGCATGCGTGAGTGGCAATAACTCTCCTTACCAGCAGGCGGCGGTAGTGTGTATTCGTCATTCAAAATAGACAACAACCGGAAGACAGAGAAGAAGAACAGACTGATATACAAACAAATTGCGGGTGCCGTTCCATTTTCACTCTCGTCCATCGAAAACATGTTTTAGAATATAAAAATACATGCATGATGAAATGAGCACATAAAGTGCAGACATACTATAAAATCACAGTTAATAGACCTGCATCTGATGATCGCAGTGTTCTGGCGGGTGTGTAGTTTATTGAGTCAGCAATGTAATAATGGCCACTTCTTGCTAAATTTACGATGAGATGAAAAACCGGACTTGACCAAACAAATCACGGAGCTCTCAGCAGAGGACAGCCGGGGACGCTCCCGCCGATATCAGAGATGTCCCTGCTATGTGTGGGAGGTAAGAGAGGACATTTAAGGGCTATGTTTGATGTCTTTAAGTATCACCTGCTGGTGTTTAGCTGCTGTCCTGTGCTTTAAATCGTTTGTTTACGTCCCTCACTTCCGTTTCGCTTCTCATTTGCTAGCTGAACAGCTGATCAGAGTGGTTTCTTGGCCCGATAGCTTGTGTCAGACACCCGGCCGATTCAACATGTGTCGATCGTGAAAGGCCAAATATGGCGTGTCACGGCCGAGGGTTCGGGACACACCAAATTGACTTTGGGCGACAAGGAACCCGTTTTCGCCCAACAACGCAAGACGGCCGATATCGGCCTGGTGTGTAGGGTGTAAAGCTTCTTCCCAGGCTGTCAATTCTGTTTCTGTTTATCTGTAAAACTCTCCTCCTCCTGTCTTTGTTTATCTGCACCCAGGGGCGTTGCCTGGACCTGAAAACATTCGGGGCTTAGCCCACAGTGGCGGCGGCACTACAGTGGCATTTTTCACTGCAACACTCCCCACACGCACACACACAGTACATCCGCGACTGTTACAATAAAGACTCGATAATCAGATCACGGCATATAGGCAGGGGTAAAGTGGTATTTTTTATGAGTGGGGGGCTCACCTCCTCTAGGGGGGTCCGGGGGGATGCTCCCCCGGGAAGATTTTTTTTTAAATATTGAAGTTAAAAGCATCAATCTGGTGCACTTTGAGAGCAAAATGAAGAGATCTATGGATACCTCTCTCAACACCCATATGAAGCAGAACTGTAAACAGATCACTCCCCTTTTAAACTCTATTCTTGTTTTACTGCCATATAGTATTTCATAACTGTTTTTCCTTTATTCTCTTATTTTTTTTATAACTATAATGATCATATGAAGGTGTGCCACGGAAATAATCTTTTGAATAATTTGTGACCAAACCGTTTGAGACCCACTGAGATAACTTAGACTAAAGTTAAGTATCTAAACACTCAGAGAGTCCTTTAGCTCACCTGAGTCTCTCAGTCTGAGAGGAGAGGACTCTCCTCCAGCTTCTTGTGGAACAAACAGCTCCTTATGTCCGTTAGTGCAGCTAGCTAACCAGATGCTAACAACACGGTCCATGCTGGCAGCGGTCCCTCCCTCCCCCTCTCTCTATCACACTAAATGCGCTATTGCCACACACACACACAGAGCCGAGCTTGAATGACACAAGCACACGTTTATTTCCATGCAACTCTCTGATTGGTCTGGTGTCATGCCTCTGTTGCATTCACTGAACACGGGAAATTACAGTGCTGCCGTCCTCTCTTGTGTCATGATGAGGTTCACGTAAAGCACGGTTAATGTATTATATTATTGAGGGAGAATTGTCCGGGGCTACAGAAAAAACATTCGGGGCTAAAGCCCCGGATGCCCAGGCCAGGCGACGCCACTGTCTGCACCTCCTTCATCTTCACTCTTAACCCTCCTGTTGTCTTCGGGTCAAATCTGACCGATTTACTACTTTCATCAATCGTAACTTTTTTGTTTTAGATTCAATTGCATTAAGGCTTCATGATATCCTTCACAGTAGACATTTGAACATATCAAATTGCTGATCATCACTTTCATTGAATTTTGGATGATTTAGTTAACTTTGTAACACCCATGTTACGAATTGTGAGACAGCGACCCTTTAGCGGCTGGATTTCCAGTGAAAGAATCGACCACGAGAGGAGGCAGAGACACAACATTGATTGGTTTAAATTGTGTACAATACTTTTGTATTTTTCCCCTTGATTCGGAGAAGCAAATATTTTTTCGGAGTTTAGGATGGCAGAAGACACTACACTACCCAGAATCCTCAGCTATCGTTTGGGACTACACCATGTGCTTTGCTTGACAAACCCCGTGATTAGTCTTCAAGCGCTGTGATTGGATGTTGGAGTGGCAGTGCGCGAAGTTTACACCGAGCGTCAAACAGCAGTTTGAAATGGAATGAAACCCATCGACGGCACACTATTCAAAACAGGAATCGAACGTGTCCTACCCCCCCCCACACATGAAAGGGATGTGCTATTTTGCACATCACAGGTTCCTCAACAGTGCATTACAAGACATCTATCAATATGTGTGTATACCTCCACCATTAAACTGTCATATTCTGCACATTTCTTATACTATCTACATACATAAGAGTATAATTAATGTGTATAATATCAGTTAAAATAAGTGCTTCAACATAGTTAACATTGCAGGAAAGCAATATATTAGACGTTAAGTAATCTGTAGATACCCCCAAAGCTGTTTTCTTATTTAAAAGAAGACCTTAACCTACAGTATTCTTTAATGTGTTAATAAAGGTTAAGTAGTTTGTCTGTTTTGCACATCCTCATATTAATATCTTTATACATCCGGCACTAAACTGTTTTATTGTAGAGATCACTTACAGTATCTTCTTGATTTTTTATATTCTATATTTCTATAATTGACCTTCTACTTTCACCCTATGAAAGTATGTACTCTTAATATTCATCAAATAACATTATTCAACAAAAACAATTCAATAACGTGCTTTAACCACTAGGCGGTGCACACAAGGTACACACAGCATACTAATAATAACTTTGTATTATTAGTGTAGGACACTTATGTATGTATAACATCTGAAGATGTGTAGTTTTATTCATGTTTTTACATAATTTTACAGGATATTGCTATACTATTTCTCATGTTTTACTTCTACACATTAATATCTGATTTGTAAAACATCACAGACAGAAAGGTATATCTGTCATTTAATGGTAAGCTATTGAAATTGTGATTCCATAGATGTGTCTCCCATCACCCAAATCCCCTGACTATTCTCTCAACTCAGTATTTACATTCTTATATTCAAAGAAAATCAGTAATATCTTTAAAAACTACAAGTCCTTTTCTATCGGCTGTGCACCGTTATGGTGTAAATATAACCTATCTACCAATTGGATCAAATATAAAAGTCAGCCGAATTACTATTGATACTGCAAGGAGACGTATTGTGTATATCAAATTATATCAAATTAAAAATGTTTGATAAGGGTCCCCCCTTATATCAAATGTAAGTTTTTTGATAAGGGTCCCTTATATCAAATTAAAATGTTTTGATAAGGGTCCCCCCTTATGTAAAATGTAAATGTTTTGATAAGGGTCCCCCCTTATATCAAATGTTACTTTTTTGATAAGGGTCCCCCCTTATGTAAAATGTAAATGTTTTGATAAGGGTCCCCCCTTATGTATAAATGTTACTTTTTTGATAAGCGTCCCCCCTTATGTAAAATGTAAATGTTTTGATAAGGGTCCCCCCTTATATCAAATGTTACTTTTTTGATAAGGGTCCCCCCTTATGTAAAATGTAAATGTTTTGATAAGGGTCCCCCCTTATGTACAAATGTTACTTTTTTGATAAGGGTCCCCCCTTATGTAAAATGCAGAAGTGGGGACTCGAGTCACATGACTTGACTCGAGTCGCATATTTTTGGACTTGAGACTTGCTTGACTAACATTGATAAAAGACTTGACTTGACTTTGACTTGGTATTCATGACTTGAGACTTGACTTAAGCTTGAGACGGATGACTTGAAAGGACTTGTCTGTTTAAAATTAAATATTTGCGTTTGTTTTTGTAGTGAGATATTACGTTTAGTTTTTTCGAAAAATGTGATTGGGTGATTATAGCGGCATGCGCGCAAACCTGGCAACCCACTAGACGGCAGGAACGTCAGTTAACATGGCAGCGGCTAGCGTTACTCCAAAAATAGTGAAGTTTGGATTCAAGGATTATGTTGTCGATGACGCTAATAAGAAGAGAACAGCGGTATGCAGGGTCTGCAGCATAAAGATCAGTGACACGACCACCACAACATCCAACTTCATTCGTCACTACAAAAAAACCCACAGAGAAAGGTGCGTGAATGTGTTGTGTTAGCTAGAAAGCTAACGTTAAGTTTAAGCTACGTCAGACTTGGTTTCAAATCGATTAAGCATTACAAAGAGAAGACAAAACGGTAAATGAACACTAGAACCGCCAAGGGATTCATTTTGACTAACCCCGATACTGACGGGCTGTCAGGAGAGGGAGGGAGAGAGAGAGAGGGAAAGAGATGCCTCGTTTATTTCCCCTGTGTTATCAGAAGTTGCTGTAAACTGTTGAATAATGTAGTTCATCTACTTTTAGTAGTTTGTTTAAATGTTTTAATTATGTTGTTTTTGTTTGTAGAAGTGCATCATTCCTTGATTTATTGTAAAATGAATATGAACTTTTTGATCTGTTATGATGATAAACTGAAGCAATTTCTAAATTAACCCAATTAACTGAGTTTTAAATCGTCCTACTTAGTTTATAAGGAAATTATGAAGAGGAACAAATTAAATGATTTGAAAATGATATCTATGTAGGTGCTGACGCTGTTGGCGGTTCTAGTGTTAACAGAAATTTAAATTAAATATGTGTAATGGCAAATGCCATATATGATTTTCTTACCTGGATTTCTGCCTTTTTGAACAGACTTTTTGATTGAGTCCTAGCTATATTGTCTGCAGTTCTAGGGTTAATATTAATCTAATATGATTGTCATCGGTCTAAATTAGATTTCAAATGATTAACTGTGTATGTAATGAAGATCATAGTGTGGGTTAAATCCATTTTCATAACCACTGTCTTTTAACTGATTTAAATGCGGAAACTGGGCTTATTCATCAGAATTTCGTATGACTTGACTTGACTTGCTTGACCTGAGCAATGACTTGACTTGACTTGCTTGACTCTCACCACAGTGACTTGGGACTTGCTTGATACTTGTAGGTCAAGACTTGAGACTTGCTCATGACTTGCACATGTAGGACTTACTCCCACCTCTGGTAAAATGTAAATGTTTTGATATGGGTCCCCCCTTATGTAAAATGTAAATGTTTTGATAAGGGTCCCCCCTTATATAAAATGTAAGTTTTTTGATAAGGGTCCCCCCTTATATCAAATTAAAATGTTTTGATAAGGGTCCCCCCTTATGTAAAATGTAAATGTTTTGATAAGGGTCCCCCCTTATATCAAATGTTACTTTTTTGATAAGGGTCCCCCCTTATGTAAAATGTAAATGTTTTGATAAGGGTCCCCCCTTATGTACAAATGTTACTTTTTTGATAAGCGTCCCCCCTTATGTAAAATGTAAATGTTTTGATAAGGGTCCCCCCTTATATCAAATGTTACTTTTTTGATAAGGGTCCCCCCTTATGTAAAATGTAAATGTTTTGATAAGGGTCCCCCCTTATGTAAAATGTAAATGTTTTGATAAGGGTCCCCCCTTATATAAAATGTAAATGTTTTGATAAGGGTCCCCCCTTATGTAAAATGTAAATGTTTTGATAAGGGTCCCCCCTTATGTAAAATGTAAATGTTTTGATAAGGGTCCCCCCTTATATCAAATTAAAATGTTTTGATAAGGGTCCCCCCTTATGTAAAATGTAAATGTTTTGATAAGGGTCCCCCCTTATATCAAATGTTACTTTTTTGATAAGGGTCCCCCCTTATGTAAAATGTAAATGTTTTGATAAGGGTCCCCCCTTATGTACAAATGTTACTTTTTTGATAAGCGTCCCCCCTTATGTAAAATGTAAATGTTTTGATAAGGGTCCCCCCTTATATCAAATGTTACTTTTTTGATAAGGGTCCCCCCTTATGTAAAATGTAAATGTTTTGATAAGGGTCCCCCCTTATGTACAAATGTTACTTTTTTGATAAGGGTCCCCCCTTATGTAAAATGTAAATGTTTTGATAAGGGTCCCCCCTTATATAAAATGTAAATGTTTTGATAAGGGTCCCCCCTTATGTAAATGTTTTGATAAGGGTCCCCCCTTATATCAAATGTTACTTTTTTGATAAGGGTCCCCCCTTATGTAAAATGTAAATGTTTTGATAAGCGTCCCCCCTTATGTAAAATGTAAATGTTTTGATAAGGGTCCCCCCTTATATCAAATGTTACTTTTTTGATAAGGGTCCCCCCTTATGTAAAATGTAAATGTTTTGATAAGGGTCCCCCCTTATGTACAAATGTTACTTTTTTGATAAGGGTCCCCCCTTATGTAAAATGTAAATGTTTTGATAAGGGTCCCCCCTTATATAAAATGTAAATGTTTTGATAAGGGTCCCCCCTTATGTAAAATGTAAATGTTTTGATAAGGGTCCCCCCTTATGTAAAATGTAAATGTTTTGATATGGGTCCCCCCTTATATCAAATTTGACTTTTTTGATAGACTGTCTCAGCCTATTATTTTCTATTAAACTCCAGTCTGTGTTTGTGTTTGAGGTGACGATGTAATGTGTGTGTGTGAGCCCAGAGATCAAAGGTTACCATGGTGATGTGTAGTAATCAGTGAAAGGAGAGCCTTTCCATTGTTCTGAAATGAGAAATAAACCTCTTACATTTCTAACTATAGTTTAAAAACGGTAACTGCTATCGGTAAAATGTCAACGCGTGGAGCATGTCAAGGACCCTGAGGAGCGTCTCAGTCTGCTTTTTGTGTACTTTCGGGTCAATAATGTGGCTTTTTTGGCAGATTAACTAAAGGTGCTGTGATGAAAGATGAGGCTGAATTTACAATGGGCCTTAATGCAGAAAGTCATAGTATAGCATGTCCAAAAAATGCAAATAAAACCATGGTATTTTATTTCGAAATAAGGAACGGTATGGTGTGTACAAACCAGGCGTTGTATGTCGTTAAAAATTACATAAAAGTCATAATATAGCATGTTGAAAAAATGCACAAAAAAAACCATGGTACTTTGTCGAAATAAGGCACAGTATGGTGTGTAGAAACCAGGCAGGTATGTCGTTAAAAATGACAGAAAAGTCATAATATAGCATGTCGAAAAAATGCCAAAAAGAAAACGACCTATTTTATGTTGAAATAAGGCATATAGTATATAATATAGTATGTCGATAACAATGACAAAAACATGTTGGAAAAAAAAAAAAAAACGAGATAGTAGGCTAGAAAAACTTCTAGAAAAACATCGTGTATTTCATGTCGAAATAACGCACAGTATGGTGTGTCGAAACCACATGTCGATAAAAATGACAGAAAAAAAAGTTATAGTTGTTAGGGAATAATTTGCTTAGGTATTCAACCTTCGACCCAGTTCATCGTTTTCTCTCTTTACTGTCTCTTTTCCCATGGCATAGTTCTACGGCCTTGGGTATTGCTGCTATACCTCTTAAGGAGGAGCAGCTTGGGCGCATTGTTGTTGCCAGTCTATGACAGAGCACAAGCCGCCATGAGGCGTCCCTGTTCAGGGACGTAGGTTCCCTGGCGCACATTCTTTTCTATGGACGAGAGCTCTAGTTAGATTCAGGGTCCATAATTGTTTAGTCTCACTGATAAAGAATGTTGATTATTACACTCCGAACTAGTTAAAACCTCGAGCTGCAGAAGAGTTCTTGAGAATTGGTTTGGCAACCGCTGTGTCAACCTGTCTTGTCAATTCTCCGGCCGAAGCTCCAAATAAACCGTCAGTGTTTGCCATCAAAGCTCCAGCTCTCCTCGTGTCTCTCTGAGTCCTGTTTCCAATTGCTTCAGAAGTTTCCCCCACAATAGTATATGCAAGAAAACGACATAGTAGTATGTCGATATTTTCTGAAACACAGCATAGTGTCGAAAATATGCAAAATAAGGACACACAGCATTTTTGTTACAAAAACAAAAACAAGGCATAGTTGTTGAATCTTCCCAAAAAACAGCATACTATAGTACATCAAAAATATGCAAAAAACATGAAAATATGAAAGCAAAACGGCATAGTTTAGAATATAAAAACAAAAAAAAGCGGATTGTATAGTATGTGTAAAATATGCCCAAAAAACAGCATAGTGTAGCTTGTCAAAAATACGAAAAAAAACTGCAAATACAATTAAATGATAGCCTGAAATATATTTAGGAACAACATTTACAATCCGTTGTACACATAGAATAACAACTGAGGCCTGAAACTGTACATACTGTATGTACTGAATTCTCACTCATGCATTTAAATGGTGTTGTGTGCCAAAAAAAGATGTAGGCTACAAGCTGAGTGTCAAGCGTCAGTATCGTGACTGAACTGGAGTAACTGTGGACTGAACTGGAGTAACTGCATGTGACTCTACGCGAGTGTCCTTTTTCCCTCTCAGCCCTGAGGACTGGCCTCCCTTCAAAGGAGGGAGCTGAAAAACAAAAGAGTGTGTTTTGGTGGGCGTCCACCATTCTGGCCAGTAAGGCAGGCGCTTTCTGAGCCTTTGCTATGCAATCTGTTCAATTAGGACAAGAATCAAGTATGATTATACCAAAATATGAAGTACTTTATTTGTGCTTATGATGAGCAGTTATTTAATACAGCAGTTACATTGGTGCACCTCTTTTTGTATTGTTCCCGTGTCAACAAGCAAAGACTAAAGCCAACAAATTGTTTCGGTTTTCTCAATACTATTTCACTTTTCTAAGAGATATTATTTGTTATTTCTGATGATGTTAATCTGTCAAAAACAGTTGAAAATATGAAGTTATATTTTGAAAAGAGGCTTACTAAGTCACAGCTGCAGCTTTTAGTAACACAAACTGGCATTTGCTAGTATAGTGCATTTGTTGAAGACTACTTTCATCTACAGATTAATACACATTTGGTGAAAAAGAATGTTAGATGCTAAAATAAATCGCTCATGTGCATCATGAAAAAGAACGTGTGGCTCTATGCTAAGCTAAAGAGAGCATCTAGCATCTTTGCTGGTTTGATTTGTCATGGGACAATTGGACAAATATTTAATATCACACACAATTTCTCCTTTTAGAGTTAAAGTGGCAATAGGCAGGGGTTTTGCTTTTTGTATCATTATCAAGAACATTTGAGTTGCATAATGTGAAGGCTGCAGATTATGGATCACCTCAATTCTGTCTTTTGGTATAATCTCCCAGACAAATAAATCTCCATGCATGGCACGAAGGAAGTGCAGGGAGTGCATTTTATTTTATGTGAAGATATTTATTGCTTTTTTCCTGATGGTCGGAATATGTCCCTAAGATTATTGCTGGTTTTCTTTAACCTGCCATTTTAACTTAACATAAGTGAACCGATACAGCAGTTATTCACCTTACCCTGTATAATGTCTGGTTACTTCCGGGTTAAAGCTTAATTGCTAATAGCAGCTTTTGAATCAACTGTTATTAAGTTATAAACGTTTTTCAGGCTTGACACTAACTATTTTGATTAGCAATATGTGATTACGTAATGCAAAAAACATATAATTGAGAATGTACAGCAAGCTTTGTTTGGTTCTTAAAAAGAAAACGTCAACAATGAAAACGTCAACAATGTTTTTATATATAATTACTCTCACTGCCTGAGCGGTAGACGGTTAAACTGTAAGTTTAACCTGATGGATGTTTAATAAAAATTCCCATTTCAATTAGGAGAGCCACCAATTTAGCAAAAGCTCGCTAGGTAGCTGGATAGATGGATAGCTGGATAACATCTATCCATCTATCTATCCATCTACCTAGCTACCTATCTATCCATCTGGATAGATGGATATCCAGCTACCTATCTATCCATCTGGATAGATGGATGGATGGATAGATAGATAGATAGATAGATAAAGAGCGGGTTGCTAGCAAAAACCCTAACTTTCACGCTCG
The DNA here is from genome assembly GCF_902827165.1 of Trematomus bernacchii. NCBI lineage: Eukaryota > Metazoa > Chordata > Actinopteri > Perciformes > Nototheniidae > Trematomus > Trematomus bernacchii. The sequence goes on from NW_022987685.1 coordinate 4,833,572, forward strand.
CTAAAAAGCTAACATTTGCTTGTTATCTTGTTTCTATAAATGTCAACACACTGTGAACCTTGTCTACCCTTCTGGCAGTGAGAGTTTATAAACTGTCCACATCAGCTTTAGTATGCAGTCTGACCGGCAGATATGCTTTGGTACTTGTCCTCATAGACACGACAGAGTTATTCAAATTGTATACAATTTGGGGCCATTTTCGTATGTCATCTGACAGTCACTAACAGAGGATTGATGCTGTAAAACCATCCGATCACCGCCGTGTAGCTGTAAATTATCTCAACTTAAATTCATTTTTTACAATGCTGCTAAACCGGAAGAACAAAGACATCTCATTTTTAACAGGAAGTGGGGAAAGGGGCGGGGATAGATAAAATGGTTATTGGTGGCAATGTAATTGGGCCTTGCAATAAATGTAGCTTCACATCATTTATGTAATTATTTACATTGTAATCTTGTAATTGTCAACCCACAGGAGGATTTTACTGTTTTTAATTAATAAATGCTCTATTCTAATACAATGTAAAGCTGTAACAATGAATGAAACCTGATCATCATATTCTAACTACAGCGAGCTTGTTGGAAGAATACAATTTCTGACAGCACTGATGTCAGCGGGGGCCCTTAGGACCCTGGACTGTCACCGCGGGCTAGCCGGGGGGGCACATGCAGGCCGAGGGTCACAGTTCACTGTGGATGCCCCGCTGCTTCAGCACTGGCTGACAGGCCACAGGAGTCTGGAAGTCTATGATGTACTGGCATTTGCTAGGCTCCTTCACCCCGCACAGCGCTGTCTCCGTCCCGCATGTCAGTGTGACCTAGAAAGCAGAGAGGAGGAACGGTGAGGAGGTGAAGGAGAGGTGCCGGGTTCATCTGCTGATGGAGAAGAAGAGACTAGCTCTCTGAGTTTCAGATCATACTGCAGCTGGTTCAGAGCAAGAAAGAAAAATAGTGCAAGAGAGGGAAAGAGGTAAATGTCAGAGAAATCAACAGAAGAAGACAGACAGGAAGTCAACACTAAAGGGAACAGCAAAAGAAGACAGACAGGAAGTCAACACTAAAGGGAACAGCAAAAGAAGACAGACAGGAAATAAACACTAACAGAAACTACAGTCGAAGACAGACAGGAATTAGACAATGGAGGGAAGAGAAAAAGAAGACAGACAGGAAGTAAACACTAACAGAAACTACAGAAGAACAGGAAGTAAACTCTAGAGGGAAAAGCAAGATAAGACAAAAGACTAACAGAAACTACAGAAGAAGACAGACAGAAATTAAACACTGGAGGGAAGAGCAGAAGGAGACAGACAGGAAGTAAGAGTGTTTAGTCATGTAATAAGTGGGATACTGTTCATGGTGATGCATGTTTCTTGCCATCTCTCTGGTCTAAGTTTCTTTTGGCAAACAAAAATCTGACCTATATTTTGGAAACTGTTGGTTGGTTTATATCTGTAGCTACAATAAGTGCAGCTCATAGCCCAGCACTTTGAATTTAATTAATAAGTGAAGCAGTTCACTTCCCCCTCCCTACAGACTCTTTGCTGCATGCTGCTTTAATTTGGATTACCTCGACTTCCCTCAGTGAAACAGTACCTCAGCGGTCCCACAGCCGGAGAGTAAAGAGAGGAGAGCGCTCACCGCAGCACTACCCAGAGACGAGTTCAGCTTCTCAAATATAATGAGCGCCGACTTCTGACGAGACTTCATTTATGCCGCCTGCTCTCGGTGAGGAGGTCGTATCAAAGGAATTAATTGGAGTCTTTTCAAAGGGGGCCCTGGATGGCATGAGTACATATATTTGCAAACGACATTTATTAGACTGTGATTTGTGCAGAGGGGGCCAGGCACAGGAAATAAGATGATTAAATTGATACAATTCTGACACAAAATGTAAATGGATCTCATAAAAGTGTCTGTAAGAGGAGGCAATACCGGAGAAATAAAGAACAGAAGCAGAGAGCAAGTGAGGAGGGGGGGGGAGGGGGGATGTCAGCTCCCATCACCGGGCCCTGAACACAGCATCTCACTGCCAGGATGCTGAGTGGGAACAAATCCACATGTGGAAAACACACACATCTGTCTCAGGAGTGTACATAAAGACTTGTCATTGGATTTATACCCAGTAAGGTTTCTTTGTCCAGGCCCAAGTTGTTATAAACTCTCTGTATATGCCGCAGTGGAAAAGAGGCGAAAACCCCTCTGGAGGGACATTTTGGATTCTAGCTCCAGCCTTCACAAAAACCTATTCAACACACTCCAGGGAAGGGAACACCACCAAAACTGAAAAAGGCCGCTTTAAGTTTTCCCTTAACCATAGCTACAGGGTGATTTTCTTCTTAAGAAAACATACTCATATCAGTCTCTTAAAAGTGAAATAATGTTTGGACCATGAGACATGGTTGAAATTATGTTGATTTAAGGCTAGGGGGAGATCACAAGATGCATTTTTAGGACATACGAGTGTTCAAAGAAGCTACACTGACTGAAAAAAGGGAGGACTTTAGCCCTGCAGAGTGAGAAGTACACACCAACAATTTGATATATCAAACTGGATCCATACAACAAGCCTGTTAATAAATCTCTAAATGGCAATACAAGTTCTCCTGTGACAAGTGTGTAATGTTCGGTAAGAGTCCGTTCACATGCAGCATTTATAACATTGCATTAAAAACTCAAGGCAAATCAAGCATTTTCTACATTTGCTAAGCGATCAAAACCATTACTTTAGGGTGTTTTTTTTAAATATTATCCATGTAACAGCAGTGTTTCCTGTAGAAAATATTCTCATATTAACCATAATGAGTTTAAATCCTAATGAGGTCTGCATCACATATTTATTGAGCTCTGATGAAGGACTTTGTTTCCATCTGTCAGTCAGTGTGTATGTTCCACTTGTGTATCTCTTACTTTGTTTATCCCTGAGTGTGTGTGCAGCACTTACTGTAGTACTGCGGGAGCCTCCTTGCCAGCAGGGTTCTCCGTTCTCATACACCATCTGACTGTACGGGTTCTTCGGAGTCCCCGCCCACATCCCCCACCTCCTGAGAGACACACAGCAGGAACACAGGGTCAGGTTATTTTTCATGAAGTATTTTATCAGCAGCTGAGCACAGAAAAAGTTTGTCTGGTTATTAAAAAAAACACAAAGACCTGGCAGCACGTCCAGCCTGGCACCATGCTCAACAATGGAGGGGAAATATTAATTAGTCAGAGTTAATGTGTGTGCAGCACCACACGAGGGAAGGCAAGTGAAGCCGTATCCACAGAGGCCGATCTGCAGCTCATTACGCTCTCACCAAACATTTCCCAGAGAGACAGAGCAGAGTGCCAGCGCTGTGTCCGGACGCTATATTCTGTCAGCTGTACAGTTATATATCCACAGTTTGGTCTGACAGATGCCATGTGACCAAGCTTTCTCCACATAACTTCCTCTCTTCTTCAGTTGAACTTCAGCAGCTTCTCAGACGTGCTGCTGCTGACGACTGATTCAGTAAAACAGTGTAATCCTGTTTGAGGGAAAATCTTTCTGCATGTGGTGCATGGTCGATTGGAGATTTGACTGATGTCCTGCCCTACATAGACTCGCAACTGTCTGCACCGGAGGAGAAATAATACAATCAATATTTTCACTTTGAGCAAGCACGGGATCTGAAGCCTTTTCCAAATGGTTTGCCAAAGATTCTGTAAATGCTTTTGCAAAATGCTAATAATCAAATGTACTGTTCTAAGAACTGTCTCGGGTGCACAAACCTTTCCTTGAGAGATTACAGATCTTTGCTTTCAGTGTCAAGGAGGCTTATATGATATTTTTGGGGGGATTTAAATACATCTCATATTACCCTTTGTCGTATATTTGATATTGTGACTTTAGAAATAAGAAATAAGAAATGAAAGGTGCAAAACATAGGGGGAATAAAGGCGGAGGGAAGAAAAATACAAAATTGGACACATACATAACATTTATTTCCCCTTTTTTTTAAATCCACTCTGATTTCAGCGAGGTGCTCCTTCTCCTTGCTGCTGTGATTGGGTTTTAGCACTTTGTTAGTGACAGAGGCCCCTCGATGGATTCCTGTCAGAGCTGCAGGAGTTGACAATTGATCCCCTGCGCATCACCTTCAGTAATGATAACACCTTCCTGCACTAAATATGTGATACAGCCCTCAACAGGTCCTTATTTACAACTCTGAAAAGCATCCTTAATCCTTTCATGCCAGCAGGATGCATTAACACTACTCTGACATGTCACTTTGATCCTGTGTCAACCTAAATGTGCAGAAAACAGCCCCCTGGCTCCATGATTAGTTCTTTTTTCCATGCAGTTTATCTCAGTTTGGCTCGAAGGTACGTGATGCTCAGCTGCACTTTAGATGCGAGCACAAAGTGACGGCCCCGCCCAACTTTCCGGTGAAAACTGAGAATCGGCACCAAGCTGAAAATAGAATATTATCATGCCTAAAAGCTTCTGTGTCGTGTATTGTACGTCAAACGACAAAAAGTTCAAAAGCTGCGATTTCCTTTTACTCAGTGGCATCAGGCCTCTCTACAGAGAGAGGGCGAGATGGTAACTAATGAGACTCGATCAGTCAATACATACCACATCTGTGGTAAACACTTCCTCACAGCTAATGATGCTTATGAGGCTATATCAAAGTAAACATTTGTAATGATAAAAGTAAAAGCAGTGAATGTAGAGGCTGCATTGAAATATAAAACACTAACAAGCCAAGGAAATACCAGTTGAAGTGTTAGCCATCGATCCACCAGTCTATAGCTTTTCATTTAACTACACATCGTTGCCAGTCATCAATCTCTAATCACATCATGTTATTGTTTGCTTGACTGGCCATCGTAATTGGGCTCCTTATAGATCAAATGTATACATTCATTATTATGATGTGATAAGTGAAAACCTCAGAATCTACATTTACTGCCAAGTCACATGACAGTGAATGTGACATATAGGGGAAGTACTGGACGGGTTGCTCTCGTGTATAAAGCTCGGTCAGTGTCCTAGAAAAGTCTGGGCTACTGTCTAGTGTGTGTGACATGTAAAACATGAGGCTCCTGTTAATGCTGAACATCCCGCTGAAGTCCTGTTTGGTCAACAAAATGATTGTAGAGTAGAACAAAGCAAGCAGACTCAGTCTAATACAATAACACAAAGGAACATAGCAACTGTATTTAAACACTTTCACTTGCTTCTCATTTTTCTCTCAAATGACAGAGAGACACACAACCACACACTTTAACACAGTTATTCTGGCCTTAGTGCATTCTCTTAATCTAACATCCAAGTGACACAAATGTAGATTCTGTTCTCATTTGACCCAGATTCCATTAGTTTGGTCTGGGAGGCAGGTAAAGTGCATCTTATATTATCCATTTCTCACCACATGCAGACTTCCTGTAATGACTAATGATGGATGATAGTGATGCTCCTTTTAAAGGCTTTAAACCTGCAGATATCTGGCTCATAATGTAATCTGTCTGGCCTTCCATCACAGATATCCATGCATTTGCATTGCATTGTGGGTGAGATAGTAGACAGGCCTGCACACATTACAGAGTCAATCTCATTAAATATGTTCTGAATTACTCGGTAAGATTTCTATTGACACAGAAATAGAGTTGTGATTAAATTAGCTGCAGACCATCACATGCACACTAAACAAAGAGTCATGCTATATTTTGAACACATAAAATACTTTTTTGGGGTGTTATGATGAATTATCTCTTGTATTGTTGAACTAATTTCTATAATCTGATGCTTATTGTGATTAATTAGCATTAGAAAGCAGATTAGCTTCTCTTGACGAAGGCTGCAGCTGACTTAAGCCCCTTTTATTTATTTAAAGCGATGCCAGTGATTCTGTTTTCAACTCAATCGCAGCATTAATCCGAGTTATAAATCCCCACGATCCACGGATAATCTCACCCCCCTCCTCGTATATAGCCACAAATCAACCTCTCAGAAGCTATCATTATACACTCTGCATTTTAAACTCCTGCTGGGGGGGGGGTCTTCACTGAACCGCATGAAGCTGAGAACACAATGCAGGCATGGCCAGCAGAACACTGAATATACATTTACCTTCAGTGTTTTCTCAGCAGACTAATGTGTGGAGAGTTGACTCCACTTCACATGCACAGGAGGAAGCTGCCTGCAATCATTCATGTATTGAAGAATGTTTGCATACATACTCAATACCAAAAGAAACCTTTCTACTATCTACACTCAAGTTCAACACTTTATGGAAGAAAAGCATCTGTGAAAGATTTATAAAGCCAAACGTTGCATCTATTAGTTTGTTCTTTTTATTTCAGTTCTATTGTATTATTTACTTTATTTGTAGTATTTTTATAGTTTTCCCTAAAGATTCAATGTTGACAGATAATATATTCATCTTATAATATTTTTCAAGTATATATTTTTCCTTGAATAAGTAATAAAATATAATGTATTTATTATTATTATCATTCTTATGTATATAGTTATTATTATTATTATTATTATTATTATTATTATTATTATTATTTTTATAGGTTTCCCTGAATATTAAATGTTAAGGGATGCATTTTATTGAATTAATTTATCATTATCATTATTATTTAATATAAATATTGTTTTCGTATGACTAGATATTTTTTCAGATTTTAAAACACATGAAAACAAATGTTTTTGGACACTTTTTATATGTATAGGCCCATTATTAGTGTGAATCAATGACGACAGTGAGGCCATTTCACAAGGCGCTAAATCAAACTGCAGGTGAACACTTCATATTTCACTGCCACACATCTGTATTCAGCTAACAGCTCTCTGCCTCATTAACAACCACACGTTACCACGGCAACCCAGCAGAAAGGCCATCAGGGGTTCACAGTGAACCCCCCCCCCCACACACACAACCACACACTTTAACACACTTACTAGAGTCATTATCGCCGCCCTGCCTTCAGTTAAATATAAAAGATAACGCCCCTCCCCCTACCCCCTGTTAGTGAGGGTGTTATATAAATATTAACATGTAAATATATATATTATACTCCAACATGTGTAGTGAACATGCAGCATATACCTTGAAAGTATTTTGAAGGTTTTTGAGTATTTGTGAGAAGTTGCTGCAGTGTCTCTGTCTCATTTGTAATCTGCTCATGTTACAGTATTACTACAGTATTCATCTCCCAGATCCCTCTGCGACTGATGGGAAATAAAAAATGGCCTCCCATCGAGATAATTAGCCACAGCACTTTTCTTCTATCTAAACATGAAACAGTGATTAATCTTCAGAAGGAGGAGGGAGGGGAACCAACAGAAGCTCTTATGCTGTCTCTCATGAGGAATGGACTGTTATTGATCAAATGAACATATTTCCATAAGAGCACAGAAAAGAGTGTGTGATGTTGGAGGAAACCCTCTGAGGAGTGACAGCCTGCAGCCATCACTGCTGCTCTCTACACCAGTGCATTCTGGGAAAACGACTGTGGACAACACTGTTTATATACAATACAAAATAAAAATGTCTCATAAATAATAGCTACAGTGTAAATTGTAGGTTGCCTAGTGTTATGTTGCGAGGCTAGCTCTCTGATGGAGATGTTGTGTTTGAATACCGACAAAATGAAGCTGTGGAGGAACTCAAAACACTCAAAGCTTCCTCTTTCCCTTCCTCTTCCTCCTCCTTCCTCTCCTCCTTTTAGTCTGACTCATTAATCTTGTTGTCTGCAGGAATTATTATGCCACTTTTATCCCTGGATATGTTCTAGCTCACCCTGTTCCTCCTCATCGTCCTCGTCTCTGTGGGGGCGGGACAACGACAAACAGTTTGACCCTGCACAGCAGGAGGTCGAGCTCCTTGAACTTTACGAGGAGACACATGTGGACCCCTGATCCCAAGCTCGTGGCTGCCTGATTTCCCCGGGGTCCCAAAAATAAAAGCTATTAGACGACCCTTCACCTTCACCTTCACCTCCTCTTAGTCTAAAAGTAGTGTGTGGGAGAGAAACGCCTTCTTGAGAAAGCTTTAGGATTTTAGCCTTTGCAGACCATTTACATGCACAAATATAACAGGGAAGGGAAAACCACAAAAAGCAGGATAGGGCCTCTTTAAGACTTAAATCACCATGGCTCACTTATTAATTTCATCTTGTTGTCAAAAATGTCAGTGTGTGTAAGCACTAGGAGCAGTGGCTTCCAGGCGATATGCTAATCTAATCTCAGATAAACCTCCTGATCCTGACCTTGCTGTATCAGCATGTTTCCCAAAATGTTAAAATATTCCTCTAAAGCCTCTTAGAGCTGACACTCTGATAATTTAATTTCTGTTAATATGACTCATTTTAAGGACTTTTCTTTACCCCGACTTTCAGTGATTCAATTTCAAGGGTAGAGTGAGATAGAAAGACTTTGTGTGCACCAAAAAGCATGTTTTACACTGAACACATCTTCTAAACAATATTTAACTAAGATACATTTTATTTTACCAACACCCTAACCCAGGGCGTACACGGTCTGTCAATTAGCTTAGCGCTCAGGCCATTTCCTGCTAACAACCACAACATGTACAAAAAGCCCTCAGCAGTAATACCCTCTCACCAGCAGCAGAGCATGGGACATATTAATGTGAACACTGTTAGCATAAACAGCTGCTAACAGTGAGCAGGCAGTGAGGTTAAACCAATATGGGATGTCGTCTTTCTAATTTGTCAAGCCAGTGTAGGAAATGCAATAAATAACTAATAAAGGACATTATGTATCAACAAATGGTTTCACATTTGCACATTATTCCAAGTATGAAAAGAAATCCATGTTATAGGCAGGGATTAAAAGAAAGAAACAAAAAAACATAATACAAATATTAATTATCGATTGTCAGCGCCAGTTTTTGAAGAGAAAAATAATTTCCAAATATAATACAAATATATTTGATGTTTATTAGAGCCAAAACCACTGCCTTTTACTTCTTTAACCAACAACTTAAATACTTAACAATAATATGTATTTGTACTGTATGGGTTTGATATCATTTATAGCTAAAAAATAATTTACAACAGCAGTGGAGCATTGATAGTTCAGTCATTCATTATATGTACACGTTAGGTACACCAAATGTCATGAAAATACGGCAAGTTGCGCTGACAAACAAAAACAATAACCAAGAAACCAAGCTGAATTATAAAATCCTTGAACCACAACAAGGTATCTGAAGGAATATTTGCTCATCAACAAACCTCAGAAATGGCTGCCGACGCACTCTACAAGCTTCTTACAGTATTTACCATAAGCTCAAAAACACGTTGGAAATGCATGTGACAAAGAGAAATCAATGCAAGCGCTGTTTCTTCCTCAGTCAATGCTGTGTTATATATGAACATAAGCACAGGAACTGATTTACATGTGTGTGTTTGTGCAGCTCTGTGTGTGGAGGACATTATGAAGATGGACGACGCTGTCATGGTGCCACAGTGTTTGTCGCTATGCAAGCGTTTTCCTCCACTCCATTATCATTACGGCAGCGCGTGCTATTGTTGCAGAGGCCATTTCAGGAAAGCGGCGCGAGCAGAAAGCTAAATGGGAAACGGAGACGCTGGAATCAGGAGGTGAATGTGAGGCGTATAATATCTACATTTACACATAATTGGGAGCATACAGTATGACTGCTGGGCCTTATGAAATCGTTATGGCTGTGTGTGGCCACAATAGGAAGTGATGTATTGTTCCATATGAGCATTCGGAAACTTAATGCTGCAGAACCACGCATGCAGGAAACGCTGAGGGAACAATTTTAACTTTGATGAGCCTTGACACACTTAACAAACTGACGTTGTAATCACAATTCAGCAACACCCTCCCTTTAATACTGCACCAACACACTACGAGCCAGTATTAAGAATGTTTCTGGTGTCAGGAGGAGCAGGTGTGATAAATGCTGCTGTTTAAATCCCCCCCACCTCCCTCCATGCAGATTGATATCAGGAGGACGGATGCATCCCGCTGACTGATGGTCTGTCAGGATCAAAAATGAACTTTAGTCCCCTCCATATATACCTCCACAGACACAGTGCCGCGCCGCTTGCTACACCCACAACATACCAACGAGGTGTCTGCATGTGATTCATTTTACATTAAATCATCTCTGAGCACACCGACAATATTTTCTGTTGTGTTCAGTCGTGTCTCTAACACTTCACGAGGAAAGTGTACACATTTTATTCTCCTCCGGCTCTAGGGTGCTTCCACATTGCCGTATCATGTCTTGGTACTTTGAGTTGAAGCCTTATTGCTATTACTTTGCATATTGTCACCACCTATAGCATCCTTTACTTGCCAAATAAACGTTTTTTAAGCTTTTGAATGAACTGTTCATTACTGTAATTACAGTTTTTCAGACGAGGAACTACTAAATAGCTAACGTTCGCTAGCCTGAATAGCTAAACTTTGCTAGCTAAATAGCACACTGACAGGTTAATTGAGTTGGGTCTCAAGGTTAACTTGTCTGCCCCTCTTGCCAGTGTTGCTCTTGCAGCTCTAATATGCAGTCTGACTGTTGGTGCTTTTGTAGCTCATCATTAGTGCCATGACACTACTGAGTTATAAAAAATGTCGTCATGTGAGATTTTGTGCCATTGTGCACACAGTCAATAACAGAGAATAAATGCTCTAAAACCATCTGATTACCGCAGTGTTGCTGTGAATTTCAAATTGGTACATTGGTACTAGTGCTAAACCGGAGAAGCTTACAAATAAGAATGGGTTCCTCATGAGACTAAGAGTAAAGATTCAAATGCTGTTTTTAGTTGCAGACAGAGTGACCAGCTCTCAGATGGGGACGCTGGCTCTGTTTGGTCCTCACGCCTTGCCATACACGGTGAGTGACAAGCAGCAAAGCGTGGGGTCACATGACTCAAAGCTAGCATGCTGTTCTCCTCTTTCTGCGCTAAAAACATGCTGCTACTCCTCCTCCTGCTCCTCCAGTGAGTGGGTGGTGTGGGAGGTGGCGACGCAAAAACAACTTTAGACTCCAATTAATTTACAATCTGAGAGCAGGAGGAGATAATTGCTGATGAATTATCTTTAACGTGTCACTTCAGCTGCCAGCAGGAGACGAGTCAGGCCTAATGGCTTCACGTCTCACAAGAGAATAAATGTTTGGACACTTTTTCTGTCGTCTTAATGCCTTTACATTGTCTGTGCCCGCTCTGCAGCCAATCATAAAGAAATTGGTCCTGAAAGGTCTCAATGTGAATAGTTTCTGTAATTGCTACCTAAAATAAAGGAATGTAAACGCACAGAGATTTTATATATTCTACCTGCTGTTTCACTCAGCAGGTAGAATATATAAAATAAGCCATACATGAAACTGTTATTGATCAGAAGCTATTAAAACGCTAACAAAGATTTGTTAGCGATTGATTAAGGGTCACATGAAGCAGATTGAATTACAATTTAAAAAAATCTATCGCACAAATACTCTTCATATGAGCGCTGTAACAATGACTCAAGAGCTGTCAGAGTTCTCCAGTGCTGCAAGTGAATTTATCTGATTAATATCAATAAGAAAATGATTGCATGGTGTGTGTTGGGTTCCTGGAGCTGTTTAGAAAAGACCTCCCTCTGCTGTGTGTGGGGTGAGCTGCTGAGAGTGTGAGGAGCAGCTGATTGGTACTCACCCTAACGAGACCTCGGTCCCCGCGGTGCTCTTCTGAGTGACCTGATTGAACGGACACAGATTGTAGGTGTACCTGCAGAGGAGAGGAACACATGAGCTTTAATACAGGGTGCTTTACTGTTCATGCTCTTTAAACCAGGCTTTGACGATAAACGTCAGCAAACTGTTGGAACGATTTTAGACAGAAACTGCACAGAAATGAAAAGATGTTTGAGGAAACATCACATAGTGTCTTCAAACGTCACACACTGTATATATCTTGATCAAATTACATAATTGAAGTGTAATGCTATTTATATATATATTTACTCCATGCAATATTCTTTATATATCCCCAATGTTTTTCTCAGAATTCAGATTTTCTCCTCGGAAATAAAATACATCACTTTTGGTCAGATGTCGAAAAGAAATGTCACATGTGGCCCTAATCCTCTTTCGTACAAAAGAAATGCAGCGTTTATATTTGAAATAGCTCAACTTAATATTGAGGTCCAGCACATTTTCAGGTGGAAATGTTACATACTTATACCTTTAAACAACAACGGTAACATGTACCATAGAATGACCTCTAAAAGCTCTATGTAGTCTTGGGTAAAGCCATTCTAAAAAATAAAAAGTTTGTAAAATAATTTCAGCAACACATTTCTGAATCCAGAAACATTGACTGATGGTCACACACACTCACACACTAAAGAAAGTATCCCTATTTATAAGTGAGGGTCATGTGACCTCGGTAGCAGGAAACATGAAGTGAGTCTCTGGGTTAAAAACTGTGAGGACAGATTATATACGTCAACATGTGACAGAAGCTGATCAGATGTCCGTCTTTTCACACTGCGTCAAAGCAACCGGACCCAGCAGAGAGGACACACACGCACACACACGCACTGATCAGAGACCAGAGTGACAGGAGGAGACGGACAGACGGGATGTAGAGCTGAGGAACATCCAGAGGAACAAAGACAGACGGAGGATAAAGAGTGCAGCAGAGTGGGCTGCATGAATCACAGCCCTGTATATATTTCATTATATAAAATATGTGACAGATGATGACGTGCAGGGAGGGCGGACCATGCAAAGGTCACCAATCAAACTTTATAATAACTACAGAAGGCTGTGATCAGACGGTGACAGCTGGGATCCTCCCATCCGCTCCTGAACGCAACACTTTTGAAAGTGACAATAAAGAAAGAGGCCAGAACAACTAAACTGAGACTTGAATCAGATCTACAAAAGGAACAGTGTGGATCCAGCTGTTATAAAGCATCAAATTCTGCAACCACCACTATAAAGTATAACTGTACTTTATTAAGTAATAAAAAGAGGTTTATTCTTATGTTAGTGATAATAGCCTCCAAGAGCCTCAGGGACTGTGCTTTATCAAGGTGAATCAGTTCTCCGACAGTAAGAGTATAAACTGCAGCCATGATGAGTTTGACTTTAGCAGAGGATTGGTGTCAAGTTACATTATCTTTATCTCCTGATATTCCAGTTCACCCAGTTTAAAGAAAACATATTTAAAGTGGGCCATTCTCCAGTCCACCTTCATTTTCCACATGGAGAAGCACAGTAAACAGCTCTCACTGAGTCTGATTGAAGTTTCTGACCGATTATCATATTTCAGCCTGGAGATGCTGTATGCAGAGTATGAGATTTATATACTATATATATATATAAATATTTCTTATTACCTCTGTGAAACAACATAGCTGGGATGCTCATAAATTACCCAAGAAGAGAATAATGCAGCCTCTCCAAAGAATCAATTTGTATTGGAAACAAAACCGAAAACTGGAAGCCAATTTAGATTCAGAGCATCAGAGAGCAGTGAGGCGGAAAGCAGGCCAAACATTATTACTGACGATTTCTCCTCCACACATACATGAAGGAAAGTAAGAAGAATACTTTGTAGAAAAGGAGCAGAAAATAGTTCCATTATAAAAACTATTTTAACATGTAACAAATAAAGTAATACGAATGTTAAACAAAAAAGAATAATAAATAAAAAATATGCTTGCAAAGTATTTAAATACCACATTTATATTTATCTACTTACATTATGAGTTTTTTTACGGTAAAAGAAGAATTGTTTTGTCCTGCAGATTCCCTCTTTTCACCCTCTGTCTCAAACCAGAGCCCAGTCTGCTCTGATGGTCAACTGGCTGGTTCTGACTGTTGTTATTGGTCAATCATTTAGAGATGTTCCGCCACTTAGCCTATCACATTCAATGTGTTTGAGTTCTGGCCAACAGAAGCGCAAGTGTTCCATTGTGATGTCACTATGTTACATAAGTAAACAAAGGAGGCTCATATCTGTGTGGGATAGAAACTCCCCTCTGGAAAAAACGTAGGGATTTTAGCCTTTGCAGACCATTGACATACCTATAGAACAAGGAATGGAAAACCAGTCGTACTCCAGTTAATCCTGCATCAATCACGTACTGAGTTCGGCTGCCTGACTGTGAAGATTTCAAAGTGATATGTATTATAAAACAATGAGAGGAATATTCTAATACAGCCATAAATAATATCTCTATTTAATGTAAAGGATCCCACATTAGTGTGAAGCACGCTGGCTCAGAATAATATTTTACACTTCTCCTCCTCTGAGGTGTTAAAAGAGGCTCCAACAGAAAGAGTGTTGGAGGATCTACTTTATCATATCCTAAGGTGATAATTAGATTTATCACAAAGAGAAAGAACTATCTGAGGCTGAGACACATCTGCTATGTCGTATGAAGAAAAAGACCAACACATTAAATAACCAGCTGATAATAATACAAATATAGAACATCCTCAAATTGCCCTGTAGGTCCTAAAGCAGCTTGTTAAGGCTAATGCTCCTTCTTTAGTTAACCAACAGTGTCTGATAACGTGAGTGTGACACCTGCTCTGAGGCATGGAGCTGCATACATACACTTTCTGCATAAACAAATATATTTAAACCCGCATACAAACAAGATTTCACTTCCTCTGTGCACGTGCATGCATCTGTTAGCCTGGTTAGCTTTGTCTTTTACGCTAACACTGAACAGTGTTAAATGGCATAAACAGAAAGCTAGTTCCTTCTTTTCATAATTTCTTTAACTCTTGAGAAAAATGACACTCATTTACCAAGGACAACATTCTTAAAACACTCATTCAATTAGCTATGCACATTTTGTTAAATGTTTGTGCAAAATACCTGGTATTCATGTTATGATATTATAGTGTTAAAATGGAGAAGGATCATGCCTGTGTGGCAGAGCACCTAAAGCATCATGGGAACGGAACGCCTGCTGATGCCCAGAGAAGACAAGAGGCGCTACAGCACAGCTAACACCCGCCGGGGAAAATAGATTCAGGACTCCCTTGGAGCGCTGCAGAACAAAAGAACATCCTAATATAATGACTTAGTGAGCGATGCTGGGGTGTCCTGAGAAGAACAAACCCCATGTTGAAGTGGGGATCAAACCTCTCCTGTCCTCTTCCAGAAAGAGCTTCCATGGAAAGGTGAAGAGGGAACACTGAATGGGACTGGCTTCATTGTGTTACTGATTTGTACAAGGAAAAAAGGGCGACTGTACCCCAAGGGTCTGTTGAAAAATTCATATTTATGATTGTCGATTTAAAAAAAGAGTCCAATATGTGGAAATGTCTGGTCAAGATGTCTGATTATTGTGTAATTGAGAAAACTGTGGCTCTCCTGCTCAATGCCACACAGGGAGGCACACTTATATTAATTATAGAAAGTAGTTCACATGATTTCCTTTGATCATTCAGTAGCTGTTCAATGTTCTATTCTTACTCTAAACGTGCATGACTGTAGCAGTAGCTCTAAGCTTTCCTCGACTTTCCTCTCTTTAACTGTGACTTTTTTTCACTTGAACATCCATTTCATTCATGAACACAATGTTTGCCACTGTAATCTAACAGAGCCTGCATACGATTTATCTGGTTTAACATCTTCCCTTTCAACATTCTGCCTCCTAAAAGGCAAACTAAGCAAACCCTGCTGTGTGAGGGCCGGGGAAACTCTCTGAGATGTGTTTGCAGATAACTTCCTTCAGTCTTCAGCCGCCCACAGCCTGTGGAGCTCCAGCTGGCAGCGCTCCTGAGGAGAGCAGCTTCTCCCCAGCAGGGACACAGAGGAGACGCAGAGGAGGAGGAGTTCTCTGTGGTGATTAAATCTCTATCACGTTATACACTGAGATGCTATGAAGGATTTTGATTGAGTTTTTCACAGTAACATCCTCTGTAGACTTTGTGATGCTTCTCTGAAACTCCCAAACACCCCCCATGCCTGAACAACCTCCATTGGATCCGGAACATAGCGGAATCACTATTGAACACGCGCGCTTCCAACACATTGAACGCGATTGGCTAAGGGGCGGGACATCTCTAAGCGGTTGACCAATCACAACAGACAGGGTGAAAAGAGGTGCAAATTAAAGACCTTTTTGAACATTAACGCATGGAAACATGTCCCAGTAGAGGCACCAAATACTAATATCAACCTGAAAATGACCATAACATGTCCTCTTAGAGAGAAGTCATCATGTTGACAGCTTAAGGGTTAGTTTTGAGAGGCAAAGATGAACAAAGAAGTACTCACTCATAAACGTTAAGCTGGTAACACTGGCTGTTCAGAAACAGGAACTCCCAGTCTGTACCGTAGTCAATGGCCAGCTTCTTCCGAAGATCACTGGAAAAAAAAAACATCTGTATTTAAACCAGCAGCAAAACTTAAGCTAATATCTGACACCATGCCAACATTTAGACAATTACGTCTGCAACCTAGGCACTGAAACACAGATGGAAATGCCTCTGACACAGATATAACTTCAGGTATTATAAAGGTATCTGCGCAAACTGCAAGCTTCTTCCTCTGTGAAAAATAATCTAGTATTTCTCTAGATGTGTGTCATGTGACAGCTGCTGTATAACCCCTTTGTGTCCCCTCAGTCCAATTATCTGCTTATCTCCAGTAATGGCAGGTACAGGAAGTGAGCCCTTTGTGGTAACAGCGGCGCTGCACAGGCCTTTATTTCCATATTCATAACTCAGAGGTGCTAATGGGGTTAACACATGTTTAAAGAGGTGGCTGTTTGGCTCCAGGTTAATAAGGTGGGGGGGGATTCCGGGTCAGGAAGGTAATGCAGGTTGTGTGTGTGTGTTTGCATTCTCACAAAGTGCATGTTTGTGGATAAGGAGTAGAGTGGAGCAATAAATACGTTAGCTTCCTGCTAGTTTTAAAGCCGCTAAGCTGAGTGATGACAGACAGAGAGGAAACACAGCGGTTGGATTCATCCTTGGGGTTGGGGGGGGGTGGGGGTGGTATCTTGACCTTTAGCTAGCTGAACTGTAATGAACAGTATGCAGGCCTTCGGGGCACAGCGGCTACTCAGCAGCTTTATGAACATTATTATCATTCAGGGATTAGCAACAGGAAGCTAACCACGCGTCTCATCCCTCCATACCTGATCTCCATGTTGATGGTGTCATACGCCTCCTCCACCTTCTTCAGACTGGACGCCTCCCGCTCTGCAGCTGCACACACAGAAGGTCACGGTATTAGCAGAGCATGTTGTCTCATCTGCTGTGTGTGGCTAAACCATTAGCTCTGAATACAGGATTGTTGCTCGTATGACAACATGTCCGCCTGCAGGCTAACTCCTGCTAAGCGATGTGACGGGTGAGAGGAAACACTGTGAACATGCACCGCCCTGTTAGCATGTTATTACCTCCCCTCTTAGCTCATAACATCTGCTGCAGCTAGCATGGGACACTATTATACTATTATACATTTCTGAGAAAAAACATCCATACATCAGTTCGGAGCTACAAAGGACGGTCCTCCTTAAAGAAGGTCTGCACCATCCAAGAGACTTTCTAGATGGTCAAATTATGAAATCATGTGTTAAATTCCATTTTGCATCAGATTAAAAAAGGAAATATTATAAAATGTTTGGGTAATGCATACGATCATACCTGCTGCAGAGGTCTAATGGAGGATATTGGAAGTGTATATTGTGTGTGAGCTGTCACAGAGGTCTAAATATTAGCATGTTAGTGGCTGCACAAAAAGACCCCCCCCCACACACACGCCCTCTGCACCTTGTTCCTGCAGATGTGCTGTAATGGATATTTGTACAGCCCCTCCACCCCTGAACTCCTTCAGAAAATCACACACATAGACAGATTCCCTCTCCGACCCAAGCATCAGGCTGAGCGGAGACAAAAGGAGATCACAATCCACAGAGGCTGAACTCTGACCCCTGCAGCAGCCGGGTTGCATATAAGGATAGTAAAGAGGTGCAGCCAGGCGTACAGCAGCTCCTCCAGCAGGGATGACACAGGGAGGGTATGCACCATAAACCAGAAAGAGATCCATATTGTGTTCTGTATCGTGAAAAATTACTTAGAGTAATAGATTTTCAATATAATTTACTAACTATCAGTGGATCATCTTCTATCATTGCAGCTTTATTTATTGTTGTGCATATGCAGAAAAATAGTTGATATTATCCCGATACGACAGAAGAGATGAACACACTGCACACACACCTGTGCACAGCAGCCGATCTCTCAGCTCCAAGAAAAGAAGAAGAAACCTCCAACCTCACATTCTTTCAGCTACGTCAGCTCAGACACATACAGGAGTCTCTGTCTGCAACGTCAAGCCTCTCCTCTTATGACACTATCAACCCATCGCTAACTCAGACCAGAGGCTTTGCAGAAACGGTGCACGGTGCATTAATAACCTGCGGCATAATTATCGGCCCCTAAAGAAACCACTCCGTTTGGATGCACAGAATCCAAACACTCAGGATAAACATTGAGGCGTTTGTGCTGTTTGTGCAGAGGCTGCTGGGAGTTGACGGAGGTCACCTCGCCCCCTGCATGATGTTGTGTTGGAGTGTCTGATGGTGTTAGTTCTGAGTGAGTAACAGTGTCTGGCAGGAGGAGCCTCATGTGTTGAGCAGAGCCTGCTGCAGAGACTTTTCCAGGAGCATCTGCACAGCTGCCATCACATAACTGGTATTACCCTACATGTATCATTGTAGGAAGATAAGAGAAGTGATTTACTTGCTACATTCAGATACATGCATATTGTATTTGACCTTGCTGTACAGGAGACATTAGCCAAAAAACTGTCAAACATTTCAGCTTCCTCAAACTTCTAGATTTGCTACTTTACTTTTTTTTACACCATTTTATTTCAATGTTATACTATTTTGGTTCTGGACTTGTGGTAGAAAACAAAGATGAAAATATAAAGACATCATTCGGTGATCTGTGATGGCCATTTTTCTGACATGTAAGAACATTCACTTATTAGGTTTTATGGCCAAAATGTAAAGGGGACCTATCATGCAAAATGCACTTTTGTACGTCTTTTATACATGAATATGTGTCCCCGGTGTTCCAGGGAACTCACCAAGTGTCAGAAAACACCCAAATCTCTAAAAAAAGGGGCTGTAACGGATCTGATCAAAACTGATCCAGATTTGAACACTGTGCTGACAGACAGTGGCGCTACGGCTATTGGGCCAACTCTCCACCTATCAGGGGAATGTGGGGTTGGGCCACGGCCGGCCATTGCCGCTCGAAAGCGCTGGAGACGCTGTAGTACATATGCCAGGCCTGTAAGTGGCGCTGTAGTCTGCCACAAAAGCAGTGAAGAAGACTTCCCGCGCATGGTTACCCTTCTGTTTATTCTCCCCTGTGGCTTTTTTTCTCCCTCCCCGAGGCAAGCGTTTGCTCCCGCTGCTTTAATTCAATGCAATCCCTCCCCGTCGAGGCAAGCACTGTAATTCTCTCCGGTTAGTCCACCAGCAGATGACAAACACCCACCTCTCCGCCTCTTCCAGGGAACGAGGGGACCGTGCAGCAGAGTTTCAGTTCAAGATGCCGGTCAAGATGTCCGTTAAAGTTTAAATCTTCCGGACAAAATTAGAAAATTCCCGGTCAAAGGTCTTCTTTGTTATTTATTGAGCTTTAAAACAAATGAATAACGACTCTATATAATAATATAATAAAACACGGAGGACGGAGATCTATTTTTCTCCCCCTCTTCTGACTTGATCAGAGCACGCTATCCTCTCCTGCAGGGGGTCAGCTGCAGCTCACAGAATCAGCCCCCTGCAAAGACAGTGCTGGAAAGAGCAAATGGAGCGAAATGAGGCATGGCTAAAATGCATGATCTGTTTGGTATTTTGAAAACAGAAACGTGTAAATATACCTTATATAGGTATGGCCCTACAATATATCATTTAAATATAGCATGATAGGTCCACTTTAAATCTGAATCCTCCTGTCAGCACCTCACAGCTGATCAACACGTCCTCTCCTTTCTTTAACCTGTAGTGTGTATGTGTGTGTTTGCTGCTGTAGCTGCGTGTGTGTTGAGGGGTAGAGGTGTTGTTCTCAGAGTGTGTCAGCTGCTACTCTACTATGCTGATGTGTGATGAGTGTTTACCATGTGAAGGCAGCAGAATAAACAGAATGAGTGTGCAGTGTGTGTGTGTACTCTGTTTATAAATATGTATGATGTAACACCGCCAGCAGCTGACCTACTTCTCCTCATGACTCCTCCTCATGACTCCTTGCGTCCCCTTCAGGGAACTCTGTCATCCTGCAACACGCTGTAAGAGCAGGAAGGAAGCGACTCGTGTTCGAATCAACACGCTCCCCTCTGACGGTGCTGAGTGTCAGAGACGACAGGTACGGCACTCTGACTACTTCCTACTAAATTCAGGGAGCCCTGATGAACAACCTTTTTCAAACGTGTGATGGATAAGCGTTTGCAAACAAAAGAGTTCGACATATCTGGAGCTGCACGCTGGAGAGCATCTCCTCCTGCGTCTTCATTAGGATGGTTGGAGCGCTGCCAGCCTGTGTTAGCTTCAGGAGACACAAATCAATTTCAGAAATCACCAGAGACACAGGGCTGGCACACGCTCAAAACACACTTACAGCATTTGAGAAGGTTAACGGGTTAATCTGATGGAGCTCATAAAATGCTTGCGAGGCAATACACTCCTCCTGTGCTTGTACAAACACACAGACACATGAGTCAGGTGGGGGGGGGGGGGGGGTTATGGATCAACCTCTTAATAAGGAACAGAGAAAGATCATTGGACAGCAGGCCACTCCTCAGCTCTCCTGTGGAGCCAACAATTAACATCGGACCTATCGTGCTCACAATAACACAATATCTGCTGATTTACAGACGTCTATGTCCCAGTGTATGTCAATGGGAAAAAGTATTTATGGGCCCAATGACAGCACGGACTGACAGGAAGTTATACTACCACTTTTGGCCTCTACCAAAAATTGCTTCAATGCCCGTCACATCTCTTGGGGGGCTTATTGCACACCCCCTGTGCCCACTAATGTGATTTAATTAGGCTCTTGTTTGCAGATATCTCTCACTCTCACGCGGCTGTTATATGTTTTCTATTCTAAGCATCACCCTCATATCTTTAGATGCAAATCTCTGTGCATCAGATCAAAGTGAGGAGGCTTCACACAGCCCATATGTACAGGGATAATTTGTTTAGAGCTGCTTAAAGCCGAAACACCCACACAGACAGAAATAAGTGGCTGGACTGTGACTGTGTTTGCATGGAGGACACAACAGCTTTACTCTCACTCAGATAAGCACATTACTCTTTATCTAAGTACAAACTTCTCTTTGATTATATTGACTTTTATCTTGGTTAAATGTGTGTTTCATGCCATCCATCAGCACCACGGACAACACTCTGACGGTGCGTAAAGTCATTTACTGGATCAGCACTCCATCTCCACCAAGGAGAGCGTCCATCAGCACCACGGACAGCCTCCATCTCCACAGAGGAGAGCGTCCATCAGCACCACGGACAGCCTCCATCACCACCATACAGCCTCCATCAGCACCACGGACAGCCTCCATCAGCACCACGGACAGCACCAACAGAACACACTACGTCAGGGGTGTCAAACTCGAGGCCCGGGGGCCAAATCCGGCCCGCGACTTTCTCACTGAAGAGACTTGCAATTGTTTGCCCTAGACTTCTGCTTTCAGACCGAGTTAATTATGAAGTTATTACCCTATCCGATAATAATCCAATGCAGAAGCAATGATGTCATATAATACATTATTTTATATATATTAAATATTTATATATGTATTTTTATATAGTCTTAAAGTTACAACCGGACCTTTGAGTTCAACCATAATGTGAATGTGGCCCGTGGGGGAAATTGAGTTTGACACCCCTGATCTACGTCAACAACAGATCACATTCAGACTTTCTCTACATGCAGTATTTCCTCTTACACCACATGTGTCTGAACATCTTTATCATCATGTGTACTGAGAAAACACTGGAGACACACACACACACACACACACACACACACACACACACACACACACACACACACACACACACACACACACACACACACACACACACACACACACACACACACACACACACACACACACACCACACACAGAGTAACATGCTGAGACACAAAGTAAAGAGGGATACCAACAGAGGCTGTGAGTGTGTCCGTGTGAGTGTCAGCTAAACTGATCGTCATTGACTGTCTGATGTCAGCTCAGTGAGGGGGGGGGTGATCAGCTGTGGCCTCCACCAGCTACCGAAGGGCGGGGGGGGGGGCTGGTAGTGAGCCTGCTGACCTCTTGACCCCACAGGCAGCAGCTCTGTGTGGATATGCTATATATACACGTGTGTGTGTGTTGGCCTACATCTCGGCAGTGCATCGGTGTAATCGGGAGGAAAGAAGGGGAAGACAACCAAGAGTGAGAGACAAGTTGTGACACTACTGCAGGACACACACACAATCTTTACAACCACGTCGATCCCTAAAGGAGAGCGTGTGTGTGTGTTAAGTGCAGTGCTTTGTGCTCCAATAAATAATACTGTATATAAAGCTGGAGCTACAGCCCTGCTCCTGATGGAAGTTGTTCAGACGTCCACTGGGTAATTATAACAGAGGCTGACAGGTGCCCTAACAATCTGAGTATGTGTGTGTGTGTGTGTGTGTGTGTGTGTGTGTGTGTGTTTATCTATTAGCACCGTGAGCTGCTCTGTGAGCGTCACAGGCCATTTCCTCTCCTCAGCTCCACATTTAGCTCTGCATTAGTCCACAGGATGCCAGGAGGTGCTGTGAGAGGAGCCGTGGCACTTTGCTCAACACAAACACAATCCCAGATGGTTTCCTTCTCCACAGTCACACACACTGATTTATAACACACACCCCAAAAGGAAAGAGCAAAAACACGGTCATTTTCCTTCAAAGGAGACGAGAGGAGAAATCACTTTACTGATATTCCTGAGAAGAGTCGTGAAAACAGACAAACATATAATGATAGTTAATTCATCCTGTAGTGGTGGACTGACTGACAGTTATTCTCCTTATGTAGCCCGCCCCTTTTCCCACTTCCTGTCCAACTGCTTATGTGCGAGTTCTTTCGTTTTAGCACTAGCATCATTGTAAACAATTATTTATTTTTTAGATAAAATTGTTAAAGATGGGTCTGTTCTGCCCAACAGGCCCATAGCTGCACGTTGGGGATTAATATCTGATCTCTGCCGCCTCGTTTCTCTTCCGGAAATGAGTCAGTGATTGGTGTGTTCTTCCTCTATGTTGTGTTGGGTCAGTTTTAGGCTAAAGCAGGGTTTACTCTCTCCTGGCTGTCTGCTGGTGTTTCTCTGCAGGCTGTGATTCTGCAGTAACACAATGCTCTCTTCCTCCTCTCCTCTTCTTCTCTCTGCTGTCTGTTTGCTAAGATTAGCTCTGCGTCCTTTAAGTTGCTTTCTATATTTTGCCTGAGCTGCAGTCTTGTGGTCTCGGGAGATGTGACGGCTGCACGTACACAGAAAGACTTTCAGCAGGAAGCATGAGAGCAGCAGAAACTCCGCGCTGGGATTTACCTGTCAGCTGCACTTAGCATGCGGGCTAACATGCGCTCTATGCTTCGGCGAGGAGTAAAGCTGACATGCCGTTCCTCTGATCCCCCTCACTGTGTCAGCCGCTCTGAAAATAAACGACATCAGGACATGTTCGGGGGGGTATGTGTGTCTGCACAATCATTTCTCGTGTCGGCTTATCACAAATACTTCATATGTAAGACAGTGTTGCTCTACTTGCTTCATATTTTAATAGATAACAGTACGGAAGGAGCGCAATAATATTTCAGTTTGCATGGTTCTCTTAAAGGGGACCTATCATGCAAAATGCACTTTTGTACGTCTTTTATACATGAATATGTGTCCCCGGTGTTCCAGGGAACTCACCAAGTGTCAGAAAACACAACCCTCTCTATTTTCCTCCATACCCAAATCTCTAAAAAAGGGGCTGCAACGGATCTGATCAAAACTGATCCAGATTTGAACACTGTCCTGACGTCAGGACGGTGGCGCTACGGCTATTGGGCCAACTCCACCAATCAGGAGGAGACAGCCACGGACATTGCCGTTCGAAAGCGCTGGAGACGCTGTAGTACATATGCCAGGCCAGTAGATGGTGCTGTTCTGCCCTTATCTGCCCTTACAAACACAGAGCTAAAAAATGTCAAATTGAGCAAAATGAGGCATGGCTAAAATGCGTGATCTGTTTGGTATTTTGCACAAAAAAAAGTATAAATATGCCTTATATAGGTATGGTCCTACACTATATTATTCAAATATAGCATGATAGGTCCACTTTAAATATGGACAGCATAACCAAGAGATGCAGCATTACAGCTTTCCTGCAGTGAAACAGGAAGCAGCGTTCATGTTAACATTAGAAATGTGCAGACAAGTGCGGAGCAGAGTTTGGGGATTTGTCTAAAAGCTCTGTATCACCAACTGAAAAGCACTTCAGAACACACACACACACACACAGGTAGTGGTGTCTGCGCTGACAGTGCAGCAGCGGAGGAAAAAGCTGCCTCCATCAGCCTCCATCTGTTCCTCTGCAGGCTGTGTAACTTTTAATTGGAGAGACAGTGAAGGCAGCAGAGGAGGAAGCAGTGATCCCAGTGGATCCTCACAGAGCTGCTGCCAGACGGACAACCTGAGCCCCATCTCAGGCCAGAACAGAGATACAGGGGGAAGGCTTATCCTGGCCGAGTGGCTGGAACTTGCTTTCAAGGAAACAGTTAGAAAAGTCAAAGCTGCTGATAGTTTCTGGCTAAAAAACTAAACTTTCCTCCAGAGGGAGTTTCTCTCAGGCTCACAACATATTTCCAAGGGAACTGATTCAACTTGTTGTGGTTTTCTGTAGTGTAGTGTGTTCTATAGGTTTGTGTGCATGTTAATGGTGTGTGGGCAGACAACAGAGCCGGTCATGAAAAAAAAATATGAACCTTTAAAACAGGGGTGCCAAATCCGGCCCGCGACTTCATTTTATGTGGCCCGCAAGAGCTTGCAAAGAATATAATACGTTTATTATACGATTACATATCGATTTACAGAAGCACGTTGCCCATAAACTACATGTCCCACAATGCATCTCGTTTTGTGACATGCGCACTGAAGAGACTTGCAATTATTTGCTCTGGACTTTTGCCTTCAGACGTAGTTAATTATGAAGTTATTACCCTATCCGATAATAATCCAATTCAGAGGCAATAATGTCATATAATACATTATTATATGACATATTTATATATATATTTATATAGTCTTAAAAGTTACAACTGGCCCTTTGAGTACAACCATGTGGCCCGCGATGAAATTGAGTTTGACACCCCTGCTTTAAAACATAATAAGGCCCCTTTAAAATGTGGCTGTATAATATTAGCTAATAGACAGAAAGATGAGGTACAGGTGTACATAGTGAGAGACTGAATTTAAATCACTGTCTGCTCTAATAAACCCTGAGAGTTGTTCCCACATAGTTTCACTAACAGTGTGTGTGGAGTATTAGCATGCACAGAGTGTGTTTTCTGATCAAGCATTGTAAAGGGGGCCTTCAGGGCGCTCTGCTGCTGAACACTTAGTTCACATCTGTGTGCTGACCTTTGTTTGCGTTTACAGCTTAGTCGTGATTTTATATGCGTGTTATTTCAGGAAAACCAACCGACAGGATTTCAAACCTAAGGAAAATGTTATGTCAAGTCTTGGACCTTCTCAATATAACTATAATTTAATTACAGTTTCCAGATATTGGAAGAGGCCCATGAGTCTCTTTGCTAATTATCAATGGTCTTTGCAATTAACAGCAGATGTACCCATGTTAAGTAAATTGGCAAAGGTCAGAGGAACTCCAAGAGAGGTCTTCCTCAGATATAATACAGTTAAAGTCTTGTTAGTTAGTGGTTCATATCCAGCATGCATTAGCTAAGAAACGATAAGGATGTTGGTGTGTGACATCTGGAACTTACATGTTGCTCTGATGTTGGTGCGTCAAAGTTTAGGAGACCTGACAATGTGTGTGCGTTAAACATGATTAGGGAACATGTTCGTGTGTCATTTAGGAAACCTATAAGTGTCCTGTGTTTCTGAATATTCGCGGGAGCATTTCTGCGATTGGTTGCTGTTGAAGCAAGGTAATGTTTCCCCATTGTTGTTTGGTGGTGCGCAACTAAATAATAATGATTAATCTCAACTATTTCTGTGTTTGTGTTTCATTGATTCCTCTCTGTTTCATTCTTTCCTGTTGTGTGAGTGATGGATCTCCACAACAAAATGATCAGCTAACAGGACAGGCCTTAACTTAACATAATGCTACTGCTACTGAGAAAAAGTCGTAATGCCAAACTTCCAGAGAGAAATCTGATTTGCATTAGATATTTTCCAGATAATTGTTTTCATATTATTCCCAAAAATGTGAAGCCTGACACTGCTACGGTAATAATCCTGGGACACAGCAATATCCGACATCTTCCTTAGATTATTTATTTGCCAAGTTTCATTTGCAAATTCATAGACACACACATCGTGAATGATGCATAGCAACACCTGAGGCATGATGGGATTTATTGTAAATGTGTTATTTTGATAAACAAAGGGGAATTGTTTGAGATTCAGTCTATAACAGGAGAGGATCTTTAAATATCCGGCCTTCTAGAGCTAGAGACAGGAGTTTGCAAGTGTGTGTGTGTTTGTCTTCAAATCACAGCCCTCACACATCCATCACTAGATAACGTGTGATTCAATTTGTCCTGCATGTTTCACTTCTGCTCACATTCAGATTTATTTCATGTCTTTTAATTAACTCTGTGGATATGTGTGAGGGGAGATAAAAACTCCACACACAGACACACACCGGCAATCACTCACCGCTCAGACGGTCGGTCGGTCGCCTGGTTGCCGCGGTAACCGCTGCCTTGGTGATTGATTCGTTGCCAGAGTGGCGTCGCCGCGGGGAGCCGGGCCGCGTCGCTCTAATTAAAACGGGATTACAGAGTCACGGCTGCACGGTACACTGATGCACGGCGGAGAGGAAATCGCTCTGTAAATGTCAGGAGTGGTAAATACACACACATCACTGTACACACACTCACACTGCAGATCATCACTAAATACTGTTTACATGTAGAGCTTAATGTACATCTTAAATGAACAACACTTTCTAAATGTGTCTGCTCATCTCATTCTCAGAACTTCACCTTAATCTACCTCAAATCTAAACGGCATGTCCTCTCTTCTCTGCAGTGCTACGAGTGTGGATAGTTTTAGCATTGGATATATCGGCGCTACAAATGTCTGCATTATCTCAAGCTGCGTGACCGTCATATAAGTTTGCAAAGAAAAATGTTCAACGTTGAAACATTGGGATAAATCGGGGGATCAGGTGTGCCCCTAGGCCTTGTTTAAGGCCCTCAGCCATTCCTTTACCCTCATCCAGACTGGACAAACTGCAGCAGCTTCCTGTCTGGTACACTATCCAAACTCTCCAATAAATTCAAGTATATTCAAAACTCTGCCGCCCATCTCCTCACCCTCACCCGCTCTCGGGACTTCATCACCCCTGTGCTGCAAAACCTGCACTCACATCCATTTCAAAATCCTCCTCCTCACTTACAAAGCCCTCCATCACCCGGCCCCCCTACTACCTCACAGACCTGCTCCATCAACACACTCCTTCCCGCTGCTTTCGCTCACCAAACATTTTAAATATCCAGCAGCAGACAGCAGTGTTTATATATGAGATATTTCCAGCTCCTGCCTCCTGCAGAGTGTTTGTTGTGCCAGCGAGCAGCGAGGTCGGAGTAAAGTCATTTATCTGTTGGGGCAGGATATGATCTCCCGCTGCAGCAGAGCCCCCTCTCACAGCCTGATGCTGGTGACCACCCGCATCGCGCTGCAGAAACAGCAGCAATGTGTACAACTGCTGCAGATTAACATCACACACACAGGGAGAGGAGCTTGGGTTATTTACAGGACACATTGTTGCAACGACATGTCCAACAGAGGAAATCAGTACATGTGATTTCTTCAGTAGTAACGGTCCATGTCTGTTCATATTCAAAGGGCTGCTTCTAAGGTTTAGGTATGATCAGAGACAGTATTTCTGAGTAAAAGTTGATAAATAAGCACTTACTTACTTACTTTTGAGCTTTGCGGCTGTAACTCAGTTGAAAATGATAATAATGCACACTGTCAAAATCCTGTTTCCAACTAAAGAGGAATGATCAAATCTGTCCAAACACAAGCAGCTGTAGAAGGACTTTCCTTAACAATATTACAAGTCTGTTTTTGAGACATCAATATTTTGGTCAGTACACTCTCCACATCATACTCCTCAGAATATTTAATGAAACTATAAATCTTTTTCTATTCCTGCAGCTTATATCTGCTGCTGTCTGAGGATGGTTTCTCTCTCAGACTCTGAATCAGCAGCTCCCCTCAGTAAACAAGCCACAGTGATTGTTGGATTTACATATTTCTGAATAAATCACTTTTGCATTTGTGCGATAAGCAGTGCTCTGCTGTTCGCTTCTCTTCCTCCTCCTTTCTTCACCACATTCACGCATGCTTCCATGAATTAACCCCGATCATGCCAAAGAGAGGAGAAACGGCTGCTCACAATTCAAGTTTCAGCAAAAGGAGGGCCCCACTGCCAAATACAGAGCTGCCGAATGTGTTATTTCTTTGTTGGACCCTGAAGGCAGCATCTCCCTGGTTCCCTGCACCACTCTATTCACCCTATCCCTACGGCACTTGCACATTGCCATATTATGTGTTGGTACTTCTGGTTAAAGTGTGATTGCTATTAATTAGCATAGCGTCTCCAGCTTTATAAATCTGCACTTGCCAAAAAACTGTTTTTAAGCATTTAAATGAACTGTTATTTAGTTATGACAGTTTTTCAGGCAATAAAATAACAATTTTGATTACCAATATGTGATTACTTTAACCAAAAGTGTATATTTCAGTGCCCAGTCTGCTTACAAAAACACGTCAACAATGATGTTATAATGACTCTCACTGCCTGAACAGTAGACACAGGTCCACACTGCAAATAACAAATATGTTAGGGGTTAAATATTAAATACGTTTAAATAAGAGAGCCACCAATTTGGCAACAGCTCGCTAGATAGCTAACATTTGCTAGCTTGTTAGACAGGTAGCTAAGGTAAGCTAGCTAACTAAGTAGATAGATAGCAAACGTTAGCTAGCTTGATCTACAGATAAATAGATAGATTGTCACATTGACAGTGACAGACGAGTTGGGTCTCTAGGTTTAATTGTTTTTTATTCTCAAATAAAACGAATTGTTTGCAAGGCTGTTAATGCTATACCGGCCGGGCTACATAAGACGAATAGTGACGCTGCTAAATGTGATCTGAGGTTTGTCCAGGAATCTTCTCTGGTAAATGTAATGTGAAACAGCTGTGCTATTAGGAGGTTTCAACATGTGGGGAATCTTCCTCATGCATGCAAGTGCATGTGTGTAAATGTATGTGAACAGTGTCATGGGTCATATGAGCACTCTTTAATTACATCCTGGCGCTAAAGAAGATGCCTCCATTAACGCTGCATGTAGGCCTCACCACCCCCACCCTCAGAGAGTTGCCCCCCCCACCCGAGAGAGCAGGGCTGGTGTGTTTTGGCTGCAGAGGAAGCACTGGTCGGGGGGGCATGAATATTCCAAATGACTAATGCGGCACACACTTATTTCTGACATATCTGCTTCCACTGGGAAATAAAACACTTCTGATGCAGGGGACCATCTGTTAAAACACACACACACACACACACACACACACACACACACACACACACACACACACACACACACACACACACACCACACACACACACCACACACACACACACACACACACACACACACACACCACACACACACACACACACACACACACACACACACACACACACACACACACACACACACACACACACACACACACACACACACACACACACACACACACACACACACACACACACACACACACACACACACACACACACACACACACACACACACACACACACACACACACACACACACACACACACACACACACACACACACACACTCTGTTGGGAGCATGCTAACAGACAGGCTCTAAACTTCTGTACAAATTAAACACACTCTTTTTAATTCAGTGTGTGTGGTAGATGTAGATGTGGAGCTGCAGGGTGACGGGGAACACACAAAGACACACACAAACACACACTTTACGTGGCCATAAATACCTAGCCTGTCTCCTGTAGCAGCTGGATAATGTGCTCGCTGTGTGTGAAGAGGAATAAACTAGCTGCATCACCTTCAAAACAAACACACACACGTCTACACTCAAAGAGAACCATAGCCACAGGAAAACACACACTCATGCACGGACAATCTGTTTTGATATTCACACACAGCTTCTAGGTATTCACAATATATATATATATTTTATAGAAACTACTGCATGTGCATTTCAAGCAGACAGGTTTACATCGGCACTGTGGAGCACCTGCCTCATGACATGAAGCAGCTTATGCATCAGAAGTGCTTTATGGTGTGTGTGTGTGTGTGTGTGTGTGTGTGTGTGTGTGTGTGTGTGTGTGTGTGTGTGTGTGTGTGTAACTGACCTGTGTCTGCAGCCTTCAGGTGAGGATCCTCAGCATCCACAATGCCTCTGATCTGCAGAGAGAGGAAACACATACACACTGATCACCTGAAGGGGTACAGAGTGTGTGTGTGTGTGTGTGTGTGTGTGTGTGTGTGTGTGTGTGTGTGTGTGTGTGTGTGTGTGTGTGTGTGTGTGTGTGTGTGTGTGTGTGTGTGTGTGAGACAGAGCGATAGTAAGCAGCTCCTAGCAGACTCTCTTGATGTTGGATCAGGAGCTCCTCAGTGACTGTGAGGCTCTCAGGAGCTTTACACACGTTTAATGATGAAGACCGATGAAGAATACATGCTTCAGTTTCAGCCACGGGGGGAAACAGGCAGCACACATACCTTAAGCACACACACCTTCAGCAGTACATGTATGGTTTATGGTACAATACTGATTTAGTGGATATCTAAATATTGACATGTATCTGCAGCTGAGTGTGCTTTGTTCTGTTGTTGACGCTTGTAGGCATTTTCTGTTATAAAATGTAAAATGAGAAAAACGTTCCCAAGAGGGTTCATGAAGCATGAGGAGGATATAGGATTCAAACATTTTTTCATCACAGGAAGTGAGCGGTGTTACCGAAAGTGAAAACACTTCTCTGAGATTCAAAGAAAATAAACCTTAAGAAAATTATCCATCCCCCAACCCCTTGACTGATGCAAGTGTGCTTTACTCTCGGGACTTCCAGGATGTAGTCTTTGGACGAACAGTAACAGTTTTACATGACACAACATTGTTCCTTACAATATTAGATCAGATATGATCGATAGGAAATGGTCGAGACAAGACGATACGATATACAGTACGATACAATACAGTAAGCTATACAATACGATGGGTACAATACGGTACGTCACGACCTGATACAACAAGATTCGATTTGATACAACAGGTGATGACGCGGTTTCATACGGTACGATAAGATACACTGTAGCTACTGTGCAAACGACTGTAAAGCCGTAGAATCTTGAATTAGAGTGGTACTACAGAACGGGACACAGCGAGAGGATTCACCACAAAACCCAGAGAAATAATAAGAATTAAATTCAAATTAAGTTTTCATGAAGGTGATGAGGGAACGCTGCTGGAATGAGAAAAAAACAGCAGGGCTAGCTAACCATCAGCAACTAGCTAACCTGTTGGGCGTACAGTATTTGTTCCCCATCACAGAACAACAACATCTGCAGATCAATGGAAAGCTGAGGAAGTTGTGCCGATATGTCTGATTTTTCTGGAAGAAGAAGAAACCCTCAGCATCCCAACAACAGGCCACAGGAAGTGAACAGGAAGTGCCTCCTCTGTACTGACGGACTGAGAGCGGCAGGAGTAACGGAGGCATTACTCTCTGTGATGTTCCTGAGAAGGAAAGCCTCCAGCGGCAGTTTAGAAAGCAGCACAGGAAACAGCGTCTCTCTTTGAAGGAGCTGTACTCTGATTACTTCCACACACAATGGTGCATCATGGGTATTTGTCCACCGAGAGCCCAGGAAGCGTCTAATTAATTGACAAGCAGATATTTCTGAGTTTAATCATCAAACAGACTGCGTTCTGCTCCCCAGCAGCAGCCCCCTCTCTGCAGAGACGGGTCTTTAAACGCAGCACTAATCAGAATAAATGACGCTCTGCACATCACATCACAGGAGCTGATGTTAACTTATGTAACACTTACAGACCTATATTCATGAAAGCTCCCTCCCTCTGCAGCACATCTTATTTATTCTTAATATTTAATGTGTCACATCTTCACATGATCGATCTGTGTGTGTGTGTGTCCTGCTCCACATTCCTCCTCTCTCACAGAGACGATTAACTGTAGATATATAGAGTGTGAGAGTTTCAGTGATGCTAGCTCAGCTCAAACTGATCATCTTATCAGATGGATTTATGGATATGTAGAGCCTAATATCGCTAACACTGAGGCCTTCTTTTCAAACATCATGCACTTTATCCTGATGTGAAATAACATCCAGGAACAGGAAGTGACATGGCTGGATCATGACTGTTTTCATGACTGCTTTAATGAATTTAAATGCATAGAGAGAAGCCTGTGAAACTCATTCTGATTTTACTTAAATGTGAGTCATTTCACTCTTATGCGGTTGGCCTTTACTTGTTGTTTTAATCAAATATGTTGTTTAAATCAGTGTTTCTCAACTGACGGACCCGTTTCGAGTGGGTCGCAGATGTGTGAGTGAAGAAAAGAAAAGAAAAATAAATAAAAATCTTTTTGGGGAAAAAAGTCAAACTTTTATTTAGAAGGCCCGATTTTCTAACGCTGTGCATGCAGTAGGCGTTGTACTGGAAGTACCGGAGACCATAAGCGGTTTGGCAAACTTCTGACACGTCTGTCATCTTCTCAATAAAAGATCTTTGCTGATGCTTTTTCGAGTCTTCTGGCCAATCAGAATCAAGATTGTTGCCGGAAGTCCCCACGGAGAATAACTTTGCGGTAGAACTATTCTTTATACATCCATCAGATACAAATGAACACATAATGAAATATGACCCCCGGTTTGATGATTGACAGGTCACAGAACAATGGGAGCTATCTACCCTTACCCACAATTTAAAGTAATTCACACAGACTATCTCCTCTTTGCTCTTCTCTCTGTGTGGAGCAGCAAGTTCAGCTGTCAGAACAAAGTGAAAAACAAACAATGGCATCAAATATTATGGTACCACTTTACAATAAGACTACCCTTATAAAGGATTCATAACGGGTTCATAATTAGGTTATTCATTAAGTTCCAAACACTTAATTAATCATTCAAAACCATTTATAAACCAGTTCTAACATAGTTTTCACACATCAACACAGGCTCACTATTTGGCAAGATAACTAAGCCTTATATTGGCTACCTAGCTTACTTCGTCTTCTTCATCAGCCAGCATCCTTGGTATCTGTTGTTCACTGAGTTGATTCTCCCCCATCCATCTTGATGTTTCTTGGCATCTCTTTATGACCATTTATTTATGAGTTACTAACATTTATAACTGCCAAAAGGGAGCCTTATTGTAAAGTGTAAAACACATTCCCATTTTTTTATGGGTTACTACCATTTCCAATTGGTAACAGGGAGCCTTAACCCTGTACGTGTTAAACAAATCACCATTTATTAATGAGTTAGAACCATTTATAATTTCTTTAAGCCATTAAAGGTGGGGTAGGTAGGTTGGAGAAACCGCCTCGAGATCGCTAGAATTTGAGAAAAATTCAGCTACTTCCCATGATGCTTTGTGAAGTATGTCAAAGCAATTAAGGGCAGTTTCTGGGATTAAAATAATCTCTGATTTGACTAAATAAAAGTGATTTTGATCTTTCCTTAACTCATATCTGCATTTTAAATAAAACACACACACACAAAAATCCATGATATCAGGACATGAGAAAGAGGCACATCCAATCCATGTTCATATATTGAAATTGCGAAATTTAAGGGCATTATAAAGACAAAAAAATAATAATATAATTTTTTTTTTAATTAAAGGTGGGTTAGGTAATTTTGGAGAAACCAGCTCGAGTCCGCTAGAATTTGAAAAGACACAACCGGAAAAAATCTGCCACTTCCTTACAGAGCCCCTCCAACACACACGAACGCGCACATGACCAATGAGGGCACGAGATAAGTTTGTGCACAGATGGAAGGCTGACAGGCAGGTAGGCCATCCAGTTATTTTAGCCGGGCCGGCTAAAATGATTGGTCGTGCTTTTTACAGTACTACGGATGACATTTTTTTATGGATTTTTTGTCAAAGCACTTCAGATATTCATTGCTATCGGGATGTTAAGAGCATTCCATGGAATATAACAACAAGTGTATCTCGAGCCGGTTTCTCAAACTTACCTACCCTACCTTAAAGTTATGCATAAATTAGGGCGTGGTCACATTGAGTGACAGGTAATTCCAGTGACTGCTGTTGTTAGCTTCCTGTCTCTCTGCTAGCAGCTCCGTGATGCTACAGGGGCTCTGCCTGCTTAACTCATCCGAGGAACATAACTTGAACTCGGCCGTGTTTGTTGTGCCGGTGCCTTGTGGACTATTCTTCATGCTTATATCGGACTATTGTGACTCGCTTTGTGGTTTTGCGGTAAGTGAAATTCGAGTACTTTATTTATGTGTTGCTTATGTTTTTAGTCAGCTAACGTTAATGAATGTTAAGGCTTGGGTTAGCATGTAAGCAAGTGGTAGCTACATCTGTGCTAACGATGCTAATCGTAGCCTCCAAGTTAAAACGTAATAGAGAAGTGTTAAGCATTAAGTGGCCTTTTTATGTTATACAGTTCAGCTTTGATTCCATCATCTAATTAAACCTTTTTTAAAGCATTCTTTAGTTCTGTGAAGGGATAGCCTATAAGGGATATATGCACTGTACTTCACTTTAATTAATATTGTATACTGAAAAGCGTGTATATATTACAATTTTTTGTTGAATAGATTTGAGTGGTTCAAAATTTCGGGTCGCGATTTATTGACAAAGGAAAAAAGTGGGTCCCGAGGCCTAACCAGTTGAGAACCACTGGTTTAAATCCTCCAATAAAGGGGCTGTAGTCTGCTCATGTTCAAGTTGACATTAGTATTGTGTGCCTCTCCTGTGACATGTTTCCCTGCTTTAATGTTTAAAAAGGTCTTTATTTTTCTCATACTGCCTGTGCTGAAGCACCTCTTTTCACATATTTTCGCCCAGTCTGCTCTGATTGGTTAGTTCATCATCAATCTGTTGCGATTGGTCAACCGCTTAGAGATGTCCCTCCTCCTAGCCTATCATGTACAATGTGTTGGAGAGCTAACCAATAGAAGCATAAGCGTGATGTCACTATAGAAAGTAAACAAAGGGGTCCAATAACAATTATCATCTACCTGGAATCATGCTAAAATAATATAAATATTTCCAAAAAAGTGACAGTTATCTCTAAAAGTGGGCATCTATATTCAGACTGCAAACAATAATACATAAATAAATAAAGTGATTTTATTTAAAGTGTTTGTTTTGCATCCTTGCTTTATATTTCAGGGATGCAGCAGCAGTAAGATAAGCGGGACGGTGAAATCTAATCTGTGTCTGTCTATGCGAATGTTATCCCACAGCGGTTTATATGAGCTGATGAAGGAACTCCATAACTCTGCTCCTCTTCCTCTTTATCTGGACAGAGGAAATGAGAGGATGCTATCTGCCGCTCGCCTCGGCTAAGCAGACGGACATTTTCTCCAGGCTTCAGATGAAAACAGGAGCTTTATGAACCTCAGGAATATTTGTATCTGACTCTGAATTAAAACACTCTAGAGAGAGGTGTTAGGAGCTGATCTGTGTGTCAGAATACATCTGATCACAGGGAGGATCGAGGACTCTGCACTACATCTCAGTTCTTTTCTTCCCTATTTATCAAAAAGGATTTTTCTCGTCTTACATTGTTTCTCTCGTCTTACATTGTTCCTACAGTGATGAAACATCGGAGGCGTTGAGAGGGAAGGTGTCAATGTACTGCAGGTAATAAAGTAAGGATTAAAGGTCCCCTATTATACTCTTTTTCATCAATATATTATAGGTCTCAGATATATACAAAACATGTCTCTGAAGTGATTGGCTGGAAATACCAAACAGATGTAGCATCCCATAATCCCCTCTGTTTCAGCCCTGTTTCAAAAGTGCTGATTCTCTGTCTGTTACTTTAGATGAAAATAAGGAGCCACTCCCCACGCCCCTCTGAGAGATATTTGGTTAAAAAGAACACAGTGTGCTCTAGGAGGACATTCAGGTGATAAAGTGTGGGGGGGGGGGGGGGTGTTACCTTGGTTGGTGATTGGCTAATGGTTACACAAGCCAAAAAACAAGTTGCCAAAATCTGATCAGCTCATTTTCAGACAGGTTTTTATATAAATGGATCAGGACAAAAAGTGAGCGAATCTTTTTTCCTGAAACTTTCAGAATCTCTTTACACAGAGGGGACACATGTTGATGTAGAAAAAAAGATTTCGCATAATAGGTGTCCTTTAGTCGGACATATCAAAAAGCTTTTAGGTCAATGAACAGAAGAGCTGCAATCATCACTAACATAGGAAACTTTGGGCAACACCAACTGAGAGCTGTCCTGAAAACTGAACCACATCTATAGTGATGCTGCTGCACTGAGGGAACGTATACAAAAAATAGGTGCCTTCACCATGATCCTGCACCAAGACATGAGAGGGATCGAACCAACAAAGAACCAACCAACTAACAAACCAACCAATCTTTTAACAGATCATTCAAACCTGGAAAGACTCTCTGCAGTCCAATACAAATCGGATTCCCTCAACTGGAGAGAGAACAGTGTGTGGTGTGTGTTTGAACAAAAAGGGAATGGAGCTCACCTTCACCCTGTTCTCTGTATTTAGGACGTCCCACAGAGAGTGCTGGAACATGGGCAGGTCCATCTGACGGCCCCCTCCCATCAGAGCCTGGGGGAAGAGGAGGAGGTTTAATGAATATATGATAAACCAACAAGATACAGCATGCAACACAGAAGAAGTACTTAACAATATTCCAAATATAATGCATATAACACTGAAAGTTAGATACATGATTTTGGTTATACATTTGAGTGTCGAGGAGTTTAATGCATGATGCGGATGAAAGATGAATACATCCTGTCTTTCTTATATTTCCATAAAACATCCGGAGCTGTAGCCTCAGGCCTGACGACACCACTGCTTTCATCTTGTTTTAAAAACTGGAAAGCTCTATTAAATGTATGGGTTTTAAAAAAATGTAAGTTTCATTTCAAAGTCATCTGAATACAGAAAATATGTTTGACTCATCTCTTGTTTTCTGTAATGCTGCAATTTGCATGAAGTGGGTGTTTCTTCTCAGCCTGACACACACTAATCTTCTTCTTCGCATGCATTTACTGCGGGTACAGTCTCACAAAAACTGCCATACACAACTGATAATAAATTCATCTAAAAAAACTCCTGCAGAAAGAGGAGGGAACCTGCCAGGTGTGAGGGAGAGAAGTGTAGCGGGTGGAGGCGCCAGTCAGTGTGGTGCTGCTGCTCTGTGGAGGGAAGGGGGTGCAGCTCGGTGTGTATTCATGTGAAACGGAGTCCGCTGGAAGCCGTTTAGTCGGCGCTGTATCTCAGCAGGCTGACCTTTAACTCTATGCACAATGAAGCTAAGCTAACATACACACGCTGCTAAGCTAACAGACACTGCAGGGGGAGAATCAGATCCTCTGAGCTGACCCAGCACTTCACTGCCACAAGATACAACACTCAGACTATCTTTTATTACTGGTACACGCTCCAACTTTAACAAACTGTATATAAATGTCGTCTTGTAGGTAAATATAGCATCCATCACTTCAGAGCAGCAGTTATTCTGGAGGATGATGTATAGAAAGAGTAATTCCTCTCAGAGTGCAGAAATTGCCTCGCAGAGAGAGTAAATATTAAATAACACATCTACATTCTGTGTTATCTCATTTAATTTCCCCAGCAGCCTCACACACACAATAACCAATACCGGTGACATATTTCCTGTACAGTTAGTAACATTAACAACAACCTACTAGCAACTGATGCTGACCACAAACCCTGAAGACTAATAAATGTTCCTAACTGAACGATGAATTCAGACCTAACAAAACAGTTTAAAAGCATTTCAGAGTAGAGTCACTTCATTTATCCTGAGTGCTGTTTGTGTACTTTGGAACCACTGCTAGATTTCTAAGAACTAAAAGTCACGGTGGCCCCAGCGGTCCATAAAATAGAGTCAGAGTGAAAAATGGGATGATGTAGGGTTGTGTGTGTGCTGTGACTAAATAAAGAGATTGTATTGGTGATTTTCTTGCAAGGAAACACTTGAAGTCGTACGCTCCCATCTCCACTCTTTTTCTTGAGACAACAGTATGTGACATCAGAAACAACCCTTAACCCTTCAGATCTCCAGTATATATATCTAACCCCTTCCCCATCATCAGCTCGGTCTGCTTCAATTATGTTTAGAGCTGCTAATGAACACGGTTCTTATTTAAGATAAAGCAGAGACAGATCGATATTCAGCGGTGCGTCAGTCTATATTCTCCTCAGACCTCAGCACAGGAACATTTCAGAAAGGCCACCGGGGGGGGGGGGGGGGGCTTATCACGCAGCTAAATGTCAATGTAATTATGAGCGTCTGTAGATAGTGAGGGGAGCACATCCTGCAGCACAACACATATTCCATTAATAAATGTCACTCTGCAGAGCGCCCAGAGGACGACAACAACACCGATACTACTGCACTAACAGAGAGATGTTATACAGGACAAAATAATAACTATATATATAATTATATCTAACAAACGCTATTAATATTTAGCGCACACAGCACATTGAATCATTACAAAGCACAGGAAGTGATCAGGACTCACAGCCAGTGTAATTTATATATGGGCTGTGTGAAAGGGAAAACAAAGCTATATGAACGCTCTGCTAATGGGGAGTAGCATTAGCATGGCTAATTGTTATGTTACTAGATGTGCACTCCTCACTGCAGGAGGAGTCTGCTGATAAACAAGCTGTGTTTCTGTATGAGAACAATAAAAAGACTCAATAAAATGTAAGAAAATATGCATATATAACATCTTCCTGTAGCATAATGACTGATCTATCCAAGTACCAAGTATTATCCAAACTCCTCGTCCAATCAAAACACAACTGCATCTGATCCCTCACAATCCAAGCCAATCACCACAGGCGTTTCTACACTTAATGCAACAGCTGTGGAATTAAATGAATGTTGTATTGGTAAAACAACAGTCATTAAACCTCTGTGGTGCAGGCTAACTCCTGGAGCAGAGTTTAGTAAAACAGAGGGGCTGCTGGTCTGACTCAGCTGGGGGGGGGGATGCTACTCTCTCTTCCCTTGAACCCCCTCATCACATCTCTTTCCGGGAGTGCTCCTTGAGTGTGGCCCCACCTGGGCCCCTGGACTTGCTCTGTCTCTGAATGTAACCATCCCTCTATCTTTTGAGGACAGTAGGGAGGGTCCTTATGAGGAGACTATAGAAGGTGTGCTTCTGGGGACACTAAGCTTTGCAAAGTTTGGAAATGGCACCAGGCTTTCCTGCTTTTTTTAAAAATTTGAAATATCTGCTGTAGTAACCGGCCAATCACAAGCTTTCATCACCCACAGGTCAGCACAGATTGATAGGAGGAAGCAAGGAAACATCCAGGGATTGTCATTCTTCCACAGAGGCACTGATATTTCAGAGTCAGATTTGGAAACCGTCTCTCCCCTCTGAATCTGGTGCTAGACAGGAAGCAGGAAGCCATCTGTGAGTCTCATCCTCTCCTCCTCTCTCAGGATGAGTCGGAGCCAGCGAATGTCGGTGGGATAAAGAAGAGTTGACGGACAGGAGGTGCTTTCTGTTTCCTGTTTCATCCAGACCGATCGGTGGCACCGTCACTGGCCGAGATTATGATGATAGGGGGGGGGGGGTTCTCAGGCCTCTGAGAGCTTTAATATTGCAGGCCACCATCACCATGGAAACACATAGCGTGGCAGCAGAGGACACAGGGTTCTGCACAACATGTCGGGTCAGAGGAGAGCACTGTAGCTGAAATACACCTGAACTCTGACATGCGTCTGCAGACAGAGGCCGTGCAGCATGTGATGCTTCAGAGATACAAGTTAATAATCACATTATAATCATATCATGTGGAATGTCAAATTTAAAAAACTTGCATCTTGATTTAAGTAACTCAATCTTTGCAAGTGCCTCCTGTGGTACAGAGTTTCGCTTCTTTATAAAACACACCGGTTGATCCCACCAGTAACCACTGATGTCTCCAAATGAAGCAGCCTGAATCTACAGGATTACAACTGTAATACCGCAACTTTAACTTTAACTAGCACCCACACCAACTCAAGAAACGCATGTTCATGAAATAAGCCGATTATTCACTTTCTGTCATAATAATAATCCCTTCAAATGTTCCAGAAACACCCGGGTGTGTGTAGAGGCTGTCCTGCTGCAGCGGCAGATCTATGATCGTTCTCAGAGGAGGTTACTCTCTCTGCACAGTGTTCCTGTTCTTAAAGCTGCTTTAGAACATCAACAGTATTTGTGCAGTGGTTACAGCTGATAAGAACACACACACAGCCTGGAGCTGCTTTAAGGCTGATTGTCAGAGCAGCTTGTCGAACAGCAGCGCTGCAGTCAGAGCTACAAACATCTCTATTTTATACTTTATACTACAGACTGCTCTTCAGATCAGACCTCTGTCAGCTGTGGATGCAGCAGATCAGATGAAGCCTCTTCACTTCTCCTCCTCTGACCTCCCACTGCCTCCATTACAGCTCATCCAATCACAGCTACAGGGTAGAGAGGAGAGCGGAGGGGAGAGGAGAGGAGGAGGGTCAGGTGTGCAGCCTAAAATAAATGAAGTCTCTCAAATCATTGGTTGTGCCTCTCCTATCAAAGAACCATGACACAGTGAAGTGTATCTCATAAGAGTCTATGTCATCTCTCCAAACATATACCTCCACCTCTCCTCCACCTCCTGCCGCCAGCAAAAGGAGGAGAGGAAGGGGATGCATGCTATTGGAGAGAGGTGCAGCCACCACTATGATGTTGTTGGAATACAGAAGAGATATTGTTCCATCTTAACGAGATGTTACAATGTGCGCTGAGCATGCAACACGATGGCCTACATCCACACAGTATTAGCTTTACTGAGAATC
This sequence comes from Trematomus bernacchii, assembly GCF_902827165.1. Classification (NCBI taxonomy): domain Eukaryota; kingdom Metazoa; phylum Chordata; class Actinopteri; order Perciformes; family Nototheniidae; genus Trematomus; species Trematomus bernacchii. The sequence goes on from NW_022987685.1 coordinate 4,875,014, forward strand.
AGCTGAGCTCCGCACATAGCAAACTCCTGGGTTACTCTCAGTGACGTCAGAGAATGCACTGCTCCAAATATTCACAGCGGACCCTAACTCTGCTTAGAACACACACAGTGTTCGAGAAGCACTGCTAGACAGGGAGAGGATACTCTAACAGGCAGAGGAGAAGTATCCACTCCCGCAGGAGGGATCTGTCGGCCCAGCCCTGGGAAACAGAGAGTAATGACCTGTGAATGTGACTTTGTGTTTCCCATCAGCTCTGTTAGAGGCCTGCTGCCCCCTGCTGGAGGCTGCACACTCCACCATCATGTTCCCTTTATTTCTTTATAGTTGCAGGTGAAATCTCAGGGGTATGCTTATGTGCAGCGTTGCAGAATAAGCATTTAACGCATGCACACTGATTCAATATAACTATAACTAACTAGATTTGTGTTCCAGCACTACTGAATGTCAATCTGCTTAAAGAGCACAACGTGGAACATGCAAATTGGGAGAGATTCACATCAGGTTCTGTGGCTGCAGAACAGCTGCTGTATCACCGTTGGAATGAGGCGGCTTTATTAACCACTAAGTAATACATCAAACTCTGGAATAGGCCCTAGTTGCACACCACACACACAGTTTACAGCAGGGAACAAAACTGCAGTGTGTAGAGGTACAGCAGTCTGAATAAAAGCAGAAACATCCAACATCCTTAAGAGCCGTTGTCTTTGGTCCTCTAACATATCGTCTCCATTTCCTGTTTCCAACTAATGGCTTCTCTTCTGAAGCTACGTGGAATACACAATAACTGCAATATTTCTTTATGCAACTGTTGTTTTTTGTATCCATACTTTTAAATTAAAAAGTAGTGACATTTCCCCAACTGTGCTCTCTTCTTATTACCACCAGAGGTTTTATTTATCCTGCATTAAAAACATATTCCATACTCAGTGAGATCAGGGAACCTCCAGCACATAGCCACAGCCCACTGCGTCTCACACCAGAGATGCAAAGAGAGGAAGGATCTCTGCAGATTTAGTGTGAGTATTACAATGATGTGCTTCCTGCAGGAGTATCCCATACTGACAGAACACACGATAACCCTGAAAGAGCACTTCCTCCTTTTATCATCAAATCCTCTCTGTTCCTGAATGATCTGCACCGCCGAAGAGGAAACCACCTTCAGTGCGGAGGCAGAAGCTTCTGAAGAGGACGGAAACAGAAAGGGGGGACTAATACAAAGGTGTGAAAATGACACAAAGGGACGATGCATGCAAAATACATCCCTGAGTGTGTAATCAGAGTCTGCAGACATTATAAACTGATGAGAACTCTGTTCCTTCCTGTGTGCACAAAATGCCCTCAGTCCTGATGATGTAACTCCCTGTTCCTTCTTCCTGGGACTTCCTGTCTAATTTCCCCGCTTGATGGCAAATATGGTCACTGCCCAATCCGTACCAGAAACCCGCTTTGTTCTTCGCATGTTCGAAAAATTCAGCTACTTCCCATGATGCTTTGTGAAGTATGTCAAAGCAATTAAGGGCAGTTTCTGGGATTAAAATAATCTCTGGTTTGACTAAATAGAAGTGATTTTGATTCATCTTTCCTTAACTCATATCTGCATTTTAAATAAAACACACACACAAAAATCCATGATATCAGGACATGAGAAAGAGGCACATCCAATCCATGTTCATATATTGAAATTGCGAAATTTAAGGGCATTATAAAGACAAAAAAATAATAATATAATTTTTTTTTTTAATTAAAGGTGGGTTAGGTAATTTTGGAGAAACCAGCTCGAGTCCGCTAGAATTTGAAAAGACACAACCGGAGAAAATCTGCCACTTCCTTACAGAGCCCCTCCAACACACACATGACCAATGAGGGCACGAGATAAGTTTGTGCACAGATGGAAGGCTGACAGGCAGGTAGGCCATCCAGTTATTTTAGCTGGGCCGGCTAAAATGATTGGTCGTGCTTTTTACAGTATTACGGCTTCCACAGATGACATTTTTTTATGGATTTTTTGTCAAAGCACTTAAGATATTAATTGCTATCGGGATGTTAAGAGCATTCCATGGAATATAACAAAAAGCGTATCTCGAGCCGGTTTCTCAAACTTACCTACCCCACCTTTAAGGTCGACATCATGGTCGACATACAGTATATTCGTACATTTTAGTTGTTTTTTTTATCTTGCAAAATGTAACTGATTTTTTATAAAGTACCAATGGTATTAAAGAATACAATAAGTACGGAAGACAGTACATCAGTACATCATTAAATTATCTTTTTTTGGTTGTTCTCCATTTGAAGGTCAGATTTTATATTTGTATGTGTTGCAACAGGAGTATTTTGGTCATTATAAGTCAGCCTTAAGGCCAGGCTCATCGCTGTGACTCGCTCCTTAATAAACATCCGTACTAAAGTTCGAGTTTAACGATGTTTGATTAACAAAATAAACCAAAGCAGGAACACACGGTCAACAGAGAAACACTAGCTCAGCCTCTCATAATAACCCCGGCAAACAGAATAAAGGTTTATTTGATTTACTTCATTGGATAAAAACCTTGCTCAGGAGGTCAGACAGGACCTTCACTAACGCCCAGCAGAGCAGTGTAAAGTGAAAGACTCACCACAGCCTCTTCCTCAGAGAGGAGCAGCTCCTCTTCCTGCACCAGGACCAGCTTCTCCTGCAGCTCCTCCACTGACAGACTGACACACGACAGCACAGTTAGCTCATGGAGAGGAACGTGCCATTACCCCAGCAGTAATGACTTGAGTGTAATTAAAGCATGTGAAAACATATGATGAGCTGAATAAAATGTTGATAGCATATTATCATCCTCACAGTTTAAGCACATTAAAGGCTCACAACATACTGTATTTCAAAGGGAACTGATGTGTGAACGAAAGGAAAACCTTTTTTTAAACTTGTTGGGGTTTTCCCTTTACTGTTTGTGTGCATGTAAATGGTCTGTAAAACATTATATGTGATAGGTTTAAGGGCGGGACATCTCTAAGCGGTTGACCAATCACAACAGAGCCGGCCAGCTAACCAATCAGAGCAGACTGGGCTCTGGTTTCAGACAGAGGGTGAAAAAAGGTTCTGCAGCACAGGCAGTATGAGAAAAATAAACAACTTTATACAAAATACAAATATGAACCTGAACATGAGCATAATGTCCAATTAAGTTAAAAAGACAGTATTTCTACCAGAGGATCCTGATTGATAGTTAATGTAGTTCTTCGAGTTGTTTTAATGGCAAATATGCAGATTTAATTGAATAAGCAGCAGGTAATTCCATAAAACCTCCTTCAGGTTGTTATAGACAACACAGTGTATTACCATAAAGGTACATTCATATAAAGAATGATTTCTCAGTGGGAGAGATATGGGAAATATTATCTTATCACATGAGGGAAACCATCACGCTTAAGCAGGAAGGTGGACCCAAGAGCAGTAAAACATTTGAAATCAAGCAGTCTTAACAAAAAGCGAGCTTTAATACAAAAAATCTGGCAACAAAGAAAAACTAAACATCCACAAACCGGGGAACAAGAGGATGGATCACGGGGAAAGCAGCCAGGAACAAACATGGAACACAAGGGTCACACGGAGACGAAACGGAGACGAAAACGGAAACGAACCGAAGTCGTTTTCAAATAAGTCTTCCGTCCGTTTGCACTAAAATCTGTATCATGGTCAGTAGCGTCTGGAGCACGAACGCAACCCTGTGATCCGCCATTGTTGTTGTTGTTGTTGGCGAAACGCATCAGCAATGACGCGGGGGTGAGCAGGAGAGGTGGGGAGAGGCGGGGCTATGGCGTCATCGTTTTCAGGAAATGATCGTATAGGGCGTACACACGGAGCCGCAAGCGTTTCGTCCCCAGACCTACCCACTTTGGTACACCGTTATCAAAGTGTATCGGATTCGGGCTCCGTATCCGCGGCTCCGTTTCGTCTCCGTGTGGACGAACCGTCTATACGATAGAGAACGTTAGCGGATACAACTGATATCGTCTCCGTGTGGACGGGGGCCTAAACACACACAAGGGTAATCAGGGTAAGACAAGACACAACTGGAGGGGGGGGGACAGGGGACAGGACACAGGGGCAGCAGGTGAACACAGTTCAGGCAACGGAGGGAAAACACAGGAAGTAAAACAAGACAAGACACAATGAGAAAATACATTTCAAAATAAAACAGGAAACTAAACACAAACCTAAAATCATGACAGAAACAAACCCCCTGGAGTCATGTTCACTCAGTGTGATGCTCCTGAACAGGAACCTCAAGAAGATTTATTACACTGAGCAATTAAAATAATCATTCATATGATTCTCATGACTGAGACTGAGCAAAGCCATTGTTTCAGTGTCAGAGAGTGTGTTTAAATAAAGCTTTTTATGTTCATCACCGGTTTCCTCCATGATGAAGAATCACCCTCGTGTTAGCATGCAGGCTGCAGGAGCTGCAGACTTTGCATTAGAATGCACATTGCCGACGATATCTCCTGGATCTGTCTCTAATGACTCTCAGCTAAACACCCCCCCTCTTCATCCACTCCATTGAAATGCTAATTATCATTAACGCAGATTCACATAATTGTTCTCTCTTATTCTGGGCACTCATCTCATTTTGTGTCTGTTTAGCCAATGATAACTGCTTCACGACATCAAGTTCTTAATCTACAAAAAGGAAGCTAAGATCAATATCAGAATATAATTTTAAAACAAATGAAAGTATTATTATATTTTACAACCTGTAAGTGTGTGTTATCAGGAGAACGCCAGTCAGTCTGTACCAAGGCCGTTAACACACACTCTCTCACAGACACACACAGGTTGCAATATGCTATATATAGAGCCTACCAACTGCTGAGGATATTAAGCGTGATGATTCCTCAAGACCGTACGTGTGTGCGTGTGTGTGTGTGTGCGCGTGTGTGTGTATCCTAATGGAAATGCTGTCTGAGGCACTGTAGGTGTGCATTGCACAGCACCTGCTTTCTGCTCCAGGTGTACTGCTCTCTGATTTCTCTGCAGCCTATGCCACCCATACACACTACACACAAAATGATTAACACACTTAGATCGTCTGTGTAAAGAGGATATATCCAGCTCATGTTCAGGTTCATATTAATATTTAGAGTGACAGGTGTCCATGCTTGAATGTTCAAAAGGCCCTTTATTTGTCTCATACTGCCTGTGCTGCAGCACCTCTTTTCACCCTCTGTCTGAAACCAGAGCCCAGTCGGCTCTGATTGGTGAGCTGGCCAGATCTGTTGTGATTGGTCAACCACTAAAAGATGTCCTGCCCTTTAGCCTATCACGTACAATGTGTTGGAGTGCTAGCCAATAGTCAATGAGTGTTCCATAGTGACTCTGTCAGTCCAATGAAGGAGTTTAAGGTATGGAAGTGTGTTGGTAAATTTGTGAATGCTGTGCATCTAAAACACTGAAAGTCTCTGTGTTTATTAACAGTTTAACACGTGCATATCTTTACCTGCCATCCTTGTTGCTGTCCAGCAGTCGGAAGGTGCTCTCTGAACTGTTCTGACCTCTGACCCCTGCAACAGGAAACACATCGGAGTTAATGTTAGCAGCAGTAATATCTCCTGCACAAAGCTCTATCTCTCTTGAATGCTCACTGAGAGGAGGGGATGGAGAACAGGACAGGGCTGCAGATGGATTTAGGAAGTAACTGAGGGCGGGGGGTGTAATCAGCAGTGAGTGGGCCGTGCAGGAGTAAAATCCCGTCAGAGTCCAGAATGCAATCAGGAGGCTTTGTGCTGCAGTTGGCCGCTCACACAGTGATTTCCCTCTTCCCCCACCCTCCTCTAAAGAGCATGTGACCCGGATGATTGACTCTGTGAATGGAGACGAAGTTCTCTTGTGTGTGCCCCCCTCCCTCACTATATGAAGGGGCAAACTGATTGGCCTTGCAGTCTGGGGAAAAGCACTCGACATAATGATAATTGCACATCCGCCGCAATTAGCTCTCGGTGCTAATTACAGAAAAGCTAATTGTGGAATTAGCATTTTTCCTTCCCGTGGTACAGCACTGCGCATGTGCTGAGTGTGTGCAGCCGTGAATCCATATTTATAAAGCTGTGCTGGTTTTTATTGACTTTAGGAAGATGCACATGTCTGCACACACGGGCGGCTCAGCTGTGTTTGCATCTATTCCCTAGCGCTCCTCATTCCCCGGGAAACATGTCCCATCTCCCTCCTCTTCTTCAGAGCTGCCTGGAGTGGGGGTGTGTAGGATAAGTGAGGAGACAGAAAGGAGGCCATGTTTTCTAATGGACTCCATCACTCATGCTGCAGCATACAGTAACACAAAGAGGGGAGAGAAGGGAAGAGCCCCTGTGTTACTGCGAAGCGAACAGGAAACACTTTAGAGACAAGGAGTTACATGGAGACAGGAAGTGATCTCTCTCTGCAGGTGTAGCTCAGATACTTCACAGACAAGTGTATTAACCTCAGCTTAAGCGATACAATTTGTGCTGACTTCACGTATCTGGTGTTCTAGTTTTACAGATCAGAAGCAGAATGGTCTTTAAATTGCAGCATGGACCGTTTAACGATAGAATAACGGGATGCAGCGCCCCGGGTGGCCAAGACCTAACCTCAATATGCCCTGTGCATCTCTCCTGCTTTTTAAAACGAGCTTACAACATATTAAGATCATTAAAAAGGGAAAAAACGATGGTAGAATAGATGTTATGCAAGTTAATGCTATTGCTAACAATGTTAATAATGAGGATATGACAAATCATGACATTAATCATGGGTTGGAAAACAAACCAAATGTGGAAGTAATTTTGAGGAAGTTTGCCCATATACAGTACAGTATGTCATAAATGTGAAATGATTTGATTTGATCACCCATCATAGATTATGGAAGCTATTTAGATAGAAGAGATCTTCAGTAATGGTCCTCTATTCAACCCAGTCGCTCCCGAGGAGAGATAATGAGGAGAAGCAGGAGAACCAGGTCACCTGATTTCAGAGGAACGTCAGGAAATCAGACCGAGACAGACAAACAGCAGCTCTGCTTTGAACGTACAGAGAGGGACAAATATAAAATAATACCATCATGTCGGATAAACATCATGAGGAGGCACAGACCTCCAACTGAACCCAACGCTGACTGAGGGGGGGCTTAAAGAAGGTTAAAAAAAAAAAACAGCAGGCACATGATCAGAGTCTGTGTTACTCAGGCTATGCTCAAGAATGTGCTCTAAATAATCTGACATACACTGTTATAATTATCACACTTCAGTATGAGCAGCAGAGTATCATCCCTGAGTCACTGTAGAACTTCTTCCAGATGAGGAACATTTTAGAAGAAAAAAAAAAAAAAAAACACAGAATGTAAATAGCACATAAAGCCCTGCAGACCGTGAGAGCCTCAGCAGACTGTATACATAATATAATATAATATGTACTGTAACATGGTACATTGCACAGCTGTGGGACAAGTAAACGACTTCTGATTCAGATTTGTTATTATCTGGATTTAGAAAAAATGAAAGAAATATTATTCTGAATTAAAGTGTTAAAGTGAGAAAGGAGAGGAAAGAGGACTCTTTTCTGTCTGCATGTGTTTCAGAGTTTAACCTCCAGGTGACGGAGCTTTAATGGCTGGGGGGGGGGGGGGACACACACACACACTTACTGGTGTCTCCTGCCTCCAGAGCCTTCAGGGTCTGCTCCGCCTCCTGCTTCCTCCTCCTGTGCTCCTCCAGTTTGATCTGCAGGTCTTCTGCCACCTGCTGCAGCTCCCTCAGCTGCGCCTGCACACACACACACACACACACACACACATAAAATAAAGCATGATCCTGAACTGAGACTGATGTTTAATACTGTCTGTGGTGGAGTCTGATGCTACAGAGATGAAGACATTAAACTGGTTGTGTATTCAGAAGCAATGCATAGCTGTCAATTTTGTATCTATTAGAATACACAGCAAAATGATATTAAAGCATGTGCAATACAATTTGGTTGAAATGTAGCCTCTGAACACATCACCTTAAATGTGTGCAGAGATTATCTTAGCTACTTTAGACTCAAAGAAGGAAGTATTCCTACAACCATTTTCCGTATTAAAACAGTCTAATACAATCATAAAACTTTCAAAAATCATTAAGAGCTCTAAGGATTTTATGAAACAGCCAATTAAAAGTGTTTTCTAAATGATTGTATTATTCAAGCTGCATGTTCAGGGTGTTCTGAGCAGAGGAAATGCAAGGCAGAGCAATAAATGAAACGGGTCGTTCTGTTCCCCGCAGCAGCCTCAGTGTACCTGTTTCTCCCTCCACAGCAGGACCCCCTCCTCGATGAGCTGCTGCTTCAGCTGCAGACCCTCGTCCAGCGTCCTCATCTGGCCCTCCACGTACGCCCGCTCCCTCTGACCCAGATTCCTGCAGGAGTAAAGTAAACACATCATCACTCTCCATCACTCCAGCATTTATTCAAACATGTATGGAGTGTGTCCAACATAATAAAGATATTCTGAGATGTATTCATTCTACTCATTTATTGAAAGGTGAAATGATGTCTGTCTTCAGGTGGATATTGTGATGCATTACATTACACAAATATGGGGACATTACGCCCTCTGGTGGCGATGAATCATCATTACAAAAGAGATAAGATGTTTTTATCAATGATTACAATACATTACAAGTGATTTAAAATAACGGTATGCATAAACTTAATGGTAGATTTCCACTCAAATAAACGAAATATTTGTTTTAAATAATTGTGCATGTGCTGTGTGGAGGTGGAGGTTGTGATGACTGACCAGCAGGAGTTCTGGCAGCGAGCGTGGCTATTGTATTCATCTGAAGCATCGCAGCAGTCTGCACACACACAGAGGACATTTCATATCATTTATTATTAACACATTATTATCTGCAGTGATTGCTGTCATGTAGGGCTGCATCAAGAAGTCAATCAACAGAAAAATTATTGAGGACTATTTTAATAATCATGCAACAACGTCAGAAAAGTCTGTTTATAGTCTCTCTAATCTGGAGATGTGCTGCTTAACTCTGATTTATATCAAAGTGAAAAGCTTTTGGACATTTAAACACATCACCTTTGACACTGAAACACTGGGATGCACATCTTCACCATATTCTGACATTGTATAGAACACATACTAAGTAGATTAATCCAGACAATAATCAGCAGATTAATGGATGGTGAAAGTAAACGTTGGTTCCAGGAGAATAAAGGAGGGAGGAAAAGGAGACCATTTTGAATGGCTGCTATTTGTTTCCTCCACAGGTTGCATGAAGTCTGCTGAAGGTGCTGCAGACAGACAGAGTGGCGGTGTGGACGCTGGAAGTGATTTTAAAGAAGTGTGGAACAGAAGAGAGGGGATTAGAGAGCTGCAGGATGGAGGACATCAACCCTTTCCAACAGCTGTTCTGCATGAATGAGATTCATTTGTGCAAGTATTCATCTGCTGTGTTCCTTGCAACCCTGCAGCAGGAAGACCTACCCTTAAACCTGAGCGAAGATTTTTGTCATATCATCGTATAATAGAAGCCTCACCGCAGATGCCATCGTTGACTCGTGATGATGGGATGTAGTGTGGGCGGAAACCCAGGTTGGTGCAGTAGAAGCGCCCCCGCGGACAGGCAGAGGTTCCTGCAGGGAGCAGAGGACCACTGCATCACTAACACCATCAGAACAGAATGCATATGAGTGGCTGCTGCATTGACAGTGCGAAAGAGTACAACTGTGTGTGTGTGTTTGTGTGTGTGTGGTGACCTGGCTCGTCGGAGCCGTCCTCACAGTCGCAGTAGTCGTCGTTGACCTGCTCAAAGGGGATCACTCTGGAGCCATCGATGCACAGGAAGGACCTTCGCTCCCTGTAGAAACGCTTATCTGTCACACAACGAAAAGACAACATATATGAACACAGCTGCAGCTGGAAATTTGACCAGACAGAGGAGTAAGGAATATTTGTTGATGTCCTATTCTGCTTGTCCCCTTCCTGTCTTGTGTTCTTTTTGTGCATGCAAATGGTCTGCAGGGCTAAAATCCCTGTGTTAATTCCAGAGGGAGTTTCTCTTCCACACACTCCCTGTTCTTTCTGCCTGAAACTCCTCCATTGGACTCATTTGTTTCCTTCCTGAGCATAGTGACATCACTCTGGAACACTTACTAAATATACGCTCAACACTAATATGAATCTGAACGTGAACAGAATAGGGACCCTTTAAATAGTCCAGACAGAAGAGACATGTTCTCCAGTATAAAAACACAGATCAGTAATGATTGCTACCAATGTACAGCAATGGCAGGTTATTCAAGATGCAAAGGTTTTATTGTCATATTGAAGACATAAAGAAGGAAATGGAGCAATAAAACAGGGCCGATAAACTAACTAATAAATGACGCTCTCAGGTGACCCGGTAACAGGTGAGCTAGCAGCAACAAGACAGCCTCAGGTAACACTCTGGGTTAACTGTCAGGTAACACTCAGGTAACTCACAGGAGGACGAGATGCCTCTGAGTTTCCGGGTGGCTGCAGAGCCGCAGAGGCACGCGGCGGTGATGAAGAGGAGGAGGGAGCAGCTGAAGAGCAGCTTCATGTCCGGAGACTGACCCGTTCAATGCACATTCAAACACACCAGAGAGGACATGTATGCACTTCCTCAAACATGCGGTCATGTGACGCCTCTCAGCCTTCCTATTGGCTCTCATTCGAGCCGCATGTGACTCCTTCGACCAATCACAGGAGAGCATTACTTTTTCATATTTTTTTCGACCTTTTTCGAAATGTGAAGACAAACGATGTAATGACATGTGAGTGTTTAAATACTGAGAACGTTATTACACTGATCATGATGTATTTTATTAAGAAGTCATGTTAAAACGCTAACATTTGAATAGGTTCAAAAGGATTGTTAGATGTTATCGTCAGAAATAATGAAGAAAAGCAGAGCATGTTTGAAAGCTTTATTAAAAAATAAACAATATTTACAGTATAAAAGTATGGCTTTAGTTTGAGGCACTTTAATGTGAAATCAGTCGACATTAATCAAATGTTCAAAACGATCATTTGTCGGAGCTGAGTCTGCTGTAGAACCCCGGGCTGCACCGGGACTCTTTCTGCAGGGAGGATAGGTCTCTGATCATGCCCGGGAAGGAGTAGGAGTCCAGGGGGGGCCGCAGGGGGAACATCGGCATCAGTCCAGGGCTCATGTACGGGGACATGAAGCCGCCAGCGGAGGAGTAGGCTAGCCGGAAAGGGTTGACCCCGAGACGGGGGCTGAGCCCGAACATACCCTCTCCTCCTGCGGCCGGGGGGTAAATGTGCAGCGGGGAGAAGGCAGACCTGCTCCCCAGAGCTCCGGAGGGGAGCTTACCCTCCGAGTCCAGCTGGTTCTCCTTGGAGCTCAGCACCAGCTCTATGGACCGGACCAGGTCTCCTTTACAAGTCCGCACCATGGACTCCAGCGTGTCCCGTCGCTGCTGGGGGAAGATCTTGGCCATAATGTCAGTGGGGTCCCGCTCCAGACCCCGGAAGTCCCTGGGCTTCTCCGATTCGCTTCCTGACTCCGGGTCCGAGGAGGAGGGGGGGCTGTGCGGACTGTCTGCACGCTCTGAGCGCTGCTCACACAACGGGGAGGGGCTGCTGCTGTCTCCGGTCAGTGAGGTGCTGCTGTCTCTGTTTGGAGACACCTCGGTCCTTTCAGCTGGGGAGGGCAGCCTCGCGCTGTGAGGGGCGAACAGGGGCCGAGCCAGGAACCCGCTGTACAGGCTGAACCTGCTCAGTGCGTCATCTGAAAGGAGAGGAGCTGATTTAGAATCACATGTCCAACGATCTGTGCGTAAAAAGTATTTCAAAGTGAAACCATATGCAAGGTTCTCTGTGCGTAATAAGTAAAACCGAGTGCCCAAAGTTATCTGTGCTTAAAAGTATTTAAAATTGACATAATGTGTGCCACAATGATGTGTGCATCATTGAATTCCAAATCAAAGCAAGTGTCCAACGTTCTGTGCGTAAAAGTCCGAGTTAACGACATGTTGTTATATTTCAGGGTAACTTCAATGTAAAAGCTACTAATAATAAACCCAATATGGTAACACAATCTAACTGTGATTTACATTTATTTTCGAACATTGTCACGCTTTTCACTCACCATCTTTGAGGCTCTCCTCTCCAAACACACCGAACCTGTGCGCAGCGCTGCTGGAGACTGCTTGGGACGCAGGAGGACCTCCATTCTCCCCGGGGTACATGATCCGGAGCTCACGGGCCTCGCTCTCCTCCTGGGCCTGCTGCCTCCTCAGGGCCACCTGCGCAGCCATCACGCGCTGCCGCTCCGCTATCAGCGTGCACTTTGCGCACACGCAGTCTCTCCAGCGACAGAAACGCTTGTGGCCCTTCAGCGCAGACACCACGCCGTGGTTCCTGCACCTTGCGCACTTCGGGGTGCGGGGGTAGCCTCTCTCCAGAGCGGGGTTACAGGCCCGCAGGAAGAGATGAGGGGGCCGCAGAAGGGACGGAGGAACCTGCAGACCCCCGAGAGAGGAGGCACTATGCCCGGCCAGGCCGAGTGGGGTGATCCTGCTTTCCATTACGCACAGAGAGGTAAAGTCCAGTGATGCTCCTCTGAGGGACTGATGCTTGGCGGTCCTGCAGCAGCTCCTTATAGGTGGTGCTCCTCCATGAAACTCAACACCGACACTCCCCCTTCTGCAGCCTCTGAACACCAGCATGTTTATTTGTATCCGGATGAATGGTGCTCTAATCTGAGCATACACACAGCTGCAGATCAGAACAACACTTAAAGTGATATGTAAGGAAAAAACACTCAGACTTACATTCAAGTTTTTGATGCTTTAAGAGTTTTGTACGTTTAATGCAGTAACCTGTTGCTTAGGAAGAAGGAGGACTGAGCTCCTTCTCAGAAATCATAAATTAATTGCGTCTTCCCTGCTTTGCAATGAATTTATGATTACACACATCATGTTTTTTATGATGAACGTGTTTCTATAAATAAAGTTTGTATTCATAGCCTCAGGTCAGCTTCCTAGTTCCTACAATTCGCTCTCCTGCTGAGCCAATAATATCCTCTGGTAATGTGTTAACACAACAATGGCCCTGACAGCCAGAGAGCAACAGGTAATTACCTACCTGGTTATTCTGCTCTACAAATTAGCTCCACAAAGGACCCATCTGTCAACACACACTAATCACAGCTTGTCACATGTTTCATTCACTTCTGTGCATTCACACTGATCCAGTTACAGGCAGCAGATTGTCTTACTGTCATTACCCAGAACAACACCGGGAGCAGAAACACAGAGTAACCAGTTGGGGGGGGGGGGGGGGTATATATGTTGTTCAGAAAGACAGTAGTGTTTTATTACCTTCAGAAAGACTTCCCACCTCAATACATTACAACCATGTAAAGCATTGGTGTGTGAGATGCAGATATAAAGAGGTTTGTGCTGATAGACGTGCATATCATCCATCACAGGTTGATAAATAAATGTAGCGTTATCATCTCATCACTGTGCAGGGGAATTTGAGGTTGGCACATGAAGCTGCTCTCACCTGGTGAGCAGTGTGTTAGTAAGTCACAGTTTTATAGAGTTGGCCAACTGTCGCTATTGGCAGAGTTCATCTGTTTTCATAATTGTAAGTGTTTGTCAGTATGAAATGAGTAGGTTAGCTACGTTAGCTATCTTACAGCAGATCTGCAATAATATCTGAAAGAATCATGCGATCACATTGTTCAAATAAGCCGATAAAACGTGCATCTTAGGTACGTTTCCAACAACAGTGACAGGTCTTCATTTGCATGTGTTTTGGCACATTTGTGTTTTTATATTTGCATTGATTCTGAAACTGCAGTAGCCTACATTTCTTTTAATTTAAATGATTTGGGCCGTGGTACCGCGTTTGCACCTGTCGACCACTGTAGAATGGGCTCGTAAGAGCTGTTTTATTTGGATTACGAATACAAATGTGTTAAAGATTTACTCCTTGGATCAGTTTGCTTCGGTTTCATTTTGTCCAGTTCTAGACTTTGCACACTTCAGGCAGTGTTTTGCAGGGCTATCAGATAAAGGTGCAGTTGTAGTAGACAGTGCGTTAATTGTTCTTTAAATCACTACATCAGAGGACAGGGCTTTATCTGGAGAAGGTGGCGGCTAATCTGCA